>NC_064633.1:484929735-485651402 GCF_023864275.1 Schistocerca cancellata | reverse complement strand
AGAGTGGAATTTTCCGCCGGTTTTCGAGTTGCTGATTGGAACGTTTAATAACCACGGCCACTGTCGTGGGGGCGGGAATGTTGTGTGTTCGGCCTGTACGGATGCTCTAGGGAGTCGGCTCTCGCATTTCGGTCGAGGACATCGAAGCAACGAGCCATCGCCTCCGGTACGCCAGATCGTGTTCTGGCAGTTAAGAAGACAGATTGGTAAGGTATGTCCGCAGCACTGGCAGACAGGGATTTTCCTAGGTGATAATCAGAGCTCAGCAGAGCGCGCCTGTTCGTCTTTTTCTAACTTTGTTCTGTCTTGGGTAGCAGCAATTAATGTTGGGTTGGCTATGCGTTTTCTCTAAGATTTGAGTTGCAAGGAATTGGCTGCACATACCACTTCGTCATAATCCTCACAATCTAGTTTAGGGACAACTTCACATTCACAGCGTTTGTTTGAGTATCCAATTTGAGCCAATTTGATGTATTGTAAATGTTTCATGTGTTTTTGTTTATTATTTTGTGTTTAGTCTTAATAAATCATATTGTTATTATGGACAGAACTTTCATTCTGTTAATCGGTAGAGCAACCCTATCATTCCTCACTATGTTAATGAAACCTTCGTTTATTTAACTTATTTATCAAATTAAATTATTGCAGGTGCCAAACTCTCTTCTACTCCACTGGCAGGGTTGATTAGAGTCAGTTCGCGTATTTTTTTTATCCTTGTGCAACAGCAAAAGTCGGAGTTAGAATAGGGGGGGCTTAGAGCATCATTTACATATGTAGATTCTAGAAGAATTTAGTGTTAAATACACTGCTAGCCCTGGCACCTCGCAACTTGTCAAATCGATCTCACGCAGGATTCCACAAGTTTTAGTTCAAGCTTCATACAGTGCCATAGTTGGAAAAATTTTTGCTTAAATTGTTCTAAAAGCAAGTGCCTTCGTTAATGTTATATCACAGAATTTATTCAATAAGAGTAAGGAGATAAAGAGTAAGGAGATAACCAAAGTGCCGATTTACCCGATACAAAACTATCGTATAAGCGGAGCTCTAGGTGCAGAATCGCAGCTTGCTAAGTGATGATCTTTTGAATTGCATTGTTAAGTGGCATAACAAACTGTGCCAACACCATTTTGTTTAAAAGACAATTGAGAAATCAAACTCAGTTTTCTGAATCATTCTCCTTTTAGGACGCCTCTCGTCAAAACAGCTAATATACTTCTTGTACTTCTTAGATCAATATTATGAACTTGGAAGAGATGATGTTTTATTGAATATTATCATGATGCCTTGTCCCAATATTGATTTTAAATATTTTCGCAGCTCTTTGTGACGGTGGGCAACGAGTTAAGCTGGAAATCGCTAATATGGTGATGGTATTGATCGACCGCCATTGTTACAGCCTTAAATGCACTTCGCTTGGTCAGTAACATAACTTGTATTGCGAAACCCAGACAGACATTGAAATGCCGATTGATGATCATGCATCACCCTTTTGGCAACGAATCAGAGATCACCGTTTACGCCTTAGCTCACCACAATAATTCCGCTTTCTCTTCTTGCCAGTAATCAAATATAGACAACTATTCATCCTCTAATTAAAGAGAACGAGGAATTGTAATTCTAAGGTCGATAATCCGGAAAGAATAATGAGTGCATCTTGAAATTTTCAAGACGTACTTAATGTTTCATTACGTTTTTGCATTACTACCAGAGGAAGTCACCATATCACACTGTTTCTGCTAGCGTTTTTCTTCTTTATTGTCACTGCAGCCACCCAAAGGTACAAAAAATGGCACTAGCCCCCAAAATTCCTCTTTTGCCGACCGTCTTCTGACTACAGCTCACGCGCCTAAAGCCGTTTCCGATAGCAACATCTTGCACACCGCAAAGGAGGGGCGTAAATTAGATATTCTTGAAGAATTAGAGATTTTTAAACATGTTTCTCGAAATGATGGTCTCATTCTCAGTGAGCAGCTGCAGTTGCGTAACAAAAATTTCTTTAACGGTGTAAAGCCGTTACTTGAAATTTAATTTCGGGTCTCCTCGTGCAGTTCACCGAAATGTTTTTTTCCATCTAAGCCAAATCATAATTTTTCATTTATTAAAAGGTTTATTGGCTGTACTTCATGTTATATCGTTTTCTACAAGCTGTGTTATTCAGCCCTGTCTGTGTTTTCCAAGATGACGTTTTCATGAATCAAGCTGCACTTCTAAGATCTGATGTAGGCAAAATGTTACTGTATCTGTCGCTGTTAAACAAAATATTGGCCTTTATATTATGTACTGAACAATAGTCATTATAATTTTCGCTTGCCTACATTTGAATGTTAAGTAGCCAATTTGTACCTGGGGCTACTAGATGACGCTGTCACTGCAATGTCATGTTCATCTGCCGCACTTCTTAATGCGGACGCCTCAGTCCGTTGCAACCTGTGGCTGTACAGGTATGACAAGCCCTTAGAGGCTCGCCTTCACACATTTCTTTTGAATTTTTCGTGACTAAAGCCCTTCTGGCTAGTTATTTATTTTATACTTGAAATGCGAGTCTCAGGTATTGTCTGGTAATGTTAAATCAGTACTTACACATTTTTATATAAAATTTTTTTCCATAAATTTTTAATTATGTTGTAAACCACTTTGAATGCCTAAATTCTGATAAAGGCACTCTTAGAAGTGTTAATTCATTCAGCTGGGCGTCAGGGCGAGATTGCACTGGTATCGGTACATTGTCGCCCTTCAGCGTGGAGCATTCGTAAGGTGTTACGTGCACACTTCAGGGAACACAAAATAGTAAAATAGCTACTTCTACTTAAAAGTATTACAACGAGTGGTTGTGCGTAGAAGACTGTAAGTAAAACATTGCTGTCTTCAAAAAAGTAAGAGTCCAATTTTATATAAAAAAGATCAAGGACTTCACATTGCTACACTAAGTTCCAGGAAGTTGGCTGTAGGATGGGAGGGTTGTTGAAGGAGAATGTTTTAGAAAGTATGTATGATGAAGAAAATGAGAAGAAAGAGCGTAAATCAAGACTTTGGAAAAGGAGGGCAAAATGTGGAGAAGGAATATTTAGTTAAAGCTGGAAGGATTTGTATGAATCTGGTGGAGAATTTGTCCAGTTTAATTCTTAAGGTTATGGCCAAGGCACATAACTGATTTGAGCTCGTGGTGGGGAATGACGGCTGTTGGACTGGAGGTGAGACACAAACTCGTAGCAGGTTATGTGTGGCATCGAAAAAGAGCAGTGCTGCATTACTGGTTGGGAAAATCCTAAGAGCTGTTTAGCTGCCTAATCGGGAAGAAAATTCGTCTTCCACTCACAATACCCACTTTCGACGTAGTCTTCATTATGTTGAGTGTAGGTGACTGTATTGGGTATGTACATAGCGCGACGTCATGACAGTGAGAGAAGGGAGAGGATGAATTTCAAAGATGGGCATGGGATGCTCCTTCTTAATTGCACTAAGGGGCCCATCGGACGGAGAATTCCCAACTACAGTGCGACACTGCCTGTTCTTGAGGCAATGCGGAGAGGTTCTGAATGTAACCAACAGTATTCAAGTACTGACTGATGATTAGCAACTTCATGACAGCCCTTTCTTTCCCCAGCCGCCCAAATACAGACGGTAAAACTTTCTGCCACCATTAGGATTCAAGCCAGCTATCCCTTAAGTCGAGTTCCGTGGTCCGGGCGGCGGCTTTGGAGGCGGGTGCGTCACAGAATTGGTAAGGCCAGCGGAGGTGACCGCGTGTCGGCTACGTGACCGCTGTGTGTCAAACTGTGCGTCTAGCCTTGTAGGTCGACGCACCTTTTCTGTCGGATGGCGCGCTCGTATTTAAGGCGTGGTGCTAAAATTCATCAAATTAAACGCCGCTGGACGTTATCCTAGAATCATAATACTAAGAGCAGAAAAATGAAACGATACGTCCTACTACATATTCAATCGACCATCGCCACTTTAGGCACGATTTTCCGTCTAACGTATTTCAACAGATTCCTAACCATCTGAGTCCACAACATTTTGAGACGTTTACAGTCTATGCCTTGCCTATTTCTATAAGAAAGTGAATATTTCTCGCGACAGATTCGTACAGTTGTAACGAGTAAACGCAGTCAGCTAATTAAACAAGTAAGTTAACTTCCAGAGCTCTTGAAATGGTTTGGCAACATTAGTTACAATTATAAAAACATGCCATCGTAACCTCCAAACGACCACGACTCTTCTTTGCCAGGATTTGTGTTTGTGGCCATTCTTTTGTAGGGATTATTGAAATTCAGATTGCGTTGCGCTAAAATATATTTTGTGTCACTTTAGTGAATGTTTGAGTACGTTCAGTTTTGCTCAGCTGTTTGAAAAGCAAATAATGTAAGAGGTTTATCAGCACAGTAATTCTGAAATTTCTCTAAGGGGACGTTTCATATGTCGACCCTTAGCCGAGGATACCTCACTGGAATCTTCTGATTTTTTCTTGTAGTTTGTGTAATTAGTGTAGCTATTGTTTATTGCTAGCGCGTAATTGTAGAGAGAATCTCCTTTGTAGTTGCAGTCTTTCATTGTTGTACAGTAAAACAGTTGTGGCATGCATGTAGATCTGCACCAAGTATTTCGCAGCTGCGCTTGCAATTAACTAGATATTATTTTCAGTGCTATGTTAATGTGTTCTCTTATTTTGCTCTTCAAATTGTGCTTATCTGTGTTATCGTGTGAAATATTGTGACAATAATGGCGTGTGAAAAACGTAACACTAGGCTCCAAAGTAAACTGAGAAATAATAGTGACGACGAGCGTAGCTTATCAGCACCACTGTGTAGTGAATTAACAGACATTCGAAGTAGTAATTTGGTAATTGTGGATAGGGAAATGGACTGGGCGGCAAACAATGGTGTATACAGTGAAACAGGTAGTGAACAGGGAAGCATTATCGATCGATCGGTCGGCAACAGCTCGCCTCAGGAATCCGAAATGACAGAACACAATATTGCAAATACTGTAGACTTAGGTTTTGGATCCTCACCGTTTTCTCAAATGAGTCAAGACACATTTTCTGCTTGTCAAAATGTGAATGTTGCCGGTGAAAATGCACTGCCAAAAAGCATAGAGAAACAGATTCCAGACACTAATACATTATTATTGCAATTAATGCAACAAATGGAACAAAATCAGAGACAAACACAGCAAAAGCTTCAAACGTTAGACACAATGGAACAACACCAGAGACAAACACAGCAACAGTTAGACGCAATGGAACAAAAGCTTCAAAAGTTAGATTCAGCGGAACATAAGCTTGAACAAACACGTGAAGATTTAACTACTGAGTTACATAACATTGAATCGAAATGTCAAAAAGTCTGTAATGACGTAAAAACACAAATTTGTGAGCATTTTCAACCTATTTTTTCGCGGCATGAAAATGCATTACAGAATCACGAAGCAGCCATAAAAGAACTGCAAACTATTGTTCAAGAAAATCATGAGACCTTGCAAGCTAAAATTGACTCAGTTGCATCTACCGATTCGGTTACGCAACTTGCAAAAACTCAGGAAAACTTAAAGGACACAGTAGATTCGATTTCAACACAAATGGACACTCTGAAACTTGGTTTAGAAAAACACACTGAGGAAATGTGTTCACTATCGGAGAAAGTAGCCGAACTTCCGGATCAGTTCACTAACTTATCTACAAAGGTAGATGATGATCTGAATGACACAAGACCCGTAGCCTTCACTGACAGAGAAGAGTACGAACAAAATCAATATCAAATCAATACACAGTACAAAAGAGAAATCCGGGAAGTACAAGATCAGCTGACACAGGTAATACAAGAATTACGTATTTCAGAAGACACTCGCGCCCCAATACGGGAAGAGGGACATAGAAATACGGAAAAGCCACAAAATAATAACACAGGGCATTTCGGAAATTATGAAAGAAATTGGCAAGGTGCACCGAATTTTGAAATGGAACCGCCGAAACGACGTAACAATGACCGATATGTGACTCGCCGACATGATGATTTTGACTATAAGCAGTTCATTACTACATGTAAATTGCAAATTTAAAACATTTAAGAATTCTGGCAACGACATTCATCCACAAGCGTGGCTCCATCAATTGTCTCATTGTTTTCCTCCCAACTGGTTATTAGAGCACAGATTAGAATTTATGTGTGGCTATTTAGAGAATGAACCACCTGTAAGAATGCGATCGGTCATTCACGATTGCCACAGTGAAGGAGAATTTTATCATGCCTTCCTCTCAGCATATTGGTCTCAAACTACACAAGACCGAGTAAAACATAGCATCATAATGATGAAACATTTCGAACAATCTGAATTTTCCAGTCTTGTGAAATATTTTGAAGATGTGTTGCACAAGAATCAGTACCTGTCAAACCCATACAGCCCCTCAGAACTCATCCGCATTTGCTTAATCAAATTACCTGAACATTTAAGAAATATTATTTTGGCAGGGCGTTGCAAAGACGACATTGAAGCTTTTCAGGGACTCCTACAAGAATTAGAAATTGACACACACAGTCGTGGGATGCAAAAACAGGAAAACAATCACTACAGTTCACATCCGTCACAATTCCATGATGACAGAAACAATAACTGGACACGACAAGTCTATTCTTACAACGTAAATCGTGACCAAAACAGACACCACCCGTATGAAAACCACTGGCAGAGTAATAGTTACAGAGAAAGATCGCATTTCCGTAGTAATGAATATGACAGAGACAATCATAGAAACAGACAATTTGGCAACCAGAACTATTATTATCACGGGAGACAGAATAACTTCAGACGCAACGGTCCACCGTGCAGTGATAATTCAGGGAGAAATTCTCCACCACTTAACCGACAAGAAAGAAACTACATCAACTACCGACATGACGGCAGACGATATAATCATAACGACAGACCTGAATTTCATCAGAACTGGCGGGATTTAAACAGGGCTGGGCCCTCTGGGCAAGGTGAATTTGTAGAAGTTAGACCTCCAAATCCCAATAACGACGCGCGCCACCAAAGAAACAGACAATGACTCGCACCGCCAGCAGCCACGTGCGCCGGCTGGTTCAGGGAAAAATTACATACACGCAAACCTTGAGAAAAATTTTAGCATTCCTTACCGACGTATACCACATGATAACTGCGTTGAAGTTGAAACTCTGACACTGATGTATATGTTTATTTCTATTCTTTTGTAAAACCTGTGTTACTACAAATGTTATCTGTATTGTTATGTTCTTTAATGATGTATTTTGTACCTTTATAATTGTATTCTTATGTTTTAAATTGTAATTGACACCAGTGCATCATATTATTAACTTGTAAGTTCCATTTCACTGTACACGTTTCTGTTGGTCATAGTAAATGGACAATATGTGAGAAGTAGGGACTGTTAGTGTTTGCACGTGTGTTGATAGTTCAGCAAGGGACTGGATAACAGCATTGCTGGTTCTAAGGACAATTCCAAAAACTTTGTGAGTGCACAAGTGGTGGTTATGGACTTGCTCTATTATCCACAAGACTCTTCAATGGTGATTGTGCACCTGCACAGTCACAACAGATGGCTGCTGGCCATCTCTACAAGGACTACAGTGGGCCTCCATCTTTGATGACCCAACAATACCATTATTTCTACAAGGACTACAGTGGGTCTACACCTTTGCTGACTCACCAGTACCATTATTTCTACAAGGACTGCAGTGGGTCTGCACCTCTGGTGGCCCACCAATACCACAATCTCTACCAGGACTACAGTGGGTCTGCACCTCTTGTGGCCCACCAATACCACAATCTCAACCAGGACTACAGTGGCCTGCTCTGTGATGACCTCCCTACCAATATTCTTCAAAACGTCGAATGACTCTGCTGTGGGTTTGCTCTGTTGTGGTCCATTACCTGTCTGCATGTCAAGAGTCAGCACTGTCTTTCCGTTGGAAGGACAACACTACTTCTTCAAGATGGCATGGAAATCCACTACTTCCGTGTGCATTCTCTTTTACTACTCAGACTTTGAGAAAAAAAAAACACTGTAATTTTACTGTGGTGAATGATCATGACTGTCTTTATGGGGCTGTGAGAAAATTTTAGCTTTTGACCAACATAGTATCAATAAGTATGTGCATTTCATATCTTTGTTATTGTAATTATCAAAAATTTTATCAAATCATTATTGGCCATTGCCCAAAACAATTTGTAAAATTTTTTGTGGGGAGCGTGGGGGCTATGTAAGTAGGCTGTTCAGGTTTCTATATTGGTAACGCCACGTAGCGCTCTGTATGAGAATTACTGGCTGTGCTGTGTGCAGTCTGTGGCTAGTTTGCATTGTTGTCTGCCATTGTAGTGTTGGGCAGCTGGATGTGAACAGCGCGTAGCGTTGCGCAGTTGGAGGTGAGCCGTCAGCAGTGGTGGATGTGGGGAGAGATGGCGGAGTTTTGAAATTTGTAATACTGGATATCATGAACTGCTATATATATATTATGACTTTTGAACACTATTAAAGTAAATACACTGTTTGTTCTGTATCAAAATCTTTCTTTTTCTAACTATGCCTATCAGTAGTTAGTGACGTCAGTAGTTAGAATCTTTTATTTAGCTGGCAGTATTGGCGCTCACTGTATTGCAGTAGTTCGAGTAACGAAGATTTTTGTGAGGTAAGAATTCATGAAAGTTATAGGATAATGTTAGTCAGGGCCATTCTTTTGTAGGGATTTTTGAAAGTCAGATTGCGTTGCGCTAAAAATATTGTGTGTCAGTTTAAGCACAGTCACATATATAATTTTTCTAAGGGGACGTTTCACACATACAACGCAGATATAAAGTTCTCAATACTTTGAAATAATGACACATACAACGAAGATATAAAGTTCTCAATACTTACTTTGAATAGCAAAAACAAACTGGAAACATTACAATGTCTCACTGTTTCATCGACGCGATAAACGCGTTGGGCTCGTCTCCCGAAACCTGGCATTCAGCACACCTGGGTTCAACGTGAAACGTCCCCTTAAAACATTTTTACATGACTGTGCTTTAACTGACACACAATATTATTTAGCGCAACGCAATCTGACTTTCAAAAATCCCTACAAAAGAATGGCCCTGACTAACATTAAACTATACCTTTCACAAATAACTTACCTCACAAAAATCTTCATTACTCGAACTACTGCAATACAGCGAGCGCCACTATTTTAATAGAGAACAAACAATGTATTTACCTTAAGAGTCATAATATATATAGCAGTTCATAATATCCAGTATAACAAATATCAAAACTCCGCCATCTCTCTCCCCACATCCACCAATGCTTTCGGCTCACCTCTAACTGTGCAACGCTACGCGCTGTTCACATCCAGCTGCCGCTGCCCAACACTACAATGGCAGACAACAATGCAAACTAGCCACAGACTGCACACAGTACAGCCAGTGATTTTCATACAGAGCGCTATGTGGCATTACCAATATAAAAATCTAAACAGCCTACTTACAAACGGGCTGTAGCCATCTCACACGCTGTCCGACGGTCTACGGCTGCTGTGAAAAGTTTGAGTATCACTTTATTTCAAGGAATGTTAACACCGCTTGGCTGCCCGAACTCCACACCCCTCATCCTGTCACTGTTTTTTACGGCGTGGTCTACCAGACCAGACCAACAGATCTTGCCCAGCTGAAGACTTAGACGGAAGGAAACGTCGCCAACATCCCGGAGACCACATTCTGCCACATTATAAAAAATCTTCAGAGTCGACTTACTGAAGTTATACTGTGAACTGCGTAGCATCTAAGTGACGTAATGTTTACAAGTGATCCCTAGTTACATTTCCACTCCTATCATCTTTTTCTAATTATTTCTAAATTTCCTGTTTCTGTGCGTCATCTTGTATAACTTGAGACTATGGGATCTGCACCATTGCTCGACCAAGTACCGTGTTGTATTATCTCGAACATAACAAGTCCAAAGAGCAAAGTTGTATCGTAAGTTCTTGGGTAAGCCAGCATCCGGAATACTTGGCGCTTGTTTACGCTGCAATGGCGCAGTCTTGTTTCGCACTGATTCGTCGTGACCTGGATGCCTCACGTGTTTCGCAGGATTGAGGAGGACAGATAGGAATCCAAGACAAAAGAAATAAAGCGTCGCTTGTAGCCGAAGGGAAAGCTGCCGATGGGAATAGCAGAGCGCGGCGTGCCGTTGTTACGACGACAAGACACAGAGAACAAACCAACTGGCGTTTTTTCGCGATACCACTCGCTGTGTAATTACACGGAACTCGAGAGCGGATGACATCCTGTTATAACATCCTTAGCCACGTATAACATTGCTCGTTAAAAGCGCTGCATGCTGCAAAAAAAGAATGATTAAAAGAACGCTAACTGAGCAAATCCTGCTTACTATATAGGCTGAAATGAATCCATCAAGCTGGTGGGTAGTCGTATGCAATGTTTATCTATATCTAAAACTACAGCTACATCCGAAACTGTACCCTGCAAGAAACTGCACAAATCGCTGCAAAGAACATATCGTCCTAACAGCACCGACTTTTTGGCCCGTTCCATTCGCATTTCGAGCGATGTACACGCCCGAATCACATTTATTTTGTTCTGACAACCGTTACGAGAGATATAGTTTGGAGGTAGCAGAACTGTTGTAAAATCTGCCTCTAATACTGGTTCCCTGAATCTTCGAAACAGTTTTAAAAGAATGCTGTCGTCATTCTTTCAAATATTCCCATGTAAGTTATTGCGCATCTCCGTTATAATTTCGAGTGAGCCCCACTGACCTGTCAGATACCAGAAGAGGATTCTGATTTCTTCCTACACTTGCCGTCATATCTACTTGATCAAATCCTGGAGCAGTACTCTAAAATTTACTACATTCTTTGCATTCGTCGCGCGAGGACAGCAGCTGTATTGATACTTAAAACACTTTCTAGTATGTCGTTTTTTTCAGTCCAACTTGTACGTTTTTTAACACATGATATGTTTCGATCTCCGTGCGTCATCTTCAGACTACGTATGTAGCTGCATCAGCAACCTGTCGTATCTGTGGCAGAACCAAACATCAGATTACTCTAGAATTGGTCGGACCTGCGCTTTGTATGTAGTTTCCTTTGTACACGCATTGCTCTTTGTTGGAATTATATCGACAAACGTAACTACTCCATTTTCATTCCCACTAATTATTTCCTCAATCTTTTTGTATTATATAACTTCGTGGTAAATCTTAGTAGTGGAACGTTATATAAATGGTACCGACAGACTGATCAAATATTTCTAGTCCAACTTCACTTTCGAGGTCACTAACGCACGTCTGTGTGCTGGTACTCGACTCTTAGGTAAGACGGTCTGAATCTTAGTGATGAAAGAAAATTTCACTATCCGTATTTGGTAAAGAAAGCAAGAAGAGGCGGTAGTGTATTGTTCCTGATACGAGACTATGCGCCAGTGTCCTGAATTAGTTTCCAAATCGATCGGCACTGGAGTGAGGGCATGTGACAGAACTGTAGGGATTCGTCCGTTGAATGGGAACGTTATGTCTGGCTGCCCCGTTGATGTTATTCGAGAGGAGTAGGATGTCCCAGCACCGAGTTTCACCCTCTCCCTTCCCTTATCATCGTAGGCACCATCCTACGTACACACACCCATTGCAGTAAATGGCACTCAGCATATATACTTAACACCCAGGTCTCACACTCTGTGAAGGAAAAATGCCGTTGTATATCAAGGCAAATCTTTCGAGTTACGCGGCTCAACAAACCCATCGGCGTCTCCCAGTTAATAATGTCATCGACGTAGTTTACTGTACGAAAGTGATTTATCTGAAGTTAATATCGTATTGATTAATGATGGGAAAAACCTGACAAGGCAAGGAAATCACCAGATTGTAACGGTGTCAGCAGTGTTATTTAGTGTCGACACCATTGTAAGGTTGCGGAGCAGTTGTACGGTTGCCATTGTAGCTTTTCCGATCTCTCCACAGTACAGGCGTTCACTAGCGGGGAGCAGAAGCAAATTCACCAAGATAATGTTGTAACCATTTATTAGACTTGGAACAGGGTACAGTGAAATTCCATTTCGTTTCCACATTAGTAGTGTGTGTACAAAATTTAATTACGAAAAAAAAAATGAACGACTAGCAGGCAGTCTGGACATAGAAACAACAGTCTTGGGCAAGGTACGCTGTGAGCTTCCCAGCCGTGGCTGTAAATGACAATTTGGCTCGGAGCGGAGCATTCTTGCTGGGCAGGCAATTCGGTGGCAGCTGACCATTCAGTCAGTGCTGGCAACATAGCCGTACCGTACCTCAGGGTCACATGGCTTGTGGGTCGCGTTGACAGTCTTATCAGGCAGCGTGTTGTGGTGTTGTGGAGAAGGCGGTCTCTTCAAGCGAGCGAACTCCAACCGCCGATGTCTGGCTGGCAGTGTGCCACAATGGAAGCTACTAAGCGGTGCCTAGTTCGACCCTCCGGCGCATACATGCTGGATTCAGAATTGCATGGAAAGTGGTTCCATTGGACGAAGCAACTCACATTGATGGCTCCACCGGTGGTAGCCTACTCCACAGCGTCACCAAGTAAATGCTCCGGGCAGACTCTATTTATACACTTACCAATACAGTGCTTTATTGTGCAGACGCACAAGGTATCACGTAGTCAGCAGTAGATCCTGACAAGTGGTGTAAAGTTAAAACAGGTGCTTGTAGAAATCTATGGTGGTTACGCAGTCATCAGGCGGTAACCTGCAAGCACTGGCTATCGGTGTTACAATACAAATGCTAAGTTTCGGTGGATGGTTCAAATGGTTCAAATGACTCTGAGCACTATGGGATTTAACATCTGAGGTCATCAGTCCCCTAGAACTTAGAACTACTTAAACCTAACTAACCTAAGGACATCACACACATCCATGCCTGAGGCAGGATTCGAACCTACGACCGTAGCGATCGCGCGGTTCCAGACTGTAGCGCATAGAACCGCTCGGCCACAGCTTCCGGCATTTCGGTGGAAATTAGAAGACATAGTGGAGGTGGGGGAGGGATGCTAACATTAATTTGGGTATTTCGCCAGATAATTTCTGTAAGAGGTCTCAGATCTCAACTGTGGAAACCAAAAAGACTATCGAGTCTGGATTAATACTTATTTATGTCTCTGTTCAAGAAGTAATTCAAATTATTGGTCTCCCTCTATGATTGAACATAAGAGAGTTGTAGAGGCACTGTCTAATCCATGTCATTCTTACAATCAGCAGAAATGCTGCAGGTTGAGCACGCAGCCTATTCACCATACGCCGAATGATTCGCTTGAGTGAAAGAAATGTTTGCCACCATAAGCGTTCTCTACTATTTTCTTGAGAAACGAAAAAAACTGATTAGTTATAGCCAAAGGAATCTTCTTGGACTATCTTATAGTACCGCAAATGTCTTCTAGTTGGAAAGGATTTTTCACAGCATTCTTATCTGTCTTCAAAACAGATGTGTAGAAAGACGATCTTGTTAAAGCTATACAGTGATTTCTGTGTAATGCGGTAAATGTCTTGTCGACGTTTGATACAGGTAATTCCGATTCATATCCTATTTGGTTTTGGAGATAGTTTTACAGGAAGAAAATTTCATTACGAAAAAAATTGTTTGCACAGTGTTGCATTACACAATAAACTGCCTTACATTCGCATTCACTTCGAACTGTCGTTGGAAAACAAATGTTTATCCACTAACTTCAGATCTTTCGTCTTGCTGACTCATTCATATATCACAAAGATGCTGAGAACATTAGAAATATTTAGAATGACATAGAAGCTAAACCCTGCATCACTGGCACAGCAGACGTCTTTATTTGAAACTTTTCTGAAGACGTCCAAACTCAGTGAAAGAAAAATCTGGTGTCAAAGGCCATTCTTCACGACTTCCAGAATTGTATCTATCGCCACAAGTGGAGTATTGGAACACTTTGAAGACTCCGAGAATACACTGAATAGTTCTGTTCCAGCGCTACATAATACACAATGGAAAAATGTATTCTGGCGATACGAGGATTATTATATTAAGGAAAGTCAGTCGATCTGAGGATTATTATCTTAAAGAAAGACAGTTTTGTAAATATTCAAGTACAGGGAGCAGCCGTGCTCCAGATAACATTCCCCTACAGGATGTTAATTCTAACTGAATATTTCAGCTGTGAACTTTAGCTACTACTCACAAGTTTTTGCCCATGTTGTCTTAATAGTATTTCATTGGCTTGAGAATAACAGTTTCTTCATTATTCTTTTCATTAAAAGATGATTCAATACCGTTGTATCTTCGTTAGTGAGTTCTATTGCATTTTTTCGACGTTTAATCTAGATGCACATCTACACCTACACACATACTCCACAAGGTAACGTGCGGTGCGTGGCGGAGAGTACCCTGTACCAATACTAGTCGTTTCCTTTCCTGCCGCGCGGAGTGGCAGCGCGGTTAGAGGCGCAAAGTCACGAACTGCGCGGGCCCTCCCCCCGGAGGTTCGAGTCCTCCCTCGGGCAAGGGTGTGTGTGTTGTCCTTAGTGTAAGCCAATTTAAGTAGTGTGTAAGTCTAGGGACCGATGACCTCAGCAGTTTGGTCGCTTAGGAATTCACACATATTTGAACATTTGGTTTCCTTTCCTGTTCCACTCGCAGACAGAACGAGGGAAAAACGATTATCTACATTCCACCGTAAGGCACTAATCTTTCGTATCTTATTTTCGCGGTCCTTACGCATAACGTATGTTGGTGGCAGTAGGCTCGTCCTGCGGTCAGCTTCAAATGCTGGTTTCCTAAATTTTCTCAATTGTGTTCCTGGAAAAGAACGTCGCCTTCTCTCCAGGGATTCCCATTTGAGTTCCCAAAGCATCTCAGCAACATTTGCGTGTTGTTCGAACCTACGGGTAGCAAATCTATCAGCTGCCTCTGAATTGCTTCGATGTCTTCCTTCAATCCGACCTGTGGGAATCCCAAACACTCGACCTGTACTCAAGGATAAGTCGCACTAACGTCCTATATGCTGTCCCCTTTTACACACGAACCACATTTCCCTAAAATTCTCCCAATGAACTAAAGTCTACCGTTCGCCTTTCCTACCGCAATCCTCACATGCTCGTTCCATTTCATATCGCTTTGCCCAGATAACTGAACTGAATGTACCAATCTGGACACTAGTAAAGCTGTATCCGAATATTTACTCCTACCGTCCCTATTAATTCACATTTTTCTACGTTTTGCTGTATTTGGAACTGAAGAATGTGGAGACCCAGTGGTGATCTTGCAACATTACCGAAACATCACTGTGCGAAGAGAGATGACAAGACTGCATTATATGCCTAAAGTCGCCAGAGCTCTATTAGTCCCTGCGTCACCTGATTAACCCAGGACGTGATAAGGGTAGACAACGGCAAAAGACGGGTCAAAATAGAGGAGCAATGGAGTGCCGCACCTAGACGTCTCAGATGCGCTAATGGCAAAATGAGAGTGACTACTCCTCTCCAGACACAATGTGCTCACGCCAACCCTTTCGCTAGCCAGTGTTCGCGGCTCGTTAGCCGGGCCACTGTGTGACGTCACCTCAGCGTACACTCGGATATAAGAAAGGTTTCTCAACTTACATTGTGACCCGACCACTACGACTTTACGCGTTTACACCTACATCCACGATCAGAAACTTGTGATGAAAATATCAATTTATGGCGTCTTGGTGACTTTCCCAGGGAGCAATACTTTCCACCAACACATGATAGGGAGCTGCCCGTCAGGCACAGTAGAGAACATTCCGGCTCTCACCGAAACGACAATTCCGATTACAAGCACGTTCTTACTGTAAGTTCAAAACTTTTAAAAATTTTATCAACATCCTCCAACAAGCCTCGTTGGTTCAATTTTTGTCGGCCTTTAGGCCTCATACTGGAATTCAGATGCCAATATCTCGGAAGCAAGATAGCCTTGAGAATGAGGTCTGTAATCAGAGATTGTAAAAGCGAAGCTGATTTTAACTATGTTTTGCTGTCTGCGTAGTTGTCGCAAGCTACTCAGTATCAAATAAAAATTCGAGTTTTCTAGCCCAGTAAGTTATTTTGTGGAGAAGTTTTGCAGGAACCAATGTTTCACAAGCCCGTAAAGAATGAGTTCATACGCATTTGCTTAACAAAATTGTCTTCTCATTCACGTTACGTAATTGTAGCAGGTGAAACGTCCCCTTTGAACAATTTATACACGACTGTGCTTAACCTGACACACAATATTATTTAGCGCAACGCAATCTGACTTTCAAAAATCCCTACAAAAGAATGGCCCTGACTAACATTAAACTATACCTTTCACAAATAACTTACCTCACAAAAATCTTCATTACCCGAACTACTGCAATACAGCGAGCGCCACTATTGCCAGCTAAATAAAAGATTCAAACTACAGAAGGCACTAACTACTGATAGGGATAGTTAGCAAATGAAAGATATTAATAGAGAACAAACAATGTATTTACCTTAATAGTCATAATATATATAGCAGTTCATGACAAATTACAAAACTCCGCCATCTCTCTCCCCACATCCACCACTGCTGGCGGCTCACCTCCAACTGCGCAACGCTACGCGCTGTTCACATCCAGCTGCCGCTGCCCAACACTACAATGGCAGACAACAATGCAAACTAGCCACAGACTGCACACAGCACAGCCAGTGATTTTCATATAGAGCGCTACGTAACGTTGCCGATAACAAAACATAAACAGCCTACTTACACAGGAAGATGCAAGGACGACCTAGATGCTTTCAAAGATTTGCTACAAGAATTGGAACTAGACACGGATGACAGTATCACTAGAAAGCATGAGTCAACATTCATTTACGTCGTACAATCATAGAAATGGCGAACGCTCTCGCAAAACTCACAATCTCGGAGACAATTACAGACAACAAAACAGGCATCATCGGTATGATCTATATTGGCAAGAATGAAACAGTTATCATGACAGAAGCCATTTCTGTAGTGACGATCATGACCACGGTAATCGACAGAACATACACTATGAAAAGGAACACAGATACTGTCACAGTAACCAGAACAGCTACAGGAACAGAATGAGATTTTCACTCTGCAGCGGAGTGTGCGCTGATATGAAACTTCCTGGCAGATTAAAACTGTGTGCCCGACCGAGACTCGAACTCGGGACCTTTGCCTTTCGCGGGCAAGTGCTCTACCAACTGAGCTACCGAAGCACGACTGACGCCCGGTACTCACAGCTTTACTTCTGCCAGTATCTCGTCTCCTACCTTCCTGTTTCAGCTACAGGAACAGCTACAGGCGGAACTCGTATTCTAACGGATACAATTCTGACAGATCAAGCACACAACAGGAATTACGGAGACAGTCAATAGGGAACATTATCAAAACAATAACCCACAACAACACAGTCGACATTGGCAAAACGCTAGGAAATAAAACCAGCCGTGAAACGTTGAGATAGTTGAAGTGAGATCGCTTAATCCGGCCAACAATCAGCGGCGTAGAAATAACATATAGCAATGACTCGCAACGCCGGCAACTAATGACGTTATAGGGTAGGACTGAAAACATCGCTGACGAAACAGTAGATAATATACATAATGCCATCGCACATACAATGATACACTTTTCTTTAGATGATATCACTATGTGTGCTGTCCTTGAATCAGGTAGCCCCATATCTGTGAATAGTGAAGTTACATTCAAAAAGTACAAAGACAAGAGACTACCCTACATTACCTTCATGTAAAATAAAACTACATTTCATGCAAAACTGTTGATGTATGGCATGAAAATCGTTTGGATTTCAAATTTCAAGCTCATAAATTTGTAATGAGTTTCTTAATCGTATCGCTTCTATCGACAGAAATGATACTAAGAGAAGACATTTTAAATGAACACAAAGAAATTTTAAACTTCAATGACGCTGAGATAATCGCATAAGCTGAAGGCAAGTCAGTGATACTGAAATTCGAGGATTTTATCGCAAGATAATATGAGGAAGTGAATCCCTATGCTTTTCAACAGACTATTTTCCACTCCAATTCTCTTACGATGGAAGACGTCGTTTACATACTTTTTGTGATGACATTAATCAGTATTTCAGAATCAGGCACTACGCCTCCAGACGAGATGATGTGTCGCAGAAACTTTACTCTCGTCTTGCCAAATTATGGTTTTTCCAAATTGACGGTAATTCCTGATCCTTCAAAGATTCCTCCTATTTTGTAAGTGCAATGCTATACTTTTTTTGTTTTCTCTTGAATCAAACTGTGTATAACTATTTATACACAGTAGGAGGAATCTTTGAAGGATCAGGAATTACCGTCAATTCGGAAAAACCATAATTTGGCAAGACGAGAGTAAAGTTTCTACGACACATCATCTCGTCTGATTCTGAAATACTGAAGACACTCAGTTTCATTCAAGTTCCTAGCACCAATATACAAGTTCGTAGCTTCCTATTATCGTCACTTCTTGAGTATGGAAATTCTTGCCATCACAAAACTTTGTTCTCTACTGGTAAAAACACAATGCCTTTGGGATGAACAGGCGCAAATAGAACTCCTATGTTTGAAGACTGCACTTCTGAATGCTCCTATTCTTGCATATCCAGACCTGTTACGCGATTTTGGTTTAGCTGCAGATTAGTCAAAGACTGGCTTAGGTGCTCATCAGTTCCAGGAATTGTGAAGAAAATGGTATCATTATACAAAGAACTGCAGCTTTTGCCAACCGTGTTCTAGCGAAATCAGAAGGAAATTGCTCGGTAACTGAACCAGAACCTCTAGCAGTCATTTGGGCCTGGTTCAAATTTCATTTTTTCCTGCTTGTCAAACTCATAAAGTCTTCACAGACCAATAAAGTCTTCACAGTTTTTAAAGCCTTCAGAAATGACTCATGAAAGATTAAAACGTTGGAGGTTGTATCTTCAAAACTTCCGTTTTACTACAGTTCATATTCCTGGCACACAAAATGTTGTCACTGATCGCGTCCGAATTGTTACTTTGTCCCAGAAAGTGCTCTCAAAAGGGGAAGTGTCCAGGCGTCTCGGAGTGAACCAAAGCGATGTTGTTCGGACTTGGAGGAGATACAGAGAGACAGGAACTATCGATGACATGCCTCGCTCTGACCGCCCAAGGGCTACTACTACAGTGGATGACCACTACCTGCGGATTATGGCTCGGACGAACTCTGACAGCGACGCCACCATGTTGAATAATGCTTTTCGTGCAGCCACAGGTCGTCGTGTTACGACTCAAACTGTATGCAATAGGCTGCATGATGCACAACTTCACTCCCGACATCCATGGCGAGGTCCATCTTTGCAACCACGACACTATACAGCGCGGTACAGATGGGCCCAGTAACATGCCAAATGGATTGCTCAGGATTGGCGTCACGTTCTCTTCGCCAATGAGTGTTGCTTATGCCTCCAGCTTCGTTCTCAGATGCACACAACTCGAGATAGAGTTCAACATAGTGTTCCATTTTCTTGCCTTCATCAGTAATGACTTCACCTGTGTTGGATTTCGAAGGAGCTGTTTTTCTGACAATTGGACCAGTTGCTTTCTTAATACCATCATACATTGCCTTAGTGTCCCAAGACTCGACCATTTCCTATATACCTGCACATAAATTCAGCCAGTAGTTAGTCTTTGTTTCAGATTCCACATAAAAAGAAGCATAGGCGAGTATGCTACACGAACATGTGTTAGGTAACCTCTGCCGCAGCTTATTGGCTCTAATTAAACGTTTCGGTAGAGATGAGTTTGCGAGGCTCATGGCTTTTGACTCGAACGTTCAGTTGCCGAAACACTTAAGTGTACGCGCGCGGCCTAAAACACTCGTAGAGCGCACAATTTTCTTTAAGAAAGTGTTTGCTAACGTTCTTACACCCCATATAAATACAGGGTAGGGCCAAAGTCGCTCACAATCTATATCTGCTCTTCGGGATAGCTATATCCTCCTAAGAAACTTTCGTTCCACAAGTTATAGCCATAAATCGTGACTCACGAAGTTTTCGGATAGTACTAGAAAATCGATGCGAGGTGGGCTGATTTAGAAATTTAACCGTTCTGTGTAATACGACAGGTTTAGTTTACGTAGCCGACGACGCTAGCGCCTCTACGCGTGACTTTAGTTGCAAAGTCAGAGCTGCGATCCTGTGAAATGAGACAGACTGAGTTATTGAGCGCAGTCTGTTGAAAGAAGCGTATTTTACGTAGCGACACGCAGCCGGGAGTCGCAGATAGCTAAAAGCGGAACACGCGCTTGCCTTTCTGCCGGCGACGCGACGCGAGCCGAGGACGGCAGATGCAATTACTAGCCGCCCTGTATGGGGCGGGCGGCCCGACGTAAAATACCCCCGCCGATTGCATACAATGATGTTGAATGATTCCGAACGGATTGTTCTATTTTAAACGTATGCGTTTCCATTTTCTTACAATAGGCAGTGGTCCGTGGGCTTCGCCGTGGAGGGCTGATCGGAAGGCAGGGAGGGTATAAGATAGGTAGGTTGGTAGGCGGTCTGCGAGCCGGTTTTGAGCGCAGCTACGCCATACTATGGGCCGCAGTAGCAGCCACTAGGAGCGCAACGAGCGCTTTCAAAGTTGAAGCCGCTTCGAAGGCTCTTGTTGAGGCACAACTAACAGTGCCTACACGTTTTGTTATCCCGCCCTCCCCTTGTAATTTACTACAAAGACCGTCTCCGAAGCAGAAAGGTCGCTGCTTTCGACGCAGATTCTCAGATCCTCCTTTGATTTTTCTTAGGTGTGGAGGTCTGGAATGGAGTCCACTCACCCTAGTGAGGCTTGAATAAAGAAACAGCAGCATCACCCGGATTGAGCTACTGGCTCCAACGACTCCAGGAACTGGCAACACGCTAATCACATGCCCCGCGATCATATGTCGCTCCTTCTACTGCCTCGTAGGCACCTGTCGGCCAGTCCGAATAGCCACAAGGTCTAATTCGTGAGCGGTGTTTACGTTTACATTTTCTGCACCTGTGTAAGGATTTAATACCATTTAACCGTTGCCCGCGAAATAGATGAAATGAATAAATACTTGATATACACTCCTGGAAGTGGAAAAAAAAGACACGTTGACACCGGTGTGTCAGACCCACCATACTTGCTCCGGACACTGCGAGAGGGCTGTACAAGCAATGATCACACGCACGGCACAGTGGACACACCAGGAACCGCGGTGTTGGCCGTCGAATAGCGCTAGCTGCGCAGCATTTGTGCACCGCCGCCGTCAGTGTCAGCCAGTTTGCCGTGGCATACGGAGCTCCATCGCAGTCTTTAACACTGGTAGCATGCCGCGACAGCGTGGACGTGAACCGTATGTGCAGTTGACGGACTTTGAGCGAGGGCGTATAGTGGGCATGCGGGAGGCCGGGTGGACGTACCGCCGAATTGCTCAACACGTGGGGCGTGAGGTCTCCACAGTACATCGATGTTGTCGCCAGTGGTCGGCGGAAGGTGCACGTGCCCGTCGACCTGGGACCGGACCGCAGCGAGGCACGGATGCACGCCAAGACCGTAGGATCCTACGCAGTGCCGTAGGGGACCGCACCGCCACTTCCCAGCAAATTAGGGACACTGTTGCTCCTGGGGTATCGGCGAGGACCATTCGCAACCGTCTCCATGAAGCTGGGCTACGGTCCCGCACACCGTTAGGCCGTCTTCCGCTCACGTCCCAACATCGTGCAGCCCGCCTCCAGTGGTGTCGCGACAGGCGTGAATGGAGGGACGAATGGAGACGTGTCGTCTTCAGCGATGAGAGTCGCTTCTGCCTTGGTGCCAATGATGGTCGTATGCGTGTTTGGCGCCGTGCAGGTGAGCGCCACAATCAGGACTGCATACGACCGAGGCACACAGGGCCAACACCCGGCATCATGGTTTGGGGAGCGATCTCCTACACTGGCCGTACACCACTGGTAATCGTCGAGGGGACACTGAATAGTGCACGGTACATCCAAACCGTCATCGAACCCATCGTTCTACCATTCCTAGACCGGCAAGGGAACTTGCTGTTCCAACAGGACAATGCACGTCCGCATGTATCCCGTGCCACCCAACGTGCTCTAGAAGGTGTAAGTCAACTACCCTGGCCAGCAAGATCTCCGGATCTGTCCCCCATTGAGCATGTTTGGGACTGGATGAAGCGTCGTCTCACGCGGTCTGCACGTCCAGCACGAACGCTGGTCCAACTGAGGCGCCAGGTGGAAATGGCATGGCAAGCCGTTCCACAGGACTACATCCAGCATCTCTACGATCGTCTCCATGGGAGAATAGCAGCCTGCATTGCTGCGAAAGGTGGATATACACTGTACTAGTGCCGACATTGTGCATGCTCTGTTGCCTGTGTCTATGTGCCTGTGGTTCTGTCAGTGTGATCATGTGATGTATCTGACCCCAGGAATGTGTCAATAAAGTTTCCCCTTCCTGGGACAATGAATTCACGGTGTTCTTATTTCAATTTCCAGGAGCGTATATAAGTGGTATCTGTTTTTTCGGTGGACCGTGACAGGGCCAAATATCGCATTAAATAAGCGCGTCAAACGAAAAAACTACAAAGAACGAAACTCGTCTTGAAGGGGGAAACCAGATGGCACTATGGTTGATCCGCTAGATGGCACTGCCATAGGTCAAACGGATATCAACTACGTTTTTTTAAATAGGAAACCTCATTTTTATTACATATTCGTTTAGTACTTCAAGAAATATGAATGTTTCAGTTGGACCACTTTTTTCGCTTTGTGATAGATGGCGCTGTAATAGCCACTAACATATGGCTCACAATTTTAGACTAGCAGTTGTTAAAAGTTAGGTTTTTAAAATTAAAATACAGAACGTAGGTGAGTTTGAACATTTTATTTCGGTTGTTCCAATGTGATAAACGTACCTTTGTGAACTCATCATTTCTGAGAACGCATGCTGTTATAGCGTGATTACCTGTAAATACTACATTAATGCAATAAATGCTCAAAATGATGTCCGTCAACCTCAATGCATTTGGCAATACGTGTAACGACATTCCTCTCAACAGCGAGTAGTCCGTCTTCCGAAATGTTCACACATGCATTGACAGTGCGCTGATGCATGTTGTCAGGCGTTGTCTGTGGATCATGACAGCACATATCCTTCAACTTTCCCCACAGAAAGAAATCCGGGGACGTCAGCTCCGGTGAACGTGGGGGCCATGATATGGTGCTTCGATGACCAATCCACCTGTCATGAAAAATGCTATTCAATACCGCTTCACCCGCACGCGAGCTATGTGCCGGACATCCATCATGTTGGAAGTACATCGCCATTCTCTCATGCAGTGAAACATCTTGTAGTAACATCGGTACAACATTACGTAGGAAATCAGCATACATTGCAACATTTAGGTTGCCATCGATAAAATGCGAGCCAATTATCCTTCAAAATGGTTCAAATGGCTCTGAGCACTATGGGACTTAACTTCTAAGGTCATCAGTCCCCTAAGGTCATCAGTGCTAACTAACCTAAGGACATCACACACATCCATGCCCGAGGCAGGATTCAAACCTACGACTGTAGCGGTCGCGCGGTTCCAGACTGGAGCGCCTAGAACCGCGTGGCCACCCCGGCCAATTATCCTTCCTCCCATAATACCGCACCATACATTAACCCGCCAAGGTCGCTGATGTTCCACTTGTCGCAGCCACCGTTGATTTTCCGTTGCCCAATTGTGCATATTATGCCCGTTTACGTTACCGCTGTTGGTGAATGACGCTTCATCGCTAAACAGAATGCGTGCAAAAAATCTATCATCGTCCCGTAATTTCTCTTGTGCCCAGTGGCAGAACTGTACACGACGTTCAAAGTCGTCACCATGCAATTCCTGGTGCATAGAAATATGGTACGGGTGCAATCGATGTTGATGTGGCCTTCTCAACACCGACGTTTTTGAGATTCCCGAACCTCGCGCAATTTTTCTGCTACTGATGTGCGGATTAGCCGCGACAGCTGCTAAAACACCTACTTGGGCACCATCATTTGTTGCACGTCGGGGTTGAAGTTTCACATTTGGCTGAACACCTCCTGTTTCCTTAAATAACGTAACTATCCAGCGAACGGCCCGGACACTTGGATGATGTCGTCCAGGATACCTAGCAGCATACATAGCACACGCCCGTTGGGCATTTAGATCACAATAGCCATAGCAATATCAACACGATATCGATCTTTTCCGCAGTTGGTAAACGGTCCATTTTAACACGGGTAATGTATCACGAAACAAAGGCCGTCCGCACTGGCGGAATGTTACGTGATACCATGTACTTATACATTTGTGACTATTACAGCGCCATCTATCACAAAGCGAAAAAAGTGGTCCAACTAAAACATTGATATTTCTTTACGTACTACACAAATACGTAATAAAAAATGTGGGTTCCTATTAAAAAAAAACGCAGTTGATATCCGTTTGAACTATGACAGTGCGCCGGCCGGATTGGTCGAGCGGTTCTAGGCGCTACAGCCCGGAACCGCGCGACGGCTACGGTCCCAGGTTCGAATCCTACCTCGGGCATGGGTGTGTGTGATGTCCTCAGGTTAGTTAGGTTTAAGTAGTTCTAAGTTCTAGGGGACTGATGACCTCAGAAGTTAAGTCCCGTAGTACTCAGAGCCATTTGAACCTATGGCAGTGCCATCTAGCGGGCCAATCAAAGCGCCATCCGGTTTCCCCCTTCAAGCTAGGCGAGTTTCGTTCTTTCTAGTTTTTTTGTTTGATACTTATTTCGTGAGATGTTTGGCCCGGTCAAGATCAGTGGACCACCCTATGTGTGTGTATATATATATATATATATATATATATATATATATATATATATATATATATATATATATATATATTCTCTTCAGTGCGAATGCACACCAAGTTCGATCTCTTACGGGAACGGTAAAATGCCCCGAGTAATAAGAATAATAGGCAATGAGCATTACATTCTCCAGTTTGCCGATGACACCGCCTTCCTTGCCCTTGCCCCCACCCTGCAACGCTCCCAACACCTTCTCCAATCCCATCTTGACCGGTTCACTGCTTGGTGCAACCAGTGGTTGCTCAAGGTCAATCCCTCCAAAACCCAGGCGATCATTGTAGGCAAAACCACCCCTTCCTTCCGTCTCCTTGATTTCTATCTCACCGTCTATGGCCGTCCTATCGCCCTCACTCCCACCCTTAAGTACCTTGGCGTCACCCTCGACCGTCGCCTCTCCTGGACTCCCCATCTCTGGACAATCCAAGCCAAGGCACGTTCCCGCCTCCGTCTCCTCAAGCTCCTTTCCGGCCGTACGTGGGGTCTGGACCCCTCCACAATCCTCCACACCTATAAATCCCTTATCCGCCCCATCCTTTGTTACGCCCATCCAGCCTGGATCTCCGCCCCCCCTACCTTTTATAAATCCCTCCAAATCCTTGAACGCCATGCTCTCCGCCTTGCCTATCGCATCCGTCTCCCCTCCCCCACGCGGATCCTGTATGATCTCATCCCCTTCCCCCCCCCTCCTCCTTTTCCTTGAAAGGATATGGATCCTGTACACCTCCCGTAAACTTGATCCTCCTCACCCGCTCGTCTCCCCGATCCTCTCCCATCCCCGCCTGCTGCCGCGCCTGTATTCCCACGTCCCACCCGGTCTCCATCTCTCCATCCTCCTTACCCTCTCCCAAGGTGGCTTCCGCCAGCTCCCCCTCCCTGATGATGTCCTCCTCCCCTCCATCTACCCCTCCTATCAACTTTGACCCTCCCCCCCACTTCCTGTGTCGTTTCCTTTCGGCACCCTCCCTCCCTCCCTTCCCTTCTCTTTCCTCTCCCCCCTTCCTCCTCCCCCTCTCTCCTCTGCCAATGACATCTCTTCTCTCTTCTCTCCCCTCTCCCATTCCCCTCCTCCTCCTCCCCCTCCTCCTCCTCCACTCTTGGCAGGTCCCCGGACTCGTACACGCTCAGTGGACTTTCGCGCGCCGGAGATCATCGCCATCTGTGTGTCGTGTGTGTGCCTCGCTTTGTGTTTAGTGTTCTGTCACCGTCACGCCTCAACTGTTCACGTGTGCCGTAGCCATCATCTGTGTTCTGTGCGCCGTGTCCCCAAGTGTTACTGTTTTTTCGCGTCCAGCGTGAACGGCTTCTTGTTTATTGTTTTTTGTATCTCCTTTCTTTGCCCGCCGTTTTTACTGTCTTGTCTGTATCACCTATATGTCATATTATTGTTCCACTTAAGGCTGAAGAGCAGCGTACCATGCTGCTGCCAGCCCGCCTGTATCAGGTGATTAAAATTACAATAAAGGAAAAAAAAGAGCATTACACCAGTAGTGTGTGGATATGTTGAGAATTAGGGTCTACCGGGATGCGTGCTAGGGTATTCCGTGGAGTTGCGAAGAATACTGTGTCCGGATGCCCTGCCGGCACGCTACCTCAGTGTTTTCTTTCAGAACGTTAGCTGCTTCGTGTTGTTAAAAAAAAAAAAAAAACTGAATAAATGGATCAACGATGATGGCCGTCATGGAACGTCCGCTGCGAACACATGTGACTAACAATAACGAACAGAATAAGATAAAGAAAGATGGATTAGTGGTCACAGTAACTGCCTAATAAACAAGAGACCCGGATTCGAATGCCAGTCAGGCACAAATTTTCTACTTTCCCTATTGATTTCAATGAATGCCCGCATGCAGCCAATGTCTGTAATTCCTTTGTGTCCCAAATACTTGATAATTTTTATTTTGGCTGGAGCACAGTCATGATAAATTTAAACAGACGCAAAATCTCCAAGATTGGAGATCTTGTACAGAAGCTCGAAATTTAGCGTGGAATTCAATGCGAGATGCTTATAATAGTTTCCACAACGAAACTTGTCTTGAAACCTGGCAGAAAATCCAAGAGATTGTGATCGTATGTGAAGTATGCTAACGGCAAGAAACGATCACTGCCTTCTCTACGCGATAGCAATGGAGGTACTATCAAAGACAGTGCTGCCAAAGCAGACTTCCTAAACACAGCGTTCGCAAATGCCTTCACGAAAGAATAAGAAGTAAATATTTCAGAACTCGAATCGAGAACAGCTGCCAACATGAGAAACATAGAAGTAGATATCCTCGAAGTAGTGAAACACCTTAAATCAATTAATAAAGGCAAGTCTTCTGGCCAAGACTGTATACAAATTACACTCCTTTCAGAGTATGATGATGCAATAGCTCTATACTTAACACTCATATATAAACATTCCCTCGACGAAAGATCCGTACCCGAAGACTGGAATGTTGCACATGTCACACCAATATTCAAGAAAGGTAGTAGAAGTAATCCACTTAATTACAGGCCTGTATCATTAATGTCTATATGCAGCAGGATTTTGAAACATATATTGTGTTCAAACATTAAGAATTACCTCGAAGTAAACGGTCTATTGCCGTACAGTCGGCACGGATTTAGAAAACTATGTTCTAGTGAATCACAACTAGCACTTTACTCGCACGAAGTATTGAATGGTATCGACAAAGAATTTAAAATTGATTTCGTATTTCTGGATTACTGGAAGGCTTTTGACACTGTACCACACAAGCGGCTTGTAGTGAAATTGCGTGTCTATGGAATATCGTCTCAGTTATGTGACTGGATTCGTGATTTCCTGTCAGAGAGATCACAGTTCGTAGTAATCGACCGAAAGGCAGCGACTAAAACAGAAGCGATTTCTGGCGTTCCCCAAGGGAGTGTTATAGGTCCTTTACTGTTCCTTATCTATATAAACGATTTGGGAGGCAATTTGAGCAGCCGTCTTAGGTTGTTTGCTGATGACGCTGTCATTTATCGACCAGTAAAGTCATCAGAAGCTCAAAACATATTTCAAAACGATTTAGAAAAGATATATGGATGGTGCGAAGATTGGCAATTGATCTTGAATGACGAAAAGTGCGAGGTCATCCACATGACAGCTAAAAGGAATCCGTTAAACTTCGGTTACACCATAAATCAGTCAAATCTAAAGGCCGTAAATTCAACTAACTACCTAGGAATTGCAATGACGAACAATTTAAATTAGAAGGAACAGATAGAAAATATTGTGGAGAAGACTAACCAAAGTCTGTGTTTTATTGGCAGGACACTTAGGAAATGTAGCAGATCTACTAAGGAGACTGTCTACACTACGCATATGCATCCACTTTTAGAATACTGCTACGCGGTGGGGGATCCTTACCAGATAGGATTGAAGGAGTACATCGAAAAAGTTGTAAGAAGGAGGGCAGCACATTTTGTATTACCGCGAAATAGGGGAGAGAGTGTCACTGAAATGATACAGGATTTGGGATGGACATGATTAAAACAGGCGTTTTTCCTTGCGAAGGAATCTTCTCACAAAATTCTAATCGTCAACTATCTCCTCCGAATTCAAAAATATTTTGTTGAGGCCGACCTGCATAGGGAGAAACGATCACCATAAGGGAAATCAGAGCTCGTACGGAAATATATAGGTGTTCGTTCTTTCCGCGCGCTATAAGAGATTGTAATAATAGAGAATTGTGAAGGTGGTTCGATGAACCCTCTGTCAGGCATTTAAATGTGGTTTTCAGAGTACCCACGTGCATGTAGCAGTAGATGTAGAATATTTTATTTTTATTTTTTAGTTATACGATGCTGATTTCGGCATTAGGCCATTTTCAGGTACAAAAAAAGGAGTAAACAATAGAAGTTTGAATCATAAAAACAAGAAACAAGGCAAGCATGAAAAATAATGTATAAATGCCATGATTCTTTACCTTATTTGTATGTCAAAAGACATCATACTGGTATGAAATAGAAGTCAGTGTCGAAAAAGCATATCTGGTCATGTAGGTCAGATATGTTTTTATTAGCCGGCCGGTGTGACCGAGCGATTCTAGGCGCTTCAGTCTGGAACCGCGCGACCGCTACTGTCGGACGTTCGAATCCTGCCTCGGGCATGGATGTATGTGATGTCCTTAGGTTAGTTAGATTTAAGTAGTTCTGGGTTCTAGGGGACTGATGACCTCAGATGTTAAGTTCCATAGTGCTCAAAGCCATTTGAACCATTTTTTTTTTTTGTTATTATTAAAAGTTAGAACTCCCATTGACACTTAAATGTATTGCAGACTTTCATTTGTGGACCCTATAGCACAGCTGTTATATGAAACTGCTAACCTATAAAAAGGTATGTGCCACACTATTGTGTCTGATCAACAACTGAAATGGACTTGGACGTAGATGAAATGAGATTCCAGAGATCACCTGAGAGTCATTACAGTATGCACATTGCAATCTCTAGTATGTTAGTGAACAAGTTAATTGAACTGTTTATTTCGCGTGACAGACACATTACCTTTGCATACATTGGTACATAACAGTGTTTACATTATATTACATGGAGGTCCAAAATTAGCCGGCCGCGGTGGCCGTGCGGTTCTAGGCGCTCCAGTCCAGAGCCGCGCTGCTGCTACGGTCGCAGGTTCGAATCCTGCCTCGGGCATGGGTGTGTGTGATGTCCTTAGGTTAGTTAGGTTTAAGTAGTTCTAAGTTCTAGGGGACTGATGACCACAGCAGTTGAGTCCCATAGTGCTCAGAGCCATTTGAACCATTTAAGCCATTTTTTGGAGGTCCAAAATTAAAGTTTCTATGTAAACATCGTGAATGGTCTTATCGTGACATGTATTTGTAACAGGCATGGAATTTATATCTTGTAATACAGTTAATTACACTGGACTCGCATTCGGAAGGACGACGGTTCAATCCCGCGTTCGGCCATCCTGATTTAGGTTTCCCGTGATTTCCCTAAATCACTTCAGGCAAATGCTGGGATGGTTCCTTTGAAAGGGCACGGCCAACTTCCTTCCCCGTCCTTCCCTAATCCGATGAGACCGATGACCTCGCTGTCTGGCCTCCTTCCCCAAGCAACCCAACCCAACAGTTAATTATGCAAAACATGGTGTAATATATAGGCGAGAGTGGTGTTTATCGTCACAAACAACAGTACGCAAATAATCCCAGAAGTTTCTCACACCAGAACAGTCAACCAAGAAAACCACAACGAATGGCGAATAAGTGACGGGGTGGGGGATGAAACATGGATGCAGTTGTGAAGCCAACAGAACATGAGGCATTGTTCAAACTGTATAGGGATGGCAGTGGTGTCGGTGGCAAAGAGGGGGGAATTGAAGGGGTGTGGGTAGTCTGAAGAAATAGGTCCCCAAAGGGAGTGAGGGGAACGAAAGTTCATGAAATACTGGACTCAGACCCATACCGTCTAACAAATATAAATAAAACTTTCGTAGAGTCCATGTTATAAAAATTAAGGAATACCGCTGCCTTAGAAGCAAAATAACTTGCGACGAACGAAAGTAACGAGGGCATAAATAGTACAATACCACTGGCAAAGAGGGAATCCTTGGCCAAAAGTAGTCTATTAGTTGACGTATAAGACATCGGCCTTGAAATGAGGAAGATATTCCTGAGAATGTACGTTGAGAGCACAGCATTGTATGGTTGTGATTCATCGGGAGAACCGGAAACATAAAATAATTGAAGAGTTCGACATATTTTACTATAAAACTATGTTGAAAATTACGTGATTGGCAAGATAAGAAATGAGGAGGCGCGGAAAACAAGATGTGGAAAACATTGATAAGAAGAAGGGCAGGATGATAGGCCATGTGTTAAGGTATCAGGAAATAACTTCCATGGCACCAGAGTGAGGTGAAGATGTTAAAACTGTAGGGGAAGACAAGACTGAAATACATCTAAGAAACAACTGAGGACATGGGATATGAGTAGTACCCTGTCGTGAAGAAGTTGGCACAGGACAGGAATTAATGGTGGGCAGCATCAAACCCCTGAGAAGACTGATGAGGGAAAAATAATTATTTAAATAAAAAACTTTTTAATCTAGAAAGCGTAAAATAATTTCTCTTTCGCGTAGATATTACTAAAACCACACAGATAGTCCTGAAAATTCGTGCTTGTGAATTTTAACGCCCACTACAATAATTGTAGAATTGAAATTGAAAAACTTTCTTTTGTGTGAAGTTGTTCAATAAATTTCAAACATTTTGATGAGATTACAGCAGCTACATGTAAATTTCAGGCTGAGTCAGTCAATACGTTGCTTCTTCCTACGAGTATCTCACGAAAAAATCACGGAGGTAAGAGTTAGAGAGAGTCGAGCTCACACAGGGACTTAACCAGTAATCGTTCCTACCATGAAACAATCCAAAGCGAAATAGGAAAAAAAGGGAGATAGCAGCGGTACACATAGTGCTCTCCGCCGCACAGCAGACAAGATAGTGAGTTAGTATTGCATTGTCGTCCATTTCTGAGCTATGTTTAAAATTTCAAGTCCGAACCTCATCTGGAAGTTAATTTAAAACCGACTGCAAAATTTTTACGGAACAACTGACAAAAAAGTGACTTAATGAAAACGTGTTAAAAAAAACCTCTATTTCCTCGTCATATTTGCGCCGGTATTGATGTTCCTATCAGAAAATTAATTTTTCGACGAACAATTTATTAATCCCATGGAGGTAACACTTTCGGTTAAGACATTTATACTGTGATGGATTTATTATGCTAAGTGATTTAGGAAGCTGTTTATATTAATTGTATACGACGCTTATCATAATTAGTGGAAGCCCACACGAGTGACAGAACACGATAATAGAGCAGAAAGTATTGCAGTGAAGGTGCTTGGCGAACAAGCCGTTCGCAAGTAATTATGAATGTACGATTACCAGCTGTCACTGCCTTCAGTATGAAATATTCTCCTGGATAATGAAAATGTAGTTGAAATGTAAACTTTGCGACAAAGTTCCTATCTGCCTAACTTAAATTTCACTTAACGGCCTACTGTAACAAGAAGTACAGTGTTACTCCAGCACGTCGCATGCTACAATTTACTGTGCACTTATTCCTGTTAAAAGAGGTGTTCCACGTATCGTCTCTGCATATAGAGACAGCTCTGCACAATTTTCTGGATTGAATTAAAAGCTCTTCCAAGTTAATTTCCTATTCAGGATCGCAGGGAATGCACCGTCTGTGGGCTGCAACTGTATTGTGTATGGTTGTCAAAATGGTTCAAATGGCTATAAGCACTTAGAACTACTTAAACCTAACTAGCCTAAGGACATCACACACATCCATGCCCGAGGCAGGATTCGAACCTGCGACCGTAGCAGCAGCGCGGTTCCGGACTGAAGCTCCTAGAACTACTCGGCAACAGCGGGCGGCTGTATGGTTGTCACTAGTATGGAACGGACTGGGTGTCTGTCAGCAGTTATCCATCATTGTTTATGATCAAAGTATTGAGCAGCTTCCAGCGGATACTGAACTGCGTCACATTGGGCGCTGCAGCATTGTGTCAAATTAGTGGCAATGCATTGTCTCTCCTGACACTCAGCAAGATTCACCCTGAGTGTCTTTAATTTGGACAGATCAGCTCAAGCTCTGAGTAGCGCCATTCGAATAATTTGTGTCATTTAGTGCTCTTGGAGAACGCCTTATTTTCTTCCAGTGAAAATACACACTTCCCAGAAGGTCTTCCATGCTCAGCTGACCGTACAGTGGACGAAGCCGCCAATAGGCTCAGTTGGATTCGGTCTGTCACTAACCCGATCCTGCTCGCCCGGCTAGCCGCGCGGTCTAACGCGCTGCTTGCCGAGCGGAAAGGCGTGCCGGTCCCCGGCACGAATCCGCCTGGCGGATTAGTGTCGAGGTCCGGTGTGTCGGCCAGCCTGTGGATGGTTTTAAGCACGTGGAAGCTAAATACGGAACACACTGCGCAAGTAAATAGCGGAATCGTGTCAAGAATGTCTAGCACAGCGCGCACACTACAGTAGCGAAGCCGACAATGCGCAGCCTGTTGATAAGATACAGCGCGGAAAAGTCATTCTGGAGGCTAACCACGTTAGAGTTCTACCAGCAGTGCCTGAAAGACGCACTCGACGCACCAGCAGACGACCAGCAATACCTGCCGCGAGAAGGGAGAATCAGGGCAAAACTCCTTCAAATAAAGAAACAACAAATGAGAGGCGTCCTCACCAGAGCCGCAGGAAAGTGCGTGAGCTCCAGGACAGGCAGGGGAAGACGCTAACGACCGAAACAGAATTAACAAAACACATCGAAGACTATTTCCGGGAAATGTTCCGTCGAGAAGCGACAGACGACGCGGCAACTGCTGAAATTCTGCAACAGACGAGGAGCGTGCTGACAGACGCAGACAGGGCGTTGCTGACAGAAAATGTCGACGAGGACGACATCAAAGAAACCAAAGAAACGATGAAGACCAGCACCAGAGCAAGAGCACCGGCCGCCGGCGGCATCCCGCTCGAGTTCTACCTCGCATACTGGGGCGTACTAGGAGTGCAGTTCGCGGAGGTGGTGAACGAGATACTCAATGGTGTGGAAATTCTACCTGTGCTGACCGAAGGGACCATAACCCTCATCCCTAAGAAGAAAGCCGCCCGCCGCATTGAAGAGTTTCGTCCAGTTACGCTCCTCAACGCCGGCTATAAAATAATAGCGAAATGCATCGCACACAACCTGAAATCGGCGTTGAGGAAAGTCATCAGTCCGTGGCAAACATTTGCGATACCAGAGAAAAATATATTTGACGCCACATGCACCTACAGGGACATAACAGCACAGGCAACCACCACCAGAAGCGCAGGTGCCATAATTTCGGTGTACTTCAACAAGGCCTTCGACAGGATCGATCATAAATATATCGTAGAGGCATTAAACAGACTCGGTTTTGGGCAAAAATTCATCACAATCATCCAAAAGGTACTAAGTACTGCGAGATCGACAGTAATAATCAATAGTTGGAAAACAAAACAGATAAAAGTGGACAGATCCTTAAGGCAACGCTGTCCATTGTCATCGGCTCTATTCGCTATAGCACTGGAACCGCTGCTGCGGAAACTCACAAATGACATCAGAGGATTCTCCGTAAGAGACAAAGCAATAGCATGTATAGCCTGCGCTGACGACTTAGGCATCTTTATTGAAGATCAGGAAAATATTGGCAGAGTAGAAACCATCAGAACACATTTCAAAAAGCGTCAGGCGCCCAAACTAACCCCAGAAAAATAGTACTACTGCCGATAAGGAAACAAGGACTCAAACCAGACTGGCAGTGGTACAAAATAGCAGAAAGCCATATAGTTCTTGGAATATTTATGCGGTCTTGTCCACTTAAATTGGCCGCATAGAACTGGAGAGACGTGCTACACCCCACAAGAGGTCTCTCCAGACAGCACGCGAACCGGAAACTAACAATCCACCAGAAAATAGACCTGATAAAGACGACGAAGCTGTCGAAAGCATGGTATCTGGCGTAAACCTTAAGCATCCCGACCGAAATTGCGCGACCACTTACGAGCGCAGCGTGTGGAATCGAAATATATTAAAAGTGGTGCAAGCAACGTGCTCGCTGCCAACGAAAGAAGGGGGACTAGGACCAGGTGATGTAAGGACCAAATGTGCAGCCTTTCTAGTAAAACGGACGCTCGCCATCCAGGGCAAAAACCCTGACAGCGTCACAGCCAAGGTGATTGCAGGACATAAGCCTGCATCAGAAGAAGCGCTGGTCGACACGAGGCACATCCCCTTCAGAATGCGACACGTCAGGCTGGGTAACACCAACAAAAGTTACGTTCTGGACACCGTGGCGAACCCCAGCCACAGAATAGCCAAGAGAATATACTGGGCCCTCAGGGGGAACCGGCAAAAAACAAAATGGAACACAAACTCCCGCAATACAAATGGAAACAAATAGGAGAAACTTCTCGGAAAGTGTGTTGCGTAAACATGCGAAGGAGACATGGTGCAAAATAGTTAACAGAACGGTACCATCCAACCAAAGACTGGCGGAGATAAAACTCGTCCCCAGTGACAAGTGCGACGAATGTATCATGACCGACACCGTAGAGCACCGATTCACCTGCGAGAATGCCACCAACATATGGGAAGCGTGCCACAGATGGTGGCCCACATCAACAGAACGGCGCCGGGAAGCATCATAGTGGAAGCAATCACCGGACAAGACTGCAGCCCATTTCCAAGACCCAAGCGACTGGCGACTCTCTGGATCCTCGCCATGACGGCACACGCCATGGTAGTGAGGAGGCAGACCGACCGGCTTGTCTTCCTGATGGACCTCTGGGAGGAGAACAAGACGGCCCAGCAGTACAGGCGCTGCAGCGAGAACTTCAGAAACTTCCTGCAGATTCCACTGCAGATAGCGATCGCCAGAGTCCTGCCCAGCCTGTGACCCTCAGCACCGCCATAAGCCACCTCACCACACTCACCACAAGAAGAAAGTGTACAGTGATAGTGAATAAGTGCAACAAAAAAGATAAAGTGTTTTCTTCTTCCTAGTGAAGTATAGTGTTCTAAAGCGTTTCTTCTTAGTGAAATCAGTGATACAAAGTGCTTCTCACCAAACCTCTCTCATGCTCGCAGCAAAATCAGTGTCAAACGTATGCCCAGTAGTACTAACAGTGTTTTGTTTTTCATTATTTGTACTATATTGTCTAGGATACAAGCATTACTTAGCGTAAAGTGCCAACTACTCTACTTTTTTCAATGATTTCTTTTACTATGTTCCCCATAAAATTTATGTTGTTTACTCACACATTCCTCTCTGCTTCTCTTATATAATATGACATAATTTTTCTTTCTTCTTCAATTTTATGTATAGTCTGTAGTATATGTAAAAAAAGTTTTCTTCCACTTCGTCTCCATCTATCATACTGATGTTTTCCCTCATACTGTCCCACCTAACAGTGCAAACTAGAGGTAGAGATCAAATCAGCATGCACAAGTGTATGACATACACAAACTTGAACTCAAAATCAGTGTGTTGATGCTATATATAAATTATTATACATGTCCTGCAATGTTTTACCCAAAAAAAAGACGACAAATCGCCATGTAAAAGGGTTCAAGGAACAACAATAAGAGAAAAACTAAAAAGAAAAGAATATACAAACGAAAATATAAAAAACGATAGTAATGTTAACCAACTCTAGGAATATATTATGTTAATAGAATGAAAAGTTTTTTTTAAATGTATCGTTGTTAATATATTTAAATAAATATATATAGTTACAAAAGAAGGTTATTTGCCATCTGCCTCGACGAATGCGGGCTGGTTCCTGTTATTCCGCCTCAGTTACACTATGTCGGCGATTGCTGCGCACTGTCTCCACGTACGCGTACTCTACCAGGTAAATCTTGGGGTTACACTCGTCTGGAATGAGACGTTCCAGGGGGGTCCACTGGCGGTCGAAGCGCACAATACCCCTGGGTTCGGTGTGGGGCGGTGGCGGGGTGGGTAGACTGCTGTGGCCTGTCGTAGGCTTGTGTGCCACTGAGGGCTACGGCGGGGACGAAGCCTCCCCGTCGTTTCTAGGTCCCCAGTTCAATGTTGTTGTTGTTGTGGTCTTCAGTCCTGAGACTGGATTGATGCAGCTCTCCATGCTACTCTATCCTGTGCAAGCTTCTTCATCTCCCAGTACCTACCGCAGCCTACATCCTTCTGAATCTGCTTAGTGTATTCATCTCTTGGTCTCCCTCTACGATTTTTACCCTCCACGCTGCCCTCCAATACTAAATTGGTGATCCCTCGATGTCTCAGGACATGTCCTACCAACCGACGCCTTCTTCTAGTCAAGTTGTGCCACAAATTCCTCTTCTCCCCAATTCTATTCAATACCTCCTCATTAGTTATGTAATCTACCCATCTAATCTTCAGCATTCTTCTGTAGCACCACATTTCGAAAGAATCTACTCTCTTCTTGTCCAAACTATTTATCGTCCATGTTTCACTTCCATACATGGCTACACTCCATACAAATGCTTTCAGAAACGACTTCCTGACATTTAAATCTATACTCGATGTTAACAAATTTTTCTTCTTCAGAAACGCTTCCTTGCGATTGCCATTCTACATTTTGTATCCTCTCTACTTCGACCATCATCAGTTATTTTGCTCCCCACATAGCAAAACTCCTTTACTACTTTGTGTGTCTCATTTCCTAATCTAATTACCTCAGTATCACCCGACTTAATTCGACTACATCCTCGTTTTGCTTTTGTTGATGTTCATCTTATGCCCTCCTTTCAAGACACTGTCCATTCCGTTCAGCTGCTCTTTCGAGTCCTTTGCTATCTCTGACAGAATTACAATGTCATCGGCGAACCTCAAAGTTTTTAATTCTTCTCCATGGATTTTAATACCTACTCCAAATATTTCTTTTGTTTCCGTTACTGCTTGCTCAATATACAGATTCAATAACACTCCTTTCCCAACCACTGCTTCCCTTTCATACCCCTCGACTCTTATAACTGGAATCTGCTTTCTGTACAAATTGTAAATAGCCTTTCGCTCCCTGTATTTTACCCCTGCCACCTTCAGAATTTGAAAGAGATTACTCCAATCAACATTGTCAAAAACTTTCTGTAAGTCTACAAATGCTAGGAACGTAGGTTTGCCTTTCCTTAATCTTTCTTCTAAGATAAGTTGCCTCACGTGTTCCAACATTTCTACGGAATCCAAACTGAACTTCCCCGGGGTCGGTTTCTACCAGTTTTTCCATTCGTCTGTAAAGAATTCGCGTTAGTATTTTGCAGCTGTGACTTATTATACTGATAGTTCGGTAATTTTCACATCTGTCAACACCCGCCTTCTTTGGGATTGGAATTATTATATTCCTCCTGAAGTCTGAGGGTATTTCGCCTGTCTCATACATCTTGCTCACCAGATGGTAGAGTTTTGTCAAGACTGGCTCTCCCAAGGCTGTCAGTAGTTCTAATGGAATGTTGTCTACTCCGGGGGCCTTGTTCCCACTCAGGTCTTTCAGTGCTCTGTCAAACTCTTCATGCAGTATCGTATATTGACGGAAATATATCTCAACACAAAAAATAATTAACGTAGGTTTTTAAAATTTCGATAACACATTTGTCTACATAACGTATTTAAGTGAAACTTTGAACATAGCTGCTAAGGTTCAGTGACCATGTCAGAATTATATTAGAACAAATAAGCCCTCGGTCACAAATATTACGAGGTGCATTGAAGTTCTAAGGCCTCCGATTTTTTTCTCCGTACTGGAAAGAGATAGAAACATGCGCATTGTTTTAAAATGAGGCCGCGTTCATTGTCAGTATGTCCCAGAGATGGCAGCACCGTATGGCAGATGGAATTTTACCGCCAGCGGCGAGAATGAGAACTGTTTTAAATACTTAAAATGGCGACGTTTCCCTTACTTGAACAACGTGCAATCATTCGTTTTCTGAATTTGCGTGGTGTGAAACCAATTGAAATTCATCGACAGTTGAAGGAGACATGTGGTGATGGAGTTATGGATGTGTCGAAAGTGCGTTCATGGGTGCGACAGTTAAATGAAGGCAGAACATTGTGTGACAACAAACCGAAACAACCTCGGGCTCACACAAGCCGATTTGACGACATGATCGAGAAAGTGGAGAGAATTGTTTTGGGGGATCGCCGAATGACTGTTGAACAGATCGCCTCCAGAGTTGGCATTTCTGTGGGTTCTGTGCACACAATCCTGCATGACGACCTGAAAATGCGAAAAGTGTCATCCAGGTGGGTGCCACGAATGCTGACGGACGACCACATGACTGCCCGTGTGGCATGTTGCCAAGCAATGTGGACACGCAACGACAGCATGAATGGGACTTTCTTTTCGTCGGTTGTGACAATGGACGAGACGTGGATGCCATTTTTCAATCCAGAAACAAAGAGCCAGTCAGCTCAATGGAAGCACACAGATTCACCGCCACCAAAAAAATTTCGGGTAACCGCCAGTGTTGAAAAAGTGATGGTGTCCATGTTCTGGGACAGCGAGGGCGTAATCCTTACCCATTGCGTTCCAAAGGGCACTACGGTAACAGGTGCATCCTACGAAAATGTTTTGAAGAACAAATTTCTTGCTGCACTGCAACAAAAACGTCCGGGAAGAGCTGCGCGTGTGCTGTTTCACCAGGACAACGCACCCGCACATCGAGCTAACGTTACGCAACGGTTTCTTTGTGATAACAACTTTGAAGTGATTCCTCATGCTCCCTACTCACCTGACCTGGCTCCTAGTGACTTTTGGCTTTTTCCAACAATGAAAGACACTCTCCATGGCCGCACATTCACCAGCCGTGCTGCTATTGCCTCAGCGATTTTCCCATGGTCAAAACAGACTCCTAAAGAAGCATTCGCCGCTGCTATGGAATGATGGCGTCAGCGTTGTGAAAAATGTGTACGTCTGCAGGGCGATTACGTCAAGAGGTAACGCCAGTTTCATCGATTTCGGGTGAGTAGTTAATTAGAAAAAAAATCGGAGGCCTCAGAACTTGAACGCGCCTCGTAAGTCAGAATTGACCAGGTTTCGACGCTATTATGACGTCGTCTTCAGAATTAAAACTAACTGTTCTAAAACATAATAGGTATGTAAGTCATTAATAAACTAAAGTGTGTACTGACTGGAAAGAGATGCAGATACAGTCATATTCTAAAAAAATCTAAGTCGGAAAGGAGACGTCATGAAAAGTTGTAAATAAGATAAGATGGCGAGCCGCTAAGGGCTGCTCGTACCTGAGTGAACACGGGCTGCTACAAAACTGAGGTGCCTACGTTAGAAAGTGTGGGCAAATAAACATGGTGTTGCTACGAGCGCCATCTAGTAGCTTCAGAAACAACTAGGCTACTGTACATTCAAGTTAAGACACTTAAAATTGTAATGAAGCTGAGTCAGGCATAACGTAAGCTCTAATAATAATAAGATGAAGTTACATATTTATCTGCTTTAAACAGAAACACATTTTTCAACGTAAAAAAACTTCAGTTATGACATACAAGAGAACAGCAAAGACGTAACAGGAAAATAACATTTCGGCAAACTGCATGAGGAAATCTGAATGAAATATCAAACAACGGCTTTATACAGTCGAAAACGTTTTTATTTCGCAGCTGCGTCTGTTCGTTGAGAATGAGGCCACCATGACGAGATAGATGTTTGAAAATCTCAAATTCTTCTAAAACATCTAACCTACATCCCTTCTTTTCGGTATGCAGAATATTGCTATCGCCAATGGCCTTAGGCACGTGTCCAGTAATTAAGAGATGATCGGCAAAGGATGAATTTAGGGGACTGGTGCCGTTTTTCCTCAAAAGATGTTCTTTATATCTGATGGTGAAAGCACGTCCAGTTTGCCCTATATAATAGGAGGAGCAGGTATAACAGATGATCTTATAAACGCCAGAACTTTCTGTAGGGGAGCGAATGGATTTCAAATTATGAATGAAGTTTCTCTTCTGATTGTTATTAGTAGAGATGGCAACACTGAAGTTGTATTTTTTGCGAAGCATGCGCTGAATCTGATAGGAAATGGGTCCTACGAAAGGAATAGAAAAACTTTTTTTTTTTTTTTTTTAGTCGACTTCAGCGCGTGAGGTGTTGAGCGTAGTAATTCTTGCAGTTTTCTTTTTGAGGACATCGTCCACCATGTTAGGCGTATATTCATTATTGACTGCTATGGTTTTAAGTAAATTAATCTCAGCATTAAACTTTTCTGTTGAAAGTGGTATAGAGGTGGCTCGGTGGACGGCAGAGTGAAAAAAGGCAATTTTTTGAGATTGTGGATGAAAAGAGGAAGCAGGCACGATTTGGTCGGTATACGTTTCTTTTCGAAAAATATTGTTAGTATGTTATTGTCTTCTATTGTAAGCGTCAAGTCTAAATAATGTAATTGGCAGTTTTCGTTTTAGAGTTCAAGAGTGAAAGAAATTTTTTCATGGGGGTCATTAAAACGTTACCTCGTTCTTCACTAGCGGGCATGAGTATGGAGTACACAAGAACGTGGGATATCCAGCCTGCTACAGGGCAATAGATTGGCATTGGGTAGCCTCCATCCACTTCAGCCACAATGCGCCTCACCGACTCGATTCTGCTTCCTCGTTGCAGCTCGTCAGCAACGTGATGCTAATCTCACGGTGGTCTTCCTTCTCGCTAGTGCCACGTAGCCGTTCACCGGCGCCCAGTCTTCTTGCGACCGTACATTCTTGTGACCACCGCTGCCAGCAATCATGTACAGTGGTTAAATTTCTGCTAAGTTTTTCTGCAGTATCGCAGATGGAACATCAATCTTCTCGTAGCTCTTGTACACGACCTCGTTGGAACTCAGTGAGGTATTAATACTAGAGTTTTCGTCACCTTAAAAGCGCTCTTGACTAACATCAGTTACCACGTCCAGTCTCAAAGGTAACTAACGCTCAAGACCGTTATAGCGTGTATTTAAAGCAAACTTGATTTTCATCTTCATAGTGGCGCTACTAGCGCCACTCTTAGTGACTGGCGTGAAAACTGAACGGACATTACCTTTCAGATGTAGGAACACGCCTCCCAACTTTCGTTTATGTCGCAAAAAAAATGGTTCAAATGGCTCTGAGCACTATGGAACTTAACTTCTGAGGTCATCAGTCCCCTAGAACTTAGAACTACGTAAACCTAACTAACCTAAGGACATCACACACATCCATGCCCGAGGCAGGATTCGAACCTGCGACCGTAGCGAACGCGCAGTTCCAGACTGTAGCGCCTAGAACCGCTCGGCCACCCTGGCCGGCGTTTATGTCGCAGATGTCCTTCTTGGTGTTGCGACTTTTTTTTCTGTCGTCCGTGTTGTCGTGCTTGCCTGCGTATGCTCTGCTTGCTCTGATCGGTCAATCGGTAATTTATTTCAAATTTTATTTGTTTCACTGTGTATAATGTGACCCTGTGTAAGAAAACATTCAAGATAACTGGTTTACTTGTACTAAATAAAATTAAGAGTGAACCTTAACACTGAGTTCACGTTACGTTTTTATCCTAAGCGACTACTCCTACATCTTGTTAATTTTAAAATTCACATTTATTTTCGCTTTATAAATTATTCACTAAAAGTTGATTAGGTTGGTCTTTCATTATTTAAAAGATTTACATAAGAACACAATGCAACAGTTCATAACTAAATTCCTAAGTTTGGTAATTGCAGTTAGGTTTTCAGCAGCTCAAGTTCATCCCACGCCCCGTCCACCTATGATCCATGGCGCCTCCTACAGCATTTCCGTGGGCAGTAACTGAATAGAGACCATTATTTTTCATAAATGATTAATTATTTAAATTATTCCAAGATTAGATTGGTTGGATTTTACACTCTTAATTGCACGATCCTTGACTACTAAATCAGAGCGAAAACAATTCAGGCAAATGGTTCAAATGGCTTTGAGCACTATGGGGCTTAACATCTGAGGGCATCATTCACCTATAATTTAGAACTAGTTAAACCTAACTAAACCAAGGACATCACACACATCCAAGCCCGAGGCAGCACTGGAGCCTACGACCGTAGAAGCAATGCGGTTCCGGGCTGAAGCGCCTAAAACCGCTCGGCCACAGCGGCCAGCAAAGCGATAATTACTACGCCTCCCTGGGACACTGGCTTTGCACAGACTATCCTAGACCGCCTCACTCCTCAATCTAAATTCACGTTCAAGCGTCAGCCCACTTGATATTGACCCTAAACTCGAACTGTATTACAGGGGCACTCCTACAAGATTGGAATAGCGCCTCAGCAACGAGCGAAACGGGGGACCCTGCCTGAAACGCAAGCATAAGGGCTTTAATCAAATGGAACTACATGGTGCCAGAGGCATTTCCCATTCTAAACCATTTATGAAGTATACATGGAGATTGAAGTGGCGAATGAAAATGTTAGTTGCTGAGGTGCCGTTCTAATAAGTTGGAGCGTCTCTGCGCTGCTGTTCGAGTTTAGGGGGAATATCAGGTTGACTGAGGCATGAAGGAGAACTTGCATTGAAGAGGGAGGAGTACTAGGGTAGTGTGTGCAGGTATGCAAAGCCACTGTGCCAGGGTGGCGTCGTGGTTATCGTGATGATGTTTGGTTTGTACGGCACTCAACTGCGAGGTCGTCAGCGCCGTACAAAGTTCCGCTTTTACACAGTCTAATACTTTTTACACAGTCCAATCTAGCCACTGTCACAAATGATGATGATGATGAAATGATGAAGACAACACAAACACCCAGTCCCAGGGCAGAGAAAATCCCCAACCCGGACGGGAATGGAACCCAGGATCTGCCTAGCAACTAATCGACCAGGGTTCGAATGCCGGCCGTAGTGGCCAAGCCGTTCTAGGGGCTTCAGTCCGGAACCGCGCGACTGCTTCGGTTGAACGTTCGAATCCTGCCTCGGGCATGGATGCGTGTGATGTCCTTAGGTTAGTTAGGTTTAAGTAGTTCTAAGTTCTAGGGGACTGATGACCTCAGATGTCAAGTCCCATAGTGCTCAGAGCCAATTGAACCATTTTTGGTTCGAATCATGACCTTGGTACAAATTTTCACTCGCGGTTTCAGTCTATTGCTCACCAGTGTGGGATCCTTACCAGATAGGGTTGATAGAAGAGAGAGAGAAGTTCCAACGGAGAGCACCACGCTTCGTTACAGGTTCATTTAGTAATCGCGAAAGCGTTATGGAGATGACAGATAAACTCCAGTGGAGCACTCTGCAGGGGAGACGCTCAGTAGCTCGGTACGGGCGTTTTTGAAGTTTCGAGAACATACCTTCACCGAGGAGTCAAGCAGTATATTGCTCCCTCCTACGTATATCTCGTGAAGAGACTATGAGGATAAAATCAGAGAGATTAGAGCCCACACAGAAGCATATCGACAATGCTTCTTTCCACGAACAGTACGAGACTGGAATAGAAGGGAGAACCGATAGAGGTACTCAAGGTACCCTCCGCCACACACAGTCAGGTGGCTTGCGGAGTATGGATGTAGATGTAGATGTATACGTCATGTAGACTTTGTCCAAGAGACATGTCTTTTGAAGCACACTGTATACCTACGCAGCTGCTACGAATATTTGATCTCGGGTTGGACCGACATGGAGTAGCACAGCTTGAGGCAGTCTCGTGACAAAGTCAGAAGGAATGTTTGTTTACCAGTTGTCGGCGATTTTCAGTCCGACGGCCAGACACAAACGGTTACAATACACGTGCGCGGCCGGCGCTTCCGCGTTGCTTATTAGGCGACCAATTAATCGTGGATATGCGGGAGTGGTGGGGGCGGACGACTGCAAATTGGCGGCGGCAGCAGTCAGCTGCGGCGCATGAATCACTGGGACCGCCACAAAGGGCCGCCCCGCCTAACGACGCCTCAATTAAGCCGCAAACAACGCGGTCGCGGTGTGGCGCTGCGGCCGCGGGCTGGGACGCCGAGCTGCAAGCAGACCGGCGCAGGCTGGGGCAGGACCCGTACAAAGGTGGCCGCGGCTCGCCGGGACAGCGGCCAGCGCCGGCGAGGATTAAACTATCACCGATAATCATCTGGCGACGTTCCCAGCGAGACGCGCACAATAGGCCGGTGCGCACAATGGTCGCATTAATAGTGCGGCCGATGTGGCGGCGCCTGGCTCTCTCAGTGCCGCGGGCCGACGCGGGCAGGCGAAACGTCGCCCAACTAAAGCTGGCGCCAGCAGAAACCTCGCTCCTCATCGGATAAAGTCCCCCTCCCCAGGTGCTGTCGGTGTGACTGATTAGTAGTGTGCTCCCTAGGATTCATCTGAGTCTTCTATTCCATTTTTATACATTACACTTTGTGAAGAAAATAGGGAATCTGTTAGATGACTGGTGGTTTGATTTTAGAAGCGGTAAAGGCACCAGAGAGGTAGTTTTTAAGCTCCCCATGATGTGTTTCCCTATGACCTTTAGTCCAAATTTACCTCCTACTCTATAGATTGTCTACGTATTACCAAACTAGACAACTTGCCATTACAATTGCTACACCAAGAAGAAATGCAGATGATAAACGGGTATTCATTGGACAAATATATTATACCAGAACTGACATGTGATTACATTTTCACGCAATTTGGGTGCTTAGATCCTGAGAAATCAGTACCCAGAAATACCACCCGTGGCCGTAATAACGCCCTTGATACGCCTGGGCATTGAGTCAAACAGAGCTTGGCTGGCGCTTGCAGGTACAGCTGCCCATGCAGCTTCAACACCATACCACAGTTTATCAAGAGTAGAGACTGGCGTATTGAGACGAGCCAGTTGCTCGGCCACCATTGACAGAACGTTTTCTCTTGGTGAGAGATCTGGTGAATCTGCTGGTCAGGGCAGCAGTGGAACATTTTCTGTATCCAGAAACGACCGTACAGGACCAGCGACATGCGGTCGTGCATTATCCTGCTGAAATGTAGGGTTTCGCCGGCCGAAGTGGCCGTGCGGTTCTAGGCGTTGCAGTCTGGAACCGTGAGACCGCTATGGTCGCAGGTTCGATTCCTGCCTCGGGCATGGATGTGTGTGATGTCCTTGGGTTAGTTAGGTTTAACTAGTTCTAAGTTCTAGGGAACTAATGACCTCAGAAGTTGAGTCCCATCGTGCTCAGAGCCATTTGAACCATTTTGTAGGGTTTCGCAGGGATCGAATGAAGGGTAGAGCCACGGGTCGTAACACATATGAAATGTAACGTCCACTGTTCAAAGTGCCGTCAATGCGAACAAGAGGTGACCGAGACGTGTAACCAATGGCACCCCATACCGTCACGTCGGGTGATACGCCAGTATGGCGATGAAGAATACACGCTTCCAATGTGCGTTCACCGCGATGTCATCAAACACGGATGCGACCATCACGATGCTGTAAACAGAACCTGGATTCATCCGAAAAAATGACGTCTTGCCGTACGTGCACCCAGGTTCGTCGTTGAGTACACCATCGCAGGCGCTCCTGTCTGTGATGCAGCGTCAAGGGTAACCGCAGCCGTGGTCTCCGAGCTGTTAGTTCATGCTGCTGCAAACGTCGTCGAACTGTTCGTGCAGATGGTTGTTGTCTTGCAAACGTCCCCATCTGCTGACTCAGGGATCGAGACGTTACAGCCATGCGGATAAGATGCCTGTCATCTCGACTGCTAGTGATACGAGGCCGTTGGGATCCAGCACGGCGTTCCGTATTACCCTCCTGAACCCACCGATTCCATATTCTGCTAACAGTCATTGGATCTCGACCAATCGCGATAGGCTAAAATCCGACCTTTGTCAAAGACGGAAACGTGATGGTATGCATTTCTCCTCCTTACACGAGGCATCACAACAACGTTTCACGAGGCAACGCCAGTCAAGCGCTGTTTGTGTATGAGAAATCGGTTGGAAACTTTCCTCATGTCAGCACATTGTAGGTGTCGCCACCTGCTCCAACGTTGTTTGAATGCTCTGAAAAGCTAATCATTTGCATATCACAGCATCTTCTTCCTGTCGGTTAAATTTTGTGTCTGTAGCACGTCATCTTCGTGGTGTAGCAAAGACCAGTATTGTATGTATCCAGAAAAAGCTATTCAAATTAAACTCGTATACAGACCTTTGACTAAGCAGAACCTAATTTGAACTGACCTGTAACTGGTCCAAATACAACTTGTCTTTACAATAAATTCGCAACTGAACCAAAACAATTATGTGGCCCTATAAAAATGTCCACTTATCTCTTCTCTTGACAACATTGTTGCAGATTTCTCGAAAACACAACAGCAGACAGCAAGCAGGCAGCAGCTAACATATATTTTTATTTTTAAATAAAATTTCCAAACAATATTTAAAGTGTTGCACACCATACGATGCAATACGGTAATGCGTAATGATAAAACTTCTTTAAAAAGTGGGATGGGGAGAGTAAGTATTCGTATTAAATGATATTCGTAGTCAACTATTTAGAATGAAATATGTATTCAAAAAGACAGAGTAAAATTTAGTGTTATCTTCACACATAACATTAGTCTAAACAATACTATACTTAACAACGTTAACAGTGATTTAAATTTTAACAGTGAATTTCTACAAAGACCAAACAGCTTAATCAGTTGATACGTTAATGCATGACTCACGGAAGTGGGGTGACCTTTATCTCAGCTCTCAGTTAGTGAACAAAGTTAACAAGCTGACAATCATTCCGAGAACCTAGTTGCGCAGTGCTGCAGTCTTATTTAAATCTTCTTCTCTTCAAAAGAAAAATAACATTATTCAAAGTTTATGTTATTTCCGCCTTTCAGTATATACACTCCTGGAAATTGAAATAAGAACACCGTGAATTCATTGTCCCAGGAAGGGGAAACTTTATTGACACATTCCTGGGGTCAGATACATCACATGATCACACTGACAGAACCACAGGCACATAGACACAGGCAACAGAGCATGCACAATGTCGGCACTAGTACAGTGTATATCCACCTTTCGCAGCAATGCAGGCTGCTATTCTCCCATGGAGACGATCGTAGAGATGCTGGATGTAGTCCTGTGGAACGGCTTGCCATGCCATTTCCACCTGGCGCCTCAGTTGGACCAGCGTTCGTGCTGGACGTGCAGACCGCGTGAGACGACGCTTCATCCAGTCCCAAACATGCTCAATGGGGGACAGATCCGGAGATCTTGCTGGCCAGGGTAGTTGACTTACACCTTCTAGAGCACGTTGGGTGGCACGGGATACATGCGGACGTGCATTGTCCTGTTGGAACAGCAAGTTCCCTTGCCGGTCTAGGAATGGTAGAACGATGGGTTCGATGACGGTTTGGATGTACCGTGCACTATTCAGTGTCCCCTCGACGATCACCAGTGGTGTACGGCCAGTGTAGGAGATCGCTCCCCACACCATGATGCCGGATGTTGGCCCTGTGTGCCTCGGTCGTATGCAGTCCTGATAGTGGCGCTCACCTGCACGGCGCCAAACACGCATACGACCATCATTGGTACCAAGGCAGAAGCGACTCTCATCGCTGAAGACGACACGTCTCCATTCGTCCCTCCATTCACGCCTGTCGCGACACCACTGGAGGCGGGCTGCACGATGTTGGGGCGTGAGCGGAAGACGGCCTAACGGTGTGCGGGACCGTAGCCCAGCTTCGGTTGCGAATGGTCCTCGCCGATACCCCAGGAGCAACAGTGTCCCTAATTTGCTGGGAAGTGGCGGTGCGGTCCCCTACGGCACTGCGTAGGATCCTACGGTCTTGGCGTGCATCCGTGCGTCGCTGCGGTCCGGTCCCAGGTCGACGGGCACGTGCACCTTCCGCCGACCACTGGCGACAACATCGATGTACTGTGGAGACCTCACGCCCCACGTGTTGAGCAATTCGGCGGTACGTCCACCCGGCCTCCCGCATGCCCACTATACGCCCTCGCTCAAAGTCCGTCAACTGCACATACGGTTCACGTCCACGCTGTCGCGGCATGCTACCAGTGTTAAAGACTGCGATGGAGCTCCGTATGCCACGGCAAACTGGCTGACACTGACAGCGGCGGTGCACAAATGCTGCGCAGCTAGCGCCATTCGACGGCCAACACCGCGGTTCCTGGTGTGTCCGCTGTGCCGTTCGTGTGATCATTGCTTGTACAGCCCTCTCGCAGTGTCCGGAGCACGTATGGTGGGTCTGACACACCGGTGTCAATGTGTTCTTTTTTCCATTTCCAGGAGTGTACATCATATTCATCCTTGCTTTACAATAAATCTTTCTTCATTTAACAGATGGAATCACAAATCAACACCGCACTGCTGAATATGTCCATCATCTACCACACTTCAACTAAGAATGTATCAGACTGCGCAGAGCCGAGGTCTGTGACGCGAGAAGACCAAAGATTTTTTAACAGCAACATAAGTTGCTCTCTCTCTCTGACGTGCACATCGATAACCTACAAAAGTCAAAATGATATGCCCGCCTTACATTTTTGAGTTTTGTAAGTTATCTATGTTAACATCAGAGAGAGAAAGTAAGTAAGAGGCAGTTTTGTCATTGCACTTGATAGTGGAAGTAAGACACACGAAAAATCAAGACACATTCATAGGATATGTCGATCTAAAAAAAGCGTTCGACAATCTACAGCGAAATTCTCAACAAAACATGAAGCTGCAGGGATAGATGGGTAATAACATACACGGTAAAAGTTATTGAACTTTATGAAAAACAATGTAAATTAGTTACAAACTACAGTGTGTACACACTTTACTCAAAAAGTAAATGTCACTACAGATATTCGGATTTAGGGTACGACAAGTTGGATATGCCTGCCATCATTGGCGATGAGGTGGCTCAGACGAATATCGAAATACTGCATGACCCGCTAAAGTGTCGGAATGCCGATGCTGTCGATGACCGGAAGCTGTTTTTCGCTCAGAAATGGTTTTGGGGTTATTGCTGCACACCTTCTCTTCAATATAACACCACATAAAGAAGTCGCATGTGTTCAGATCCGGAGACTGTGGCGGCTAATCGAGGTCCATGCCAGTGGCCTCTAGACACCCCAGGGTCAGAATACGGTCTCCAAATTCTCCTCCAGGACATAAAACACTCTCCTGCTTCGACGGGATCGAGCACCGTCTTGCACGAACAATATCTTGTCGAAATCAGTACTACTTTGGATAATGGGGATGAAATTATCTTCCAAAACCTTCACGTGTCGTTTGGTAGTCACCGTGCATCACGGGATATCACACCCAATATTCCGTGACTGAACACTGCACACACACACAGTCACCCGTTGAGAGTGAAGAGACTTCTCAATCGTGAAATGAGGATTCTCAGTTCCCAAAATGCACCAATTTTGCTTATCGAGGAACCCATCGAAATGAAAGAGGGCTTCGTCGCTAAGCCAAACTATGTGTACCATACTAATTCCCATCATGCCCCGCGGCCAACAGTGCAGTTTGAACCTCCTAACCCAAACCGTTCAAAACTTATGACGATTTTATTTCATACAGTTCAATAGTTTTCACCCTGCACGATATGTACCAGAAACAAGAAGGGAATCGAGAGGGCAGTACCAACTACGAGTTGTTCCGATTACAAAGGATATGCAATAACTGGACGAACGCGTCTGGACAACGCTATATAACGCGCAAATGACTGTTGCCAGCGTAGAAGGAGGCGGGGAATGTTGATTAGTCACTGAATGTCACATGAACAACAGATCCACCACTGATTTTTCAACAGTACACCTGCCCGGGTCGACGGTTGGTGTCATGATTGTGAAGTGTAAACGATACGGAACAACCACAGCTATATCTAGACCAGATGTACCTCGTATGTTGACGGACAGGCAGCATCGAGAACTACGGAGGGTTGTTTTAAAAATCGCATGAAATCAGCGGAAGGAATCACTTGTGAGTTCTCACGTGCTACCAGCAATCGTGGTACCTCAGTACCTGGGCGTTGGTATTTAAAAACAGTACGGTACAATGGTGGAGCAGCTCCTCACAAGCCATACATTTGTGTAGTCGATGCTAGGCGTCGCTTGAGATGGTATAAAGAGTGAACCCAATGGAAAGTGGCTAACTGGAAACGAGTGATGTGTATTGATGCCTCACCATATACCCTGTCGCAATCCGATGAAAGAGTTTGGGTTAGGCGAATGCGTAGATAACTCCATCTGCCGTTATGTGTAGTGCCAACAGTGAAGTACAGAGAGGGTGATGCTACGATATAGGTGTTTTGGATCAGGTCTCCTGATTGTCTTAAGAAAATACTGAGTGTGGAAGGATATGAACTCATCTTACAAGGATCTGCACAGCGTAGAGGAACAGTTCAGAAAAGATGGCTGTTTGTATCAGCATGACAAAGTGCCATCTGTGAGGTAATGATTTGTAGAACGCAACATTCTTGAAATGGACTAGCAGCTCCAGACTTCCGACCTGAAGACAATGGAACGCCTCTGGGGTAAATTAGACGTCGACTTGTGGTGCGTTAGACGTCCCAATCTCCTACATAGCCACCTCCTATGGTTTTGGGTCTTGAGGAAGAATGTACTGCCATTCCTTTCCTCATTGACAGTGTTTCCCGCACAGTTTACGCCGTCATAATGAAGTAGAGTGGAGACACGCCGTGTTACAGTCGGTTAGTAGGAGTCCAGATACAAGAAGCCGTAACGAAAATGAAAGATTAGATTAGATTTACTTTCATTCCAATTGATCCGTAGTGACGTGGTCCTCTAGTATGTAGAACGTGTCAGAAAAATAATAATACATGACAAATATTTACAACTAAAACAAATAAGCTAATGTACCTTCCACAGGTTCCAAGTCGAACGATCATAAATTTTTTTAATGAACGCTATATGATAGTATCATTTTACAAAACTCAGTTACTAAAATCGCATTAATGCACTGAATTTAATTTTTTTTATTTATAAGGTAATAAACATATAATTGAACTACTACTGTACTTATTTACAGCCGGCCGGTGTGGCCGAGCGGTTCTAGGCGCTTTAGTGTGGAACTGCGCAACCGCTACGGTCGCAGGTTCGAATCCTGCCTCGGGCGTGGATGTGTGTGATGTCCTTAGGTTAGTTAGGTTTAAGTAGTTCTAAGTTCTAGGAGACTGATGACCTCAGATATTAAGTCCCATAGTGCTCAGAGCCATTTGAACCATTTTGAACTTATTTACAGTGAACACATTACTGCACTGAAATGGTGCAGAAGTTAGATTGTACTTAACACAAACACACACACACACACACAAACACACACACACACACACACACACACACAAAATCACGTGGTTCTACTGAGAAATAACTCCACGGAGTACAAGGAGTTGGCTACCAATAAATCCTTTAGGCTTCTCTTAAACTGAATTTCATTGTTGTTAAACTTTTGGCTGTTGGCAAGTTATTGAAAATGCGTGTTCCTGAATAATGTACACATTTATGTACAAGAGTAAGTGACTTTTAATTCTTGTGAAGATTATTCTTGTTCCTAGTACTGATTCCATGAATTGAGCTGTTGGTTTAAAAAAGTGATATATTTTTAATGACAAATTTCATTAAGGAATATATATATTGGCAAGCAATAGTTAGTTTCCCTAGTTCTCCAAATAGGCCTATGCAGGATGTTCTTGAGTTCGCATCACATATAACTCTTACTCTACGTTTTTGTGCCTGGAAAACATTAGCTTGGCTTGATGAATTACCCCAAAAAATAATCCCATATGACATTATGGAGTGAAAGCAAGCATAGTATGCCAGGTTTTTCATTTTCATATCCCCTAAGTCTGACAGAAATCACATTGCAGATAGAGATTTGTTTGGATGCTACAGCAGTTCTGTCGTGTGCTCCTCCCAGTTGAGTTTATTATCAAGCTGTAAGAGAATTTAACACTGTCCACTCCTTCTATTTGCTTGTCATCAATGTTAGGTATATACTCGTGGGACACCCCTTACAAGTTCTGAAATGCATGTAGTGTGTTTTTTCAAAGTGTAGTGACAAAGAATTGGCTAGGAACCAGCGATTAACATCCAAAAATATTTTATTATGTGATCTTTCTAAGACTACACTTGATTTGCTCTTTATTGCAATGTTTGTGTCATAGGCAAACAGAACAAACTTGGGATCTGGTAATGTTACTGATGAAAGGTTATTGACATACACAAGAAAAAGTAAGGGCCCTAAGATGGAACCTTGTGGGACCGCACATGTAATTAGTTCCCAGTTGGATGTTGCCTGATAGCTTAATACATGTCTCTTTCCTAATAACACCCTTTGTTTCCTGTCAGAGATATAAGATTTGAACCATTTTGCAGCATTTCCTGTTACACCTTAATATTCTCATTTACTTAAAAGGATATTGTGATTTACACACAAGCAAGATTCAAGAGTGGGAAATAAGTTCAAGGTGAAAGGTTATAAATTATAAGAATCGCAGATGACATTGTCATCCTCAGTGAAGCAAAGGAAAGAATTGTACGAATTAATAGTATAATTAGCAAAGAATATGGACTAAAGCTAAACTGAAGAAAGACGAGATTAATGAGGAGTTACAGAAACGTCATTTGTGATAAACTTATCGTAAAAATTGCTACCTTGAAGCAAAACAACACGTGACCGACAAAACAAAGAGCATATCTGAAGCAGATTTGCACGGACAAAAATGGCTTTCCAGGCTGAAAGAAGTCTACCTGTATCAAAAATCTGCCTTAATTTCAAGAAAAATTACTTAGTCTGTACGTTGGGAGCATAGCAATCTATGGATGTGAAACATGGACTCAGAAAGAAATCGGAAAAGAAGAGAATCAAAGCGTTTCAAATGTAGTGTTACAGAATGATGCTGAAAATTTGGTGGACAGATAAGATAAGAGACGAGGATTTTATCCGAGTAGTCGGCGAAGAAGATGACATGTGGAAAACAATGACGAGAAGAGGGAAGAACAAGGTGATAGGCATATTTTAAGACGTTAGGGAGTAACTTCCATGGCACCAGAGGGAGCTGTAGAGGCTAAAAAAACTGTAGGGACAGCAGATATTGGAATATATCCACCAAATAATTTTGTTCGTTGGATGTGAGTAGTATTCCGAGATGAAGACGTTGCCAAAGGAGAGGAAATCCTGACAGACGTGCGCGCTGTGTTATTAATCGTATTCACTGCCTGGATTCCAACGAGACAGATTGGGGTGAAGTCCAGGCTGGGTGTACACATGATTGCATAGCTCACAGAATCTGAAGGAAACGTCTGGGTGGGTCATCGAAATATAGCGCAAAAGATGAGGGCGACAAACCAGCTGAACAGCCGAAAGCATGCCATTAACTCCGCTTCTCCCGTTAGTAAAGGTTTCAGCGCTTCAGGAGATGAGCAAAACAATAGATCTATACTTGAATTAAAGTGTTCAACCACGTTAACTGTTCTGCACCTCAAACAAGACAGCGTTTCATGAGTGATAGCGCTCTTTTTCAGGTTTTGTCTACGAGCTGTACCATTAGAAATCTTGTCCAATGTACATACCATAAAATCTAGAACGTAGCTAAATTTCTGTACCTTAAAGTACTGTCCATCATTTTAATAATGAAATACTACACCAGTTAGGTATTTTTTCATGCTTCACAACACACGTTTCCAGAACTTATTCTACTTGTCAACTGCAAATATTTACATAACTATTTTGTGTGACGTTAACATGAGTGTTACTATGCACTCTTATGCTGTAGTTGTGCTATTGAGGTTATGCTGCAATTGGAAAATCTGACAAAATAAATCGTGGGACTTTTAATATCGTAATATTAGAAATAGTATTTTTTGTCTGTCAACTTCTAGGTACCGCACGTCCTCCATTAAGCACAAAACCACGAACATGAAAATTATGACTCACACTGTTTATTTGTGGAATCAAAATATGTTGCAAAGATATTGTGACAATATGGCCTCATAAAGAGTTTCTGTACAGTTAGCTGTGTTACATGTTGTGTGGATTACATTAATTACATGAATCTGTAAGTTATAAATTTTGTCTTACCATCATTGACTATTACTGATTTTTAAATGAACGATTACGCTCTATATTCTATTTTGTTGCAAGTATTGTGTAGAGCCTGTGAAGAATGAGGATATATATTTGGTCTTTGTTGACCTTATTGCATACAGGAGAATTATTTGACAAAATTAACTTACTATCTACTTTGTCACTGAGATTTTTTTTTCCTAGCTTTCCAATCAAATACATTCTAAGCGACTTCTGGAAGTGATGGAGTATCTTAAGATTCTTCCTCTATTTCTTAAATGCGGTCGCATTGTTTTCTATGTGATTTTTAGAACTGATTGTGTGTGCAATGGTTGATGCGCTCAGTATACCTAATATGAAAGTTGCTGCCAGTCTGCCTTAACTATAGCTTGAGAAAATATTACGTGTAATTTCGTGCAATCCTGAGTCTGAGAGTTTATCAGTTTTATTTTTGAAGTTGTACACTCATTTATATTGTTGTTTGTTGTTTGTGGAGAAAGCTACTTCCACTTTGTGATCTAAATAGGTTTGCTGTTTTTTAAGATATGTTAACTACATAAGGTGTCCTGGCTACACATTTGATTACGTTGTTTGTGCTACAGAGAGAGGTACCCTTTCGTTTTTACTAATTTTAGTCTATCATTGGTGGTGCTGGAACTTATCTTTTTTTGTGTATATCCTGAAATTCTTCCTGTTGTGAATTTATATGCAGAAATATAGGAAATTAATGCTTTTCTTTTTCCGGTATTGTGCTCTGAAATTTATTTTCTTGTATACCTCACTGAACAAATTTGTGACGTTACTGGGAAATTGTTGTCACCTTAGACTAAAATTAAATTATCACTATCATATATTTTGTAGTACACTGCATTTCTTAATTGAAGCTCCTGTTGCTGAATATTTTCTGTTCTAGGTGGTTCATGAAAATATCTGCTACTATGCCAGATATGGATTATACCATGGCTCACGCAAATGGTTGTTGATAAGTAACACCACTGAATGCTAAGTAACTGTAGTTGAATTATTACATCTATAAATTCAATAATTTCATCTTATGAACAGCTTTTATTCTTTAGAAAATTGTTCTTTATTACTGTGAAGGCTTCTTTGTTAGGTGTATTGGATTACATGTATGTGATGTCTAGTGATGTAAAATGGACATCTTCTGGAACCAGAATGAAATTTTCACTCTGCAGCGGAGTGTGCGCTGATATGAAACTTCCTGGCAGATTAAAACTGTGTGCCCGACCGAGATTCGAACTCGGGACCTTTGCCTTTCCATATTTTAGTGACTTGTACTGTTTTTTTATTACAGTATATATTATTTCATACGTGCAACATCTTTTTAGAGACTAAGTTAGCTGTTCGTAATGTTAACGATTGGTCTGACTGTACATCTTTTCTTGTGTATGATAATTTGGGATCTTAATATAGAGGCGTTATGGTTGGCAGAGGTGATGCAATATTCTGTCAGAATATGTCCTCTTTAACTGTCCTCTGATTTTGTTGTCGAATTATTTTGTAGGATCTTTGTTCACTTGTTCGATATTGATTTTTATGACAAATTCAAGAGTTTTTTCAAAGCATCATTTCCTTTCGTAACGGAAATTGTGTGGCTTTTATCTGCTTTTGTGGTTCCTGATTTCATTAAAAAACAGTGTGAGTGATCGTATGCATGTACGTTGTTTTTTGGTTAAGGAAGGAGACAGTACGTGTAAGCAGAGCATCGAAATTATTATTTCTAAAATTAAGGTGAAAAAATCCCAATATTTTTTTTCCGATTTTCTGATTGCTGCATGTTCTCAAAAAGACGACTACAGTGCAAGAGAGGCAGAGCAACACACATGCATACATTACAGACAATTAGCAAACATTTTCACTTGAGAATGAGGATGAATTCTTTAAATGCGTCGTACTAAGTGTAAAAAACTGCGTAACTGGCGCAGTGTTTCATTGTTTCAGTGATACGTGACACAGTTGTAGACTTTCAAAGGACATCGATTATAATGAATGAAGTTAAAATTCTGTCCACTGCCCACACTGCAAGCACCAGTTCCGCGTCCTGCGTACCATGCACGTCTTCCTCTACTTACTGCCTGCCAAGGTTGAGGATGCTGGAAGTTGCGCCCAGTGTCCCGTTATTTACTGCAGCGCAACACTCACGGACGAGCCTGCTCTCACATATGTGCTAATCTCGAGTAAATTGAACAGCTCCACCGATATTCTCAATATGCCATGGAGATCTTTAATTAAAGCTAACTGATATATTTGGGCATAGATTTCTGTCTTTGCAAACCTGAATCGTCCTGGCAAGAGTATATACCGCAACTGATCAATGAGATTTTGTATTTTCTTAAAATTCTTTGAATTTTTCTTTATGGTGTAGTTAAGCCAGAATATTTGTGACCGGACTCATTCTAGAGCTCAGTTTCAGACAGCAACGTCATAGGTGTCCCATAAAATGACATTCAGTCACTAAGTCTAACCAAAGAAATCAATCAGCTCTAATCAAGCAGCGCCATAGAATCTGCAGTACATCAGTAAGGATTTTGAGGAAACTATTATATCATGCTGTCTATAGCATATCGACAAAGCTGCGGAGGCATGTTGTGATTCATGCCTAAAGTACATACATTTATAAAATGTTTCCACGCTACCAGCAAGTGGTATTATACAACATATTGCCCACAATAATGGCTAACACTGCATGATAGTTGAAGAAATTTGCAAATTCATGAAATCTAAAAGAAATCAACCGCCATTAAACGAGAAAATAAAGAAACAACTTTTTCCCATTCACGCTAAAAGATTCAATTTTACGCTTGACCTTAACACACAGTCCATTGCAACTACTTTAGAATTTCAGTGAATCTGAACAACTACATTTAGCTTACCATTCATAAAGCAAACAATTTAAACATTCAAACATAACAAAATATAATTCGTGTAGTTTTTATAATCGTGATAGCTCATTCTTTTTACGATATTATTGGTCACATCAGTTTTAAAATTACCCGTATTTTTCTTTCGCAAACATTTGACTTTGCTTCACCACAGCACAATGTAAACTTTACTTTCTTTTTCCTTTTACAGTATTTATGCTCTACGTGGGTAGCCGTAAACGTTTTTCGTATAGAAACTCCTACATTTCTGTTATGTAAAGTATCTAAGTAGCCGTTATATCATTATGTAGAACGTTTGGTTGCCTTACAATCTAGCTTTAGATTCCAGTAGAAAATGGGTTCAATGTAAAACCCGCGAGCAGTCTTGGAGTAAATTGTGCTTCAAATGGCCTGAGATAAACTCATGTGTTTTTCTCGCACCCGTATTTAGCCAGAAAAAGTATATCAGTATTCATGTCCACTGTGCGATTCCGGAAGATTTGATACTGTATGTATGATACTGTAAAGAAAATGATGGCTGTAACAATGCAAATGATGGAGAAACATGAAACAATGTGTAGTGGTTAAAATCAATACACAATGCATTTCACAAAAATTTCATACTATTTCACAAGCCTGTATCTTGAAAACTGAAGGAGATAAAAATTTAGCGTTAATTTTAACATAGCCACTGAAACTAGAGGTGTAACTTGGCTATAGTTGTAAGTTGCCGGCTTATGTGGTTGTGAGTATGGATCTCCCTGACGCAGCTATCTCACGAGCTCGCTCAGTTGGATTAACATCGGGCATCGATATGTTGGAGATATGGATTTTTCCCACAACTGCCAGAACATGATGAATATTTCATTTTTAAAAACATGGAGAATCAGTATACCCTCACCGGTACATAACAGCATTTCTTAGCAATGACTTGCCTCAACGACCACAAGCGCCCAGCGAATCACCATTGGCATCCAAGGGCGCCTCATCTCTTGGTATTTGTCGCATAGCAACTGCAGTAACTTCACCCATACCCTCAAAAGTATTAGACGAATTTGACTATCGTGTGGATGTTTTTCACGCGTGTCATGGGCAACAGTTGGACCATCCGTGATAGGTCAATGAAAACTTATATCGCTAACTTAATTGGACAAAAGTACCCTACAGTAGCATGTGCATCCATGTAAACGATATCCTTATAAATTCGGACTATTCTTTTGAATAAAAAACATTTGTAGTCCTATGCGTAAGTTAAAAAATGTGCCAAGTTTTTGCCTTCATTCAGGTGTAATAAAAGAAATCAGGCGCATATTTTTAAAACACCGTGTGTAAGTTTAATTTTTGAGTAGAATTACAATCGCATGAAAAGTAATACGAGTTTTTGCAGAAATTGAAAGCCCGCCTGCAGATCAGAAGCAGCACCTAGACAAGACGTCTTAGGTCTCTACAAACAGTAATTAAGGTAAGTAATATATTTTTTTCTTAGGCACAATTTACTGAAATATGTTGCAATAAATCGAATGTCATTCATAGAAGCGCCCATCACCCCGGAGGGTATGCAAATAAACTCGCGGTAGGAGCCAAGGAATCCACTCGTGCCTGGACACTACTAGCATCTTCATTTCAGTTTATATGATTTAGTGAGAGGAAGAGAAGTTACTCTTTACAAACTAAGGTATGACACTGATGCCTGGTAAACACAGGGCTGCTTCGTGAAAGGGCAGTAGATCAGTGGACAGTGACAATAATCTTGTTAGTATTCATACGACCACACACGGACGTGGACGATGTACGTGCACCCATTATTGAAATACATTCCTTTAATGGAACAAAACTGCTTGGAAATCAGATTGTTATCGACACAATTTGCTTCATAAATTGGCAAAGGTTGCTCTTCTGTTACTGGCAAATAGATTAATAAAACTTTCAGCTGAAACTGGTGAAACGGACTGGCAAGCCAATCAGCAACGGCTGATTGTGTCTGGGGCCGCTGATTGTGTCTGGGGCCGCCTTTTACCCTCAGACAGATTCAAGAGAAGGGCACGTTGCGTGATCATCAAGATGAGGAACGGCCGCGGAATTCGGCCCTTCACCGCCGCTTCGCAGCCGCCATCATTAGTGCGTCCAATACAGATGCAGCCCGCTCTCTGCATCCCTGTCACGTATCCCAGTGCAGTGTTTCGTTTCCTGAAACTTCTTCTACGGCACTGAAAAGGTACCCGTCTCTTCAGTTCGTCCGCAACGGGGCCGGAGTTTCTTTCGCAACTGAGCGAACGCTACCAGTACACATTCAGTAATCTAAATGTTGTTCTTCCCGCCGGCCAGTGTGGCCGAGCGGTTCTAGGCGCTTCAAACCGCTCGACCGCTACGGTCGCAGGTTCGAATCCTGCCTCGGGCATGGATGTGTGTGATGTCCTGAGGTTTAGTTAGGTTAAAGTAGTTCTAAGTTCTAGGGGACTAATGACCTCAGATGTTAACCCTAGGACACCTGAGGGGGGGGGGGGGGGGAATTCGTTGAACCCACAATTTTTTTATGGCCCCTGCTTTTGCCCAAGTAACTTTCATACTACATATTCCGTTTGAGTTATTGTTTGTGGGCTATTTTATGAAACATTACTGCCGATATATTTTATAGAAAATGTTGCTTTGAAAGAAAAGATAAATAAACTTATTATGGGTCCAACAACCCCCCCCCCCCCCCCCACCTTAGGCTTCCATGCTATAGAAAATTTCCCTTAGTAGGATTTCGTATTTCTCATCTCTGCAACAATGCAAGTTAATTTCTTGTTGGTTGGTATTCTTGGTATTCACAACAATCGGTTTACTTTCAGAGGAAGTGATTGTTGATGTCTGTCAGCTGTTATTTACCTTGTAAACTTGCAGTGAGTTAGTGCAGTTCCCTACTGTTCACACACAGACTTAGAAATGACAAAGAATACGTGACTCGTCTTTAGAAAGAGCTCTGAATGAAATTTTAGATGAAGATTCTGACTCGGGGAGTGAAAGTGAATATGAGGATAGTGTTATGGAGTATGATTCAGATCGGGAAAGTGATGCGGATGTTCGAGAAGATGAAGATAGCGCAGCTTCAGGCAGTGACCATCAGGATGTAACCACGCAGCCTAGAATTCCTCAGAGGTCTGTTGCTAATATAGTAAGAGAGCAGGCAGGAGTAACCCCAGCTGGTTTTTGCCATTCACCTGGAGAAGCCTTGAAGTTACTTCTTTCGCTTGACATCATGGGTGTTATAGTAAAGCCTTCAAATGAAGAGGCAGTTAGGCGAAATGTTATTTTGACTAAGGAGAAAGAATTGTATGCCTTTATAGGAATCCTGATACTTTTGGGGGCAAATAAGGACAATTCTGTCAGTGTACACGATCTTTGGTCAGACTTAATGGGTCGGCCAGTTTACAAGGGTATTATGACAAGAGAACGTTTCAAGGAACTTATTGCAATCATAAGGTTTGATGACAAAAGTACACGCCAACTAAGAAGGGAAGCAGACAAGTTCACAGCAATCTGTGATGTTTTCAACAAAGTGAATGATAGATTTCCACTACTGTATAAACCAAGGGTCCACCTCACCATTGACGAGATGCTCAGCTTGTTTAGAGGGCGCTGCCACTTCAAGGTATTTATGAACGATAAACCGGGCAAGGATGGCATCCTTATACGCATGATGTCCGATGCTGTTGACAGATATGTCTTGAATATGGAATCCTATGCAGGTAATGTTCAGAATTTGTCGGAAAAAGAACGGGGTTCAGCATCTGTCGTCAAATGCCTGGTAGCACCTGTGAAAAATACTGGTTCAAATGGTTCAAATGGCTCTGAGCACTATGGGACTTAACAGCTGTGGTCATCAGTCACCTAGAACTTAGAACTACTTAAACCTAACTAACCTAAGGACATCACACACACCCATGCCCGAGGCAGGATTCGAACCTGCGACCGTAGCAATCGCGCGGTTCAGGACTGAGCGCCTAGAACCGCGAGACCACCGCGGCCGGCTAAAAATACTGGCCGAAATATTACTACAGACTGATACTACACATCGGTGGATTTGGCGGAAGTTGTACCAAGACTACAAAGTTACTACAGTAGGAACTCTCCCGTCAAACAGGAAGCATATTCCAGACATAATGAAAAACACGTCAAATCGAGAGCTATATTCATCAACGTTCTTGTTCACAGACGCATCAACAGATAGGCCTTCAGCAACTTTGGTGTCCTATATAACAAAAACGAAACAAGTAAAAACTCACTGATGTTGTCAACAATGCACCAAGATAAAGGCACTGTTGGAGGAGAGAAGAATAAAACCGAGATAAATGCATATTATAATTCTACTAAAGGTGGAATTGACACCATTGATCAAATGGCGCGTATGTACACTTGCAAGAGAGGAACAAAGAGAAGGCCTCTATTTGTATTTTACTCTCTCATCGACATTTATGCTATCAATTCAAACAACATATTCATCCAGCAACATCCAAGATGGAACGAAAAGAAACACAACAAACGGAAACTTTATCTTCTGCAAGCTGGGATGGAACTAGTGAAATTGCAGGTAGAAGAACGAAGTGTCAATGCAAGAGTGTTATCTAACCAAATTGTTCAATCAATGGAGACTGTTCTACAAAAGAAAATCAAAGAAATGACAACAGAAGCACGCCATCCTCCTGCAGGGAAAGGTCGGTGCCATATTTGTGTAAGAGAAGCTAAAACCAAGAAGCAGAAGTACAACAATATAAATAAACCAAAACAGTATTGTGGACAGTGTCATAAACATGTGTGTAACACACATTCAGAAAAGATTGTGAAGTGTGTCTCTTGCCTTGAAGTTGAGGACTCAGAGTAGTCTATTATATATGAACACATCTGTATTTTGTATTGTAATATGTCAATTTTTTATTCACTCAATCCAATATTTATAACAAATAACAACATTTATAAACCTATGCCTTAGTTAAAATACATAAACCATTTTGAAAGTTGAATTTTTTTCGTCAGTAAACTTATTTAATACCTGTGGGCTCGCCGACCCCCCCCCCCCCCCCCCTGGGGCATCCAAGTTAGAAAAAAAGGCTTGGGCGTCCTAGGGTTAAGTCCCATAGTGCTCAGAGCCATTTGAACCATTTTTTTGTTCTTCCGAATAACGTGGACTATTATTTTCGACAACTGTAAGGAAGGCATTTTCCGGAAGAAGGGTTAATAGGTCTGTGTGCCCTTTTTCGGGAAATGGTAAAACTATTCTACCAAGGATTTGTGAGTTCAGAGCCAGGGGTTAGGACGGCATTTTCTACTTGTGTCTGTGCGGAGCACTTCTCATTCAGTTTCATGTAGGTGAAACTGTGTTCAAAATTTAGAATTGTTTTGCGAATGGTTCAGTACCAGGCTCACTAACATACAATACGTCATTCCGACCTTGGAAATAGAAATACCGTAATGGGTTACTGAAAACTCTGGGACTGTCAACAGTGGCGTTTATTCCATTGAATCCAAAAAAAGAAAAGGAAGTACATGGGTGATGAAAGTATTTGGAGCTTGTTGTTACGCAGTAAGCTTAAGATAGCCACCAGCAACGAGACGTTATTTAGAAAATAGACCTCCATGCAGGACAGAAAGAAGAAGAAGAAGAGGAAAAAGAGAAACAAGAAGTCTTAGATAACTAGAAACTAAGCGAGACGAACTGTTCATAGTAATGTGAAGATCCCAGGATAAAACTGTGGTATTTTTTTGTTTAGTTCTATTTTGGTATCAGTTTACTTTCTGTTGTATTTTTGTACCTTTCTCAGGGTTCCCTAATGTAGGTATTATTAAGAATAATTGTATTGTATGTTAACCGGGTCCTGGAAACGAAGGAGGGGCACCGTCCCCGCCGCAGCCGCAGTGGTCCACAACCCCACGATGACTACCACAGTCCACTTCACCCCTCCGTCGCCCAATACCGAGCCACTCTTTCTGGGTTATTGTGCGGTTCGGCCCCCGGTGGACACCCCCCCCCCCCTTTCCCAGGGATCGTCTCACATCAGCCGAGTGTAACCCGTATGTTTACGTAGTAGAGTAATGGTGGTGTACGCGTACGTGGAGAACTTGTTTGCGCAGCAATTGCCGACATAGTGTAGCTGAAGCAGAATAAGGGGAACCAGCCCGAATTCGCCGAGGCAGATGGAAAACCACCTAAAAGCCATCCACAGATTGGCCAGCTCACCGGACCTCGACACAGGTCCGCCGGGCGGATTTGCGCTGGGGAGCAGGCGCTCCTTCCCAATCCGGAAAGTCGTGCGTTAGACCGCACGGTTAACCGGGCGGGTAAGAATGATAATAATGTATGAATGTGCCCTGACAATTAAAATAACACTTAATGAAAAAAAATGTTTGCTCATATAACCTACTGACACTGATTTATGCGAAATGGGCCAGTAAATGTTTATCAGAAACATTATTTTTCACATTAAAAACATAGGTAAAATATTTATTGTTACGGAAAGGTTAAACACACGTGTGTTAGAATCAGGCTGTCACTGTAATGAGATTTTCCTATCTCAAATAACCATTTTATCCTATGAGCCTTACTTCCCGAAGATGCCTCAGTTACTCTAAACAAAAATTTAATTTGAGTATCATAGTAGACTTCCTCATTTCGTATCACGTCTCCTTGGAGCAGCGTACCAAACTTTCATAAACTCATCATTACGTTAATGCCCAAGTCAGATGCGAATTTACAGAATATCCAACATCCTTATAAATCATTTCGTTACAACTTATACCTTTAATAATTCGCACTTCATAATATCTTATTTCCTTTCTACTATGTTTGTTTACTTCTCGCATTCTTTGCTGTATCAGTTACTGATCAAGTAGCAAAACTATTTTCGGAGAGCTAAGGAAGCTATAAAAGTCAAAGAACTCAGATGAAACTATCGGTTTACCTTTAAATAGTAGGTCTTCGGGAATGCATTAAGACCACAGAGATGCCGTCCCTAATCGTCTTCTCGTGACATTAAGAATGCATTTTTTACCATCCACACAGGGAAGATCAGACGCATTACATCTTATATTTTATATTGTAAGTTCGCTTTTTAAGAATGAAGAAAGAGAGTAGTAAATATGAAGTAGTGTTACCTAAATAACAGTTTTTAATTTTCCAGTCAATATTGGAAGGGTTTCTAGTTTGTTTAACGATATTTATGATGTTCATTTTACCCGCGTGGCTGACATTCCGTCGACTGCAGATCCCGAGACGAAAGCCAATAGGCGATAATACAATAAGTGGCCACGAAAGTTTCAAAAATTTTTAATCTTAACAGTCAAAGCTGCGTATTTGTTGCTATTTGTTACTGAAACTGTGTGTGTGTGTACGAAGGGGAAATGGGTGCTGATTAGGAGGACCTAGGAACTGATTTCTACACGAAAAAGTGAATATAATAGTCCAGGATATCCGAGTTAACACATTGTCGACTGATAACTATACTGTGTACACAGAAATGTGTTTGGATCAAAGAAATTTTGAATACTAGAGCTAAGAACACTATAGTGGAGAACGAATGTTAACAAAACCGGAAGTACATTGCACAACAGAATTAACGGATCACTTTTTTGAAACCCCGTAATTGTCTCCCATTGCGAAGCATCTCTTCTGTTGTACAAGGATTTCTACTAGCCCTCGTCTTCTTAACTACTTGACCCTCTGCTGCTTTTATTATTTCATCTCTGAAAGATACCCATTCTTCACCAACTGCGACATGGTCGCGAATACAAACAGTGATCCAATACTGTCAAATGTTTTTTATTCCAGTCTTTGATCACAACATCAATTCTTTAGACGATGACCGGTTGCAGTCCGTAATGCCCATTCTCCGATCTTTTTTACGCCATGTCTTAAAGTGATAAGGCCGTAATGGCATCGTCAAAACATATAAACATTATCAGCACAGCATCATCACATCGATCGAAAATAAGGTGTAGAGTGGCCACATCGTCCACACAGTCATTATTGCATTTGAGCCAGTTTTACGAAGCCATTATGGCCTTGTCACTTTAGGACATCGTATAAAAAATATCTGAGGATGGTCATTACGGACTGAAACCGGTCATCGTCTAAAGAATTGATATTGTGATCAAAGACTGGAATAAAAAACATTTGATACCCATTCTTCTACTACTGTATTTCTTTCCCCCGTTCTTGTCAATTGTTCCCTAACGCTCTCTCTCAAACTCTCTACAACCTCTAGTTCTTTCAGTTTATCCAGATCTAACCTCCTTAAATTCCCACCTTTTCGCAGCTTCTTCATTTTCTATCTACGGTGGTCAGAGTCCACGTCTGCCCCTGGAAATGTATTACAGTTCAAAACCTGGTTCCTAAATCTCTGTCTTACATTATATAATCTATCTGAAACCTGCCAGAGTCTCCAGGCCTCTTCCACGTATATAATATTCTTTCATGATTCTTAAACCAAGTGTTAGCTGTGATTAAGTTTTGCTCTGTGCAAACTTCTATCAGGCGTCTTTCTCTTTCATTCCTTACCTCCATTCCATATTCACGTACAACTTTTCCTTCTCTTTCTTTTCCTACTATCGTATTCCAGTCCCCCATGACTATTAAATTTTCGTCTCCCTTCACTATCTGAATAATATCTTTTATCTCATCATACATTTCTTCAATCCCTTCGTCGTCTGCGGAGCTAGTTGGCGTATAAACTTGTACTACTGTGGTAGGCGTGGGCTTCGTGTCTACCTTGGCTACAATACTGCGTCGGATGTTTAAGGTGCATCAGCAAGGGGAACAACAAATTCTGAGCAGCTGAGCTCTTAATGATTCATCAGTGCCATCAGACACCTTGGTCAGGTGATGATGACGTTGAAATATGTGTGAAATCTTATGGGACTTAACTGCTAAGGTCATCAGTCCCTAAGCTTACACACTAATTAACCTAAATTATCCTAAGGACAAACACACACCCCATGCCCGAGGGAGGACTCGAACCTCCGCCCAGACCAGCCGCACAGTCCATGACTGCAGCGTCCTAGACCGCTCGGCTATTGGTCAGGTGAAACTTCTTGCGGAAACTGCAGTTTCCTTAATGTACGAGGGCGTACCATCTCCACTAGCGCCACAACTAGGAATTACTATGTGCCGTGTTCGGCGCTGTTGTTATGTTGGCTACACTCTCTGTCGATGCTGTGATGAGCTCTCTGACTGAAGTGAGGCTTTATCTGTGCCAGCGTAGCGGTAGAAGGAATGGAGTGGCTCGGTACTGTGACGGCGAGTGAGCAACGAAGTGCGTGTCTCGATGTATACACAGTTAGCGCAGGAAACTTGTTTACTTGTCGCTATATCTGCATCTACATCTACATCTACGTAGATATCCTGCAGACCACCGTATGGCACGTGACGCAGGGTATCCTGTATCACTACTACTCGTTTCATATCTTGTTCCACTGGCAAATAGAGAGAGGGAAAGGTTCCTGTCTAGATGGCTCCGTACGAGCCCTAATTTCTGGTTTCCTGTCTTCCCGGACCTTACGCGCAATGTATGTTGGCGGCAGCAGGATCATTCGGCAGTCATCTTCAAATGTCTATTCTCTAAATTTCCTCAGCAGTGTTCCTCGAAAAGAACATCTTCTTCCCTCGTCTTCGTCATTTATTACATGACACGAAAATCCCTGGAGGGAAGACGACGTTCTTTTCGAGGAACACTGTAGAGAAAATTTAGAGATCCCTCTAGAGATACATTAAAATACATTAAATTTACCCGCAATTGCGAATATGGACAACCATCAGCTGTAGAGTGGAATGGCGACAATGAAAATTTGGGTGTCTGTTCCGCATCGCAATTCAGAATAACACAGGCACTGCAATATCGTATCGTGTTGTATCCGTCCAGGGATTTCCATTTGAGTTCCCTATACATCTCTGTAGCACTTACGAGTTGTTCGAACTTACCGGTAACAAATCTAGCAGGCTCTGAATTCCTTCGAGTTTCTCCTTCAGTCCGACCTGCTACGGATCCCAAACGCTATGCACTACTCAAGAATAGGTCGCAATTGCATCCTATATGCGGTCTCATTTACGGATGAACCACACTTTCCTAAAATTGTCCCAATAAACCGAAGTCGACGGAATGTACCATACTCTGTCGTATTGGCTGTCGCCATTGAGTATATTGGCCATGCGTGTACTGAGCATAGAAGTTTTTGAACGAGTATGATGTGTAAAAATTATCTACCTTAACGGTGTTGAAGACCTATAGTTTTCCGGAACTGTAAATCGATCATTTTTACGGATGAACCACACTTTCCTAAAATTGTCCCAATAAACTGAAGTCGACGGAATGTACCATACTCTGTCGTATTGGCTGTCGCCATTGAGTATATTGGCCATGCGTGTACTGAGCATAGAAGTTTTTGAACGAGTATGATGTGTAAAAATTATCTACCTTAACGGTGTTGAAGACCTATAGTTTTCCGGAACTGTATATCGATCATTATGTCTCAGTTATGGCTTCTTGCTGTCAAGTTCTGCAATTGTTCTTGAACCCGTTTCTAGACTCGTGAGACTTTGATGTACACTTTGATTGCAGACGCATTCCTTTACAGGTTGTGCTCCAGTTATAATTGCCTCCTGCACTAAAACATTTAAAATTCATTTCCTTGAGTCTGTGGAGTTATGTTAAGCTTTCCCTGGGCGCATACATTGGTGGAACATTCTACTGCCTTTTCTAACACTGCGTTGTTCCAGGTGAAATATGAGATATTTTGTATTCTGTATGAAGTACTTGGAAACCGATCAGACGAGTATTTGCATATAACGAATGGCATCTAGAAATTGAACGAGCATTGCAAAAGGGAAGGAATCTTTTCAATAATTTTGATTGAGAACAATAATTTCTAATGTCGATCTGGCTGTCAGATGAAGCAGGCAGAATTTGTTCAGTATACGATTACGCTCATTGCTGGTTGGTGTTCTGAGTACAATCGATGTAAGATGCTGATGGTTTAAAAATCTATTTTGTGTTGCCATTACCTACGTTTATGGTGGACTTTATGTTTTAAAACCGCAACGTTAGTAGAATTATCAGCTGTACACCTACGTTACGCAAAGATTGGGACTTGTCAATATTCTCGTGTTTGCAGTGTAATTTCAATTCAGGCAACTCATTTGATGCCCTTGTGAGTAACTGTTTATGAGTTCAATTGATTTACAATTCGGACAGCTTCTTTGCTATTGGTTCAATAATTGTTCTAAGAGCAGTTTAATAATCTTGAGCTACTGCTGGTTTGAATAATTATTATGTTTCAGCATAATAATTTATTCTTTATGATGATTTATTCTTTTTGATAATGAAAGGCAACTGATCCATGGAACACCCAATTGTAATTTGGTGATCCGTGAAATTTTCAATAAATCTGATTCTTGTAATGTACCCGTCACTCAATCAGTCGTCTGCACCCTTTCCTAATCTGTGGGTGCCAACGGTGATGTTAGTCTTAAGAGCTGATGTCCCTTTTTCATCTTATGGCTGCTGTACGTATGCAGAGAGTGACAACAGCGGCATGTGTTCCGGACATTACGCTAAGCTTTGTAGGTCACCACTGCGCAGAACGTAGGTCGGAGGAAGACGCCGTCATTCGGGAGCCATTAGGTACCTAGGCACTTCTCTGAAGGTTTTCCTCTGTGACCTTGACGGTCCGTAACAGATACACCAGATATAACCATGAATACCTTAAATACTTGTCCAAATTCGGAGATCGGCGTTAGTGACTGATGACGAGTTGGCCGATGCGCACCTTGTGTATGCGTTCACTGTTCATTAAGAACCATTAAACCAGTTGCCGCCCATCGGTTGTACATAATATGTGGGGGCACACGACAGGCTACACATTTTACCGTGATCGCGCAATACGTATATACCGCTGGTAGCCGCTCACGTGCTACCGTTACGACTGCGCAACAGACTTCCATTTCCCTCTACCGACAGTTCAGCTTGACTTCGCAATCTCGCGTTAAAACATGCTTATTTTAACCTTCAAATCAATTACTTACACATACATCTGCGGTAAAAAAAATACGGCGACATTAATAATGAGATATATTTAAAACCAACAGAGGTGGTGCAGTGGCTAGCACACTGGACTCGTATTCAGGAAGATGACCGTTCCATCCCGTGTCCGGCCAACCTGATTTAGGTTTTCCGTGATTTCCCTAAATCGATCTAGGCAAGTGCCAGGATGTTCCTTTGAAAGGTCACGGCCGACTTTCTTCCCTGCCCTTCACTAATCCAAAGAGACCTATGACCTCGCTGTCTGGTCTCCTACCCAAAACAGCCCAACCCCAACACATACATTTAAAAAAAAAAAGGAAAAAGAAAATAAATATTCACAGACATCTCCTCGTACACGCATCATTACAGTGTTACAATAGTTTCCTTCAGTGAGAGGGTAAGATAGCTATTTTTTTATGATGCTACTGGATGTGTTAATATTTGTCAAGAAAAATGATATATTTGAAGAATTGGCGTCAAGAAACAGTTGGTAGACAACAGTGTCTGTGTCTGCGATGGTAGCATTGTGGAGACGTAGAAACATTGTCAGTGAGTAGTGGGTCTCTACGGTGTGTAGCAGGCGGGGATTCGTTGAGTGCTCAGCGAAATGCATGGACGCACTTTCGGAACTATATGAGTTGGAGATTTATTACGAGGAGAAATGATGATTCACAACATTGGCTGGATAGCATACGGACATAAAAATGGTTCTGAAATGAAGAAAAAGGTATAATTTGGTGAGATAAAAAGTTTATTTTTATCTTTGTAGTCTTGTATTGTTGGTCCATTTCACCCTCTTCCTGTCGAGTTTTTGATAATTATTCTATTGATTGATCTTCTGAGTTAATTTACTGTACCAAGGAGTTTATTAGATTAAAAGAATTTTCATATTAGGGTGAATAATTTTTTTCAAGTTGCTTTCTAATGGAAATTTTAGAACTTGAAGGTTGAGTCATGTGTTTCTTTGGCATTCTGTGTCAAGAATATGAAACCAATTTCGCTGGACCAACTATAGTTAGTTTTTAGCTGTATTTTTTAGCTGTTGCGGAGTCTTGCCGTGTTGCTGTTTCTGCCAGTACTTAATTTTGCAGGGGAGATTCACAATACGCCATTGTTTAGTTTCTTTTGCGCAATGAATGTTTCATCAGTTTCTTTATTTTACCAGGGCCGTATGTCGGTGTAGAAATTTTCGTGTTTTTCCGGTTATATTCTTATACAGATCGACATTACAGTTTTTTTCATACACTTACGTTTTTTTCAAACAGGCCGTGCTGACCGAGTCCACTGAATGTGAAATTATTTGTTTCCTTATTTATTGGCTTATGACTGAGATCGGTTCAAATAGTTCAAATGGCTCTGAGCACTATGGGACTTAACATCTGTGGTCATCAGTCCCCTAGAACGTAGAACTACTTAAACCTAACTAACCTAAGGACATCACACACATCCATGCCCGAGGCAGGATTCGAACCTGCGACCGTAGCGGTGACGCGGTTCCAGACTGAAGCACCCAGAACCGCACGGCCACACTGGCCGGCCGATTGAGATCGGTCTTCACGCAAGCAGGATTCTTTTCAGTTTCATGTAAGTGATGTGCTTTGAACTCAGTAGCACATTTATGTTGTCAGTTCACGTTCCCATATTTGTATTTTCACACACACACACACGCACACACAAGTGAAGGCTACTCACTTACAGAGGGAAATGATGCTTCACGTAGTAGCCGAATCTTAGGTAAACCATGACTGAGAAGTGGTACACGTGTTAACGGAGCCGCCACATGTCAATTGTGGTACCTAAGGCTACCCATTAAATTTCAAGGCCCTACGGTTGTTCTTACACAAAGCGACCACTCCAACACGCAGGTACAGGAGTACCGTTTACCGATAGTGGAGATAGTAGCTTTTTAATACCTTTCTTATAGCTTGGTCTTGTCTGGCACCAACCTGTTTCATCGCTGATGACTGAACTAACAGAGGAGAAATTCTTATCACTAGGAGTGATTGCACACGTAAGACTTTTACCGTTTCCTGCTACCAAGAGTCTGTGAAATTGCCCGGTACTGCTCATTTAGTTTTAATCAGTTATTTCACAATCTAGGGTGCGATTTTGTTCGTGCACTTACAAAGGCATGCAGCGAACAGCGCTGCGTGCTATTTGCACAGCAATTATTTCTCGACGTAACAATGCGATAGAGAACGCTGATGCTTGAAGGTAATTATTAATCTTTGCAACCGGATAGAAGGTAAGAGCCAATGTTCAGCGCACCTAGCGTCCTGTGTATTTCTTTCTCTGCATTACAACGGATAGCATACGCCTTTCCACATTTGAACTGTTAATTCAGAGCGTGCGAGAGTCCTAGTTGGACTCTGTTGCATCAAAGCAGAACACACAGTTTCTAATTGTCTACTCATCTGGTGACTTCTACAGATGACGCGGCGCGCAGTCAGCCTTCAGCACGTGGATCTCTGTTTGTTGATGTGAAGCTCTAAGGAACTCTGTAGTGAGTGGGGTAATACTCTCAATTCTAAGAAATAAGCACACGAATTTCAATCAGGAATGCCATCATATACACTCCTGGAAATGGAAAAAAGAACACATTGACACCGGTGTGTCAGACCCACCATACTTGCTCCGGACACTGCGAGAGGGCTGTACAAGCAATGATCACACGCACGGCATAGCGGGCACACCAGGAACCGCGGTGTTGGCCGTCGAATGGCGCTAGCTGCGCAGCATTTGTGCACCGCCGCCGTCAGTGTCAGCAAGTTTGCCGTGGCATACGGAGCTCCATCGCAGTCTTTAACACTGGTAGCATGCCGCGACAGCGTGGACGTGGACGGACTTTGAGCGAGGGCGTATAGTGGGCATGCGGGAGGCCGGGTGGACGTACCGCCGAATTGCTCAACACGTGGGGCGTGAGGTCTCCACAGTACATCGATGTTGTCGCCAGTGGTCGGCGGAAGGTGCACGTGCCCGTCGACCTGGGACCGGACCGCAGCGACGCACGGATGCACGCCAAGACCGTAGGATCCTACGCAGTGCCGTAGGGAACCGCACCGCCACTTCCCAGCAAATTACGGACACTGTTGCTCCTGGGGTATCGGCGAGGACCATTCGCAACCGTCTCCATGAAGCTGGGCTACGGTCCCGCACACCGTTAGGCCGTCTTCCGCTCACGCCCCAACATCGTGCAGCCCGCCTCCAGTGGTGTCGCGACAGGCGTGAATGGAGGGACGAATGGAGACGTGTCGTCTTCAGCGATGAGAGTCGCTTCTGCCTTGGTGCCAATGATGGTCGTATGCGTGTTTGGCGCCGTGCAGGTGAGCGCCACAATCAGGACTGCATACGACCGAGGCACACAGGGCCAACACCCGGCATCATGGTGTGGGGAGGGATCTCCTACACTGGCCGTACACCACTGGTGATCGTCGAGGGGACACTGAATAGTGCACGGTACATCCAAACCGTCATCGAACCCATCGTTCTACCATTCCTAGACCGGCAAGGGAACTTGCTGTTCCAACAGGACAATGCACGTCCGCATGTATCCCGTGCCACCCAACGTGCTCTAGAAGGTGTAAGTCAACTACCCTGGCCAGCAAGATCTCCGGACCTGTCCCCCATTGAGTATGTTTGGTACTGGATGAAGCGTCGTCTCACGCGGTCTGCACGTCCAGCACGAACGCTGGTCCAACTGAATCGACAGGTGGAAATGGCATGGCAAGCCGTTCCACAGGACTACATCCAGCATCTCTACGATCGTCTCCATGGGAGAATAGCAGCCTGCATTGCTGCGAAAGGTGGATATACACTGTACTAGTGCCGACATTGTGCATGCTCTGTTGCCTGTGTCTATGTGCTTGTGGTTCTGTCAGTGTGATCATGTGATGTATCTGACCCCAGGAATGTGTCAATAAAGTTTCCCCTTCCTAGGACAATGAATTCACGGTGTTCTTATGTCAATTTCCAGGAGTGTATTTTAATAAGCACAAAAATCACATAGCAGAAAAAGTCACAAACTACTAGCAAACGATGTAATAAATGTTCAACTACAACTTCACATGAAACATAATTCAAATACGTAACAATATCCATCCTTACAATTAGATGTAAAAATAAACTTCCTATTTACACACTCTACTCTACACTGTTCACAGAGATTGAGATACTTACATCGATGGTGCGTAACTAATATGTTAAGTATGTGCTGTCTCCTGCCGCTTCGCTTCTCTTGGTTCACATTGTTGACACACCGAGGGCACACGAAGTGCTTCATCTGCCTTACTTAATGCTAAAGTTATTAAAGAATGTACGTAACGAAATGGCTTATAATTCTTGTGTATGACAACTTAATACAGAGCATTGCTGCGATTATTGTCAATCACATCTGAATATATATGTTAAAGAAACGTTAAAGAAAAATATGTCTGAACCTCATGCCACCTCTTACGTCGTACCGGAGCTAACATTTACGTTCTCATTTACCGAGTGCAGCTTGGGAGTGAACCCTATGGGTCACAGAGTCAGAAATCTCACAGTTTGAGCCGGACGGCATATGGCGTCATAGCCGTGTTTAAACATTTTCCACCTTTTGTTATGATGGATATCCATGTAATGGCAGGATCGGGTACGTGCACTAAATGTCATATTTAATTTATTCACAATTTATCATCCGTGAAAGGCAACGATACTTGAACTGTATAATCATTGATACAGCTTCTGAATGACAAAGACGTTATTGCCTGTCAAACAATCATAATACAGTGGACCAAGGTAAAAATAAATGCTCTTACCATTAAATCTCTCTTACGGTTAGATATCACTTGCTGTTAGATCTCTCCTGCAGTTAGATCTCTCTAGGAATTAAATCTTTCTTGATCGCTGTCGCTGAGCTGTATTACGTAATGTGAGTATTATTTGCGTGTGTAGATATAACGTTCATTAAAAGTATAAAAATGTTATTTGTATTACGACTACGTCATTTGAAGGACCGCTTTCGTTTTAGAGAAAAAGAAAAGACAGTTACTTGTAGTGAAAGTGATATAATTAAATACGGAAGCTTTTCGTTTGCTTTGTGATTATTTCAGAAGCCATCTTGTATGTTATCACTATTTGCGTATTAGATTCATTGAAACCTACAATTATTTATTTTTCTGGAACTCCGTTAACTTTTCTGACTGCAGTTATTGCGAAAGGTAACTTCATTTATTTTCACGTTCAGTAAAATACCAAACGAGTTGTTTCCAAGTTAACAGTAGGCCGTAGCTATATTTCAGTTTTGTAAATGAAAGTTAACAGTATTATTATCACTCTGGATTTTCGCGAAGGTTACTGAGATAAAATCGAAGATACAATTTGGACCCAATTTTCCTACAGCGCTAGCACCAAAGACAGAGTTCCAATAAATTATTTTACCTAAGAGTTAATGCTCGTCATTATCAAATTCTAAATTTAAAGTCAATTTATCGTAATCACAGGCAGTAAGGACCTAGATATATGATGACTAAAATGATGGCCTTTCCAAAATTGCGTGAATAACAATTCTTGCAGTTTTGTATCCAATTTATGAACTCTTTCGGCATCACAAAATGCTAATTTAGTACGTTCTTGAATTGAAGGACAGCTGGAGGAAAGAGAAATCATTTTCTAAAAGTACTATGAAAAAACCGCTTTTCTCCATGAGAAATGCTCTCAAAAATTAAAAACTCTCACATTGACAGATATAAATGATATTTCAATCTACAGTACTTTAGTACAGCGTGTTAGTGCAATAGACGTTAACCCTGTACAACTGCAATTAGAATGCGCATTGACGAAGAAAGAGGTACGTTCGCAGTTTTTGGTAAATTGTAAACGGTATAACAAATTATATTTGACATAGGAATCCCTTGATCTTGGTATGTTATATCATGAAGCTGGGGAGCGAGATTGCGGTGTGGTGGCTTATATCTCTTTCAGCACAGACGCGCTTGCGTTCTAGAATACCGGGAGCAATGCGTGGTCTACGTGGCAAATGATTGACATAGTGAAAGTTATTTGTTACAACGTGATTGGAAAACTAAGCAATTAGACCTCGCTTCAGTAACAAATCCGTAATTGCTTGTGCTCGTAAAGTGCAATAACTTTTGTATACTTTCGTGTAGAAACGTGTGCAGAGAGTAAGCTAGCAGCGATACAGTATGCAATAAATTCATTTAATGGCATCCCTGTTTTATTGGAAGTGAAACTTGCCACGTCCAAGTTGGGACACGCCACTATGCGATAACTGTTAGCTAATGCACTATCCACTGCAGCGACAAAAGAAAACCGTCAACGACGAGCTCAGCTACTCTAGGCTAGGGCCGGTTTGCAGGAGCTGAACATAAAGTTAACTTTCTCCACTAGCAGCCCACACAGTACGTTCAGCGTGAAAGCAGCGATAGTGGGAAAGCAGGTCGCAATTGTTCTCTGAGAGTGTTGATCAGGTGGACGGAGGTTGTGTCGGCTTCATGGCAAAAAATTGCACGCTGAGTGAGGTGTAGCAGGTTATTTTTGTTTCAGTAGCGACACGCTACTAGAATATCGGGAGGAGTGCGAAGGTTTAAGGTGGAAAATATTTTGGATAGTGAAAACGATAACGTCCGCTCACAAATTGTGATTTTGCTGTTATTTCGGGAACAGGATATTTGGGTAACATCGCGAAGAGGGTAAATGACGAATCTGAGAAGAACTTACTTCTATACATCATCAGAGTTCAGCGATAAGCCAAGTGTGTCAAGCATTTCCTTCTGCCACTCGTCCTATTCATACATCCTAAAGTGTGTCTTGCGGCCCGTTGCATGTAAGTTTTGAAGACACGTCGTAAGCAGTACCATTTGAGGATTTCGTTCATGTGATATTCGTGAACTGCAAATTAATATATATTAATTGAAGTATAAATTTACTTCTCCGATTAGCTGAGTTCCAGGAATGTTATTTGAATTGAGTGTAGCACTGTCTGAAAAAGTATAGAATTGGATGAAGGTTAAAATGCTAATGGTCAACGTACTTTTATCATTCCTATCTGTTTATTAAAACCTCCAGATTTTTTCAGATTTTTTTGCATTTTTTTGTTGGAGTTAAAATTTTAGACATCCTAACAATCCTGTTCATATCAGCACTGAACACGTAAGAAGATTTCCTTGATTTGCATTTTGTATCCTAATAACTTTTGTCATAACCTGTTTTGTGGATCTTCCTGGGGCTCCGGTGAAAGAAGCACTTCTTAGCAAAAAAAAAAAAAAAAAAAAAAAAAAAAAAAAAAAAAAAAAAAAAAAAAAAGAGAGAATGAGATGAAAATAGCAGAAATGAAAACAGAATAAAATGGAAAAAGTTAAGCACATAAATTTCTTATTTCCTATTAAAATGAAGATACCGCCTAAGTGGCAGAAGATTCAAATTCTGTCGATGGCTTATCCTTCAACACACATGACGACACTGACAGCAAAACTCCGATGATGAAAAAGCCGTATTATTTTTGGTGGACATGAGAAAACCAAATAACCATTGGCCGACAGTGAAATGCAACAAGAACTTAGTATCTTAAAGCATATTGCAGTAGTCAATGGCTTTTCTGCAAATGGTGTTATGCACCCGTAGAATAGGATAAAAAAACAGAAAATAAATAGTAGGCAGGAGCACAATTACCCAGAAAAAGAGACATAATAAAGAAAAACTGAAAACTATTCCAATGAAATTTTACGGAAAAATGTCCCAACAAATAGAAAAATGTTTCAGGAAATCTAAGGTTAGATGTGGCATTCAAGTTAACAATACTCTGAAACTCCGTATAAAACGTAATTTGAGTAAAAATTCTGATAAATTTGATGGTTCTGGTGTTTACAAGATCGTTTGTACCAGTTGTGATAGATTTTATATTGGTCAGACTGGACGTCCTTTTAAAGTAAGAGTCAAGGAGCATTTGCAGGCACATAACAAAACTGCATTTGGCAGAAACTGGTCCACTATAGGCAATATTGAGAGTTGTATGCGTATTCCGCACAAGGCGGAAAAGGGTTGTGCTCTTGATTAGGTAGAAGAATGAAACAGCTACAGGGCTAAAAAGGATGAGCCCACAAAGATTCCCATTATTTGATAACGGATTACAATAACCACGTAATGCCTCGCTTATTTATATCTAGCCTTGTTGCTCATTTATATGGAGAACACTATGCATTTGCCACATTTCCATACATTCGTCGTTCTAATCCTGTTACTGATTATATCCTGCCTAATCATGGATTGTATGGCCACACTATATAATATTTATTGACTGTTAATGTTGTTTAAACCTTTTCTGTGCGAGACGTATAGCGATGTACGAAAAGCCCTCTAGCGGTTAAGTTCTTACGATCGCTGCTCGCCTACGTAACATCCTGGCGGCCGAGCCAACAGAGGGCGCTGATCATCGATCTGCCTTTTGCCCATACAGTTCTTTTGTCATATAGACATTTTATCTTTCATAGGTAATATATAGGTTGCTATAGACCGAGTATTAAGTATATTTTATTTTCGACCATAAGTACACCATAAAAGTGTCAATTCCGTTAAATAATTTTATATGTTACTGTATTCGTATTTTATTTTATCACAATTGGTTTCTATAATAGTTACCAGAATTGAAAAGTCTGCTACATGTATTTTACCTACTGTATTTTCATCATATTATGGTTTTTACGTAAATGAAGACTACATCCAAGCTCACAGTAGCGACATCTATGAAGCATATAGGCAAATATATTTGTGGCAGCTACTGAACTTCAGTATGTTTTGCACAGTAACGCCAGTTGCAAACTGACTGTGTGGACGATGTGGCCTATTTTACACCATATTTTAGTTCTACGTGACGATGCATTGCTGAGTTTATTTATATGTTTTGACGATGCCATTAGGGCTTTATCACATCAGGACATGGTGTAGAGAAGGAGCGCTTTCCCATATTTTATCTGTACATTCCCAGTTTGTATGAGAGTATATCGTAATATGAAATACTGTATTCTTTTGAAGGATAGACTGCCCACCAGCTTATATTTTTTATGTTGTAGATCTGAAGATGGTCATCGTCGAAGGCCTTTATATTGTAATCAAAGAAAGGAAGAAAGAAACATTTGAAACGAAATAACAGTTCCAATGGTTTATGTGCAAGCAATGGTTCCTTAGCCCAACTGCTAATTGGTATGAAATGCAAGCCATACATCACCGCCTTAAATATAATTACTGCGATTTTTTGAGTGAGTGACAAGAGTTTTTGATGGGTTACGGTTTTATAATAGGAGTTCAGCAATTTAGAAAAGGTTCCTACCAGTGCAGCACTGTTGGTGCATTACCATATCGTCATATTTTTCCTTTCGTTAAGTCCGCAAAACTTACCACAGAAGAAAACCAATGATAATTTATTACTGAAATACCTCCCCGTCTTCGTTCATTATATTCGATCTTGTTTGTCATGTTACCGACAGAATGAGGATTTCACATTGTTGCATATTAACTATTCACTGTTGCATATTCACAGTATCTATCAACCTACCCTTTCTTCATTCAAGTTGTCACAAATAACGTTTCTCGCCGATTCGATTCAGTGCTTTTTCATAAGTCAACAAGACTTAGCATAGTGGACAAATAATGATAATTCATTACTGTAATGGATTACAACCTTTATTAACATATCTAATTTACATTTCCAATATGACACGAGCAACATACGATTTATATATACAGTCCTTTTCTCATTATCTACTGGAAGATGAAATGTGTTTCTTTAGGAACATGTTTACAAAAGCCATTACCAATAAAGTGAGGATATATATGTATCAGATTCATTTACAAAAAGAGGAATAACTAACAATAATGATTCTAGCAAGAATTTTTTGGAGAGCGGCGAGCTACTGAGAAATGTAAAATTGCAAAGATCTGATTCAGCAGGTGTTCCATGTCGTACACGTTGCATGGGGGCTTAATTAAATAAATATTATGCAAATAATTTTAGCTCTTTAGTCGCTGTCTGTGCGGTTACGCTGTCTCGTAACCGGTTGGCCCTGACCAGTATTAGTACGCAATCTGACTGCATAGAATAACAACAAGAAATGAAAGAAAACTTCCGTTAACACAATTAATTAATTAAGTCCCCAGCAACTATAAAACATACGTAACAACAAAACACAAGTGTAGCTGTTCTGTGTGTGGAAGTGTGATTCAACGTACACATCTGGCACGGTTCTTCCTCAATAAGACCAGATTATTTAAACACCATTTATACTGAAGTAATTAAAAAAAACAGAAATACTATATGACTTCTGAAATTTTCCCGGCGTATTTCTTCTTCTAATAATTGCATAATAATTCTGGGCCGAAATATCGTGGCAGAATGTCGACGGGATCCGGCTGCATACCCGGAAATTATTAGAAGAAGAAATACTATAATTGCACATAGAAACCACAAATACAGTGTAATACAAGAACACGAGCCAGATGCTTTGTTGACTGAACCTGTGACCAAGAGGCATTATTGTCTAAGACATTGAAATAATAAAAAAAGGAATTTTTTTTACCTTCATATATATTGACGAAAAGCACACTCTGATCATTACAGCATCGCCAATCCAACAATATCTGGTGTCTAGCCCATCAAAACAATATGACAACATCTGAACAAGCACTCTCCATGGGAACTTCTCAACAACGACTCACCACTGCTACATCTCAACAAGCACTGCCCACTACGACTTCTCGACCAGAACTGCCTACCACCGCTTCTGAACAAGCACTGCCAGTGGAGGCGGCTGAATAATACTCTTTGGCGCAATCTCTGGCGCTGTGTCTCAGTGTAGCCACCTTTCATATGCCCCTCCTCCTTGGGCTAGAATTTGATGGTATTTTTGCCAGCATTGGTGGTGAAAATACCACCAAATTCGTCCAAAAAATACAGACAAAAATTAAAAAGTAATATTAATAAGTAAATATCACATAACTAAATAAATTTTGGCTTTGCACTGACCCTTCAATAACCTAATATATAAAATATAGTAAGGAATACCACTGCTTGCGTACATGTGATTTTACATAATAGTTTACATAAGTATTATTCAATCAATGGCACCAGAAATGACGAACAGTTGCAGGTAAGAATCTCATAACATTTCATAAACAGTAAACACACAAAAAATCAGTTTTTACAGATATTCACATAAAACCCTTTCAATAGTTCAATAAACAAGTAGAATTCCTCAGAGTAGTTGACAGTCCCAACAGTAGCACCCAGCAATGATCAACAGGTGCAAATAGCAGTCTCATAACATTCCATCAGCAGTATTTAAACAGCTTCAACAGTGGCACCCAAAAATGGCGAGCAGGCGCAGACACCAAGAAGTGACATCATTTCAGTAGAAGCAGTCTATCAGTGGCACCCAGTAATGTTGAGCAGGTGCAGACACCAACCAGTGACATCATTTCAGTAGAAGCAGTTCCATCAGTGGCACCCAGTAATGTTGAACAGGTGCAAACATCAACAAGTGACATCATTTCAGTAGAAGCAGTCCATCATTGCACCCAGTAATGTTGAGCAGGTGCAGACAGCAACAAGCGACATTATCTCAGTAGAAGCAGTCCATCAGTGGCACCCAGTAATGTTGAGCAGGTGCAGACGCCAACAAGTAACATCATTTCAGTAGAAGCAGTCCATCAGTGGCACCCAGTAATGTTGAGCAGGTGCAAGTAACAGTCCATAATATTCACTATCACTAATTAGACAGTTCATCAAAGTTCATTAGCACAAATTAAACATCTCCTAGTGGCACCCTTCATGTTGAACAAGTGTACGTAACAGTCCATAATATTCACTATCACTAATTAGCCAGTTCATCAAAGTTTATCAGCAGAAATTAAACATTTCCAAGTGGCACCCAGCAATGTTGAATAGGTGCAAGCACGAACAACAGTTTGAAGGCACACACAATTGCTTTTACAAAATTATTATCAATGCTCTTACACTAAACATACAAATTATAATACACACACAAATTATATAAGAGAAATGTCATATTAACTATTACAAATACACAAATAACAGTAAACCTATAATATTTATGGGTGTCAGTGTAAGCCACAACAAACAAGTAAAATTATATTTAGGAGATAGGTCGGTACCAATTATTTGGGATTAGGAAAGGAAAACACACAAAACACACTCACTCATCTTTCATCTGCAATCAGTACTACTGTGTAATTGAATAGTGTTAACTGTGTAAATGCAATTCTGTCCAAGATTTGATGTTCGACATGTGTATCAAGTAGTAGTGGCAGCAATATATAACAGTCAATAATAGTTAGTCAACGTCATAGTCATCATGTCAAGACCAATGTTTGCCAAGCAAAATCAAAATGTATGGTTGCTGAAAAACTGTCAGTGTGCCAAGATATGCAAATGCTTCCTCTCTCCAAAAATAAAAGTATATACTGCTTAGTTATTTAACAAAGTATGTGTGTAGACAATCTTCTTTCTACTTGAATGTTCTAGTCTGCCAACTCCATCCTCATTGCTCCATATAGACCAACAAAAGAATATGCTCCTCACTTACTTTATCTCTTATCCACCAAAACTCCAATAATCATCAGCATCACATAATCTTAATACTTCAATAATACCTCTTATGTCGATACATATAAACCTTATCATCAACACCATTTACCTTACCTCTTGTCACCGAAACTCCAATAATCATCAACTTCACATAATCTCAATACCTCAATAATACCTCTTCAGCACGTCGATACATACACTCCTGGAAATGGAAAAAAGTAGACATTGACACCGGTGTGTCAGACCCACCATACTTGCTCCGGACACTGCGAGAGGGCTGTACAAGCAATGATCACACGCACGGCACAGCGGACACACCAGGAACCGCGGTGTTGGCCGTCGAATGGCGCTAGCTGCGCAGCATTTGTGCACCGCCGCCGTCAGTGTCAGCAAGTTTGCCGTGGCATACGGAGCTCCATCGCAGTCTTTAACACTGGTAGCATGCCGCGACAGCGTGGACGTGGACGGACTTTGAGCGAGGGCGTATAGTGGGCATGCGGGAGGCCGGGTGGACGTACCGCCGAATTGCTCAACACGTGGGGCGTGAGGTCTCCACAGTACATCGATGTTGTCGCCAGTGGTCGGCGGAAGGTGCACGTGCCCGTCGACCTGGGACCGGACCGCAGCGACGCACGGATGCACGCCAAGACCGTAGGATTCTACGCAGTGCCGTAGGGGACCGCACCGCCACTTCCCAGCAAATTAGGGACACTGTTGCTCCTGGGGTATCAGCGAGGACCATTCGCAACCGTGTCCATGAAGCTGGGCTACGGTCCCGCACACCGTTAGGCCGTCTTCCGCTCACGCCCCAACATCGTGAAGCCCGCCTCCAGTGGTGTCGCGACAGGCGTGAATGGAGGGACGAATGGAGACGTGTCGTCTTCAGCGATGAGAGTCGCTTCTGCCTTGGTGCCAATGATGGTCGTATGCGTGTTTGGCGCCGTGCAGGTGAGCGCCACAATCAGGACTGCATACGACCGAAGCACACAGGGCCAACACCCGGCATCATGGTGTGGGGAGCGATCTCCTACACTGGCCGTACACCACTGGTGATCGTCGAGGGGACACTGAATAGTGCACGGTACATCCAAACCGTCATCGAACCCATCGTTCTACCATTCCTAGACCGGCAAGGGAACTTGCTGTTCCAACAGGACAATGCACGTCCGCATGTATCCCGTGCCACCCAACGTGCTCTAGAAGGTGTAAGTCAACTACCCTGGCCAGCAAGATCTCCGGATCTGTCCCCCATTGAGCATGTTTGGGACTGGATGAAGCGTCGTCTCACGCGATCTGCACGTCCAGCACGAACGCTGGTCCAACTGAGGCGCCAGGTGGAAATGGCATGGCAAGCCGTTCCACAGGACTACATCCAGCATCTCGACGATCGTCTCCATGGGAGAATAGCAGCCTGCATTGCTGCGAAAGGTGGATATACACTGTACTAGTGCCGACATTGTGCATGCTCTGTTGCCTGTGTCTATGTGCCTGTGGTTCTGTCAGTGTGATCATGTGATGTATCTGACCCCAGGAATGTGTCAATAAAGTTTCCCCTTCCTGGGACAATGAATTCACGGTGTTCTTATTTCTATTTCCAGGAGTGTATAAACCTTATCACCAATATCATTTCACTTCCATAAGAACTCTTTCCTCTAGTCAGTCTCCTCGAACAAGTACAGATAAAATCCTAGTGCAAACTTCAATTCATCATCCCATACAATCCGAAGACACAATGTCCACACACAACCTCTGTGTAATCCATCTGACCCAAATCTTCCACTCATTATGAATTATAAAATACATTTTGGTTACCTTGTCCATCATTAAATAAAAGAAATGCATACATGACTTCTAACAGCCTTTAGTTTGAATAGCTGTCAGTAAGTAAGTACGAGTACAGAGTGTTAATGATCGTAATATTTCACAGTGTGTACACCACTTCAAGAATCATGGCAAAACAGAAGCAAACATGTGGAGTATTTCTTGTGTCAAGTGTCACTTACTATTTCAATTGCTCACGAAGAATGCAGTGTAATAACTGTCAATGGTCTAAACCTAGTGTTGGTGTGTCATGTCGTTAGCTTCCTTCCTAGTAACATAAATTTATACAGCTTCCATAAAACCTCCAGCCCATGTGACTTCTATGACGTTTCTTGTACTAATGTCGTTCGTCGAATTATAGCAGTTCACTTTCTTATCTTAAAAATATAAGGCACTGAGCGTAAACAAAACATGCAATAGCGAGTAAATATACCAGTAGAGAACAGAATGTTAACAAGTGGAGGCAGCACAATCCCCACAACGAGGCTCTGCCAAGCGAACAATCTATAATTAATACCATAGTGTGACCTAAACTCAATGTTTGTACACTGTACATCAGCATTTCTATATACCAAATTAAAGAGTAGTTATGACAACAAAACATAAATGTGTAAATATGCAATCCATAAGCAAAGCAGCAAATATGTTATCTTACATAATAAACAGGTCATTAGTATCATATCAGCATAAGCAAATAAATTTTCATATGTAATCTTAATAAGTAAACATGAAGGCGCAAGCAGATAAATCACAAAGTATAACTTACATACATAACCATATCAGCACAACTAATCAGGTGACAATTATAATTTAAATAAATAAGCACAGCAGGCACATAATAAAAAGAAGTGACATCAGTGAAAAAGCAGTGCAGCCAAGCGATGCATAATATACATAATTAACAACCCTGCTCATTAATCAATCATTGTCAAAATCAGTTAATGTACGCAAGCACGTCGCTTCACAAGTAAATTCATAGAACATGAAATTTAGCACAAAGTATGAATCACGTAATCGCGAGCAGCAAATTACGTCTAAAGTACGTACCTAAGGGGAAATATGTTACCTGAAAAATAAACTCAATTAATAGTTACCTTTTTAGTTTATTACTTTCTTCTTCGAAATTACATTCTTCCTGAAATTTTCTCGATGGCAAGTCCTCTTAACGTCGGACACACACAGAATTTACCTGAAGGTTTTAAATATTTTATACAAGCGTATCCTGAAAAATACTGAACGTTAATAACATAATTTATCAAGTCACTATAGCTTTATACTGAATTTATTCGGAGAAATTAGATTGTGTATTTGTTTACGGCTGTCAGTGCATTCGCACTGAGCGCTCGATCAGCTGCAGGTACGCGTGACGTAGAAGTAATTGTTTGCGGTCAACGACTGCCTTGTGCGGCGCGCAGACTTGACTGTTGCTTTGAGTATGTGCCGCTGCCTAAACACGGCGCGGTATCCTTGTATTCTCTGCATATTTACGTATAACTGTTGGTTTCTCGAAAGTATGTCATTCCACAAAAATTTTAACCTTCGATGTGTGATGTATTCCCTTAGAGCGCCGAGATTTAAGAGTTTCTACTTCGACAGTGTTATCATGAATAATTTTGCGAACTCTATATGGACCGTTATAAAGCAGAAAAAATTTGCAACACAAGCCTTTTCCTTTGTGAGACAAACGATGAGACTTAATTAACACCTTTTGACCAACTGACAAGATTTTTAACGACCAGGATGTTTAGCTGATTTCTCTCTTCTAGCAGCCGCAGATGCAATATTTTGCAGAGCCAGGATCACAACTTCAGAATGCCGCAGTTTCCGTGTAGGCGGAAAAGGAACGATTTCAGAAATGCGATTTGTTGGTGCTTTATTTTTTAATATCAATATAGGCGGTAAAGGATTTGAATCATTAGGGAGTTCATTCAGAATGTTTTGAAAAATATGAAGATACTGATCCCACGTTCTGTGATTCTGATGACAATAAAGACGACACAATTTATTGATTTCCTTCATCCATCTTTCTGAAGCGTTAGATTGAGGGTGAAAAAGTGAAATGAATATTGGTTTAATTTTATGACGCCGTAGAGTACGAAGCCAAAATTTAGAGCGAAACTTCTTTAAGAATTTGTTTGATGAAAGCATTAGATACTGAACGAGCTGTTGCTTTGCGTAAAGGTGTAAAACACACATATTTTGATGTCAATTCCACTGCTACCAAAATGTACGCAAAACCATTAGTAGAACGAACCACTGGACCGAACAAATCAACTGCAGCCATCTCCTTTAATTTCGCTGGAATGATAGGAAACAACAGTGCTCTGTGAGAAATAGTTGGCGGCTTAGCCTTTTGACATAATTTGCATTTGGCAAGAACAGATCGAATACGTTTTTCCATATTACTGAAGTAGCAATTTTCTCGTAATTTATGAAAGCATTTTCTGGGACCAAAGTGTGCATAACTGAAATGTGTGTACCAAATCAATTTATTAACCCACTCATCAGGAATGAAAACTAACCAATCAGAGTTGTCGACCGATTTTCGTTTAGAAAGAATATCATTGCGAACTAAATAATACTGTCTAATCGCTACGCTTTCCTTTCTCCTCCACTTCTCCTTAATGTCCTTCCGGATTGGATCCTTGTTTTGCTCCTTAGCGATGTCCTGGAGCGAAGACGAAATAAAATTCTCAAATACAACACCTTGAATAGACATCAAACAATAATTGTTTTCTTTGCAGTCCTCTTCAGCACTTTGTTTCAAACCCATAGGTGCACGTGATAAAGCATCAGCAATAATATTTGAAGATCCCCGTATGTAAACAATACTAAAGTCAAATTCCTGTAGATACAGCGCCCATCGTGACAATCTTCCATGTGTTAATTTTGCTAACATAAGAAATTCCAGAGCTCGATGATCAGTGTAAACCTCAGTATGTCTGCCATACAAAAAGATGCGAAATTTTGTGAAAGCCCACACAACAGCCAAAGCCTCAAGTTCCGTAATCGAATAATTCTTTTCTGATTTAGAGAGAACACGACTTCCAAATGCAATAGTTTTCTGTACTACACCGCCGTCTTCTTCTATCTCTTGAAATAAGTGTGCACCTAGGCCTTTGTATGATGAGTCCGTCGCCAAACAAAAATCTTTAGATAAATCCGGATGTGAAAGAAGTGGAGAAGCAACTAAAGCATCACAAAGTTGTTCAAAATCTGACTGAGCTTCCTCATCCCAACACCAATTAGAATTCTTTCCAGATAGTTCACATAAACGAGGTGTGGCCAAATTGTCCAATTTAACAAAGCGTCTAAGAAAATTGCAGACACCAAGAAAACTACGAACATCACGTTTTGTAGTAGGAACAGCATAATTACGAATAGCGTCTAGTTTCTCTGGATCAGGAAGAATACCTTCTGTAGAAATAATATGACCAAGAAATTTCACCTGAGAACGACCAAATTCAGATTTTTCCAAGTTCACTGTAATGCCAACTCTTGCAAAAATACGTAATAATGAATCCAAAATTTTGTTATGCTCGCTCCAAGAACGTTTAGCAATAAGAATATCGTCAACATATGAAGTAATATTGTCACGAAGATAAACAGGTAAAATTTCGTTTAAACTACGAATGAATGCTGCTGAAGATACAGTAAGTCCAAACGGTAATTTCCGAAATTGCTAACAGTTACCAAAGGCTAAAAAGGCAGTGTATTTTCTACAATCAGGGTGGAGTTCTATTTGCCAAAAACTCGCGCGCATATCAATCGTGGATAAAACTTTAATTCCATGGAAATGTTGAAGAAGTACATCTAAATTTTGTGGACGGTCAGTTTCAGGAATGATGATATTATTTATCTGTCTGGAATCCAGAACCAAACGAATTGACCCATCCTTTATAAGAACGACATGTAATGGGCTGGTATAAGGACTATATGCTGGCTCAATAATGCCTTGATCTAACATGTATTGAAGTTCACTCTTAAGCTTGGCTCTGTAAGCCAAAGCGATAGCGTACGTTTTCCCCCGAAATGGTGTGTGTTCTTTTACTTTAAATAAATATTGTGAGCCTTGTATGGTTCCTGTGTGATGACTAAATACTGTAGCATGTGAAGTCAAAATGTGGTGCAGTTCTTCTCTTGCAACGTCATCTGGCACTTCAGCTTTCTTAACCTTTTCATTAATTAATTCTTCGCTATTAATTATATCATCCATCCCGTCTCTGTATCTATTGTCATTGTCATGAATGTCGTCATAATGCTCAGCGAAAACATCTGAAGTAAGGAACCTTAAACATTTTGTGTCTGATACAGATTTTGTTAAACACTCGAAAAATTTCAAACTTTTCGGCATTCCGCCAACAGTCACATTCACACTTACTTCTTTAAAGTTTAAAATTGCCTTATGTGCGTTAAGAAACTCCATACCTAATATAATTTGAGTACTGAGTAAAGGCACAATAATAAAATTAGCAGAAAATTCGTATCCTTGACAAATGAAATTTAAGTTTGTCTGTTGTTTGACTTCCACACTTTTTCCAGAAATAGCGCCTCGAATTGTACTTTTAGAAACAGGTAACACAGGACAAGCAATAGTTCTTACACATATACGAAAAACTGATTCACTAATGACATTCAATGGGCTCCCAGAATCTAAAACTGCAGTGAACTTATTCTTACCCACACATACTTCAATAACAGGATGTAAAAATGCGTCTACATTATTTTCCTTTTCGTCTAGCAAAATGTCTCTCATGTCTTCCAGGCGTACGTAGTGTAAAGTCGTACTGTCATTACTTTCTGAACCGTCTATATTGCTGCCAGAAGCCGAAGCTACAAGTCATTGTCAATTGTTTGCGTCACGTCTTTGATTATTCGCGTCATTTCGCGGATCAGTTTCTACTATTTGCACTTGTCTCTCTGAATTTCTGTCACGTGGAGGATGCCAATTAGGTCCCTCCTGTCTGTTACATGTAAATTCTTGGTTGTGTCTGTTATTAAAATTTCTGTTTTCCTGGCTATCTGCACGACTACTTCTTGTGTAATTTCGACTGTCACATCTGAAATTACTGTTATATCTACTACCCTGGTTATTTCTGTAGTAAGAATTCCTATTATTGTATGAATAATTTCTGTCTTGATGATACCGATTACTGTTTCCGTATGATTGATCATTCCGTAGGAATTTCCGTTATTATAATTGTTTGTGTAATTTCTGTTAGACCGTCTGTTATTGTCATAAGGCTGGTATCTATTATCCTGTCTGTTTCGTCTGTCATTCTCAAAATTATCCATATAACGTCCGTTCCGATTATTATCCTTTTCCTCTGAAAATCTATTGTAATTACTGTTACTGAAAAAATTGCAAGAAGTCCCGTCGTCGTTGTCATACTCAAGTTCTTGTAGCAACGTCTTAAAAGTCTCAATGTCGTCTTTACATCTTCCGGCTAAGGCAATTTGTCTTATCGATTGTGGCAGCTTAGTTAAACAAATGCGAATTAATTCAGTCGGCCTATAAGGGTTGGACAGGAATTGATTCTTTCGAATCATGTCTTCAAAGTATTCTGCCGGCGTGCGGAACTCAGACTGTTTAAAATTACGCTGCATAATAAGACTATGTCTGACTCTGTCTTGCGTGTTTTCGGACCAATATGCCGATAGAAATGCATGATAAAAATCATTTAGATTATTACGATCTCTAATAAGTGCGCGCAGCCGCGTCGCCGGTTCGTTTTCTAAATATCCACACATAAATTCCAGTTTGTGACTTAGTAGCCAATTTGGTGGAAGTGCGTACATAAATTGATCTAACCATGAACATGGATGTATGTCATTCTTAGAATTGCGAAAGATCTTAAATTTACGAACAGTTATGAAGTGTTTATAGTCAAAGTTTTCCCCTCGTGGCGACAAAGACCTACCGCGTCTGTCCCTGTCCCAATGTCGATTATTGTCAAGTTCGCGCGCCTGGCGCTCTCTTGTTGCTTCTCTTAATGAAATAAATTACTTTCTTCAAACCCCTCTGCTATCTGTGATTCTAAATTTCTTCTGCTGTCTTTTCCTACAATTTCGCTTTCAATTTGTTTGACTTGCTTTCCTAATGCCTCAAATTCCCTTTCATCGCGTTCATTAAAGTTTCCCTTATTTTCAATATGTTTATGTATGTTCTGGTACTCTTCTGTTTCTGCAAATGGCAATGGAGCTGTATCATCTGAATCTCTGTCCCCATTTAAACTAAGACTTGTCAATTTATCTGCAATCTCCTCAACTCTTTCCGATAAGTCACCTATTTGTTCTTTCTGTTTATTTACGTCTTCCGTAAGTGTCGCGACTCGGGTTTCAGTATTGACACATTTAGTAGTTAACTCTTTATACTGTTGTGTTTGGTTATTTATTCTGTCATTTGGTACGGATTCCTCGATTCTTTCAAGTATTTCTTCCTTATCGTGTGCACGTTGTAAATTTAACTCTGAAAATTTTTGTACTATCACGCGATCTCTTTCTTCCCGTTCTCTATCCTGTTCCTTTTGTCTAATCTCTACTGCAATTAATCTATTATTGTGAGAATTCAAAATCGGTTGTACTTCTTCTCTAAGTTCCTTCTTTAATTCATCTTTCATGTTTTTGAAACATGGCCCTATTCATGAATCTAACCGTGTTTCCATTGTTTTTCATTCAGATCCTAACTGTGATCCCAGTGAGCTTAACCGTGTTTCCATTGTTCCCATATCAGTTTCTAAACGTGTTGCCAAAGTTCCCATTTAGTAGTTAACTCTTTATACTGTTGTGTTTGGTTATTTATTCTGTCATTTGGTACGGATTCCTCGATTCTTTCAAGTATTTCTTCCTTATCGTGTGCACGTTGTAAATTTAACTCTGAAAATTTTTGTACTATCACGCGATCTCTTTCTTCCCGTTCTCTATCCTGTTCCTTTTGTCTAATCTCTACTGCAATTAATCTATTATTGTGAGAATTCAAAATCGGTTGTACTTCTTCTCTAAGTTCCTTCTTTAATTCATCTTTCATGTTTTTGAAACATGGCCCTATTCATGAATCTAACCGTGTTTCCATTGTTTTTCATTCAGATCCTAACTGTGATCCCAGTGAGCTTAACCGTGTTTCCATTGTTCCCATATCAGTTTCTAAACGTGTTGCCAAAGTTCCCATCTCTGTTTTAATTGTTCCTATTTGTGATCCCAGTGAGTCTAACCGTGTTTCCATTGTTCCCATCTCTCTTTTTAATTCAGATCCTAACTACGATCCCAAATTTAATGTAGCACCCGTCAACTGCTGCATATCAACTGGTTCGAAATTCTTTTCGCCCCTAACATTTCCCGCGAAACCAGCTTCTTTCGTCATAGCTGTAAAGCTATCTACTATTCCAGAATCTTCTGTCGTTAATCTCGTATTCTGAAAATTTTTTGATTGTGAAAAATTTTGAACTGATTCCAAACTATTATCCCGACTTATTAAATTGTTTTCTACTTCATTATTCATCATACTGTTCTCCTGTGTTGGCGAGTTCGCCATGTTAACAATTTCGTCATTCTGACTATCCATCATTTTTGCCTTTTTCATTGATCGCGTAATCATTTACAAAACATACAAAACTCGTCACTATACGAAAATTACAGACAATATGACACTTTATTACCAACAATACATCCACACAAAATGCTTCCCAACAACACGATTAACGAACAATTGAAATCTTCATAATTGCACAAAATTGTCACACGCGTATACAAGACATCAAAAATTAAATTCTGCAAAAATACCATTAGAAGAAAGACAAGACAACTACAAATAGTTCACTGCCAAATCTACACATGCAATATAGACTACAATTACTAAACTACAAATTACTTCAACAATACTACTGTCTGCTATTTTTACAATCAAAAGAATTCCAAGGGTCGATCCTGGCAGGGTCGCCACCTGCATGGGGGCTTAATTAAATAAATATTATGCAAATAATTTTAGCTTTTTAGTCACTGACTGCGCGGTTACGCTGTCTCGTAACCAGTTGGCCCTGACCAGTATTAGTACACAATCTGACTGCATAGAATAACAACAAGAAATGAAAGAAAACTTCCGTTAACACAATTAATTATTTAAGTCCCCAGCAACTATAAAACCTACGAAACAACAAAACACAAGTGTAGCTGTTCTGTGTGTGGAAGTGTGATTCAACGTACACATCTGGCACAGTTCTTCCTCAATAAGACCAGATATTTTAAACACCATTTATACTGAAGTAATTAAAAAAAAACAGAAATACTATAATTGCACATAGAAACCACAAATACAGTGTAATACAAGAACACGAGCCAGATGCTTTGTTGACTGAACCTGTGACCAAGAGGCATTATTGTCTAAGACATTGAAATAATAAAAAAAAGGAATTTTTTTTTACCTTCATATATATTGACGAAAAGCACACTCTGATCATTACAGCATCGTCAGTCCAACAATATCTGGTGTCTAGCCCATCAAAACAATATGACAACATCTGAACAAGCATTCTCCCTGGGAACTTCTCAACAACGACTCACCACTGCTACATCTCAACAAGCGCTGCCCACTACGACTTCTCGACCAGAACTGCCTACCACCGCTTCTGAACAAGCACTGCCAGTGGAGGCGGCTGAATAATACTCTTTGGCGCAATCTCTGGCGCTGTGGCTCAGTGTAGCCACCTTTCAACGTATAGGGAAGAACATATATGTATCTGTATAGTCCAGTAAAGTTCTTCGCTGCATAGATTTCGAAATTCATTGCGAGGCTATTAATACCGTATTTTGAGTAACGAACCCTTTTTATTGTAGCATGCTGAGACGAAGAGAAGTGGATCTGTTAAATTATGGTCCTGTGGTAGGTTATTGAAACTTAGATGAGCTGATAAGATTAGAAATGAAGTCGTTCTCTGTAGAATCACCCAGGACAAGAATATGTGGAAAAATTTGGCAATAGGAATGACGAAATGAGAGGACATGTATTGAGACAGCAGGGAATAACCGCCATGGTGCCAGAGGGAGGTGTTGACGGTAAATACTGCAGGGAAAGACTAAAATGGGAATATATGTCGCAGCAATAATTGCAGATGTGTGGTGCAAGTGCTACTCTGACGAGGTTGGCACAGGAGAGGAATTCGTGGTGGATGGCACCAATTCAGATGACAGATGAACAAAAAAGAAAAAAATGTCAACAGTACCTCTTCAGAGTCCTACCAGTTCACCAATCGAATCTTCAATATTATTCAGTCATACCATAACTCAAATGCTTCTATTCTCGTCTACGCTGGTTGTCGCCTATGTTTTGTTTCCATACAAGACAACACACCAGACCAACATTTTCACAATAAACTTGTATTTCTACTCCACGTTAACATATCCTGTGAAAAAAGTTCTTTTTATTGCATTTTTGCATTCTGTATCCTCCTTTCCTTACTTCTGATACAGTTAGCTATATCTCTGCTGAAATACCAGAACTAGTCGTCAACCTTCAGTGTCTCATGTCTTGATCTAATTTTCTCAGCATCACATGTGTTATTTCGACTACATTGCATTTGAAACATCCCCTTAGAAGAATTATACATGACTGACTGTGCTTAAACTGACACACAATATTTTTTAGCGCAACGCAATCTGACTCAATAATCCCTACAAAAGAATGGCCCTGACTACCATTAACTTATACCTTTCACAAATCACTTACCTCACAAAAATCTACGTTACTCAAGCTACCGCAATACAGCGAGCGCCACTACTGCCAGCTAAATAACAGATTCAAACTAAGGAAGGCACTAACTACTGATTTGCATAGTTAGCAAATGAAAGATTTTAATAACAAACAATGTATTTACCTCAATAGTGTTCAAAAGTCATAATGTATATAGCAGTTCATGATATCCAGTATTACAAATTTCAAAACTCCGCCATCTCTCTCCCCACATCCACCACTGCTGGCGGCTCACCTCCAACTGCGCAACGCTACGAGCTGTTCACATCCAGCTGTCCAACACTAGAATAGCTGACAACAATGCAAACTGGCCACAGACTGCACACAGCACAGCCAGTGATTTTCATACAGAGCGCTACGTAACGTTGCCAATAAGAAAACATAAACAGCCTACTTACATAGCCCCCATGCTCCCCACAAAAAATTTTAGAAATTGTTTTGCTCAGTGGCCAATAATGACTTGATAAAATTTTTCATAATTACAATAACAAAGATATCAAATGCACACACTTATTGATACAATGTTGGTCGAAAGCTACAATTTTCTCACAGTCCATAAAGACAGTCCTGATCATTCATCACAGTAAAACTGCCGTTTCTTTTCTCAAAGTCTGAGCAGTAAAAGACAGTGCACACGGAAGTAGTGGATTTCCATGCAGTCTTGAAGAAGTAGTGTTGTCCTTCCAACGGAAAGACAGTGCTGACTCTTGACATGCTGACAGGTAATGGGCCACAACAGAGCAAACCCACAGCAGAGTCATTCGACGTTTTGAAGCAGATTGGTAGGTAGGTCATCACAGAGTAGACCCACTGTAGTCCTGGTAGAGATTACGGTATTGGTGGGCCACCAGAGGTGCAGACACACTGCAGTCCTTGTAGAAATAATGGTACTGGTGAGTTAGCAAAGGTGTAGACCCACTGTAGTCCTTGTAGAAATAATGGTATTGGTGGGTCATTAAAGATGCAGATCCATTGTAGTCCTTGTAGAGATAAAGGTATTGGTGGGTCATCAAAGATGCAGACCCACTGTAGTCCTTGTAGAGATGGCCAACAGCCATCTGTTGCAACTGTGCAGGTGCCACAATCACCATCGAAGAGTCTTGCGGACAATATAGCAAGTCCATGAACCACCACTTGTGCACTCACAAAATTTTTTTTTGAAATGTCCTTAGAACCAGCAATCCTTTTATCCAGTCCCTTGCTGAATTATTAACACACGTGCAAACACTATCAGTCCCTACTTCTCACATATTGTTAATATACTATGACCAACAGAAACGTGTGCAGTGAAATGTAGCTTACAAGTTACTTAATTTGATGAACTGGTGTCATTTACAATTTTATAACAGAAGAATACAATAACAAAGGTACAAAATACATCATTAATAACATAACAATACAGATAACATTTGTAGTACAGGCTTTACAATAGAATCGAAATAACATATACATCAGTGTTACAGGAATTGTGACATGAGTACATACATAAAAGATCAGAATAACTTTCGAAACATCAACTTCACACATGAGCAACAAAACAGAACAGATAAATAATGTCTAAACATCTTTACAAAGTAAATAACATAGTATTAGAAAAATTCTACAACATAGCTCTCATCAGCTAAACGCATAAAGACAGGAAAAACACAAATACACAAGGGTACACAAACATATAGAGGGATGACACGTAAGGAAAGGACAGGGTTTGTTTTCAGTGTAACATTTGGTACTGCAGTCCAACCTAATCATTCCATAGATCTTTCGTCTTATTTCAACCTTTGCTTCCACCAAAAAAATTCTATCCAAGCATGCTTTCTGTATTTTTCTCGTATAACCTCTCAGTGCATTTCTTCAAATTCATCACAACTCATTCTCTTATATGCTACCCCTTCTTAAGCTAACTTAAATCTACTGAGCTCAGATGCTAAACTAAGGGACAACGCAATGCAGCAGCACAAAGCAATTAACACAAACATCAATGACAAAAAATTTAAATAGGCAAAGCAATTGCAATATTACAACTAATATAAGGCACTGTGCAGCAAACAAGAAAAATAAATCTGTAGTAAAACTAGCTTAACAGAGTAATACAAAGTGAAATTTAGTAGCACTATGCCTGGCAAACAGCCGCAGCAAATTCAATAACTTATACCTAAACATGACAAAGCTCAAGCAGAAAAAATATTACAGTAAAAATGGCCATGTTTAATACCTATGTCACATCTTAACACTAGAGTGATGTGTCACAAAAACTTACGCTAGCAGATAAGTTACCAAATCGTAAAAAAAATTATTTATGCAATTCCTGTGAAGGGAAATGTCTTTTTGTGCTCCCTCATTTTTTTGGAGTACATCCATTATAAAGTTATTTTTTACTGGATCTGTAGGCATCAAATATTTACATTAGTACATCTATTAAATTTTATTTTAACCAATGCTGCTGCAGCTAGAAACTTGATATTAAACAAAATGAGTAAATAAATACATAAAGCAAGCCATATGGCATTTCTCTCAACTAGAAAGACAGTAGTCGTAATCAGGTGTATAGACATAAAAATATTTCTCTTCATTTCATTAGGCGTTGCAGTAAATATCGTAAATTAAGAGCTCCACAGAGTTATCATGTTTTCAAGTTTGAGGGTGTTGTATTTACGATGCTTTCTACAAAGGAATGTCAATAGCGAGGATAATGGCCTCCCTTTTTTTTCTACCTGTGCCTCTGAAAGGCACACACTAATGGCTTTTTTCCAGGCGACACACAGCTGGCCACTCAAGACGCATTACGTCAAGGTCACTTGGCTTTCTTACCGAAATATTTACGACACCAGTTTGCAATACAGTGACAGTCTCATATAAAAATATTTCACAAGTCAAGAATTTGCGTTACAAATCTGTAGAAACAAAATCCTATTGATATAACAGTGTCCAAAAAATTTTCGTCGGCATTGTAATACATTCACGCATTCACATACATTTCATAACTCTTGAAGTACGATTCTTAGTTTCCAACAACCTTTTTCACAAACCAGAGTCACTAACCACTACTCATTATTCCTTACCTTGTTACACATATCAATATTCGCCGACACTTCTTCAATATTTCATCATAATAGATATGTAGCATAATCAAATAACTCATATAGCATCAGCTTATTGATAAGAAACATACCGCAACAGCATAATACACATAGTAATCGTAATAATAACATCATAACACCTCAGTCAACTCTCAAAATCGTCGTAGCTTCCTCCAATAATTTCAAAACCCAAAAAAAATTCTCTGCTCATGTCAAAAGTGTCATCTGCCTCAAACGTACTTTAAAAATCATGATCCCATACCAAATACATCAGTCAAAGCTCTCATAGTATCACAGTGGTTCCGAAAAAATAAGAACATTTCACAAAGTACAGACAAAATACAATTTCATAAGTGTGAAGTTATCCAACCGTGTAATTACATAAACATCTGTCACTGATGTAGTAAAACAAATGTTTGTCTCTCAGTTAAATGATCAGATAGCTGTGTAATTTATGTGTTAGAGAAATATGGTACCAATGTGTAAAGTTGTAATAGCAAATACCATATTAGCTAGGGCTCCTTGTGCTTGCCAGACACATGGTACACAAAGTAGGCGTGTAACCCCTGAGGATTAACGTAATTATACCATCAGGTGTTACAGATTACAGCAATGGAATGAAATATGTCACGGAAAAACTTTGTAAATCAAAAAATCTTGAAAAATAAATGGTTCGAGTACAAAATTAATCACTCAAATGTGTGTCCTGTAGCGCTAAATGTGCGTCTTGCTGTAGGCTAATTCTGTGGAAGTGTCGTAGTTACCATCCTCTGTAAGCAAAATTCTGCTGCAGTCAATGTACTTACCTCATCATAAACTAAAGTGAAATGCTTTGCGTATAGATATCGTAGTTATTATGTACCTTACCGTGATCAAGAAAGTACTATAATGTGACGTATTGTTGTTCTACAAAAAGGCTGTCTCATTGTAGCTATACCACAAAAGTTACTACTAAAACATGTTTTACTTTCCAGAATAATACAGAAAACTCTGCAGATACAAAACAGAAACACCACAAAAGCAACAATGCAAATTGTCACTCATTAGTAGCATCGTGATAAAAGCATGTAGCTGCCACATAAACTAACCACTGTGTCATCTGGTATTTCACAGAAAGTACTTTAAATCCGGCATGTATTTTCAAGTAAACCAAAATGTTGCATTAAAATCTCATTAGCAGTACTGGTAAATGTTCTAAGTATGTGAGCCTTATAGTCGTTATGTAATCGTGAAACTAACAAGCAAGAATGTACAAATTTCAATATTGTGTCGTCTGTTCACTATAACAATGCATTCATAATTTCTGTTTAAAAATGTTCCCTGGATATTTAACTTCAGACATTGTTGCATGTTAACAGATTCTAAGTCTGAAAAAGCATACTAGTAATGTAAAGTGAAAAATTGTATAGCAAAGACTAAGTTAAAAAGTAGATTATCTCTCAATAAATGATTTTACATGTTAAATGTGGTGTAAACCTTTACTCTTCCTAGTACGCAGTGTTTCAACTTCGACGCAATTATCATGTGGTATACGTCGGTAAAGAATACTGGAATTTTTCTAAATGTTAGCGTCTATGTTATTTGTCTCTGAGCCAGCCGGCGCACGTGGCTGCCTGCGGTGCGAGTCATTGTCTGTTTCTTTGCTGTCGTGCGTCGTTATTGGGATTTGGAGGTCTAACTTCTACAGTTCTGATGAAATTCAGGTCTGTCGTTATGATTATATCGTCTGTCGTCATGTCGATAGTTCCTGTTGTTCCTTGTCTGTCGGTCATGTGGTGGAGAATTTCTCCCGGAATCGTAACTGCGCGCTGAACTGTTGCGTCTGAAGTTATTCTGTCTCCCTTGATAATAATTGTTTTTGTTCCCATATTGTCTGTTTCTATGGTAATCTCTGTCATATTCATTACTACGAAAATGCGATCTTTCTCTGTAACTATTATTACTCTGCCAGTGGTTGTTATATGGGTGGTGTCTGTTTTGGTCACGATTTGCGTTGTAAGAATAGACTTGTCATGTCCAGTTATTATTTCTTTCATCGCGGAATTGCGACGGATGTGACCTGTAATTGTTGTGTTCCTGTTTTTGCGTTCCGCGATTGTCAGTGTCAATTTATAATTCTTGTAAGAGTCCCTGAAAAGCTTCAATGTCGTCTTTGCAACGCCCTGCCAAAATAATATTTCTCAAATGTTCAGGCAGTTTCATTAAGCAAATGCGGATGAGTTCTGAGGGGCTGTATGGGTTTGACAGGTACTGATGCTTGTGCAACATGTCTTCAAAATATTTCACAAGATTGGAAAATTCAGATTGTCTAACCATGGAAGAGTGTCACGGAAATTCTGAAAAACCTTAAGTGACTTATACTTGATTAAAGATGCAGATCATCCCACGAAATTTACTTATAACATTTTAAGAACCAATATTAAGTGGAAGAATATAGAAATATTCTCCAGCCACCCAGATGTCGCCCCCGCAGGGATCCTGACGACAAGATTGGACTACATAAAGTAAGCACAGATATATTTCAGCAGTCATTCCTCCCACTTACCATACGCAACTGGAACGGGGTGACAAACAAAATGTTGTTGTTTGACGTTATAATTGGCAACTTGATCTCAGGTTACAGTATTGGTTTGCTTCACTGTTCGAGATTATGGATTTTAATTTAATAATTGGCACTGCACAGGCTTACCCTCACTTTTTTTTAAATTTAAGTAATATTGTACCGCTTTTTTGTTGTTACTTCACTTCCTAAAGAGGGGCGGGCTGGCAACGGCACAATACGGCACACTTCAGCCAGGAGTGTTACAGAGAAAACATAGGTAAATGAGAAAATAACACATAACATAGAATGGTATAAAGTGATGAATTAACAAGAACAAAAATAGATGAATAGAAATGGTAGAATTGAAAACAACGTGGACGGGAGCCATACACACATGCGGAGAATGACCACTGTGAGTCGACACAACAAAGAAACACCACAGTGGGAACACAAATGAATGACACTGGCGACACTGCTGGTGCTGGAGGAACGTAGCACTCCACACGGCACTGGAGTAACACTGACACCACAACGAAAACGTTAAAAATCACTGCACTGAAAGGGGGTGAAGGGAGGAGGGGGGAAGGAAAGGGGGGAGAGACGGTAGGGGGAAACCAGGAGGGGGATGGGAGGGGAGAAGGAAAGGAGCTGGAAGCCCGTGTACTGCTTTCAGTTGTGACCATATTTAATTTCCTTCGCTTTTAGTATGTACTGGTTTGTGTTACTTAATGAACAGCCTATGTTCGATAGCTACTAAAGACTCATAGAAACTGAGCATAATTCCTTGGTCGTGACATAACGTAAGTCTATTATAAAGTTTGTTACGTTACAATTCTTTATGTTATTGTAGAGTCACGACTTTGTAGAAATTCGTATCTGGAGTTAGTGCCTTCATGTAGCAAGGACGCCACACGGCATCATCATCTGACTAGCCGTAAGACGACTCTTGCCTTGTCCGCCTGCTTAGCTGGGTGGTAACGTGGTTGCCTCCCGTACAGCGGACTCGGGTTCGCTTCCCGGCCGTCTTGTAGGTTTTCTCCGGTCGTGGACTGGGTGTTGTGTTTTCCCCATCATCTTTCCATCCTTATAACCGGCGCGCAAGACGCCCAATGTGGCGTCGACTGAAATAAGACTTGCACTTGGCGGCCGAACTTCCCCGGACGGGGCTCCGGGCCAGCGATGCAACACTTTCATTTCATGTCCTTCCCTGTCCCTGTAGCAAGCGTTGCTAGTGATACGCCTTATTTACACCCAAATACTGACTACGTAACTGTTACCACTGTCAGTTGCCTTGCATTAACACGAATGTTTGGCAAAATGAGCACTGGATGTATGCAAGGTGTTAGAGGTATAAGTGACGATATTTTTACTGATGACCGAGGACAGCATACTGAACAATGTTACGTAAGTATTTACCACATTTGCAGACTAATAATTTAGCTATTAGGAATAGTACGTTTATGGTTAGAGGAGGGGGAGGAATTTAGTGTTTAACGTACCGTCAAAAACGAGGTCACTAAAGACGGAGCACGACCTCGGATTAGGGAAGGACAGAGAAGGAAATCAGCCATGCCCTTTTAAAGGAACCATCCTGGAATTTGCTTTAAGCGATTTAGGGAAATCAGGGGAAACCTAGATCTGGATGGCCGGTCACGGGTTTGAACCGTCGTCCTCCCGAATGCGAGTGCAGTGAGCTAACCACTGCGCTACCTCGCTCGGTTTTTTCCGTTGGTTAGTACCTCCAGGTACATGAGAAAAGAGCAAACCATTGATGCTTGTTTTTCCCTGGGCAGCAGGTCAGGTGTTGAATTGTGAACGTTTGGACGCAAAACGATTAGTATATACTGATCGGCATAGTCCACTTAATGGTGCATTCACGACCGTGCCCAGAACATCAGGTAGTAAATTATGTCACGTGTTTGGGGGAAGGCAGTAAGACGCAGAGAAAAAAGGAAATAATACAATGAAGTGGATACATATGAAGGTACCAATGATCACAGTATCTACAGGGTGGTCCATTGATCGTGACCGGGCCAAATATCTCACGAAATAAGCGTCAAACGAAAAAACTACAAAGAACGAAGCTTGTGTCGCTTGAAGGGGGAAACCAGATGGCGTTTTGGTTGGTCCGCTAGATGGCGCTGCCATAGGTGAAATGGATATCAACTGCGTTTTTTAAAAATGGGAACCCCATTTTTATTACGTATTCGTGTAGTACTTTTAGAAATATGAATGTTTTGTTGGACCACTTTTTTCGCTTTGTGTTATATGGAGCTGTAATAGTCACAGACATATGGCTCACAATTTTAGACGAACAGTTGGTAACAGGTAGGTTTTTTAAATTAAAATATAGAACGTATTTTATTTCGGTTGTTCCATTGTGATACATGTACCTTTGTGAACTTATTATTTCTGAGAACGCATGCTGTTACAGCGTGATTACCTGTAAATACAACATTAATGCAATAAATGCTCAAAATGATGTCCGTCAACCTCAATGCATCTGGCAATACGTGTAACGACATTCCTCTCAACAGCGAGTAGTTCGCCTTCCGTAATGTTCGCAAGTGCATTGACAATGCGCTAACGCATGTTGTCAGGCGTTGTCAGTGGATCACGATAGCAATTATCATTCAACTTTCCCCACGTAAAGATATCCGGGGACGTCAGATCCGGTGAACGTGCGGGCCATGGTATGGTGCACCGATGACCAATCCACCTGTCATGAAATATGCTATTCAATACCTCTTCAACCGCACGCGCGCTATGTGCCGGACATCCATGTTGTTGGAAGTACATCGCCACTCTGTCATGGAGTGAAACATCTTATAGCAACATCGGTAAAACATTACGTAGGAAATCAGCATACATTGCACCATTTAGATTGCCATCAATAAAATGGGGGCCAATTATCCTTCCTCCCACAATGCCGCACCATACATTAATCCGCCAAGGTCGCTGATGTTCCACTTGTCGCAGCCATCGTTGATTTTCCGTTGCCCAACAGTGCATATTATGCAGGGTTACGTTACCGCTGATTGTCTGCTACTGATGTGCGGATTAGCCGCGACAGCAGCTGAAACACCTACTTGGGCATCATCATTCGTTGCAGGTCGTGGTTGACGTTTCACATGTGGCTGAACATTTCCTATTTCCTTAAATAACGTAACTCTCCGGCGAACGGTCCTGACACTTGGATGATGTCATCCAGGATACCGAGCAGCATACGTAGCACACGCCCGTTGGGCATTTTGAGCACAATAGCGATACATCAACCCGATATCGACCTTTTCCGCAATTGGTAAACGGTCCATTTTAGCACGGTTAATGTATCACGAAGCAAATACTGTCCGCACTGGCGGAATGTTACGTGATACCACGTACTTACACGTTTCTGACTATTACAGCACCATCTACCACAAAGCGAAAAAAGTGGTACAACTAAAACATTCATGTTTCTTTACGTACTACACGAATATGTAATAAAAATGAGGCTTCCCATTTAAAAAAAAACGCAGTTGATATCCATTTGCCCTATGGCAGCGCTAACTAGCGGACCGACTATAGCGCCATCTGGTTTCCTCCTTCAAGCTAGACGAGTTTTGTTCTTTGTAGTTTTTTCATTTGATGCTTATTTCGTGAGATATATGGCCCGGTCAGTATCAATGGGCCACCCTGTATATGTATGATACATGGCTAACGTTGTTAATAACGTAACCACGACGACCTCCTACTTTCGGTAAGATCATAGCTGTATAGCACCTACCAAACAAGATTTTGTTTTTTTTAATATTTTTTTCACCATTTATTATATTTTTCAGTATGTACATGATAACAACGGCGATTCAGCTATTGAGCTGAACAAATAGTAGCGACGTGTAATGCCTGGTGACTTATTCACTGAGCAAAATAACATTTTTTATTGGCCTGTATGATATAATGGAAGTTTAAATATGAGACTTATTTCGCTATTGTTCACGTCTTAAAGGCTATTTTCTGTATTTTAGATCTAAAGATGAGTCGTCAGTGAGCTGAAACTATTAATCAGTGCCGGCCGCGGTGGTCTAACGGTTCTAGGCGCGCAGTCCGGAACCGCGCGACTGCTACGGTCGCAGGTTCGAATCCTGCCTCGGACATGGATGTGTGTGATGTCCTTAGGTTAGTTAGGTTTAAGTAGTTCTAAGTTCTAGGGGACTGATGACCTCAGATGTTAAGTCCCATAGTGCTCAGAGCCATTTGAACCATTTGAACTATTAATCGGTAAAGGAATTTTTGCCATCTTTACTTAGGATTATTATCCACACATTTTAAAAACAATATGTTAAGTACCCTCTGGTAGGACCTTCACAGTACGTATGTAGATGTAGACGTAGACGTCACTCTTCTTATAATAATTACTTAGTGGTAGAGCTGCTGTATGCAGCGACCGTTGAGAAAGCGACTTGGATGAAATACCGAGCACAGTGACGTCGGTCGCGGGGTACGGGGGAGGGACGGGCCGGTCGGCTGCTCACATCTCCCGCGGCACGTACGCGCCGCATCAGCAGGACTAGCTGCTCGCGTCGACTCCCCGTCCGGTAGCCGGTCGGAAAATAGCCGCCAGATAATTCCGTTATTCAGGGAACAGCGGCGGCGACCGCAGCAAGAAATACAGCAGTTGTGACGTTATCACATTTCGACCCCCGCCCCTCGCGCCATTCTTCGCTCCTTGCCGTTCCACACACGCACGTCCCCGGACGCGAGGGCATCGCAGAAGTCGGTCGGCCGACCCGGAGGAACCGGAGGCGCTGCGCAGGAAATAATAAGGAATAATGCCGGCGCTCGGCCGGAATACCAACCAATCGGCGCTGGGTTTAGCGGAGCGTGACGCGGACAATGGCGCGCCGGGACACGAACGCCGCCGTAATTGCCGGCGCGCCTGACGTACGGCTGCGGCTGCGGCTGGAGCCGGCGATGCGGCTGCTGCGACCGCTGCGGCGGCGGCGGCGGCCGCGCCGTTTGTTGCCGGAGCCGTCGTTACGCCGGCGCTGCAAACACGTGTTTGCGTGTCGTCCACACACGGCCTCATCTCGCCTCTCTCACCTTCTCCTCCGCTACATCTTTCTCGTTTTCTCAGCTCCGCCGCGGCCGGGAGCACCCTTCCGCTGAACGCAGACACATTATCAGCCACTGAATGACATCATAAGGCTGCACAATTGGCCATTAAAACTGCGAAACCGTGAAGGCGGTATGCAACAATCTTCAAATTGATTCGAAGTGTATTGCGTGTTTGGATACGCAGATGATTACCATTACTGCACAAGGTAGGTACGAGAAAGGCCATGTACATTTTGTGTCAGGGTAATTTTTTCCACTGTGTACAAACTCAGGGATCGATCGATGAGAGGCTACGGAAGAGCAAATGTCTAATGAACTTATGTCCGGAAATGCGTGGTTTCCCTGGTAGAGAGCAGTTACTCAATCATACTTTGTTACAGAAACTATGGTTTAATACCAGGCACAGTTACAATATGCATGGTTTCCTCCTAGAGGGTGGTATTTGTTGTGACTTGACAAGACAGCCAAGCCACTAGGAGAGGAAGCCGAAAGGCACGCGTTTAAGCTCACGCAGGCTGGCGTGAGGTCTGGAACAATTAAGGGAATTTATAGTAGCAAAGAACGTAAGTAACTACTGGAATACTTAACTTTAATTCATAATTGGTGAACATCGGTCTGACGGTACATGCATCACAAGATAAATAGCAAACGATAAAGGCGCCTTGCTAGGTCGTAGCAAATGACGTAGCCGAAGGCTATGCTAACTATCGTCTCGGCAAATGAGAGCGTAATTTGTCAGTGAACCATCGCTAGCAAAGTCGGCTGTACAACTGGGGCGAGTGCTAGGAAGTGTCTTTAGACCTGCCGTGTGGCGGCGCTTGGTCTGCAATCACTGACAGTGGCAACACGCGGGTCCGTCGTATACTAGCGGACCGCGGCCGATTTAAAGGCTACCACCTAGGAAGTGTGGTGTCTGGCGGTGACACCACAGTATTGTTCCTCATACATCATACATCCAGCCATAGCAATTGGTAATGTTGTGTCTGATTCACTTCTCTTGCTGATTCACCTTGCAGTGGATGTGATACAGCGTTGTACACAATGGTTCCGTATTCGAATCGAGAGCTTGCCGAAATGGTGTTTACTTGATAATGATGATGAGGTCCCATACCCCGAGGAGCGTAGGGGACGATGCGGGAGACCCGCACCGCTGTACTAGGCAAGGTCCTAGTGGAGGTGGTTTGTCATGGGGATGAATGATGATGATGACGACGACACAACAACACCCAGTCTTCTCGAGGCAGGAAAAATCCCTGAACCCGTCGGGAATCGAACCCGGGACCCCTTGCGCGGGAAGCGAGAACGCTACCGCAAGACCACGAGCTGCGGACGGTGTTTACGTAGGCAAATGCAAATGGCAACGGGCGGTCGGCAGCAAGGCCTATCCCAGCCGATAACAACCGCAGCATTCAATGTTTGCAATTGTTTCGACCTTTACCTCAGAGAGGGTCGTTTCAGAAAGGATGTACCCGAAGTGTTCGGAATCAGACTTGGAAGAAAATGTGTTTAACACTGTGAAAGGTGACCGCCGTGTCAGTACCAGGTAGTTGGCCCGCCAGCACAGTGTAAGCTAGACGAACACTCTCCATGACAGTTGTTACTACCGTTGTCACTTCCAGCGTGTGAAGGGCTTACTAGCGAGAGACGTTCCACATTGGGAACAGTTTTGACACTGGTTTATTCACCATTCCTGGATTTGTGTCATCCATCCTACACCCAGATGATGCCACCTTTACTCGGAGCCGAATCTTCAACTTTCATTACAGTCATCTGTGGGACGGTATGCCATGGTATGGTGACAGCAAATCATAAACATCGGTGCAGCCGGAATATGTGGGCTGGGATTAATGGCGACCATAGTTTGGAACCAGTCTTCCTTCCCCGTCGCTTAACAGGCCGGAACTGTCGGCATTTCTTGCTGGTGACTTTGCCTCCCCTACTGGATGTAGTGCCATTGACGATTCGAAGGGTTGTGTGACTGCTACATGATGGTGCCCCAGCCCACTTCGACGTTAACGTCCGGAACCATCTCAATTGTCTCTTGCCTGGTCGATGGATCGGAAGAGGGGTTTTAGTTCCATAGCCTGCTCGTTCACCGGACCTCAACCCGTGCGACTTCTGGTTATGCGGCCATCTCAAAAGTATCGTGTATGTAGAGCCCATTCCAGATATAGAGGCACCGGAGCAATGTGTTCATGCTGCCTTTGACACTGTTCGGATGCAGCCTGGCTGATGTGAACGTGTGAGGCAAAATATAGTACGGCGCGCACACGCATACTTTGGGTCACATGGAAACATTTTCAACACATACTATAACTGTGGCTGTATGGTACAGCGCGTATAATACCGCAGTCTCTGTAACAATCTATGATTGAATAAATGGTCTCTAGCATTGAAACGATGCATTCTTCTGACGTAAGTTAATTAGACATTTGTTCCGTATCCTCTCATCGATCAATCAAAAAAATGTTCAAATGTGTGTGAAATCTTATGGGACTTAACTGCTAAGGTCATCAGTCCCTAAGCTTACACACTACTTAACTTAAATTATCCTAAGGACAAACACACACACACCCATGCCCGAGGGAGGACTCGAAACTCCGCCGGGACCAGCCGCACAGTCCATGACTGCGTCGATCAATCCCTAGAGTTTGTACATGGTGGAAAAATCATCCTTTATAAGGACAGATTACACAGCGGTTTTCTTATTCATAAATCGCATTCAACTGTCCACCATATGACTGTACACTAAACTCTTGCTAATCCGACCCTCAGCGGTCTGACCTCTCAGTAGCCCCGTCTACACCCAGCCTCTAGCCGCTCAAGCAGAAATGACGCATACAATAACGAATTCTCTTGTGTAATAATCTTAAAAAGTTAATTACTATGTTGAACAGTGCTATATGTGTTTGAAATTGTGGCTTTATTAACGGTATCATGGTTTCTGAAGGGAAACACGTTATGCTAGACCTCAATCAGAACCTCGAAACTACAGATAACTTGATCTGAGGCTCTTCGCAGAAAGCCATTGATGTTGAGTGTTGGACCAGCAACTATTTATGACCAAACCTCAGCAGATCAAGAGAAAGTTCCGATGAAAGCGATGACTAAGAAGACATAGAAGCAGAGAAAATGAAGATATCTCACAACGCTGCTGCTGAAGCTGCAGACGTCATCGTGGAGTACTTCATGCAACAATCAGATACGCAGTGCCGATGCAACACTTGTAAAGTCTTGGTGTGATAAAGCGTACTGCCGTCTCGTATCATCATCGCAATAACTAAAAATTGGGGACATGTTTCACACTGGGTCGTATTACCTCCTATGCACGCATGCCAGGACTGTGTTTTCTGTATTTGTATTTAATAAGGTATAATCCCTACGTGTTTACACTAAATTTAAGACTCAATAACATGGCGCTTCCAATATTCGACACCCAGGTATGCAAGGAATGGCCGGATTAGCAAAAGTCTACAAGAAAACACAATGGACAAGAAAATGTGTATCATTTATAAAAATAAAATTTAGGATTGACAATTTCTTAATTTTTTAAATATTTAATAATTTTAAAATAATCTTGAGAATGTGTTGCATGTTGGACACAACAAGACTTCTATAAACTAAGCCAATGACGAAATATATTAAAATTTGCTGCATAATGCACGTGTCACAGCATGAAAACGAGAACATATTCACAAAGCGTCCGGCAGAAATAAAACAAACATGTGCGACGTATGCTGAAATATTGTGCCTTAAAATAGTCACGAAAAACATTCGTTGCATGTGCAGGTACCATTATCTCAAACCACACTGTCGAATATATAATGTGACGGAAACAAAAGATGAACTTCGTAGGCTGTCAGTCTACGTGGTGTACTATGGTTCACTCCATAGAAATTATGAAATTACTAAAGTAGAGTTACATAAATTGAGTAAAGTTCATAATCTTTCGATAGTTTCTCTAAGTTGTAAACACATAATAGAAACAGATGCACTTATTCTAGGAAATTTAGCAATTACTATATGGAACACGAAATATAAGCATGCCCTAGTCCATTATAGGCCAACTGTAAGGCAACATTACGTAACCACCGGTAAAAGTGTGTTATGAAACGGACCTATGAATCAGATACAATCGTTCTATGAAAGAGCCTACGAATGTTTACCACATAAACATTCTATAATCTAACAATATGCGGCAAAGCAATCACGTATGTACTTATTATACACAAGACGTTAGGGAGAAAGAAAGTGGACTGATTAATGGCACAGTATGTCACACTTGTTTCTGCTAAACACTTCGAGAATATTTTCTCGTTTTTACGCTGCACATGCATTATATAATCAAGTTTAATGCATTTCGCCGATGACTTCCTTTATAGAACTCGTAACACAATCCCAAGAATTTTTTAAATTTTTTTAATTTATAAGAATTTCGGTCTTACATCTTATTGAAATAATGTTACATATTTTCTGGTTCATTTTATTTCCATGAATTCTGTATACATCTATCATTTTAAGTGTGCTACTTGAAAATGGAAAATCATGATTGGAGAGTAGAATAAACAATCTGTACAGTCAAACGGCGGAACTTTGATTGGAAACATATTGTATAAACGTGACCCCAAACCATGGTAAAATTACTAACTATAGGTTATTTATGAGAAAATCGATTTTCTTAAGATCTGTTTTCTGACTGATTTGAGGCCTCCCGTCCCGAATTCCTCTCCTGTGCCATCTCCGAGCAGCATTTGCAACCTATGTCCTCAATATATTGCTGGATATATTCCATTCTCTGTCTTCCTCTACGGTTTTTACCGTTTACAGCTCCCTCTAGTACCAAGGAACTATTCCGTGATGTCTTAATAGATCTATCATCCCGTCGCTTCTTCTCGTCAGTGTTTTCCATACATTCCTTCCCTCGCCGATTCTGTGGAAAACCTCCTTATTCCTTTCCTTACCAGCCCACCTAATTTAAAACATTTGCCTGTAGTACCACATACCAAATACTTTGATATGCTTCTACTTCCGTTTCTCCACAATCCATGATTTAAAACAAAAAATGTTCAAATGTGTATGAATTTCTAAGAGACCAAACTGCTGAGGTCATCGGTCACTAGACATACGCACTAGTTGAACTAACTTATGGTAATAACAACACACACACACACACACACACACACACACACACACACACACTGCCCGAGGGAGGACCCGAACCTTCGGTGGGAGGTTCAAATGGCTCTGAGCACTATGGGGCCTAACTGCTGAGGTCATCAGTCCCCTAGAACTTAGAACTACTTAAACCTAACTAACCTAAGGACATCACAAACATCCATGCCCGAGGCAGGATTCCAACCTGAGACCGTAGCGGTCGCGCGGTTCCAGACTGCAGCGCCTAGAACCGCTCGGCCACACTGGCCGGCCCGGCGGGAGGGGCCGGACAATCCGTGGCATGGCGCCTCTAACCACGCGGCCAATCCGCGCGTCCCATGATTTTCACTACCGTACAATGCTGTGCTGCAAACGTATATTCTCAGAAATTTCTTTCTCAAATTAAGACGTATGTTTGATGCTAGTAGACTTCTCTTAGCTAGTACTGCTCTTTACGCCACTGCTAGTCTGCTTTTTATGTCCACCTTGCTCCATCCATCAGGGGTTCTTTTACTGCCTAGATAACAGAATTCCTTAACTTTGTGTACTTTGTGATCCCAAATTCTGTTGTTAAGTTTCTCGGTGTAGTGATTTCTGCCACTACTCATTAGTTTCGTCTTTCTTCGATTTCCTCTCAATCCATATTCTGTACTCATTAGTCTGTTCATTCCATTCAACACCTCCAGTACTGTTTCCCTTCTGCCTTATTTGATCTTGAGTCGTCCAAAGTTCGTCTAAATTATGATTCTAATACTGGATCGCACATCTCCTCCCTGACGACTCCAGTTTCTTCTTCTATCGCGTCATCAGGCAAGTCTTTCCCCTCGTAGAGGCATTCAATGTACTTTTTCCACCCATACGCTCTCTTCTCTGCATTTAACACTAGTATTTTCATTGCACACTTAATGTCACCGTCCTCGATTTTAATCTCACCGAAGGTTGTTTTGACTTTTCTTTTTGCTGTGTCCTTCCTTCTGACGATCATTATTGTTCGATTTCTTCACATTTTCCATGGAGCTATATTGTCTTAGCTTGCCTGCACTTCCTATTTATTTCGTTCCTAAGTGACTTGTATTACGGTTTTCCTGAATTTCCCTGGCCATTCTTGTACTTCCTTCTTTCGTCGATCAACGGAAGTATTTTTTTTTGTCCCTGTTTTCTTCGCAGTTACCTGCGTTGAAAGTACGGTTTATTTCCAAATTCCGTGATTGCCGTTTTTAGAGATGTCCATTCTTCTTCCATTGAGCTATTCATGATCGCAATATCTGTAGCCTCGGAGAACTTCTTGCGTTTCTCTTCATTCCTCAGTACTTCCGAATCCCTCTACCTTGCGCATTGATTCCTCCTCACTAGTCTTAAACTTCAGCCTACTCTTCACCACTGCTAAACTGTGATCAGAGTCTATATCTAGGTCGTGTACTTAGATCGTGTTATGCCTTGTGCCTACCAACACGTCGGATTTCGCAATGCAGACTTCCGCCTTCTAGCCTGCTGGGCCGTGGGCACCGACCGACTGCCGTGTCATCACGGCTATTGAGTCACTGGATGCAGTATGCAGAGGTATGAGATCAGCACACCGCTCTTCGGGCCATTGTCGCCTTTCCTGACATTGGAGCTGCTAATTCTCATTCAAATAACCCCTCATTTGGCCTCACGAAGCTGAATCCACTCCATACTAGTCCTCCCAACCTAGGAATATCGCCAGCAGTACCGAGATTCCAACTTGGGTCCTCCGGATAGCAGGCATACCACTGAGCCACGAATGGGGACTGTCGGATTCTGACAGCGGAAAAACTGTGGCCTCTCAAGACTGCGGTTTTCATTCCTCAGTGCTGCTGCTTCCCTATGTTGTGTAACACGGAATTTATGGATCAAGGAGGGGGCATAATCAACACCATGCAGCATCGTAATGGCACCATACGAATAGTGGCTGAAGGGGCAAAGATACTGTTCACTCGGCAGTGCACGACCTTAGAGCCATGACACATATCTTGACTCAGGAACTGGGATTATTCGCTGTAAGACAAGTATGCACTCAGAGAGAGCAATGATTTGGGCAGAAACACAAACTGTCAGCACAGTGACGAATGTTGCGGCTTACCTTGACGTGGTGGCAGCAGTGCTGCACCGAGCAACACTGCCGGACATAAGAGTGGCATCACATCATCTTTTCGGATGATTCTCTGTTAAGCATCAGGATCTGTTATTTTGTGTAGCATCCCAGGAGAACGAACTTATCATATTCGTCACTATCATAAGAACCCAGCACTGGCATGATAGTATGAGCTGCCACTGGTCGCAAAACACGATCATTTCCGCTTCGCATAGTTGGTAATTTAGTCAGCAGCGGCTACAACGCTGATGTTTTAAGGCTCGTCACTGTACACTATCTTCGATGTCTTCAAATTGTTCAAATGGCTCTAAGCACAATGGGAGTTAACATCTGAGGTCATCCGTCCCCTAGACTTAGAACTACTTACACATAACTAACCTATAAGACATCACACACATCCATGCCCGAGGCATGCGACCGTAGCAGCCGCGCTGTTATCTCGTCATTGGTTGTCAAAACACCGCAACACCGCCAACGGCCGCTGGTCAATACAACTGATTAAATCTGACACAGAACTTAAACAGCATGGAAAGATGTACCCGTATTTGGCAGGCGAACTCAGTTCTACTCGGTGCGCCAGGTTAGAGCTATTGTCCCCCCACCCCCACCCCCCCTCAGAGGCAGTATCTCTGCGTACTAAATGTCACACCTTGAGAGCTCCAACTCATGTACTCTGCACTATATACTCGCGTTAGGAACATTTATTTGATATACATCCTGGTGTCGCAATTTCAGTCTCCAACAGTGCATATTTTCTTCCTTGGTTCACCTACAAGCACTTTAGTGCACTGACGTATCACACACTAGGTTGCACCGTAGTTACAAGGGTTGTCGTAGCTGCTGCAGGTGTTCTTTAACAGTGTACCAAGAAAAGATCGCTGTAAATCACGACCCTGTACGAAAACACTATAACTGAAATCGTATCCGCTTGACATCTCCTCCTCCTCAAGTGATAGGAAGGAGAGCTGGCCAGTAGGAAGCGAGCGAAAACGCTTGCTGCGTTGTGAATGCGCCGGTTATCATGCACAGTAGCACCCTAATTTTGACTGGGTCTTCCTGTCGACGCTTTCCGGGTGCAGCGATGCTCCAACGGATGAGTAAAGTATTAAGTTGCTTTGGAGTCGTTTTGTGTTGATCATTCTCAGATTACATGTTACAAACGTGTGGTGAGAGTCTGGCTCGCATCGTGAAACTTGGCGTAATCTGCGGCATTTCAAAATGTTTTTTGGGCCTCTACCTACACTCATGCTCATAAATTAAGGATAATTGCAGAATGTGGTGCCACACAACGTGGCACTACACAAAACTGGCGCTAATAGCAGAGGCACACAGGGAACACACATGACACAGATCTGTAAATCCACGGTATTGGTGATATGTTGAGAAAACCGTCCCGAAACACATGTACTACAAAACGCCACTGTTTCCTGCGCATGTATGCCGACATCAGTATGGGATTTGATCACCATGCACACGTACACAGGCCGCACAGTGGATCGGCATACTCTGGATCAGCTGGTCGAGCAGGTGCTGGGGTATAGCCTCCCAACCTTGCACCAGTGCCTGTCGGAGCTCCTGAAGTGTCGTAGGGGTTTGAAGACGTGCAACGATATGTCGACCGAGAGCATTCCAGACGTGCTCGATAGGGTTTAGGCAGAGAACAGGCAGGCCACTCCATTCGCCTGATACCTTCTGTTTCAAGGTACTCCTCCACGATGGCAGCTCGGTGAGGCCTTGCGTTATATTCCATCAGGAGGAAGGTGGGACCCACTGCACCCCTGAAAAGGCGGATATACTGGTGCAGAATGACGTCCTAATAGACCTGACCTGTGACAGTTCCTCTGTCAAAGACATGCTAGAGTGTACATGCACCACTCATAATCCCACCCCACACCATCAAACCATGACCTTCATACAGGTCCCTTTCAAGGACATTAAGGGGCTGGTATCTGGTTCCTGGTTCACACCAGATGAAAACCCGGCGGGAGTCACTGTCAGACTATACCTGGACTTGTCCGTGAACACAACCTGGGACCACTGTTCCAATGACCATGTATTGTGTTCTTGACAGTAGGCTTTACGGGCTCTCCTGTGACCAGGGGTCAGTGGAATGCATCTTGCAGCTCTCCAGGCGAATAAACCATGTCTGTTCAGTCGTCTGTAGACAATGTGTCTGGAGACAACTGTTCCAGTGGCTGCGGTAAGGTCCCGAGCAAGGCTACCTGCAGTACTTGTGGCCGTCTGCGGGCACTGATGGTGTGATATCGGTCTTCTTGTGGTGTTTTACACTGTGAACGTCCCATACTGTAGCACCTGGACACGTTTCCTGTCTGGTGGAATCGTCGCCATAATCTTGAGATCACACTTTGTGGCACACGGAGGACCCGTGCTACGACCTGCTGTGTTTAACCAGCCTCCAGTCACCCTAGTATTCTACCCCTCATAACGTCATCAGTATGTGTTCTTTGAGCCATTTTCAACTCACAGTCACCATTAGCACGTCTGAAAACTTCTGCACACTTACTCGCTGCGCCATACTCTGACATGCACCAACACACCTCTGCGTATGTGGACTGCTGCCAGCGCCTCCGTGCGACGACCGCAGGTAAAATGCACCGCATCGTCATTCCCCGGGGTGATTTAAACCTGCAAACCGCCCACCAGAGCGTTGTTTCATCATGTATCAGCATTATCCTTAATTTATGAGCATTAGTGTATAATCAAACTTAAAATTCTTCGATAAAACTCTCGAGTTTCCAGTCGCGTCAGATGGTTTAAAATTCGCGGGCATACTGTGCACTGATATTTGACTTGATAACGTTCACCAAATAATTGAGTTCTCCGACCTCCTCGCGCCCAAATGTGCGTCTAAACTGTCTCTTTATAATTGCGCAGACCTTGTGCCAAAAAAAATCCTTATATGACAAAACAACAAACAAGTTACAATAAATCCTGAAATAAAACATGGAAAATTACCACTCCAAACTTGTCACACATGTTGTTCTCTTCATTCCAACTATGTTTATTTATGGTGTGCGCAATTTGTTTGTCCCCCATCAAAAGATTCTTAAATTTTACTTTCCTTTTTTTACCTTCAATTTCAAAATCCAAACACCTTCCCACGCAGTGTATTGAAGTATTATATTTACGTAAGAAATCTGTTCCCAGCACCAAATCTTTTACAAGTCCATTCACTACAAAGCATCCTATACTAAAATGATTCTCCGTGTACTTGAATTCCAAGACCACTTCTTGCCTTATTGTCTGACTTAAACCGCCAACAGCTGTTTTAATTTTTACACTATTTACAGGTAGTAATACTAATATCTTCTTGAATGAGATTTTCACTCTGCAGCAGAGTGTGCGCTGATATGAAACTCCATGGCAGATTAAAACTATGTACCGGACCGAGACTCGAACTCAGGACCTTTGCCTTTCGCGGGCAAGTGCTCTGCCAACTGAGCTACCCAAGCACGACTCACGACCCGTCCTCACAGCTTTACTTCTGCCACTACCTCGTCTCCTACCTTCCAAACTTTACAGACGCTCTCCTGCGAACCCTGCAGAACTAACACTCCTGAAAGAAAGGATATTGCGGAGACATGGCTTAGCAACAGCCTGGGGGATGTTTCCAGAATGAGATTTTCACTCTGCAGCGGAGTGAAGGTAGGAGACGAGATACTGGCAGAAGTAAAGCTGTGAGGACTGGCCGTGAGTCGTGCTTGTGTAGCTCAGTTGATGCCGGCACGGTAACTCAGCGTGTTCGGTCAGAGGGTTAGCTGCCCTCTGTAATAAAAAAAAAAAACTGAGTTAATGGATCAACGACGAACTGATCAACTGATCAACTGATCAACGTCCGCCCCGAGCAGATACAACGAACAAAATGAGATAAATTTAAAAAAAAAATAAAATAAATAAAAAAAAGTTGGTAGAGCACCTGCCCGCGAAAGGCAAAGGTCCCGAGTTCGAGTCTCGGTCCGGCACACAGTTTTAATCTGCCAGGAACTTTAATATCTTTTTCTTTACCCTCAATACAAAACCATCCAACACTGCCAATACATTACTTACAGAATTGAGCAGTGCGTCTACTTTCCCGTTATTTACTTTAATTTCAATGATAGGCTGAACATTAACCATTTCTTTTCGCTCTAAACACTGTTCTCTCAATAAATCATTCTCTATGTCTCGTCCCTTCTCTTCCATCTCTAGAGTACACATATCCTGTTCGATCCATCCCTCAATTTCATACTCGTCCCAAAATAATTCATTGAGTGCTTTTTTCACCCAAATTTCATTTTTTCCCTTCTAGACCTCTCGCTTTCTCTCGAGTCCACAAATGAGGCTATAACGATCGTAATGTTCTACTGTACCAACGCAAATCAGTTACAGTAAAATCACATTCCTCATTAAGATACCACTCTGTCCAATTATAATTTTCTGTATTAGAAGCAAACTCACTGTATTCTCCCTTAAAATTATCGACATTAGCAGCTACAACATCATTATCATGAAATAAAGCATTACCTTTTACTCGCACATCATTACAAACACCTTCACAAACAGTACCTTCAACAGCCGCTGATACATCATATAACTCGCTACATAAAACCTCATTTACCTCCTCGACAAATCACCAATGAAAGAATCGTTCATAGTTTCACCATCCTCTGCAGTTATATCACATAAATTATAGCTACAGTGTCGTGCAATTTCTGAATCAACAGTACCATTAAATTCCGCTGCGTCTCGATTTAAACCTGAGCATAATACCTTTTCCTCTCCTACACGCTCATGTGCAACATTAATTTCAGATAGCACATCAAATTCAGATCCACATTCACTCTCAAACAAACATTCAATGTCCACAGATCCATCCCGAATTTCAGGTTCACCTCCTTTAGTGGAAAGATACACAGAGATTTCTTCCGCTGAAGTATCTACACCAGCAGCTTAAACTTGAATAACTTCAGCACATATAATATCATTACGACCTTCCTTCAAAAATAATTCACCAGTCTCTGCCGATACAGACTCAAATTCATCAACAGCTGACGAGACTGATGCTACACCAGCCTTATTAACCTCCTTTACAACTTTCACCATCACAGTATCACCTGAAACATCATCACCTTCATCACTAGAATCGTTACTGCTGGTTAGTATCTCTTTAGAATTTTCTATACCATCTACCTCCAGAAAATTCAGCTCCACCTCAGCCTCCTTTCCGCGCGTAGAATCTTTCATTGCATTAACATTCACACACTCTTTCGTCTCACATTCGTAAAACAAATCATTTAGCCTAAATCGTCGTCATCACCTCTATCATTATCTTTCATTATCTTAGGATTACGCCTTTTATGTACGATTGGGTTTTAAAATTTACCTATTTGATTCTCATCTCTTACTAATTTCATTTCAATATTCTGGCGCCTTTCTGCCGATTTATTGACACTTGTCACATTTCCGTTTACTCGCGTCCTGTTCATCGCAAGTTTATTTTGCCATCTCCGGACCTGAGATGCGGTGAAACTTAGTTCCCCGATCTCCCATTACGCTGGTTCATTTCGCCAGGTGCCGTTCCCTCAAGTCTACGTTCTTGGTGTCGGTCCCTGTCACGAAAGTATCCGTTCCCATTACCCCTTGAAAATTTATCACTGGGTGTGTTCCTGTTACCGTTTTCCTTATCAAAACTGCTGTTTGCATTCCGTTGGTAACTTACAGGATGTTTTTCATAGTAATTTCTCGGACTGTAGTTATGATCTCCACTTTGAAAATTAATTGTCTGCTTACTTTGCGGTTTAAATTTCAACGCCCGTTCTAATTTTTCTACAAAGTCCAAAAATTCGTCTATTGAGTTGCTAGGACCGTGCACTAGATCCCATTGCAAATTTTCCGGTAATCACCTTTTCAACGTCTTAATTTCAGTAAGCACTGCCAATGGACGTTTCACATGCATTAATCTTGCAAGTTCACGTTTACAAAATTCTCGCATCAACCCGTTCCCGAATTTAAATGTTGGCTCGTTCAGAAACTCATTTTGGAGTCGCGTTAGCTTCGCTTCACTCCAGAGCTTATTCAGGAAATTGCTTTCAAATATTTCGTACGTAGTGAACGTATCACTCTGTATATTTGCCCACAACTGCGGCTCACCTTCCAAATGTCTTTTCACGAATTTTATCTTCGCCTCGTCGGACATTCCCCTTATAAAACCATTCCTGCATGCTGCTAGGAAATTTACTGCATGATATTTCCCATCGTCTGCAAAACATTTGACCGATCTCGAGTTCATCCGCGGAACACTGATCACTGTAGAGGTTTGATGTGCAGCTACGGAATTCAGTTCGCTTTTTATTTTATTGATTTGCTTTTTAGCTTCACTATTTTCAATTTTAATGCCAGATTCTATTTGTTCTTTTATTTAATCTACTTCATTCTCCCCTTTACCTATTACAACGGATAAGTTGTTAATAGCTTCTGTCGTCTCAGCCATTATAGCATCTTGCCTACTCATACAATTTCTTACGTTGCCTCCCAGATCTGCCTGCAACTCCTCTACCTTATCACCGAAATTTTTCTCCGCTTGATCTACCTTAGAGTCAAGTATCCCAACTTCATCAGAAATTTTGCCCATTTCATCCCAAATGGTTTTTAATTCTCGTGTCTGTCAATTCCTCGATTCCACTAGCCATTTTACCTACTTCGTCTTTCACAACCGAAGCTATTTCAGATTGAACCGAATCAATTTTTAAATTTACGACATCCATATCGGTTTTAATAAAATCAATTTTGCATCCCATATCGGTTTTAACAGAATCAATTTTGAATCCCATTTCGGTTTTAATAGACGCAGTTTTGGATCCCAATCCTCGTATCATTTGCATTAATTGCGACATCGTGTCTCCCCCAAATTCGACTCCCTTGCCTCATTTATGACTATTTTCCCTACTAAACTCACCGCCGATCACGCTCTCCCGCTCCGACTTCAGGCTAAGCTGCTCGCTAGTATTTTCGTAGCCGCACAAACTGGCCGACTGCTTAATATCAGCGACGTCTACTATTGGCGATTGAATTACAGATTCATACATAATCTCGCTATCAGCGCAGGTACTTAGGTTTGTCGTGCAGGATCCTACTGCCATGGTGTTGCTGCCGATGTCGCAGTTGAAGCCGAAGCTGAAGATCTCGTAGCCTCTGCTGTGGTACTGCAACCGCCGCTGCGCGATGAATCGCCGTTGAAGATGCCGCTGCTGGCTGGAACCACGTGCTTTCGATGTCGCCTCTTCTTCCGCGTTACATTTTTATCACTCCTAACCAGTGCTAAAACTCGGTGCACACAACTGTTGCAAAATTCGTAGCTCAGAGCCCCCTCGCAAACTGCCTAAACTGCCACAGACTAGGAACCTAGGTCACAGAATGTCGCTAACTACGAGAATTACAACTGTAATTTCACAGGTATTAAAGAAACCTAATATTCAGTCCTGAACCGATCTCACATTTAGCTTTTGCGAGCAGTCCTGATAGTACTTTTGGAAACACTTTGCAGAATTCAAATCCAATTCCTTAACTTTTCAGAGTTCATACTCCACAACTAACACTTTCCCACATACAATCCTGTTCCAACACTTTGCAAATTTCTTATCGCTCAACTAACACTTCCCAAATCCCTATCCCGGATGAGCCCCCAATTGCGAGCTAACGTATTTAAAGATGTTCGGGCTCACATGCGGTTCCCCTTCATTGAAATGTCTTGGCTCGAACTCATCTTGGGCCTTAACAGCACGTGTCCCATTACAAGCACTAAATTAGACACTTGTGGCCTTTTGGTTAAATTGTCTGGCTGATGGCAAGTTTGCGAAATACATAGTTAATATAACATATAATACCAGTAACAATAATATCGGGAACTTGAAAGTTATCCTGGCATGGAACGCCACAATGGAAGTTAATCCGTGGTGCTGACTATATAAAAATGATTGAGAATGTAGTAAAATTTACTAACATCATTTACTTCCTAAAAGAAAAAAATAGACATAAATTATAGTTATCGATTGGATCCTGTAAACAACTAACAATTGGATTAAGACAACAATGGACAAGGGTCCTGGGTGGCAGAAGTGAGTCAAGTATTCGGGCCCTAAAAATGTGGATAATGCAATCGGAATTGATCTGACGCTGATCAGACTTTGATAATCTACAGAAGTTTCTCAATATAACTGCAGTTGAGAGCAAGTGGCAATTGAGATCTGTACGCTCTGATAAGGCCGTAGCAGCAGTACGTTACCCTGTTTGCTTCGTGCGGCGATGTAAATTTCAGCTGGCGAGAAGTGATTGTCTCTGGCTCAGCGATTGTATTGATTTGGCGCGAATCCAGCACCAAACGGATCAAGCCGTCAGCCTTCTCTACCACTGTGAGTGGCTTGTTATATGTGGAGCTAGATGATTCAATGATGTCTTCGTCAAGCATTCTCTTGATCTCGAGAAAAACCTTCTGTCTGTAGGCATGTGAGATTTGATAGGGAGGCACAAAGAATTTAGTGTGTTCCCGCACCCGAAACGCGTACATGAAATTTCGGATTGTACCGGTTTTCGGTAGAAAGACATCCGGGTTTACCTTTAATTTTCCCTCAAGCTCTTATTTTTCTTGCGTCGGGATGTTAACTAAATTCCCTAGCATGTGATCAATAGCATCGCGCACCTCTTATCGAATTTGCTCAATATCTTGAGCGCTGCGGCTACACTCATGGTGCCACGATTGATTTTTTCTTCCCCTCTTTTTTCAGCGTAGTTTACACTGAGGCATTCGGCAGGGATTTGAACACGTATTGCGTGGTCTGTAAAGGTAATCTTCATGGCGCCGTCTTTATTTAAAGTTAGTTGTCCTCCCCCTACGTCCAATACGGCCTGTTGTTGATTTAGAAAATCCATGCCAAATATTATCTCAATTGCCAAAGAAGAAACGACCAGAAAGTTTGCTTCTAAGGTATACCCTTGGCGGCTGAACCTCAATCTGGTTTGTAACTGCACTTCTGTATACTTCCCTCTCAGAGCGCCGTGATTTTGGTTTTCCCCAGCGTGAGTTCCGGCCAAGAAGGATTCGCAGTGCACTTCTTGTATGCCGAATCTGATATCACCGTCACTTGGCTTCCAATGTCCATAATCCCGGTTAGATTGACATTGCCGACTGTGATGTGAATGATGGGGTGTAATTCCGGTAGTGTCATGATCTCCATCTCTTCTCGTAGTAGTTTTCTTGTATCTTTGCACTCTTACGGTTTAATGTCGCTCGTTCCGATAGTTTCTGCGGCATTGTTTTGAGCTGAGTCCACAGCGTCTGCGTATCTATTCCTGGTTGAATTTTCTCTGCGTGACCCCTGTGATGGATTAGGTGGTCCACATATTCGTTACGTTGATCATTCTATTGGCCATGACCGTTATATGTCCGGCTATTGCTTTGCTGTTGGTCCCTAGAATCCTATTGGTCCTGGTTCGAGTTCTGTTGCTCTCTCCAGTTTCCGTTTCGTCGGTAGTTGTTGTTGATGTTATGATTATAATTCCCTCGTTTTCTTCTATTTTCCCATGGTGGCTGGTTATTCCTATTGAAGTTTGAATTTTTGGTTTCGATTCGATCGATGTTTTCCCCCATTTCGTCAATCGTCATTCATCTCTGCCGAATATGGCCAGTTACGATTATTTCTACTTCTTTCCCTCGAGCTGTGAATTTCATTCACGTACTTGAGTTCGCACAGCGTACTCTTGAAAGCTTCGATTGAATCGCTGCATCTACTGATGAGCTGTTGCTGGTAACGTAAAGGTAATTTGATGTAGCGGTGCCTTATAATTTCCTTCGGACTGTACGGTTGATCCAAGAATCTGTTCTTCTTGACCAGGGATTCGAGGTATTTGACAGGACTGCGAAATCCTATCGCTTCTAAGTCCTTTCCTAATATGATCTCCTGTTTTATCCTTTCCTCTGTGTCTTGCGACCAGTATGTGCTAAGGAATGCGTCCTTAAATTCTTGGTAGGAGCAACAACTCTCCGCAACTCCGCGCGTATATTCTGCAACCGACCCTTCTACGAAACCACAGATAAACTGGAGCTTGTACTTCAGTGGCAAAAATTCTGGTAGCACGTGATCGTACTGTGCCATCCAGGTCTTTGGATGTAATGCGCTGTTTGTCTCCTTTTAGTCTTGAAAATTCTGGATGGTCAGGAAAAGTTTGTGATCGAAAGGTTGGACGTATCCACCGTACGAATTTTCCTTCTCGTCTGCAGCGCGTTGTTCCATGTATCCGTGTCCAAACGCAATCTGAATTGATCTGACGGTGAGCAGACTTTGACTGATAATCTACAGAAGTTTCTCAATATAGGTGTAGCTGAGAGCAAGTGGTGATTGAGATCTCTACGCTCTGAAAAGGCCGGAGCAGCAGTAGGTTGCACTGTTTGCTTTGTGCAGTGATGCAAATTGCAACTGGCGACAACTGCACGGCGGTGCCGAGACGTGGAAAGGCACCCGTAAATCGACCGTGACCACGAAAGCAATGCAAAAATCTCATGGTCTAGCAATCAGGCAGACGGATCGCAATTCACTCTGTACCAGAGCCCTGAAATCAAAGTAGATTTCAGTGCGTGACACACCCGTTCGCTGGTCGTACCAAGGACCAATTTGGCTCACTTATACGACAGAGCGCACAAGGATACCAAACATCGAGACTGGTAAACCAAAAAAGAATAAGTGTGCCCTCGCACACGAGTAGTCTGAGACATTTGAAGTCACACTCTCGGTGCAGTAAGAACTTCACCACAGGCTCTCCAGTCTAACTATTTGCAAGTGAACTCAGTCTCAGGACAGGTCCCAAGCAGCAACCGCAGATGCCAGAGCTTCAACCAGAAGATGCTTCCAGACCGAAGTCCAGCACCCGAGAGCCTCACACCTCTCCAGATATAAAATTCCATATTCCCACAAAGTGCATATACGACGCCACCTTCACGCCATCTTGAGCCAATCACAGTGAAACGTCCCCTTAGATAAATTTATGAATGATTGTGCTGATAAACCCTTTACGTTATTTGATTTTCAAACAGCTGAACAAAACTGAACGTCCTCAGACATTTCTCTCTTTACTTATTCTGATCAACACTAAATTGACACACAATTTTTTAGCGCAACGCAATGTGACTTTCAATAATCCCTACAAAAGAATGGCCCTGATTAACATTAACCTATACCGTTCACGAATCACTTACCTCACAAAAATCTTCGTTACTGAAACTACTGCAATACAGCGAGCGCCAATACTGCCAGCTAAATAAAAGATTCTAACTATTGAAGGCACTAACTACTGATAGGCATAGTTAGCAAATGAAATATTTTGATAGAGAACAAACAATGTATTTACCTTAATAATGTTCAAAAGTCATTATATATATATATATATATATATATATATATATATATAGGGTTATTACAAATGATTGAAGCGATTTCACAGCTCTACAATAACTTCATTATTTGAGATATTTTCACAATGCTTTGCTCACACATACAAAAACTCAAAAAGTTTTTTTAGGCATTCACAAATATTCGATATGTGCCCCTTTAGTGATTCGGCAGACATCAAGCCGATAATGAAGTTCCTCCCACACTCGGCGCAGCATGTCCCCATCAATGAGTTCGAAAGCATCGTTGATGCGAGCTCGCAGATCTGGCACGTTTCTTGGTAGAGGAGGTTTAAACACTGAATCTTTCACATAACCCCACAAAAAGCCATCGCATGGGGTTAAGTCGGGAGAGCGTGGAGGCCATACATGAATTGCTGATCATGATCTCCACCACGACCGATCCATCAGTTTTCCAATCTCCTGTTTAAGAAATGCCGAACATCATGATGGAAGTGCGGTGGAGCACCATCCTGTTGAAAGATGAAGTCGGCACTGTCGGTCTCCAGTTGTGGCATGAGCCAATTTTCCAGCATGTCCAGATACACGTGTCCTGTAATCTTTTTTTTCGCAGAAGAAAAAGGGGCCGTGAACTTTAAACCGTGAGATTGCACAAAACACTTTAACTTTTGGTGAATTGCGAATTTGCTGCACGAATGCGTGAGGATTCTCTACCGCCCAGATTCGCACATTGTGTCTGTTCACTTCACCATTAAGAAAAAATGTTGCTTCATCACTGAAAACAAGTTTCGCACTGAACGCATCCTCTTCCATGAGCTGTTGCAACCGCGCCGAAAATTCAAAGCGTTTGACTTTGACGGGTGTCAGGGCTTGCAGCAATTGTAAACGGTAAGGCTTCTGCTTTAGCCTTTTCCGTAAGATTTTCCAAACCGTCGGCTGTGGTACGTTTAGGTCCCTTCTTGCTTTATTCGTCGACTTCCGCGGGCTACACGTGAAACTTGCCCGCACACGTTCAACCGTTTCTTCGCTCACTGCAGGCCGACCCGTTGATTTCCCCTTACAGTGGCATCCAGAAGCCTTAAACTGCGCATACCATGGCCGAATGGAGTTAGCAGTTGGTGGATCTTTGTTGAACTTCGTCCTGAAGTATCGTTGCACTGTTATGACTGACTGATGTGAGTGCATTTCAAGCACGACATACGCTTTCTCGGCTCCCGTCGCCATTTTGTCTCACTGCGCTCTCGAGCGCTCTGGCGGCAGAAACCTGAAGTGCGGTTTCAGCCGAACAAAACTTTATGAGTTTTTCTATGTATCTGTAGTGTGTCGTGACCATATGTCAATGAATGGAGCTACAGTGAATTTATGAAATCGCTTAAATCATTTGTAATAGCCCTATATATATATTATTGGTGTTTTGCTCTTAAAGAGCGCATTTGGACTAAACTACATGGCCAGTTCCTTTTGCTGCCTTCCTTGCTGCCCAAAATTCCCTCATTCGCTCGCTGTGTTTCTGTTTCCGGTCCTCTGTCCATGCTTCTTGTCGGCTTTGTGTCTTCGGCTTCGTCTTGATTGCCTTTTTGGTTGCCGATATTTCTTTCTTCTTCCGGCTGTGATATTGCTTGCGTTCTTCGGTCCATTTTACGCCTGTTCGTTTGTCACATTGTATCTCATGTGCTTTACTTTTCTTAATGATGTTTCTGAATTTTATTCTGTCGTTTATTGTGTCTGCCGTTTTGCTGAGTTGGTTCAGGTCGTTTTTTACCTCTGCCACCCATTTATTGTTTCTAGTGGTTACCCAGTCAAAGATCTGTTTGGTCAGTCTGTGTGATGGCATTATGTATAGGTGTCCATAGAATTGTAGTCTGCGTTTTCTAATCTTTTCTGTGATTGTCTCCGTATGTTTGTATAGTTCCTCTGTAGGTTTCTTGATCCATATTCCATTGTTGTTAGTTGCGCCAAATATTTTCCTAAGTATTTTCCGTTCTACTTTTTCTAGTTGTCTGATACATGTATGCCCTAGGATTAGTGTGGTCTTTGTTGCATATAGTGCCTCGGGCAGCACCACCGTGTCGTAGTGGCGTAATTGCCTTTTTGTGAAATAGACTTCTTGTTGTAATGATTCCACACTACTTTGTATGCCTTGTCCAGTTTAGTTTTTCTTTCTTCGTTTGTGTCTCTGTTATGTCCACTCATTTGTAGTGTTTCACCAAGGTATTTGAAGTTTGCCGTTTTGTAAATCGTGCAATATTTTTGTGTTCAGAGATGAGAGTTTCTTTGTGCTCATAAACTGTGTCTTTTCGTAAGAGATCTGCAGTCTAGTTTTGGAAGCGATTTTGTGCAGTTTTTCAATAGCGTCTTTTGTTTCTTTTATACCTTTCGTGACAATCGCCAAATCGTCTGCAAAAGCCAGGCATTTAATTTGTAGGTTTCCTAAGGTTATCCCCCGTTGTGATGTTTCCCATTCTTTTATTACCTTATCTAACACCAGATTGAAAAGGAGAGCTGAGAGGCCATCATCTTGTCGGACACCTGTGCGAATTTCAAGGGGCTCTGATAGTTCCCCACAGAACTTTACTCTGGAGGTCGTGTTGGTTAAAGTTTGCTCTATGATAGCCCGTGTTTTGTTGTCTACTTTGTATTCTGCTAGAATTTTGAAGAGAGTTTTCCGGTCGATAGAGTCGTACGCCTTTTTGAAGTCGACAAAGGTAATGTCAGGTTCTGTTTGTGTTGTAAAATCATTTTCAGGTTCCAAATTTGTTCCGCACAAGACCGTCCTTTACGGAAGCCTGCTTGGTATTCCCCACTCAAGTGGTCGGTCGGGCATTCTAGTCTGTTTAGTAAAGCTTTAGAGAGGATCTTGTATGTGACCGGTAGTAGGGATATTCCTCTGTAGTTGTTCGGGTCAGTCTTGTCTTTTGTGTAGTGGGTGTATCAGAACAGTTTTCCAGTCGTCAGGAATTTTCATGGTCTTCCAGATATCTTCCAAGATCCTTTGGATGTCTTTGGTGAGTTCTGGGTCTTTTAACTTCCAGATTTCGGCGATGATGCCGTCTTCTCCTGGTGCTCTACGATTCTTGAGTGACTTGATTATTTCTTTAACTTCTTCTAGAGTTGGAGGTTCTATATGACATCCAGTCTTACAAATTTACTGTCTCTGATGGACACACGTCCAGATCATCCGCTCTCAAAACTCCGCCATCTCTCTCCCCACATCCACCACTGCTGGCGGCTCACCTCCAACTGCCAACGCTACGCGCTGTTCACACCCAAATGCCCAACACTACAATAGCGAATATTCCAACAATGCCAACCAGCCACAGAGTGCACACAGCACAGCCAGTGATTTTCATATAGAGCGCTACGTGACGTTACCAACATAAAACACCTAAACAGCCTACTTACAACAAGGCGCTAGAGGCACTAAATCTCCCCTCCTACACGACAGCACAAATTCATGTCAAACCAGCACATGACTTAAGAAACCTGCATCTCCGAAAAAACGCCAATTACTGACTTTTTTAGGTTGTTCCAGAGAGGGATGATGGTTTTCTCTGAAGTCATGCCGCTACCCGCAGCAGCAAGCAAACAGGTACAATGTTAAAGATCTTTATCCAAATCGGCTGTGGCTTGGAGCATGTTAGTCCTAGCTATGGGGTATAATAAAGATTTTATCTCTAAACTTTCTCAGATGCCAGAGTTTCTTCTGCAACTGAGGTGGCCGATGGAAATGGGTCACAGACCTATTTGCAGTATCTGTGAACACCAAAACGTGTCAATTTTTATTCCGTGTGGCTCTGCACAAAATGCCAAGTTTATGACTCCACTGTGCAGATACGTCCCTTCAGTCTGTCACCTCCAGACAGCCTTCCGCTGGCGTCATGGAAGGTAGCTCGGCATTGTTTTGCTGTAGACCTGTCTTGACTAGGGGCTGATCTGTGTGCCCTCTATGGCTGTGGGCCTCTCCGGCAAGATTTCCTGTGGGATGGGTTCGCTGCCAATTGCTTTCAATTTCCAACATGCTGTTTCTGCAAGCTAAGAACCATAAAAATACCTTATGCTTTTAGTGTCCTAACAGGCTCCATCAACGTCTGCTCAGGCCATTAACTTTCTAGAGTCTCGCTCAAAGTGCATAAGGTTGTAACAAAACCTTTAATTATTTTCTGTGTACGAAAAATAGGTGAGAGAGTAACTTGTCCTCTCTCAAACTAGTTAGTGTTACATTCGAGTGCATATCTATCTGATACAGTTCAATCATTCACAATCTCATTGCAAAACCAAGTCTGATACTCCACCTCGTCATTTACATGGAAAGTTAGAGTTCACATCAGGCATGCATCTGCTCACCGCTCAGAGACTAAGTCCCACGATACCACACAACAAACAAAGTTACAGAGTTGATAGTTACAAGGTTTGTCATTTTTTTCATGCACTTTTATGTAAAATTTTGATCATTGACCAGAGCGTTCAGATTTTAGCATTCAGGTCTTTGATAGAAAACTTGTTAATTTCACTTTAACAGTAAATCCTAAACTATTATAGATATGATGAATACTCAAGTTTTATTGGGATCACCATGAAAATTTATGGAGGATGGCAGATTAAAATTACTATGGCTTCATTCCCTGAATTACTACAGAATTAAATAGTCTCCATAAATGTTTCCCTTTATGGCCGATCTTAACACTGCTACGTCTCCCTGTCCACAAACGCCTTCTACTGGGTTTCCCTATGACGTAGGTTCTCATATGTCTCACTCACACACTACAGCGCTTATGGCTCAATAGACAATAAATGCCTGTTTCCTCTTTTAGTGGTGAATCTGCGCCCTTTGTGGCACACGATCCTGTGTTTCACAATTCCTGTAGGCTGACTCTTTTGGCCATACTATTTAATGAGAGCACAGTGCTCGTTAACTCACAGGTACCGTGTGAAAAGTATGTGCTAGCAGTAGACGGGCGATAGAGGACATATGGAATTTGTGTAAGGATTTTGATCGTCAGGTGATCATAGCAGGTGGAGCAGGTAACAGCCTGGCTACAGACAGAAATTACAGGAAAAGGACGATATGGATGGAGATGTAGTAGCAACTTCACAAACAAGATTGAGGTTTGTGGAGACCTTACAATTCCATGGCCAGCCATTGGTTAACACTGCTGTGAGCCATGTATACACAGAGTTGGGCAAGGTAAAATCAAATCTCATGTGAGTGCTGTACCTGTTGCTACAATTGGGAGATGGAGGTGGTCTACACCTTACTCTGAGGGAGTAGATAGGATTGCTGAACTTCTTACAGGGAATCTACAGGGGGAGGCGCGGGGGGGGGGGGGGGGGCGGTGGCATTGTCACACAACAGATGGTCCATGTAGTTAATGGTGACAGATGGGTACCTTTTTAGGTTAGAGTAGGGGATCAGTTACCATTCTGTGAATGGTGTTAAAACAATAGAAACAAAACTCTTAAAATAGATCAGAAAACTCAAGTTATCTAATTTCATCAGAATACAAGAGGACCCAGTAATAATGTAGAAGGGATTTTTGTCGCTTCATAAATTTTAACCTCTGAAAAGGTAGACAACCTGTGACTGTCTGAGCACCACATAAGCAGAGATGGATGAAGTTAAATATAATAGAGTACACTCTCTTAATCCTTAGATTTAGTATAGAAACAGGAGCAGTTGTAATACATTAAGATAGAACAACAAATTCAAAAACTCTAAGCCAAATAGATTTTGTAGGTGTCGCCTCATAGATGTGTGTGCTTATCAATTAATACTGAAAAATAGTTCACCTTTAGTTGTAACTGTATGTAGATCCCCCCTGGGAAAATTTGAACTGTTTCTGATGAATATGGGCTCCATACCACACTATCTGTCAGACAGCAGCGAGCAATTAATACTTCACAATTATATCAACTTTAAATGTCTTAGGGATTATAATAGAAAAAATGATCTGGAAACCGTATTTATCTCCAACAATTAGACCTCAGCAATTAACTTTCCAACACGAGTGAATAAAGACAGTATTACCCAACTGATAATGGTTTCTTAAATGAAGCACAGAGTACGAAAATAGCTTTATAATCAGTAAGAAATGCTCTCTGATAATTATGTTCTGTTAATCTAGATGAGATAGTTCCGTAAAGTATTCACGCTCTTTAGTGCAAATTAGAATCATTAACGACTCTAGGACATTTTTTCTCTCTCTCTCTTTTTATTTTTAGAGTACCTTCAGGAGATGACCTGGGATGAAATTTAAAATGCAACAAATTCTGAGAAACTTTAATTTATTCTATGATAGATTCATTACATTATCTGAAAATAGTTTTCTCCATAAGCTAATTAGAAAGTGCACTTAACAGTCATGTTAAAATCAATGAGTCATCAGAGGGAGTAAAGTTTCTTATGAAAGGAAAAGGAAAACCTATCTTCCACAAGAAAATAAAGAGAACCTACCGCAGCTTCACACTACATAAACTACTCAAAATTACTAAGAAAAGTTATTAAAAATCGAGGAACATGCACATTATGTAAGAAAATAAAATCTGGCAACAGATATAAAGCTATATGTAATGTAATGAAATGAGCGACAGGAAAACAGGCCAAAGAACAAGAATTGTTGAATTACATAGAAGTGCTATAAAAGATGAGTCACAGGTAGCAAATGTACTTCATAATTATTTCTTAAATACAATAGAAAATATAGGAACGATCATTTCATGAGAAACATCAGAGCAGTATGATGAAAAAGCAACTCCCATTAAATTCAGTCATCATCATCTTGAAATTAAGAAAATTATGTATTCCCTCACAAATAAAATGTCATCTGGATTTGAAGCCTTTTCTAACAGAGTACTAAAGAATTATTACCACACAATAAGCACTTTCCTTTTTGAAATATATAACTAACTCAGGGTATTTTTCCAGAGAGATTGAAATAGGCCATTGTTAAACCCCCTGTAAGAAAGACGTCAATAACTACCAACCGATTTCATTACTGACATTGTTTTTCAAGAGTTCTGAGTAGGTTATCTATTCTAAAATAGTATCTCACCTGAGCAATAATAATATACTCGGTAAATCATAGTTTCGATTTCAGAAGAGTTGCTCAAATGAGAATTTCATTTTAACATTTATTCACCATATGTTACAAGTGCTACATAACAAAGTAGCACCGGATGCTATTTTATGTGACCTAGTTAAGGCATCTGACTGTGTTAATAGCAACAGTCACCTGGATAATGTGAGGTTTTATGGAACAAATGGAACAGCAAACCAATGGATGATACCACATCTGACTAAAAATTTTTGAAAGTTATACTTATTAATTCAAATAGTGTAAGCAAGGGGCATTCTTCTGACTGGGGAGAAATCATTTGCAGGATTCCCCAAGGCTTAATCGTGAGTCCACTGTTGCTTTACATTCCTGTGAACGACTTTCTGTCTGACATACGACAAGTAGAAATAGTTCTTTAAGCGTATGACACTAGTATTACAACCAATCAAAACTTACACACAGCAATAGAAAAAAAGGTAGATATTGTTCTTAAACGTACTATTGAGTGGTTTTCTGCGAGTGGTCTCATTCTCAGTTTCAAATAGACACAACATACTCAGTTTTGCACATCTGGAGATATTACATCAATTATAAGTGTCACATATGGTGAGGAAATAATAAGTAGGGTGGAAACCTCAAAATTTTTAGACTTCCACATTGACGAAAATTTGAATTGGAAAAATCACTTTTTATAGCTACTGAAACAATTCAATTCACTCACATTTGAAGTTTGAATATTTGCCAATTTAGGGGGAGACACATATCAGTAAGTTGACATATTGCAGTGTTTTCGTTAAATAATGTCATATGCAATAATGTTCTGGGGAAACTAAACTTTAAGAAAGAAAGAGTCCATTCCTCAGGAATGTGCATTGGGAATAATACTTGGTGCTTATCGCTATCATCTTATAGACATCAGTTTAGGGTGTTAGCCATTTTGGCTACTGCTTCACAGTGTATGTAGTTCCTCCACTACAGTGTCAGAAGGAAAAATCACATTCATTGCTACACATTAAAGTTATCTTTAGCAGCTAAGGGGGTGCAGAATGCTGACACCAAAATTTATGGTAACTTATACAGTGAACTAACATATCTGACAGATAGCAAAGTTAAGTCTGAAAACAAAAATTTCTCCTTGACAACTCATTCTGCTCCATAGAAGAATTTCTAAATTTGGAATGTGTAAAAGGGTGATGGATAGGAATTATTAACTGATAGCGATAATAGAATAAGATTTAGATAGCCAGGATATTTACATATGAGACTGTAATGCGAATGTAAAATGACTCGTTCTACATCGTTACGATTAATCGTACAAATGATCCACTAAATATGAAACTAACTAACTTTCTGAAATGGAACTGGGAAGAGGAGGAATGGCTGAGGTGAAGTACCTTCCACTACACAATGTAACGTGTCTTCGGGGTTACAGATGTAGATATACTAGTATTCATTAATGACACTTCATTTACAGTACCTACTACTACAAATTACAGTTGGATATTAGAGTGCTACTGCTCACAGCATTGTTTGATAGGTGAAGTTGATAGTGACAGCACACGAACAACTGTCAGTCTACAAAACTATGGAGTGTAGAGGGAAAGATAAACTGTGCGCGTAATAGGAAACATACGCTTTCTACCATTGGGGTATTATTGCAAACTTACTGAAAAATTTATTTCACCTGTGATAGAGCAGAATACCTAGCAAGTGTGAAACGACTGTCACTGACTACATATACGTTTTGAGTCAGCAAGTACTGAATGAGGAACTAAATGAAAGAAGATCGTGAAAGTGAGTCTGTGACATTTGGTTTTGGACTGTGAACCACAGTCACAGTCTACTGACATATAAATAGAGTAATTAGGCACAATGAATAAGAGGTAAGCGATCTTTTATCAATGTGTTCACTTTAGATCGTAAATATTTCTGTTTCTTTTACTTTACATGCCACTTTTTGGTCACTGACCATCTTCAAAACATCAGACATCTGATACAATGTATCTCAACTTGGTACCATGCACGTAATCACCTTCGAAGTACAGGATGTTTCAAAAATGACCGGTATATTTGAAACGGCAATAAAAACTAAACGAGCAGCGATAGAAATACACCGTTTGTTGCAATATGCTTGGGACAACAGTACATTTTCAGGCAGACAAACTTTAGAAATTACAGTAGTTACAATTTTCAACAACAGAGGGCGCTGCGGTCTGGGAAACTCTATAGTACGATATTTTCCACATATCCACCATGCGTAGCAATAATATGGCGTAGTCTCTGAATGAAATTACCCGAAACCTTTGACAACGTGTCTGGCGGAATGGCTTCACATGCAGATGAGATGTACTGCTTCAGCTGTTCAATTGTTTCTGGATTCTGGCGGTACACCTGGTCTTTCAAGTGGCCCCATAGAAAGAAGTCACAGGGGTTCATGTCTGGCGAGTAGGGAGGTCAATCCACGCCGCCTCCTGTATGTTTCGGATAGCCCAAAGCAATCACACGATCATCGAAATATTCATTCAGGAAATTAAAGACTTCGGCCGTGCGATGTGGCCGGGCACCATCTTGCATAAACCACGAGGTGTTCGCAGTGTCGTCTAAGGCAGTTTGTACCGCCACAAATTCACGAAGAATGTCCAGATAGCGTGATGCAGTAATCGTTTTGGATCTGAAAAATGGGCCAATGATTCCTTTGGAAGAAATGGCGGCCCAGACCAGTACTTTTTGAGGATGCAGGGACGATGGGACTGCAACATGGAGCTTTTCGGTTCCCCATATGCGCCAGTTCTGATTATTGACGAATCCGTCCAGGTAAAAATAAGCTTCGTCAGTAAACCAAATGCTGCCCACATGCATATCGCCGTCATCAATCCTGTGCACTATATCGTTAGCGAATGTCTCTCGTGCAGCAATGGTAGCGGCGCTGAGGGGTTGCCGCGTTTGAATTTTGTATGGATAGAGGTGTAAACTCTGGTGCATGAGACGATACGTGGACGTTGGCGTCATTTGGACCGCAGTTGCAACACGGCGAACGGAAACCCGAGGCCGCTGTTGGATCACCTGCTGCACTAGCTGCACGTTGCCCTCTGTGGTTGCCATACGCGGTCGCCCTACCTTTCCAGCACGTTCATCCGTTACGTTCCCAGTCCGTTGAAATTTTTCAAACAGATCCTTTATTGTATCGCTTTTCGGTCCTTTGGTTACATTAAACCTCCGTTGAAAACTTCGTCTTGTTGCAACAACACTGTGTTCTAGGCGGTGGAATTCCAACACCAGAAAAATCCTCTGTTCTAAGGAATAAACCATGTTGTCTACAGCACACTTGCACGTTGTGAACAGCACACGCTTACAGCAGAAAGACGACGTACAGAATGGCGCACCCACAGACTGCGTTGTCTTCTATATCTTTCACATCACTTGCAGCGCCATCTGTTGTTTAAAATTGTAACTACTGTAATTTCGAAAGTTTGTCCGCCTGAAAATGTACTGTTGTCCCAAGCATATTGCAACAAACGGTGTATTTCTATCGCTGCTCGTTTAGTTTTTATTGCCGTTTCAAATATACCGGTCATTTTTGAAACACCCTGTAAGTACAGTACTATGGCGAGATACATTTTATCAGGTAATCTGACGTCGTGATGACGGCCAGCGGTCGGAACTAAACGTTTAATAGTATAAGAAATAAAAATATTTGAGGTTTGGACTGAATTCGTTGACAAAAGTGCTAATGTCGGTATATTTTAAACCGTTCTGGAAACCCAACCCTCGAGTGGATTGCAAAAAGCTATCAGCCAGGTTTCCTTAACACATAACAATTATGTTTCTCCTAATTTTCTGGAGACCTACATGTAGACTGACAACAAGGTGACTTGAGAGATTATTAGCAGCAACAGCGTAATGTAGTCGCAGTGTGAGTAGGAACTGTGGTTAAAATTCCTCATTAACTTACGCAAGAATGTATCTCACCTTGGCTGAAACAATTTAACTAGCTATAGCCTTTCTCGACGCTTACAAGCAGTGTGTTATTGCGAGTGACAAAACGTAATAGCATTTCTGTTGGCGTTCAGAACTGATATCAGAGAATATTAAGATTGAGTTGTTGATTAACCACACTGAAATCAATAAGGATTGAACAGTAATGTTCTCCCGGAAGCAAACACGCAGCAACTCATTTAAATTCTTCTGGTCTTGAGATAATTCATTGCCGCATGATAGAACGAAACTTAACGTTTCGCATGTCGAATTAAATACCTCTAATACGTACAATGGAAAGCAAAACAACAAAGAGACATACTTCGAAATTTACCACGGTTTTGAGAATAAGAAAATAAAAATACTTAAGTAGCCAAGTTATATATTATACATAATTGTATATTCGTAAGTGGCTCAGTTTGTAGCTGTTTTTAATCAGAATTGAACTACACCAGTATTACCTTTCAAGCGACAAAAATTATCTTAGCGATTAGAATTTCTTCTACGCCTGCGAATGTTAAAATATTGGAGTGAAGTTCTGAGATTCCGTTCTAATAGAAAAAGAGGTAGAGGTGCATGTTTTACATCAGACGTACCTCGTTACTTACCAACAATTAAGAAATGTCTAGTAGAGGCAGTCGTGTAGGATACACATGTTTCCACAACGGCATTCAAACAAACTTCTTGCTTTCAAAGTGTGGCCAAATTATCATTGTTCATGCAGAAATGATATTTAGTATCTCTTTGTCTCAGTTTGTAATTCCTTTTTAGTTCATATCAACAGGTCATTTTCTCACATTGTTGCCCTTTACGTATTAACTTCCACACTCAGCTTACGTATCATTCTTTTGCTGTTAAGTCACTATTGTGTACTATTTTTTTCTATTCATATTTTGAATGGTACTTCAATAACAGTTATATGTTATGTGGAATCAAATAGACGACACTTTTCTTACGTTTGTTGGGGTTCATTAGCACAGAGTAATTAACAATTATACATGCCTACATCATCGATTAATTGTACCACGGATTAGTGTACCGCAGCGACGGGACGTAAGCAATTTTTCACAAAGTGTTGTACGTCACACTTTCCAAACTGCAATCGGCTCAAACTGGGACCCGATAAGCGTTCAAATTAACACACTATCTGATGCTGATTGAACGTCTTGTGATTTTGATTTATGTACAGCAGAATACATAGAAACCCGAAGATGGACTCGACAATGACCACTTCCTGTTCAGACGAAAAAGTACCGTAGAAAGTAAATAGACCTTCTCAAAGAAAAATGGTATAGAGACTTCGGAATTCCCGAAAGAGTGTGAGAGATGAAGGTAATTGGAATAAGTGCGACCGTTAGAAATTGTAACGTATCCTTAAAAAAAGATGGATGAATTCTTCCGAAGACTAATTGTTCGGAAGTAGAATACATCACAATGACTACAGGAGAAGTATAATAAAAGATTATCAAGGTTCAATAATTTTGAAGCATCTTACAGGGCTAAAATCGCTCTTATACCTTCTGGGATCATTTTCTCCTTTGTAGTGGAGTGCAGAGTCGTTGTTAGGAAGCAGGAAAGCTTCATAAGAGCGGACTGTGTTAATATAAAATACAACGAAACAGAATAATATGCGATACACAAACAAAAACAATAATCGCACATCGTCACAAGAAGTTTAGGTTGCAAGGTTCGACTTATAAAATATGTAGATGTGCATGTAACAGCGCGAGGATATAGCACAATCGACACTTTACCAGACCAATCGATTCCTAACGTTATTAAAAACTAAAACATGAAAACTGGCCTTCTATGTTATTAGTAAAGGGTAGTGGTGCGTTTTCTAGTAAATAAAGACATAGCTCAGGTTAATTAGTTCTATTATTGATTAAAAAAATCACAGAGAGTAAGAAAATAGCGTGAGACAAGAGAATGACAAGAAGAAGACTACACTCCTTACTTCACTTTAAAACATGGGATAATCGAAAACAAATGATCGGTACATTCAGTACAAGGATGTGAGTTAGGGAGAACCATGGGGTTAAGAAATGAAGAGAATTGTCATGATGTCACAATCCTGAAACCGACGTTCGCCATCTTACGTAGCCCAAAACATTAGGGTCATTGCATTTACACCTTCATGGTTCACCGCGGTGATACTTCTCCTTATCATCACTCTGACATGCTCCTTCCCAGTTTCGACCGTTGGGGATGTGTGCCGACCTTTGTCGTAATGTTCCAAATAGCGTCTTGTGCTTTGGTTGTATGGAGACGTTGTTGTTTCATAAAAAATTACAGCTTGCGATGTTAACGGGTGTACTCAACGATCCGATCATAATCTAGAGTTTAAAAGAATCACATTTTTTCCATTCCAGATACCACTGGTGTCTTCTTTTGTAATTAACCTCTTAGTTTTACTAATGTCTGTTCTTTCTCTGCTTCCTGTGTTTTTCATTGCCTTCCTAAACGCAAACGCTCCGATATCCGAGCCACACAGTATCAGTGGTCTCAACCCCGCACAACGTACGGCTACATGAGTGCACTGATTGTTGGTGGAGCATCTCATGCCCTACATTTCTCCCACAGGTAATTATTCATTGTTTGCAATTCCTCCCTCCTTAAAAAAAGAATCTGGCTAGAACAGCCGGAGACAGCAGTTGTCTATGTGTGTGAGTTTCTGTATGTGATTGTATGAACGTGTGTGTGTGTGTGTGTGTGTGTGTGTGTGTGTGTGTGTGTGTGTGTACTTTCCTTCCTTTCTGAAGAAGGTTTGAGGCAAAAACTTAATCGAACGCAATCTATTCGATTCAGGATAAGTGTTTGTTGTAAATAATCCACTGTACTTCAACAGGAACAATGAGTTACATAGCTGCAGTACCAGAAGAAAAAAATGACATTCATTATGTCACATTAAGGCTTTCTGTAGCACGAAGAGGGGTTAGAAATGCTGCAGACCAAGAGTTTTGATCACTTACCCAGCGGTTACGTGAAAGCAGAAAACTAAGATCTGAAACTGAACTGAAAAAGCTTATCTTTGACAACTGTTCCTATTTCGCAGAAGTCTGTCTCTTACTGCAATATATAAATGGTGATGGATAAGAATTATTAACTGTCATCTGTCTGTTTTAATTAAAAGTCAAAACTAATAAATGATCAGCATGAAGACGTATTTACAAAAAAGAAAAAAAACATCTTCCACATCAATAAGATGTGTCGTGCGTATGAAACGTGGAGCTCGAAACTTACTAATTAACTAACTGTTGATATATCACTAAGCATGGCTTAGGTTTATATGCTCTGAAAACCTCAAAATGAAATTCAAAAGTAAAATGATCAAAGTACACGTGCATCCCAGTTGTGATAAGTTTGGTTATTCCTGAAAAACCTGACAGAGTTACTGGAGAGAAATATTCCGGGAAAAGACGCAAGTAGGATAGTGTCGGAAAGGTAGGACTGCGTGTTACACACTTTAGGCTATCATTACTAAAAAAAAGACTTGAATACATGTTAAAGGAAAATATCCATTTTACGAGGTATAAGCCTTTGAGACCATTCTCTTCATCTCATTTTCAGCGCTGCAGAACGCTGCAACATGTTTAAATATTATATTGTTTTCCTACCATGTAAACTGCTGTTACTGACCACATAGTGAATGATTTATCATAGGCAAGATTTCAAAGTGAGAAAATGTATAAACTATAGCGAGACTAAGGCACTGATAATCTAATAAAACAAGAACTCCACTTTGAATGGAGGTATAGCTCCGTGTAGTTCTGCTTCGTTCCTCACTGCACACATTTAGGGGTAACAAAGAACACGTAGATAACGTTTTGCTAACGTAAACATTGAAAATGTTGTGCATACAAGTTGAAAGCTGAAAATGTAACGAACGAGAAGCAGTACCATAAGCAAACAAGCATTGGGTTCGGAGTTCCCGGTTCATCTGCTACTGATACAAATGCTATAAAAGTCAAATTAAATGGATTAAGAAAGGGTCCTTTTTACCACACATCCTTCATTTCTTGGTTATTCGATATGAAAAACCAAGTGTCATATTACTAGAGCAAATACGCATTCAAGAACAGAAAAACTTTCGAAATTGCTTTCCTAACACTACGTTATTCATGGAAGCATTGTAATTTTTAGTATTTAAAACTGCTGTTGCGTGCACACGACAGATATAATGAATAAGAAGCAATCGTAAACAGTAGTTTGCTATTTAAGGTGACGGTAGGCTCCACCCACTCTGACTTCAAAACAACGTAGAGTCTTAGTCTATAGCACCATCTCCCTTGCGTAGAACCTCAAAATGATCAAATCGCTGACTTTACTGTAGTATAAATTAATTTATTATAAAATATAAGGGGAAGTGTGGGACTATACACATGAAAGAAAATTATATTATTGTGACACATCCATTAGTAACCTAAAACCAACTGTATATGAGATTCCTATAGTTTCTCAATTTTCACTATCTAAATCAAATTAAATAAAAAAACAGTACAATGAATTTCAACTGAAAATATCACAAAGATGCCATTGCTTACGATACCATGATACACGGAGTAATTATCTGCAGTGGTTGGGGAGATGTGTGTTTGAGAAGGAAAGCTAATATTAAAGATACATGAGTGAAAATAATCACCATTTAAATTATCTGCGAATTTCTGTTAGAATATCAGGCCATTGAAATGTATTTGAACAGTAACATAGAATATGTAACCACATTCATTTTCAAATATGAACAATTTCTAGTGGATTCATTTTTGGATGTTCAGTCATCACAAACGTCGTCTTGGGGTGTCCTCTCCAGGCCACAAAGCATGACTCCAACCAAGGCACTCAACAGACTGGGGCCACAAATATTTGTATTAACCCACATCTCCACAGATGCAACACAACTCATTAGGTTCTTTACTAAGTGCAGGTAGTGATTTCAAGGCACCCATAAACAGGCTGTCGTGATGACAGTTATCGTCATCATCACAAATGCTGGAAATACACGATACTTCAGATGACTCTGGTGTTTCCTCCTTACTTTGGATTTTATTTTCCTTATTTCCTGGATGCTCAGTAAGGCACTAAAGTACAGCTTTCCCACTGTTGTTCTTCAAAGTCTGTTAATTCTTCCCACGCACACTTTCTTACCCATTTGAACTTCTTCCAGCTTCTTATTCACAGGGGTACCCATTTGCTCTCTTTCAGCACATCATTAATCCAGTCTGTAATACATACTAAAGCTATCAAATTTTGTGTATTAAACTATTCATAAAGTAAATCCATGGAATGGTCCAACGAATTACAGATTTTGATACTATATTCAAGTAAAAGTAAGTCAGCAATAACTTTGAAAGTTTACTTGCTAACATCTTTCTGCTGAAAATAACAAGGAAATGTCCTGTTTTGTTTTCTCACACTCATGCATTTCACATTTCAAATGACACCTTTCTTGTTGATCGAGTAACGCTCGTTTCACAACAATTCCTGAAAACGAGATGTCATTTTGACGTCACACACAATATCATTATCGGCTATCGACTTTCGTTAGGATTCGGTACGGGCCTCACACAAAATTTCATGAGCGCGTATCGAAGATTTACAAAACACATCATTCTTGTAATGATTTATTATAATTATTGCTATAATAAAATGTCGCGTAATGGCTTATCGAAGGTTAATGCTTTCTTTTAAGAGTTCCCTCTTAGGAGTGAGTTGTTATCGTCAATAATTTACAGATTAAGAACGAAACATACCTGCTTTATAATTTGCAGTGTAACGGAGCACTGAAAATTTATCACAAACACATCACCATTATTATTAACCGTCAATAACGCATCAACGATACAAGTCTCCGAGATAGGATATGATAACCAAAACTGGTGTTAAACATCGCATGGTTAAGTGCTAGCGTAATAAATAACGTTTCTGGAGGTGAAAGTTGTTGGTTCGCATCCTGTTACATGACATTTTTTTCATATTATCGTTCTTCATAAGTTCTGTTATTTTCTTACGATTGTAATACAAGTATGTTCTGCAATACGGGATGTTATTTACACTCAGTCTAATCTGAGAACGCAGGGTGAAATAAATATTTAGCGTTCTCTGAGTATGTGGTTAGGCAGCAATCTAAGACGACAGCTTAAACTGCTGCCACTGAAACGACCAGCAAAAAAATTCATATTCTTCCTTCTCACAAATACTTGGCTTTTTATTACCGAATGTGTAGCTAGTTCCGAGGTCTGTGAGTGAATGGAGGAGCAATAATATTCATATTCTTCCTTGTTATTCCTCTTAATCATAAAAATTAGAAGAGGGCAGAGAAAAGGGTAGCAGAAGTTGGAAGTCTTCAAGTTTACCACGATCTTTAAATACTGAATGCGTACGAGTATCCACTATGCTCAGTTACCCAACTACCCCTTACGGTTGGGGAAAACAAGCTCGTTGTAAGATAGCTGTTGGAATAAATTTTTCCTTATCCTCAGCCTTGTTTAATTTCTATATCCAAGAGCTTCTTACTGTGTGAAATGTTCTGAGAAGGAATGAAAGTGAAAAGGAAAATCTAACAAGATTAGCAGACACAAAGAAAAATAGTTAAATGACGCGGAAAGACCTTAGCATGCATTTCGCGTTAAGTGATAATGAAGGAAACGTGAAAGAAATGAAGATTACTGATATGGACGACTAGTGGAAGCTAGAAGCCAGTGTTGGTAACGATACCGGAGCTGTTGTCGAGAAATGAATGTTCAACAGGATGCCCTGAAAAGAAATGGAGAGAAAGCAAATTTACAGAAAACCATTCTGTGTAGGTGTAATCAGCCCATTCAAAAACCGCTCATCACGTCTTTCATTCGACGCTCAGTGCTGACGGAAAGTTGGTTTATTTGCCGTTACGAACAAAACGATTTTTAAAACGGAATTTTGCGTGCCCTTTCGATAGAGAGGCCCCAGATTAGCCTAATATGACATTCCGTTTAGCAATATGTGCTAACATGAAGGGTAAAACAAGAAGAACCGGTACTCCAATAGCGAATGAGCAGCGCTGCCTCATGGCAGTAGCAGTCAGTGTGGGTCAAGGCGGAGCTGTCGCTGCTGAAGTAATAGTTGTTCTTCGTGTTTTATTCTCTCTGTTAACACATATTACTAAACCGAATACCGCACTGCACTGATTTGGGACCACTCTGTCTGATGGGAATGTAAAATTTCGCTTTAAAAATAATTTTATTTTTAACTGGAAACATAGGAATGCGTTTTTTTTCAACACTGGATGTCCCGTGAAAGACATGATGAGCAGTATTTGTTTGGGCTGACTGCAGTTACAAACTGCATGAACGAAGTTGCAGATATCTACCGAGAAACCAGGGAAAATGTGCCCGAAGGTGCTTAGGAGGAACATCCTTTATAAGTTAGTTGTGCAGAAAGTAAACATAAAGTCTCGTACCTTACATACAAGTGTGCTTCAGTGGATCGTCTGACTATACATGACCATACATTAACCAAAGACTTCGAAAAATAACCCTACATTAATATTAATTCAAATAATATCGTTTAATGAGTGGCAAAGCAGTGAAATAAGCAACATGCGTGCCTGTATGACTGAACAGAAATTCTATATTTATATATATACTCCGCTAGCCACCAAGCGGTGTGTAGCGGAGGGCACAATTCGCGCCAAAGTCATGTTTCCCCCCCTCTGTTCCACTCGCGGATCGCACGAGGGAAAAACGACTGTCTGAACGCCTCAGTACGAGCTCTAATTTCCCTTATCTTTGAATGGTGATCATTGCGCGATTTGAAAGTTGGTGGTGATAATATATTCTCTACATCCTTTACGAAGATCGGATTTCGGAATTTAGTGAGCAGCCCCTTCCGTTTAGCGCGCCGTCTACCTGCAAGTGTGTCCCACTTCAAACTTTCTATGAGATATGCAACGCTCTAGCGATAGCTAAATGTACCGGTCACGAATCTTGCCGCTCTTCTTTGGACCTTCTCAATCTCTTGAATCACACTCAACTGGTAAGGGTCCCATACAGACGAACAATACTCTTAAGACTGGATGAACTAACGCATTGTAAGCTATTTCCTTTGTTGAAGAACTGCATCGCCTTAGGATTCTACCAATAAACCGCAATATAGAGTTCGCCTTACCCGTTACTAATGTAACCTGATCATTCCATTTGAGATCATTTCGAATGGTCACACCCAGATGCTTGACTGATGTTACCGCTTCCAAAGACTGGGAATTTATTTTGTACTCGTACATTAATGGGGATTTTCACCTTGTTGTACGCAGTATGTTGCACTTACTAATATTGAGAGATAACTGCCAGTCACTACACCACGAATTTGTTTTCTATAATCCGCACTGATTTGTTCACAACTTACGTTTGATACTACTTTCCTCAAGACTACAGCATCATCGGCAAACAGTCTAGTGCCGCTGTCAATACCATCAACCAGATCGTTTATGTAAATCGTAAAAAGCAGTGGACCTATTACGCTTCCCTGGGGCACACCTGAAGTTACGCTTGTTTCTGTTGAAGTCACCCCGTTCAGGACGACATACTGCTCCCTATCTGTTATAAAACTTTCCATCCAACCGCATATGTCATCGGATAGATCGCAAGCGCGCACTTTTTGGAGCAAGCGACAGTGCGGAACTGAGTCGAACGCCTTTCGAAAGTCGAGATATATGGTATCAACGTGGGAGCCGGTATCTAGAGCCTGTTGTATATTATGCACAAAGAGGACCAGTTGTGTTGGAAACTGATTTCCTGATGCTAACGAAAACATGGACTCGAAAAAGATTTAGCGTTGCCCACGTGAAATACAACTGTAAAGTATGTCGCTTAGAGAAATCTGAGAGGCCGCGCCATGTAATTATGCAAGAGCACCGCAAGCAAGTAACCATCTTTCCATAACCCTGGACGACATAGTTTCAACATGCCCATTTATCAGAAGACAAAGCGTCTGTGCTCTATAGGTCGTCACATCCATACAGCAGCAGACGGAAGAACAGATTGTGATCTTTGGCCACTGGCCATGCGAAGCTTGCCAGCTCAGTTTCCCCATGGAGCCATACTATTGGCTGGCTCAAGAAAAGAGCTTAAGCGACTTACTTCAAACTTGCCTTGGAATTCTTTGAGACATACACGTGCTTATCGACTCGTTTACGAAAACATGCGATGAAAAGTGTCAACGGCAAACGACCTTCAACATTCTCCATAGAAAACAATGTGGAAAACAGAATAAAGTATTTTAACGGTAAATTTATTGTCTCTTATTTCGGTTCTATCGTGATCATTCAGCATCTGTGTGGGTGACTTGCACCTATTGCCTAATGCTACGTACAACAATTTCTTTCATAAAGAGAAAGGTGTGCTGTTGGTTCAGAATCATTGGACGACTCCCGCTTAGAGTTATTTTGACTTCGTTGGTTTGTCAATAAGTATTCATTTTCGTTTCAGCAGGAATTACAACTTTATTTCATTTCTTAGAAGCTGCGAATACAGTTTCCACAAAGAAATTTCACGCTGTAGTGGTGTGTGTGGTCACCTAAATATTTGTGGCATACCCGAAGCAGGACACGAATCCGCCTCCTTTACCTTTCGCAGACAAATCATGTATTACAAGAAAGTGCAAATGTGATATTTCTGTAAAAGATAATACGTATATAATTTGTTCAGATGTATTGTAGATCAAAATAAATTGTCTAAATTCTTGTTAACTAAATAGCATTCGTAATAAAAGCAGACACTATGCGCAATTTTTTTAATTTCTTCGCTTGCACTTAAAAAAATACCATTCACGCCAAAATACTTCTTTCTATTGTACTCTCGAAGCAGTTTGAAGACTGCACTATAATTGTTTTTTCTTTGTACTTTTAAATGATTTTGTCAACTGTCTTGTTCCATGGGGTGATCATGTTAATGGCTTTATTGCGAACTGCTTACCGATATTTTCTGTTCTTAATATGTCTGTAGAAACACACGCAAATAATTTTGAACTGAGGGTTCACATCCGCCTCTAAAATGGAGTCTGAGAATCCAACGTTACAATGATGAAAAGTAGTCAAATTCCAGTGTATCACAGCATTTTAGTTTGGCAAAAAATGTCAGATAAATGAAATGTTAGTCAAGACATTACGTTTACAGTCTGGGAAAAATTTCCAATCTGGCTATAAAATTAGGTCTAGGTTTATCTTGTTTATGGCCGTTCTCGTGATGATAGTGAGTTTTGCTCTCACAGCTCGAAATGGTAATCGTTTTATTGCAAAGACATTTGTGTTCCATATTTTCCAGAAAACTACATTTCGCCCAAAACTGAAGGATGGATTTGATTTTATACATTTTTGACCATCCAGTCACATTAATATGACCACGCGTCGAAAGCCTGAATAGCACCAAGCTAAGTCAACTCCAGTGTGACAGCCGGCTCTATTAGGATTATCGGTTGAGGATAAATGCCGCGAACAGCCCGATCTGGTCCATAGATTCCCCATTGGGTTTGAATGTAGACAAATTCCATCCTTCGTCGCTGAGGAACAGCAGTCACTATGGACGCATGAATCAGGCGCCTGTCTGGGTAGCCCATGCACAGCAAGGGTCGCTGAACAGACGTTGACACACTGCTGGTAGCCCATTGGTTTATGTGGGCGGTCAGTTGCTCAACCGTTGTGCTTCTATTCGCCCGTACACATCTCAGCAGTTGTTGTTCAGCCTCGTTAGCTACAGCCGTGGAGCACCACAGTTGCTTCGACATCGGTTTTGGATAGCGCCAGTTTCCCGTCATAATGTACCGTAGTTTAACCACGGCAGCACGCGAATGGTTAATGAACTTAGCCGTTTCGGAAATGCTTCCACCCTTGGTACGAAAGCCAATGACGATGCCGTTTTGGACGCCAGACAAAGCGCTCCGGTTCCGCATCACGACTACGACTGCAGTTTCCCGTGTCCACCCCCTTCCCCCTCCTCCCTCATTCCACTGCTGGTGCTGCCTTCTGTGATTGGTTATTGCAAGTTGACGTCGTACATGGGCAGTAGTCACATTGACAGTGTACCAGGAGTGGAATGGTCTTCGGTAATGTTATAGCGCTAATATTTGTGGGGAGAGGCCAGACACGTCTCATACAATAAGCAATACCTCTCTTCTGCTTTCCCAGTCCAACGCACAGTTTTAATCTGTCGTTAAGTCTGCGCTAATATGCTATTGAGTTGAGGTACTTTCCACACCCCACTGCATTCCCACGTCACAGGCTTATCAAGCAAGTACGATATTGCAGTGCCTGTGTTATTCTGATTACGATGCAAAGTTCTAGAATGGAATGGCTAGGGTTGAAAGTTTGTTGACAATATATTGAAGTTTGGGCCCGGCCGTGAGTCGTGCACGGATAGCCAAATGGTAAGTGCGACCACTCGCGATTAGCGAAAAATCCGGGTTCATGTCCCGCTCCGACACAAATTTTCATTGTCGTCATTCTATTGTACAGCTGATGGTTGGCCTCATTCGCAACTGTGAATACATTTAATCTGTATCTGGCATGTGGCCAGTAACACGCCTGATTTATTTTCTACCTTTTTCACAGCACCGAGCTCGTCGCCTTTACTCTGGACAGAGACCTGCGATGTTTGTGTAGACACGCCGTATATGGTCTTCACACCTAGTTCACGCCTCCTGAAGAACCCCAGTCGCCGTCACTCGGTGCCTACGTCACACGTAGGAGATGGTCACGATAATGTGAGCGGACGGAGAACTTTCACTCCATCCCCGATCATCAGCTCGTTAGTCGCTCAGCAGATAGCCAGAGGCAGCGCAAATGCCACGCGGCTCGTTAGAGACGACTGCAGTAGGCGGTAGACTGTGCTCCAAAAGCAGAACAAAGGCGGCGCAACGGCGAACGGCGGCTTTCACCGGCGCCGCCTCCCGGCCGCTACTGCAGCCGCAGTCGCTGCCGCTGCCGCCGGCGCCGGCGCCGTTTCGCGCGCGATATAAAGGCCCGCGACCGACAGCCTTGAGGCGCGCTAATTAAAATCCTAATCACTCTGTACATCTGCCAACTCGCGCAGATAACTTGCAGTCTCACGTGCCAGCTACCCCGTTATTTGCCGCCCCATTAAAAGCAGTCTGTTGGCTGATGGTCTAGTGATTAAGACGTGCCACACGTTGTCGTAGTGATTGGAAAGATTACATCGGCAATGTCGATTGTGATCTCTGTCCTAGGAAAAACGAATGGCGAGAACGGTCGCACGTATTACTGATAATATACCTAGTCGTAGCTAATAAATGGTTCAAATGGCTCTGAGCACTATGGGACTTAACATTTGAGGTCATCAGTCCCCTAGACTTGAAACTACTTAAACCTAACTAACCTAAGGACATCACACACATCCATGCCCGAGGCAGGATTCGAACCTGCGACCGTAGCAGTCCCGCGGTTCCGGACTGCAGCGCCTAGAACCGCACGACCACCGCGGCCGGCCGTAGCTAACATTTTTGTTCAATTCAAAACAAAGAATTGCAGTTCTTAACTCTCTTTAACTCCAGTCAGTGATCACAAACTGTTAGGCAACCCTTGCCCTGCGCCGTACGGCAGAAACTGCGGTGCCGTTGCACCTTTTAAACTCTGCTGTTTAACCCTCCGTTGCTCGCGCGGATGTCACTCGTCATCCACATGACTTTCCCGCTCAATTTTGCCTGACAGGGCTGGATTGAGTTCGCGCCATTTTCAGTACCTTTCTGTTAACTCTGCGGCTGTTAGCTACAATCATTGTTGTCTTTCAGTTACGAAAGATACATTGTTCATCAAACATTATTATAGTCTGGAGGACACTTGTCATCCGCGCTAGCTCTGCTGACAGAATCTGAAACAAAGTAAGTATGTATTACTTTACTGATTTCCAAGATTCAATCGATCTTTCATGCACATAAATTTAGACGCATTGAAACAAATTGCAGTTACCTTCCATGGTACCTAGTATTCTCTTTAATTTTAAAGTGTGGAAGAAATGTCAAAGGCAAAAAACCTCGGACAGAGTTTAGTAGAGATCCTAATGTATGTCTGGAATGGTTCAACGAGCCGAGTGGTGATGATGAACGTGAATCGCAGGAAGAAGTAACTCAAGAGGATGCATTCTTTTTAGGGAAAGATGGAATAACTAAACGGAGGAAAAATAAATGTCCTACCAGTGTTAGAAGCAGATCTTGTAATTTTATTATGCATTTCCCTCGACCAAAAAATCAAGCTCGTATAAAAAAAGACAGAAATAGAAATTCTGAATTTGTTCTTGGATGCACTAATATATACATGAATTAAGCTCGTGGTAACTTCTCTAGGGAAAGGGACGCTAAAGAAAGAGATGCAATAGAGATAAGAGCTTTCATTGGTTTGTTATATCTATGTGGATCTTTGAGATGTTCTAGAAAGAGTACATCGAAATTGTGGGATAACTCAAAGGGAAACGGACTTGAATCACGTTATTTGTGTATCAGTGAAACCCGATTCAGGTTTCTATTGGGATGTCTAAAGTTTGATGATATCCGTGATACAGGTGTTCGCACAGACATTGACAAGTTGGCTGCTATCAGAGCTATCAGAGAGGTACTTGAACTATTCACGAACAATCGCCAAAAATATTTTTCACCTAGTGAATATCTTACTGTTGAAGAGCAGCTTTTGACATTTAGAGGAAACTGTCCGTTCAGGCAATATATTCCTAGGAAACCAGCAAAGTATGGGTTAAAAGTGTTTGCTTTGGTTGATGTAAAAGCAGTTTACACTTTTAATTGAAGACCGTACGTCAGTAAGCAATAAGAGGGACCATGTAATGCCAGTAATTCAGCTGAAGATGTTGTTCTTCGAATGGTCAAACTGTTTCAAACGTTAGAATATGTTATATTGTGTACAAATATTAAATGTATTACATTTAGATTTAATAAAAAATCATAAAACCAGTTACAAACACCGTTCAAAGTGTACAAATAGACCGCTTGCTTTGTAGGTAACACCAGTCATCCGCGCGAGTGACGATGTCACGAATTTTTAGGCGAGTAACGGAGGGTTAAGAATGTGTGAGATTTACAAAACTGAAACAAAGTCTGCTATCGCTAACCGTAGTCTATGTCTAGTTTTCATTTCTGTACAAAAAACATACAGGAGCCTTTTCACGAAATCTGTGTTGAAAGTGGTGTTCGTTGACCTTAATGGATTATGCAAATGGATTATGCATTCCTGCGCCCTATGTGAGCCCCTGACAAAGAGGCGCCCTGGCCAATTGCCTTTTTTAGATTTTGTTTCGTTTCGGAAATATGTGAGGCACCAGGGCTAGGTTGGTCACCCTGTTTATCTGTGTAAGCATACCGCACCCGTGACCATTTCTCAACTTTGTTTACTCTTTATCGTTAGTGGCAGCAAGCAGCTACACACTTTGCAGTAAATACAATGTAAACAAAACGTAATAAATACAAATGAGAATTTTATGAGGAACTTGACCATATTACTGTGGGCTCACCTTTGCGCCAGAGGCACCTGCCTTTTTTTATGAAACATTTGAACGACAGCCATTAAGTAAAGCAGCATCTCCTTGGCCCAGAGATGTTAATGATACATTTGTTAAATGCCCACAGAGTAAAGAAGGTACCACAATTTCTTGAACTGGATTCATCCCAAAATAAATTTCACTTTTTAAAAATGATTTTTCTTCCTTTCAGAACTCACAGATCAGATAGACATCACAGGTATGTGCAGTTAGCATATATGAATAAAGAAATAGGCAATCATGAAACTTAGTTTTTGAAATAAGCTGACAGAAATATCATACTGTACTGTATAGAATTGAAAGGAGAATCAGCACTGGCCGTATTTTTTCTTTTATTATCCGCAAAATCGATTTTCGGTCACTTAGTGACCATCCTCAGTGGTGCAGTATACATTTAAAATTCGTAGGCACTAGTATCAACAAGCTTAGAGCGATCACATAAACTGTATTGTACTGTGTTGTATTTTATGGAACCGGGGACCTAGAAACGACGGAGAGGCTTCGTTCCCGCCGTAGCCCTCAGTGGTTCACAACCCCACAAGAGGCTACAGTAGTCCACTGACCCCACAGCCACCTCACACCGAACTATGGGTTATTGTGCGGTTCGGCCCCCAGTGGGCCCCCCGGGAATGTCTCACACCAAACGAGTGTAACCCCAGTGTTTGCGTGGTAGAGTAATTATGGTGTATGAGTACGTGGAGAAAGTGTTTGCGCAGCAATCGCCGACATAGTGTAACTGAGGCGGAACAAGGGGAACCAGCCCGCATTCGCCGACGCAGATGGAAAACCGCCTTAAAAACCATCCACAGTTATTTTCGGCCATAATGGATATGTTTGTGAACAGTGACTGTTTGGGATGATTATTGATTTCTAATTTCTGCTACCAGTCACTCTTTTATTTTATGTTAAATCTAACATAATACAATACGTTTCTAACATGTTCTGCTCATCTTCAGTCTTTTATACATACAGAGAAATGTTAATTAAAAAGAAACAGTGTTAAACTAAATTATGTAAAAGTATTTCGTATATACAGAAACATTAGATTAAAGTTGATATAAAATTCAACATAACCCGTCTATACGAAAACATAATTAGTTTAAGACCATTTCTTTTTAAGTAACATTTTTCTGTATTATGTATGTATGAATAAACGTCTGAAGATGAAGAGAACATGTTCGAAACGCGTTGTATTATGTTAGATTAAACATAAAATAAAAGAGTGACTGGTAGCAGAAAAGAAATCAATAACTATCCACAGACTGGCCGGCACACCGGACCTCGACACTAATCCGGCAGGCCGATTTGTGCCGGTGGCCGGCACGCCCACACACTCGGAAAGCAGTGCGTTAGACCGCGCGGCTAACCGGGCGGGCAGTATCATATTAATGATCTATTTTGATAGTCCTTCAAGCGGTCGTCAGTTCAGCTCTACTGGAGCGTTGCATTGACCATGAACAGAAAATATTCAGTTTCTGCGAAATGTTGTATGTTTCGGGAATAATTAACCTGGTTTCCTATTTTCGTGACTGCGGCAGCTTCGAATATCTCACGTGCGCCAATACTGCTCGCACTAGCGAATCGGACTTCAAAATTAAATAGCAATCAGGCCCTGGATAATTGATACATTTGCTAGTGATATCAATGAGATAGTCGTAATGCCGAATAGACAAATTTCGTCCAAGCCGGTTATTACCTTTCATACAGTAAGAGTCACGCGCATTTCATTACAAAACTTGTTAATAACATATAAAAATGTTATTAGAATGAAATAATAAAATATTACACATGTGGAAATAAGTTTAGTGTTTATTATTGTTCGTGCGCACTTGCATTAACATATACGTGTTAACTGTAGAAGGCCAAGAGAAGGAAGTGTTAAGGATGGGGAAAACTAGTGAAGTAAGTCAGATAAAAGACGTATATTGCTTTACAAAGATAACCCCATTACGAAACTATTTACTCCACATTTGCTTCACATTTTCATATACATCAGTCTTTCCTTCAGCACAACCGAAATACTTTATTGTCAGGCCATTAGATTTGCTGTAAGAAAAATAGGTTTACTGCAAAAAGGACAAAAAGAAAAGAAGTTATCTGTTTGTTGTTATACCGTGAACACCAGTACATCCTGAAAGATAGAGACGTCGAAACGTTGATCGTGTGGAAGAAGTTACAGTGCAACCTAGTGCGGCCTAACAACCTAGAAGATTTTACCTGCAGCACTTCAATTACTTGAGAACAGCAGCTTTCTAGAGACATTTCACAATACTGATAAGGCAGAGTCCATGTCTGCTATTTTCGTACGGCTTGTCACTACAGGAACGAAGTTAAATGCCCCTGGCCTGTTTGTAGCCAATTTCTATTGATTTTCTTTTCATGCAATGTACGAAAGTATTTTCCTCTTGTAGTAACGAGATCTACAAAACCAGACAATCCACATACTGAATTGAGAAACAAGATATTCTTTAACCGGTCTAACATTACCAAAGAGGGTTAAGTTTTTACTCGTCTTGAGAAACAATATTAATTTGCAACAGAAGTTGTATTCGAAACTCCCTGGCAGATTAGAACACTGTAGTGGACTGTGACTCGAACCAGAGACCTTTACCTCTCACTGGGAAGTGGTTTTTCTTTCAGGAGTGCTAGAACAACAAAGTTTACGTAAGAACTTCTGTGAAGTTTGGAAGGCAGCAGAAGAGGTATAAGTGGTGGAATTCAAACTGTGAGGAAGGCCCGTGAGTCGTGGTTAGATACTAAGTACTAAGACTAACCTCATCCTTTGCGGATGTTTTAGAACCCGTGACTGTTAACTGAATGTAAATACACGAAACTGCAACCAGTCAATTTTTTGAATAGTTATTTATTATTCCATGAACCGGTTTTCGAACCTTTGCAGGTTCATCTTCAGATGGTTTTCTGGGAGTTGCGTCACTATTTCTAGCATAATGCTGGGTGCTGGCTTGCGACAGCATGGGCAGCTTTTTCCTGGTCGTGATCATCTGTCTGCCTTAATTCTGAGGGCCAGTCGGTTCATAATTCATACACTTTTACACGATCTGTATGCATTTTCACTGCGATAGCGAAACTTTTGGAAATAGTGTTGAACTTCCAGAAAACCATCTGAAGATGAACCTGAAAATGTTAGAAATCCGCTTCATGGAATAATAAATAACTATTCAAAAAAGTGACTGGTTGCAGTTTTTTTTTATTTATGAATTTGGCCAGCTATGGACCGCATGTTTTTGGGTATTTACAATAAATATTAAATTCTGATTTTAGAAAAATAAACTATTCTGCGATGGTTCTTTACACTTCCGCTGTTTAAGTTTCCTACTAATCATTTAAAAGCATATCCGACATGTACATCTTCGTAGCCCAGCCAAAATGTTCTTCAAGAAGAAGTTAAAATCAAATTACGCTGTTAAAAGATTCATGTTCTTGTTGACGCAGATGTACACTGGTACTGTCTCTTCTTATTTTTGTTTACTTATTCAAATTTTTTAAACTACTTCCTTGCTTCCTGTAATAATTTAAACGATGTGTTGTTAGTTTTGCTCAACATTTGTACGACGTTGTGATTAAATTCTATTTCATCACAGTAATGGATTTTAGCTTTAAAAAAGGGAAGCTCATCGGTAGAGCACTTGCACACCAAAGGAAAAGTTCCCATTTTCGGATCTCTGTCCGGTCCACGGTTTTATTTCGCCAGTTTCAAAGCATCGCATTTTCCGCTGCAGAGTGAAAATTCAATTCAAATGGAATGGCTCTGAGCACTATGGGACTCAACATCTTAGGTCATAAGTCCCCTAGAACTTAGAACTACTTAAACCTAACTAACCTAAGGACACCACACACACCCATGCCCGAGGCAGGATTCGAACCTGCGACCGCAGCAGTCCTGCGGTTCCGGACTGCAGCGCCAGAACCGCTAGACCACCGCGGCCGGCGAAAATTCAATTCAGGCCATTATATTCGTTCCTAGAAAATGTCGATAGATTTGAATTACAGGCAAACGTATAAAAGTAAACCTGTTATTTTATTAACATTCAGGAAATACTGAAAATCATATTATGGACAGCAGTTGTAATATCGGACGGCGCACTCCCTACGAATGACAAACATCTGCCATCATACTGACGGATTGATATATGTGCTGTCTGTACCGAGGGATATTGCACATTGATTGACGATAGAGTACAATTTGGAAGGCGATGGAATCAAACTCCCATTCGTCCTTTTTGATTTACGTTTACTAGCTTTAACGGTTAAGCAGCACCATATTTTTCCTCTGTCTCTCTTCAGAGAAGTTAGAGTTTCGTCTTTCCTGGCCTCGATTAAGTGAGGCGCCAAACACTGACCTACTTGTTCTCGTATAAGTGTTTTGACTGTAACAGTATTCTGAAATTTCTATCAAACTGCACGAAGAGTTAACACCTCTCTCAAAGATGTAATATTATTTTCATTTCATTCCCTGTACTACATATTTTTACACACTGGTGGTAAGTCAGAGCCGGAGTGTTCCACCTGGAGCAGGGTTTCCAAAATGTGTCCCGCGGAACACTGGTGTTCCACCGGAAGTGACTAAGTGTTCCACGAAAAATGACATTTTAATGATACTGATTATTCTCAAAGTTTGAACATCATTTCTTTGTCGTTAGTTATGATTTAAAATTGAAGTAATCACTGAATGAAAGAAGTTTTGTTCATTTTTTTTAAAAATGTTATTAACCTTCAAAGTAAACAAGATGTTCCATCAAAGTACCAGCATTCTCGAAGTGTTCACTCAGAGCAAACGTTTGGGTACCCCTGACCTACGGGATAGTGTACATAGGAAAACATGATGTTTTTTGATCGATACATCAGCGCAGTGACATATTTTAGAATCACATGAAAAAATGTGGTCTAGAGGCCGCCTTGGGCAGTTTCCAGCATTTTCTATAGTTTTGTTGTTAGACATGAAGTTGTGTTTTGAGAAGCATTTGTAAATACGAGGGTCGTCCACAAAGTAAGTTCCGTTTCTATTCCTGTCCGCGGCAGCGATACGATCTCAGTTCCGAGCATGCGCGGCAGTTACTCTGACTCAAGGAGAAGACATGTACGCTTTGTAGTGCTTCTTTATAATGTCAGCCGTAATTGAAAATGGCACCTCGTGTGAAATCAGATCTGTGATTCGTTTTCTAAATGCATAGAAAGTTAAACAAAAGGAAATTCATCGGCAAATCTGCGAGGTTTACAGACAGAATGGTATGAGTGATTCAATGGTTAGAGGATGGGTCAGACTGTTCAATGCAAAACGTGATCAAGTGCGCGATGAAGAACGAAGTGGACGCCCGTCTGTGGTTACTGATGAACACAATTGAAGACAAGATTAAGAACAACCATAAGTTTACACTTAGTGTCCTTGCAAATCTCACGACACTAATTCATGAAATTGTTTCTGAAAAACTGAAATTTCGACAACTTTGCTCATGTTGGGTACCCAAAATTCTTACTGAACAACACAAGAAACAACGGATGGGCAGTGTACTTCAGTTTTTGACACGCTACGATGAAGAAGGTGACGGTTTTCTTTCTCGGATAGTCACGGGAGATGAAACTTGGGTATCGTACGACACCCCTAAAACAAAACAACAATCAGTGGAATGAAGGCACACTTTATCCCCAACGAATGTTAAGCCTAAGCAAATCCTGACACCTCGAAAAGTCATGTGCACCGTTTTTGGGACAGAAAAGGCATTTTGCTGATTGATTTCTTACCACGAGGCCAAACGTTCAATGCACATGGTTACTGCGAGACCATTAAGAAATTGCGCCGTGCAATCCAGAACAAGCGCCGAGGATAACTGTAAAAAGGTGTTGTTTTTTTCCACGATAATGCCCGACCTCACACGGCGAATGTGACTAAACAACTCTTACGGGAATTTCACTGGGACCCGTTTGATCATCCTTCGTACAGCATAGACCTCGCTCCTAGCGACTTGCGTCTCTTCTTACACCTAAAATCTGTCCTTGGTGGTCAACACTTCAGCGATGATGACGAGCTGAAAGAAAATGTTACCACATGGTTGTATACACAGGCGGCAACCTTCTATGAAGAAGGCTTAAAAAAACTTGTGCCACGCTATGACAAGTGCCTACAAAGTATCGGAAGCTATGTCGAAAAGTAGTTCAACAGTTGTATATTTTTGTATAACAAATATTTTTCCTGTATCTGTACACGTTTGTTTTATATAACCAAACAGAACTTACTTCGTGGACATACCTCGTATATAAAGTACTGCATATTTAAGAACTATGTAATAAAGTAATTTGCAAAACTCTGTTAATTCTTCAGTCACAGATTTCAATGGCAAGTAAGACTCCATATATATTTCAAACTAGTTATACAATGCATAGACTGTTAACCCATACTTTATCGGTCCTGTACAAACTTCTATCTTCAAACAGAAGAAGGTCTTTTATCATAGAACATAGATACATACTTGCAAATTAACTGAGTTTCGTTAATGTATTAGCAATATGAGCTTTCTTGAAAATGGAAATTTGCGTTACTTTTCATCAGCTCCGATTTCAAAATTGTTTAACTTGTAACTGTTTTTTATAATACTTCTGATTATTTTGATTTCACTTACTGATTATAGCTGTGCAATAAAGTGTACGGTAACAGATAGACAACTAAATACAGTACTGAAAGATTTTCTCGACAGCTGCTGTTTCAAATTTCAATTGAATATTTGTTCCTAGGTACATGACTGTGTTACACCCTGGTGAAAGAAAAAGCTTGGTTGCGACGACGTCTAGTCTATAGCTTACCCCGAAGTTTAGGTTAGGTTCGAAAGTGATAATTTGGTTACGAATTGTATGAAACGTCCCCTTAGAAAAATTTATGAATTACAGTGCTGATAAACCTCTTACGTCATTTGATTATCAAACAGCTGAACGGAACTGAACGTAATCCGACATTTTACTTTACTTATTCTGATCAACTCTAAACTGACGCACAATATTTTTAGCGCTACGCAATCTGACTTTCAATAATCCCTACAAAGGAATGGCCCTGAATAACAATAACCTATACCTTTCATGAATCACTTACCTCACAAAAATCTTCGTTACTCGAACTACTGCAATACAGCGAGCACCCAATACTGGTCGCTAAATAAAAGATTCTAACTACTGAAGGCACTAACTACTGATAGGCATACTTAGCAACTTAGCAAATGAAAGATTTTGATAGAGAACAAACAATGTAGTTACCTTAATAGTTTTCAAAAGTCAGTATATATCAGTTCATGACATCCAGTTTTACAAATTTACTCTTTCTGATGGACACACGTCCAGATCATCTGCTCTCAAAACTCCGCCATCTCTCTCCCCACATCCACCACCGCTGGCGGCTCATCTCCAACTGCGCAACGCTACGCGCTGTTCACATCCAACTGCCCAACGCTACAATAGCGAATATTCCAACAATGCAAACCAGCCACAGACTGCACACAGCACAGTCAGTGATTTTCATACAGAGCGCTACGTGACGTTACCGACATAAAAACCTAAACAGTCAATTGGTGAACTCAACGAGTGTGAAAGATAAAATCCCGGTGGCGATGAGAGTCTAACCTGTAGCATAGCCCCACGTTCAGTTGTAAAATGATAGTTTGGTTGTGAGTTGGCAAAGCCAACGAATGTGGAAGACAAAAGCCTGGTTGCGGTGAAAATGTGATCTGTAGCTTTGCTCGAGCTCCAGGTCAGGTTGGAAAGCGATAGTTCGGTTGTGAATTAGCGAGGCCAACAAATGTAAAAGCAAGAAACCCATTTGCGGTGATAGACTTATTTGTAGGTTAGTCCAAGGTCTAGGTTACGTTGAGAAGTCGTAGTTTGGTTATAATTTGCCAAAGCTAACGAATGTGAAAAAGGAAAGCCTGTCTGTGGTGACAGTCTGAGCTGCAGCTTAGCTCAAAGTCAAAGCTAGATTGGAAAGCGATAGTTTGGACGTTAATTCATCTACATCTACATTTATACTCCGCAAGCCACCCAACGGTGTGTGGCGCTATCCGTAACGCTATCACGGTTACCAAATAACCCTGTGACGAATCGCGCCGCTCTTCTTTGGATCTTCTCTATCTCTTCCGTCAATCTGATCAGGTATGGATCCCGCACTGATGAGCAATACTCAATACTCTGCTGAAGCAGACGAATGTGGAAGCGAAAGACCTGGTTGTGGTGACGGATTGATTTTGTAGCTTAGCACGAGATCTAAACTAGATTGAAATGTGACAGTTTACTTCTAAATTGGCATATCCATAGAATGTGAAAACAAAAAACACTATTCTGCCTTGACTCCACTGAAATGTGAATACATTCTATCTCCAAACAACCGTCCCTCTACACAAGTGTCACAGACTCGCCTAAATGTTCCCCCTGTAAATAGCAAAAGTGGACTTATGTTCACTGCAGACTTGATTGCTAAAGTTGTCACTACTTTTACGGTCGACGCCATACTCGCAGACAAACATCACAGACGGCAAGTCAGAATCTGTTTGCATTAGAAAATGCAACACAGCTTCATTCACTACTGCACTCTCGTTACACCATCGTTGGTAATATGCATGTTGATAAATACTGAGAACTGTGGTATATGACACTTCTGCTCGCAGCCCAGCTCACAGGTGATGATGGTCCCTGATGTTCCGATCTCTCTCCGTACATTAATTCTACTGCGATCGCCATGCGGTCAGCCGTGACTGCTCGTCTGATGCAATGACTCAAGCTGCTTGTGTAGTTTCCTTCTTCAAAAAGCATTCCATATTTTAGTAATCCTTAACTGTCTACCAAATTCACTCACACACAAACGTAGTAACGAAAACGGAAAAGACTAGCACATTCACTCGTAAAAATATAATGTAAATGTAAAGGTTTCTAACATCTGAGCTCTGTACCGACTAATTCCCTGCGTCTAAGCAGACACGATGCGAAAAATCACCCTGTAGAGCTTCGAAAACTACTTCTAACTGACCGATCGAGACAGACGAGAGTATAGCGAGAGAAGAAGATTGCGCTTCGCTGAACCGCGCCATACTTCTTCTTAACCTGTAACCGTCATAAAGCAATATTCTTACTACCAGAGTTAACTTTCAGCGGGAAAGTCGATAGTTACACGAGAGCAATGTAGAAAGATAAGATTTCTAATAGCATGAGAATACGCTATTGAAATGTCCCCTTAGAAAAAATTCTGAGTGGCTGTGCTGTTAAACGTCTTACGTTATTTGATTTTCAAACAGCTGAGCAAAACTCAATGTACTTAAACAGTTTACTCTTTACTTATTCTGATCATCACTAAACCGACACACAATATTTTCAGCGCAACGCAGTCTGACTTTAAATAATCCCTACAAAAGAATGGCCCTGACTAACAATAACCTATACCTTTCATGAATCACTTACCTCACAAAAATCTTCGTTACTCTAACTACTGCAATATAGCAAGCGCCAATACTGATAGATAAATAAAAGATTCTAACTACTGAAGGCACTAACTACGGATAGTCATAGTTAGTAAATGAAAGACTTTGATAGAGAAAAAACAATGTATTTACTTTAATAGTGTTCAAAATTCATAATATATATATATCAGTTCATGACATCCAGTATTAAAAATTTCCTTTTTCTGACGGACAGCCTCCCAGATCGTCCGTTCTCGAAACTCTGGCATCTCCCTCTCCACATCCACCACTGCTGGCGGCTCACACCCAACTGAACAACGCTACGTGCTGTTCACATCCAGCTGCCCAACACTACAATAGCGAATATTCCAACAATGCCAATCATCCACAGACTGAACACAGCACAGTCAGTGATTTTCATACAGAGCGCTATGTGGCGTTACCAACATAAAAACCTGAACAGCCTACTTACATTATTTTAATTTCATTGAGTGAAAGCGGAAAATACGGTCTTACTGTCGCCAAAAAGTATTTAAACGTCGGATTAACCAAAATTAAGGCTTCATCTTGTCTAGCGTGGTGTAAGTGTTTTGTTTTACGAAGTAAAGGTGGGAAATTAGGACTAATCGCACTGTCTACGACGCGATTGATAGAGACGGAACACAAGCTCGGAACACCCGAATGTTTGTTTTCAGCTTTTTATAGAAACCACCTTAACGTGTATGACGGGACGCTTATTTTAGCCGCCGTCCTCGCGATTGCGAAACCAGTATGTTAATCACCGCGCCATCTCGCTTGGTAAAATATGTTGAATCTTACTGGGTAGACAAATTTCCGATCGTGAGGAGTAAATTTTGCGAGTGTCTCACACAGTGCGTTGCTGCAAGACAAAGACGAAGAAGTTGTGGAAATATTCCAGCCATTGACATCTCCGATGCAGCAAAAGTATAGAAGCACAGATAATGTATTTGCAGTATATCAACAAAAATGAGAAGGTTTCGAAACACTCTTTCTTAATGGTGCAGGTGAGAGTAAGTTTCTCTCAGCTGCAAGGATAAAATTTCCAAGAAGCTCTTCTCTTCCTTTTTAGGATTCTGTGCCTCAATCCGTAAAAACGGAAGCCTTTCTGGATCGCGCTTTGTTGTCCGTTCGTCTAACCCTCTATCTGTCTGTCTGCCTGACTGTTAAGAGCCCTTTTTCTCAGAAATGATTAGATGGGTGAGGTTCAGAGTCATGTCACATATTAAAGCCTATGGTGCCTTGGCGGTGTAAAAATTTTAAACTCCTAATTCAATCCAATCTAAAGATACGGCAATTTATGTGAAATATATTGATCCTAGAAAAAACACTCATCAAAACCTATAGGGTGCTTCCCTTTGACTGGAACCATGAAATTTGGCAAGAAGCAAGGTTTCACACTACAATTAAATGGAAAAATCCGAAATTGTTAATTTGTAATTATGTCAGATGAAAACAGTACTACTTCCTTTGTCATTTGCTAGTCGACTTCAAACTGTAAATTAAAACATTCTCGAAAGTCTTGAAATCCATGGTGTGATATCATTATCGTCGATTCCGGAATGGATGAACTGTCTGTGTACATAATTAAGTTTGTACGGATCCCTCAATGTGCAAGTCCTACTCGCACCCGGGCAGTTTTCTTTTTTTAGGAAAGGGAGGAATCAAACTTTTGTGACGGCTCCCAAACTCAAGGTCCTCGGCGGTACTTTTGGGGCAGCCACCACAAATTGTATAAAGCGTGGGCAGTGACCAGGATGTAGCTATGTATGTTGGCCGAAAATTAATTAATGAGAAGAATTGCGCCAGCTAGGTTTAAGAGATAACTTATCTTTATTTCTGACGAAACGTGCACCAGCAATACAAGTCCAAGTAATATCCAAGAGTAATCCGTGTACTGAGCCTAGTCAACTACAATAGCAAATATCACCTGCAGTGGCTCCGCTATAAACTCCACGAAAGGCTAGCAAAAGACAATCGACAATAGACTGTCCTCTCGGGGCCAGCGCTCCTCCTCATATGCAGAAGGCAGAGGGCGCTGCGGACCCGAGCTCAGCCATGGCGCGACCTCTTCCGTCGGCGGTAACGCCCTGAGACGCCGACGGCCGCGACAGCAACTGTGGCCAGCGATGTCACGGTCAGTGCGCGCGTGCACGAGTTGGTTTGTTAGGTCCGTGGATACAACACAAGCTTTTTCTGCAAATCAATCTCCTTATCGACAAATATCTTTCTTACTGTATATTATTTGTAACTATTAATAAAAAGCCGTTTGCGGGAAGTAGTATAAGAACATGTTTCCCTCGAAGTTTCATCACGTAATCGATTTTTAATCGGTAAAAATAAGCTTCGTCAGTAAACCAAATGCTGCCCACATGCATATCGCCGTCATCAATCCTGTGCACTATATCGTTAGCGAATGTCTCTCATGCAGCAATGGTAGCAGCGCTGAGGGGTTGCCGCGTTTGAATTTTGTATGGATAGAGGTGTAAACTCTGGCGCATGAGACGATACGTGGACGTTGGCGTCATTTGGACCGCAGCTGCAACACGGCGAATGGAAACCCGAGGCCGCTGTTGGATCACCTGCTGCACTAGCTGCGCGTTGCTTTCTGTGGTTGCCGTACGCGGTCGCCCTACCTTTACAGCACGTTCATCCGTCACGTTCCCAGTCCGTTGAAATTTTTCGAACAGATCCTTTATTGTATCGCTTTTCGGTCCTTTGGTTACATTAAACCTCCGTTGAAAACATCGTCTTGTTGCAACAACACTGTGTTCTAGGCGGTGGAATTCCAACACCAGAAAAATCCTCTGTTCTAAGGAATAAACCATGCTGTCTACAGCACACTTGCACGTTGTGAACAGCACACGCTTACAGCAGAACGATGACGTACAGAATGGCGCACCCACCGACTGTGTTGTCTTCTATATCTTTCACATCACTTGCAGCGCCATCTGTTGTTGAAAATTGTAACTACTGTAATTTCGAAAGTTTGTCCGCCTGAAAATGTACTGTTGTCCCAAGCATATTGCAACAAACGGTGTACTTCTATCGCTGCTCGTTTAGTTTTTATTGCCGTTTCAAATATACCGGTCATTTTTGAAACACCCTGTAGGTGCACTGTTCTGATGCACTTTGAACTTCTTGCACTTTTCTGCTTGATTTTAACGTACAAGACCTTTTGTATAAGAATACATCTGTAGTAAACTGGCTGTCTTAAGTAATGAGTTGATCGATTTTGATGAAGCTTGAAGGACACAGTTGAAACTGTGCACTAATATGTCACGACAAATAATTCCACAGTAAGGTTATCAGTCTCGTTTCTCTTTTACTGTGGTTTATAATCAGATTAATAAGTTACATTAAGCGAAAAAGTCAATAAACGAAGTGTGGTGGAACCGAAAGTGGTGTGCACATTGATGCCATGTGGAAAGGAAAGAATAAGTCATCAAGAAATTAGGCTCTCCAGTGCAGTACTTCAACCAGCAAGTGTTGTCTACGTTTTCAGTGACACAAAGAGAAACAGAAATGAAGGGGAAAAAGTTAGTTAAAAGTAAATCCGGGGATCAGTAACAAGAGAGAAGCATGAGTTTCTGCTTAGAACAAATGGAGGCCTCCAAAAAAGATACAGCAAGGAAATTTATATCTACCATACGACAATTTACAGTTGGGGCTCCCAGAAAGATTTGCACAATTTACGGAGTATAAAACAGAAAGCTATTGGATCTAAGACATAAATAAATGCATTGCAGAAATGAGCATGATGAATGATGGGGTATAAAACAAGTTTACACTTAAAACATGATATATTTCTAGTAATAGGAAAGATAATGCATCTGGAGAGTGTATTGGAAGGAAAAAGAAACTGAAATAGTGAGGAATTGTTGGAAGCAATGCAGAAAACGTAAATCAAATTAACTGAATGCAATGGGTTATTTAATATGTATCTTACGAGGCTGAAACTGTAAAAATGAAATATGAATAAATCATTTCACAGCATGAATTGAAATTTTGGCTCTACGTTCATTTTGCTTTGCATGATTGGTTCTGTTCACTTGAATAAAAAGTTTTTTGTAGGAAGAAGATTTCAGTTATTAGAAAAGTAATTATTAAAAGTGAAATGTCTTTCTTATGGTCAGCTGTAAATTATTATCCTTCTTTCCTTCGCCGAAACCATTGCATAAACAATCACCATAAACAATTTTTAAATTTGTGAGTAAGAGCTTAAACCAGTGATGTGGTTAGTATAAAGAAAATCGGAAGTGACAAACGACCAAATCGTTTCTTCCTTCTTAAAATCCTCACCTTCCATCAAGTAAATCCCGAAAAGACTTACTAGAAATGTTCTAGGCAGAGCAATGTTAAGAGCCGATAAACACGAATGACGACATTAACATTCAGACTGCGTGATAAAAAATGAGTAATAATTGTAAGCTGTCATTATTTCTACTTGAAATTATCATTATCTGTTTTGTAGAAACTTTTAAGGCGAACAGTGGAAAAACAACCTTAGACTGTTAACAATTTGCATTTGTTCAACTATTTTCATTTGTGAGCTTCCGTATGGATGCGACCATCGGGAACCAAATTGTTGCATACGAATCTTGCACGTGAAGCATTCTTCGTGTACTAGGGAAATTAAATGAAGATTAACACGAGATGTAAGTTCATAGCAAACGGAACTGGTGACTTATTTAAATTAACTTCTGTTTCGCAACGAAGTTATCAGTATGAAAAAGCACTTTAGGATTCATTGATTTTAGGAAAGTTTTTATTTCAGTTTCAAGAAAAGCAGTACTAATTGTTGATGACAAAAATATTGGCTCAACCATAAGCGTCCACAAGGGGCGGAGGTGGGAGAGGGATATGGACTAGTCGCCAGCCCGCTCCCCCCTCCCCCTCCCTTAAATCTGGAGTACAGCGTTTTTATTTATTACAGAATTTCATGCACTTCTATAAGTGAATGGATAACCATCAGTTCTTTTGCCTATAATACATCATTGAGTGCCACCTATAAAATTTAGTTCTTGTGGATGACTCCAAACTGAACAGCTCATTTCCATAATCTCCTGTGGATGCTATGTGCCCCAAACACACACGTTATAACGATTAGTTGTTCGAGACACATGAAATGTGGCTTTGTCCCTGAGAACCAATTTCTGCGAAAAACAGACTTCCTCTAGTAGCCGCTGTAAATCATTCCGAAAGGCGGAACAAAACTCATTGCCCCGAGAAATCAGCGCTTCTAAGAACTGCAGCCGGTTTTACAAGCAGACGTTTCCGCAGAATATGTCACACAGTTGACTGCACGTCTGTGCCTGCACGCGTCGTTGGTTTCCTCGCGCTCCTGACGAGCGATTCTCGCACATGGTCCACATTCTCTGCTGACGGTCCCGGCCTGCCTGTTTACTTCGAGCCGCCGTAAACCTGTATGAACTGTTACCTGATATCTGATACAAAATTATTGCTGAATCTTCACAACGGACTCACAGTGAGCCAATTCGAAGTCACAAAACGCACGCGTCCGCCTACTATACCCCATTTTCTGATACGCCTGCCCCGTAGTGGTGCAATCTGGAACTATGCCGTAATACGTATTAAGAATCAAAACATTAGGAGATGCTTTATCCACTGATATGTGTCATTTTTGTGTGTCTCGTAGTTTTCGCGCTGTCGTCTTCTGAAATACCAGAGATAGGGAAGAGTGACCTGTACTGTAGCAGATCCAAAGCTGTACCACCACTATAAAATTCGTACCTTTTGTAGTGTCCGACATTTAGTGAGGCCAACGTGAACTAACCATATGGTTAGCTATGAGTTTTGTGTGTTAAGAATCAGAGTGTCTAAAGACTGCAATAATTATGTTGTAGTTTTCATCCAACTTTTGTGTACTGGCGAAGGAAATTACTGTTATAAGGTAAGTGGGAACATAATGTTTTATTTGTGGTTGAGTATGCATGAAATAAACTTAGTTTTCAGACAGTTATGAATCTTTATTCGCTGTAGTTCATTTGTAGAAAACTGACGAGGGCAAAATGGCGACGTTGCCTGCGATATACCACTGTAAGTTTCCGATATTGTACCGGTACAACTTGTAACGCCGGAAATGCATATCCTCCTATTTCCATCTACTGCACTATAATTTTTTTTCCTTGTTTTGTTGCCTCAAGATATGACATTTCTGTCTCTTTATATATTGTAATTGTTTTACTGTTTATATATATGCATTTATGTCGATGTATAATTGGTTTGTTTCGTAAATATTATTTGTATTTTTACGCTGGGTCTTGCCTAGGGAAAACTGCTATCGAACGATTACATCGATAGGTCGTGTGAAGAATCAAAGTGTGTAGGATCTTTGGTAGTGTTAACTCTGCCGCGTGGAGCGCGGGCTGAGCAGAGAGAGTCTGGCTGGAGTAGCGAGTGGAGCAGGTGTGTTGTGTGAAGCTCCCGCGAGTTGCCGCGCTTTCGGGGTTTGGCAGCATGTAATTGCGCTCGACTTGCGATGATAGTTTCTGACATGGTGTCGTGGACGGGAAGCATTAGCTGGCGTATATCAAGAGCCCGCTTCGTCTGGTGACCGTGTCGAGAAGAAGGCGAGCCAACATCCAGCTTCTGCAACAGCGACGGCCGACAATGAGTGACTGTCGCCACCTCCTCGATCGACGGCTTCAAACCTTCAATCAACCAACAAGGAAGACTGGGAGCACGTAAAGTTTTAGAACTGTATGGCAGACCTCAGCTTTTCAAACTGTACCATTTTTGTAACTATAATTACAGCAACTTAGCATGAACATTTGTTGCTCATTGTCCCAATTGCATTACCAAGCAGGGCCCCTTCCTTTTCCGGAATGAACCCGAGTGTCGTTGAAATTCAAACGCCAGCATTAAAATAATAATATAGCATTTCACTGCTTTAATTTCAAAGTTCATTTAAAGTATTCATAGCTGGCTACAATATTTAGATTACACAAGCACGAATTAAGAGTGCGAGTTTTGTTACCGTATTTTAGCTTACCTGTGACTGCAGCTCAGCTTGGTACGTACTAAATTTTACTATTGTTAATTGTTCAGAATCATTTAATTCAAGTTCAAAGTTAAATCCCTTATTTCTAAATTGCGTAGATTCAATTAGTTTTTGAAATGATTGTTGAGGTAGTCCAAGACTAACCGTATTTCACTGAATTTCGATGTGCTTCAGAAAGGAAGCTTACTGTTAACTTCAGTCTCTAAATTAACTTTCGATTTTCCTGTTTTATTAATTCTTTTGCTAAATTAAGTCAGAGTGTAGCGAAATTTATTACTTCTGACAAACTTTCAGTTTTCACACTGCACGTGTGCAGTGCCACGCTTCTAGTGCTAATTATATGTGTAATAACCTTTCTTTTTCAGTTACTATAGTATTTGTCCTTAGGACTGGCGACCATAATTTCCCCCAAATCTCAAATATCTAATTACTGCTAGTTAATTGTTAACGTAACGGCCGCACAGTTACTTTCTTTATTAACTTTACCCCTTTTCAAAATTAATTTCCACCTGTTTCATTAGCATTTTTCCTTTCATGTAGATGTAACTCTTTCCTCCCTCTTTACCGACAGATTAACTTCAGTGACGATTGCGTTTCCCAAATTTCCATTAGGTACACGCGGTTTAATTTTTGACTGTCATTAAGGTCGATAAGTGAGGGGGAGGTTACAAACTGAAGAAAATATCATGTAGAATATGACATTTACAACATGCATTTAGCGTTATTACTGCAACATAATAATTAGAAATGATGCGGTGAATTTTCCAATGCGTTCTTTATCCTCAGTTACTAATCAAATAATTGTTTTCTACTGCATTTCAGTATGCCATCAGAAAGGTGTTATGGAAAGTGGAGCTGGGATGCATTTAAGCCAACAATTAAGAAGCACGCTGAAAATAAAAGCAAAGAAGTAAGCAGGGAAATGAAGAAGTTTGGGCACAGTAAAACGTTTTCCAACGCTGTTGAAAAGGAACTGGAAAGGCATATTCTTAAATATGAAGATATAATGTTTGATTTAAGTATGAAGAACGTATGAAAACATGCGTTCGACTTTGTTTTAGAGACTCCATGAAATGAAAAGTGCAAAGAGTGAAGGGTGGGGGGAAGAAGTAAAAAAGTTGTACTGCAGTGCCTGCTAATGGTGATTAAGAACTAAAATGTGGAACGTTTCCTTAAATTCAGTCTAGTATGTATATTTCAGCTCATGTCTGTAGTTAATAAGGATGGTACAATTTGTGCATCCACTGGTACATATTAGGAACCCAGATTCATAATTTGTACCACGTTCAGATGTTTAGAAAATTAGGTGTAATGTGTTTACTTTCCACAGAAGTTCCATTCTTTAAATCAGATGTCAAGAACAACATTCTCCAGTTGAATATGGCATTGTTTAAATAATTTTTGAACTTTCTGTTTAGGCTGTAATAAATAAAACCCCAAAAGTGGTACAATTCACGCAACTATCCCCTACTTATGAACGTTTTCAGAAGCAAGTTGCAAATTTTAAAAGGCAGTAACCTTGAAACTGACATATCCTGTTAGGCTATTTCAACTAACAACGGAATAGCATTGAAAGACTGATGTTACATCTCGCAAAATAAATGAATAAATAAATAAATGGAGCAAGAAACAGACGAAGTAGAAGACATGATTACAACTGAACTAACTATGATCTGGAAGATTATGAAACGTTGAAGCAGCCAAATTAAAGGCAGGTCGACCAAGAAAAACTTTTTGCTGGATTGCAAAAGATTAGAAAAGATCGGGATGATGATGTAATTCAAGATTGACAGATGTCATTAGAAAAGATGCTTGAGCTATGGGGTAAGGTATGGAAAAGTGTAGAGGAATCCCTTTTTCAGAATTGTTCGCTGGTGATTGTTACTTGACAAAGTGGCTCTCGGATAGAGGATACAATAGCTAAAGCGATGGAACCACTTCTCTTCGAAGATTTGGTTTGATTGCTATGATCGCTTCCGAAACAGCTTCCAACAGTACCTAGGCTGCATCAGTTCTCTTTATTTGGAACTGTGCAACGTAGTATATTGTCTTTCTTTTGCAGATTCATTGTATCTAACAAGAATTAAACACATTTGCTTTAATATGATCCCTGTCTCATATAGGTATCTCTGTCTATTCCTAGACAATTCTTTTTGATAAGTTTTTAGAGACAATCCTTGATCTCTTTAACGACACTTGCGTATGTATTATCTTTTTAATAAATTCTTGTGCATCATCAAATTTCTGATATATTTTCGTTAGGCAAGAATATTTATTAGTAACCTTTCTCGTTGATCTCTATAAGATCACTTCACTTTATTTTGTAGCATCATTGCATGTAAATTCTTTCAGTGCAATAGGATTTATTCACACTGCAGGTAATATCGGTGCGTTTGTTCTAGAATAAGACTGAACAAGAACTGAAGCATTTCAGCATTAAGTATCACATGATTTATGGTAGTCATTCAACTATTTCTAATTTTCACATTGGATTTTAATTAATGAAAGAGACTGCCTTCGTAGGCGAATGGCTAATGTCGCTGCCTTCAGTGCGGAAGAAGTGGGTTCGATTCCAGGTACCTCATGCAATTTTTTTTGACGTAGGGAGGCCTGCAACGGGTTCCACTCAGCCCCGTGCGGCAGGACGGGTAGTTACTTGAGTAATGAAGCAGCAGCAGCATCAGGACTCATACGTTGGCAATAACACCTGGAAGGATCGGCGTCACGCTGATCACGTGTCTCTCGATCGTAGATCGCTCCTCGTACTGGTCTGTCGGCACCAGTCAGCCAGTCATAACAGGCGTCGCGACTAATCTGTGAGCGGTGTTTACGTTTCCTTGCGGTGGAGTCAGAGGCCTGCAACAATCAACAGCGAGGTCTCCTTGCTATCGTTGCAACAGGGAATGGCTCAGCGCTTACTGCTCTTGCAACGAAAATTCTGCCGTTGGTATGCCACGTCGCTCATGCGCTCAACATGAAATAGAAAACAAACACACTTTCATATATTATTGTAATACTTACATAGAATCGACAACATACATTACATTACTGCTAAGTTTAAGAAGCCTCTATCAGATCCCTCACACACACACACACACACACACACACACACACACAATTAAAGAGACAAATTGGCCTGCAGAAAAAAGCGTTTATTTTTACGAAACAATACTTTTTCTACTTTTCAGCGTAATCCCCTTGAACATTTATGCACTTGTTCCAACGGCCTACAAACTTTTTTTTTATTCCGGCTGCAAAGAACTCCTTATCTTGATGTTTGAACCAATGTCCCGCAAACTTTTTCACGTCCCCGTTGAAGTGGAACCTCTTCACACGTAATGCCTCCTTCAGTGCACCAAACAAATGGAAATCACCAGGTGCTAAATCAGAGCTGTAAGGGGAATAAAGGCAATACTTCCCAGCCCATTTTGTAGATGGTTTCAAGGGTTAGTTGAGCAATATGAGGACATGCGCTGTCTTACTGAAGAACCATACCTCTCCTCTGAGATCCACGACGTCTCTCTCTCTCATTGCTGGCTTCACCTTGTTTAAAAGCAAATCCTGGTGGTATTGGCTGTTCATTGTACGCTCCTCTTCGAGATAATCACAAAAAAACGGACCTTCAGCATCCCAAAACACCGTGAACATGACTTCTCCTGCTGATGCTTCAGTTTTGAATTTATTCTTGACAGGTGAGTTGATGTGCCTCCACTCCATGCTTTGTCTTTTTTTATTATTATTATTCTAGCTCATAATAGTGAACCCAAGTTTCATCACAAGTTAAAATTTTGTTGAGGAATGCTCGCCATCTCTTTCATAACGTTCCTTTAGCTTTGTGCTCACTCTCAAACTTGTTTCCTTGTTTCGCCGCTTCAACTCCTTTGTGACTAGTCTTGCACATGTTTTGCGGTACTTGAGCTTGTTACGGATAATTTTATGAACTGTACCAGTACTAACTTGAACCTTAACTATCATTTCCACAGTCACGCGTCGGTCGGCTCGAATAACGTCATCAATTCGACTTTCAAGTGAGGGAATTGAAACTGCAACTGGTCAGTCAGAACGGTGTTCCTCAGTCCTTGAGTCACAATTTTTGAACAGCTCTACCCATTTGTACAAATCTGCACAATTCATACAATCTTCCCTATAAACTTTAGACATTCTACAGTATACGTTCACTGGTTTCTCGCCTTCAGCAACTAAAAAACGAGTAACAGATCGTTGTTCAACTAATGTGGACGTTTCAAGCGGACTCGCCATTTTCAAATGTTGATACATCACCTGGTCAGGGCTCATCCCAGTGATGCCAACTTAAAGCCATAAAAGTACCAAAATTTCCATACTAACAGTTTTTCCCCAGACCAATTATTGAATGTGTCATTTACCTGGACGTGCGTTTTCTTTTCTTTATTATGTTACAAATAAGTGGACACGGAAATCAGTTCCATATCCTTGTTCCATCATTTAAACTGTTGTGCGTGATTGAAACGTGTGAATGTGAGTTTTCGTGATAGATTTCTGCTACTGCAGTTTTCGTAGCCGTAGGGGATGAAGAAAGGCAGAGAGGTCTAACATGGTCATCATAGATGGTACAATAGCTCACAAAAGGGTTAAGTTGGCAGATACAACGTCCACATCTTTGGTGCTCAAAGGAACAGAGATTGAAATAAGTATATGGTGTCCTTCACTCCACTGCAAAAGTATCCAATCCTCCATAAACCGCAACCACTTGAACTTAACTGTTGACACTTTACAATTCTCCACCATTCATGCAGTGCTAACGTCATCAACTCAATCCAGTTCTCACGACCATAACAATAACTGCACGTCGCATGCAATCGCTTAGACGGGAAGTACAGTAGTACGAGGGTTCTAGTATCTTGTCACGTCAGAGTTTTCGCCCCTGAAACCTTTTTTGTAGAAAGGCTCAGTAGAACAGGCATCAATAGTTGGTGGTATTTACTTACGGGCCACACCAGCAATCACCGGTGGCGAAGCACTTAAACTGTGAAAATTCCAAAAGATGTTCGTAAGACAGAAATAGGTACTGGCTTTTCCCAGTTACAGGTTCAGCGTTTTACGACAGTAGGGGCATGTTGGTTTGTGGAATTTCCGAGTACCACGCGGGCCAGTCTCTCAGGAATCCTGGTTTCCTAGGATCGAATGCCAGAGGGTCTGTCATACCAAGGGGCAGCGGTGTACATAGCCGGTGACCGTTTGTTGGGCCGCGGGCCGTGCCTAGAGTACTGGGGAGGAAGGCGGAAGGCACCAGTACTGCAGCCGGGAGATGCGACGTGATCGTCCGCTTCGCTGCACCGCTGAGCACGTCTCTGGCCTCACCTGCTCTTTCTCTCTCTCTCTCTCTCTCTCTCTCTCTCTCTCTCACACACACACACACACACACACATACACGTGCGAATCCATGTCCAGAAGCACGGTATCCAACGTGAAGTATCGGTACCTGACTCATGAGTGGTATCTGAAGAGTTATCGGTAGTTAGCCTCATCCTCGATAAAAAGATTGGAGTGCATACTGTTTTTAAAATTTGTATATAATAGAGTGTCGTGGGTACGTTTGGAGAACAGCACGTCAACAATTAATCGGGGATAACTTAGACAGTTTGCAACTATCAAGCAGTTTAAGACCACTAATATACTTTTTACAAAAAAAAAAAAAAAAAAAAAAAAAAAAAACATACATAATATTACATGAAGTGTTAGAGGTTATGATCTTTAATAGCCTACGTAATCACAAACGACATGATATGTAATGAGGCTGAAGATAGACTCGAATATACTCGAGCACACAGTAAGCAATATTTGTTCTGATCACTATTTAGTCATCGCAACACGTAAGTGGGGAAACTTAAGCCAAGAAGACAAAGCTAAATGTCTTTAAAGGATACCTTCTGGAACAAAAAGTATTAGAAAATGTTGTCAAAGTCGGCTACGGAAACATTTGCTAGACACTACAACTGACCAAGTTGTAGAGTAAGAATGGCGGAATATTAAAGAACTCATAGAAATTGCGGTAATGGGAGATCGGGAAAAAAGAACAACTAAGAAAAAGGATAGGTAAGAGTACGGATTGAAATAAAACACAAAAGCCGTTGAAGAGAGAGATAAAGCCCATAAAAAACTCCTGCAGAGTCAAATACCAGAAACTGTAGAGGAATATAAGAGAAAAATGTGATCATTTTACAACTAACGTAGAAAAGTATATACACGCGAGGCGAACTTTAAACCATAAAGTGAACAAATACTTAATTGGATCAGAGAAATATGCAGCAGAAATGAATATAATTAACGAAAATCATTGGAAAGAATCTTATAGGAATTTAGTGGCAAATGGAAGATTCAGAATTAAAGGAAGAGAAAATGACATTGTGGATTCAGTCACAATAGAACCACTGCAAGTAGTTTCAAAACGTATAAAAAACAGGAAAGTATGTGATGTAGTCTAAATTATTATATTGGTGCATAAGTTGGTAGCGTTTTTGTTTTGCATGTTGGTATTCCGCTTGCTATTATCTTATTTATCGATTGTCATCTTCTGTTTGTAGTTCACTAGTTCTGTTTGAGTTTATACATTGTCGTTTGGAAATAGTGAGTGGAGCCGTAGACGCTGGAAAAGTAGAGAGATCGGAACATTTCATGCATATTCTTCTCTTTGGGTTCAATACAGGGCTGACAGTAGCGGAGGCAGCCAGAAACATTTGGGCCGTGTATGGGGAAAATGCTGTTGGACAGAGCGCGGCTAGAATATGGTTATCTCGTTTTCAGGAGGATCATTTTTATATTAGTGGCTGTCCCCATCAAGAGGACCTTTGGGAATTGATGAAGATCGTTTAATCACTTTAATCCACAATGATATACGTCAGCGTATTCCAGAACTGGCAAATGTGATTACTCCACCATCGTACAACATTTTCATACAGTGGGAAAGGCTCAAAAATCTGATGTATGAGTATCGCATGCTCGAAGCCAAAATCAAAAACATCAGCGGGTGGCCGCCTGTGTATCTCTGCTTACTCGTCATCAAATGGTTCAAATGGCTCTAGGCACTATGGGACTTAACATCTATGGTCATCAGTCCCCTAGAACGTAGAACTACTTAAACCTAACTAACCTAAGGACATCACACAACACCCAGCCATCACGAGGCAGAGAAAATCCCTGACCCCGCCGGGAATCGAACCCGGGAACCCGGTACTCCTCATCAATTTGCTCCTGAGCAACATCGACCCTTCCTATCCTGAAACGTTACTGGTGACAAGAAGTGGTATCTCTATGCTGGAATAAAAAAAAGTAAGGAATAGCTGAGCCCAACCTGCGCGCATCCACGAAAGATACTCATATATAGTGTTATGCATCTGGTGGGGCAACAAGGGTGTGGTGTGCTACGAATTGCTTCCCCGAGGTCTAGCCATCACTGCTGATATTTATTGTCAACAACTGACACGTCTTGCAGACAGGAAGTCAATCGGCACCCACCTTTTTCGCCTGATTTTGAGGCCTCAGATTTTCACCTCTTTCGCTCTCTGTCAAACAACCTTTAAGGAACTTTCTTTGGGCATGTAAATGAGCTCCGTTTCTCAATCTAGAAATACTAAAGTTAGCCTAGCGTTGGGAGACTGTTGTAAACAGTGGCGGAGGACTAAGTCTCTGCTACATGTATCTGTTGTGTTTATTAAACTTACGAAAAAATGCTACCAACCGAAATATGGAACTTTTGAAGCAAGCTGGTTTCTGTTTTAATTTTATATTAATAGATTCACTAAATGAATTTGACACTGGCGGAAAAATTTCAGATTTCAGAAGTGATATTGATGTTTTAAAAAGATGAAGATAGCAGTTGTGATAATTACAAAGGAATTACCCTCCTAAACCGGGCCTATGAAATATTTGCAAAAATAATTAATAATCGTACGAGAACTATGACAGAGACTATCTTGTTAAAAAAAAAAGACAAAGTGGATTCCGGAAAGGCTGTCTAGGCTGTGATGATATATTTACCAGAGAAAGACTATTAGATAACGAGGACAAGTCAATTTGTAAGGTTCATACGTTTTATGCTACTGTAAATAACTCACATCTACGGTACTGGGACAAAGAGGAATGAATTCACTGTAGGAGTAGTGAAAAAGGTCCTTGACTGTGTTTAGTTTTATCTTTCGTTGACTTGTCAGTTAGTCGACTGTGCAGGGCTGAGGCATTCTTATTTGGGGCATGGTACAAGCAGCTGAGTTTTTCAAAGGATGAGATCTCTTTTCTGTAAATCTGGGAGAAGCTATCTAGAATACTTTATTATAGAGATGAGAAATTGGTTCAAATATCAAGATAAAGAGTTCTTTGCAGTCAGAATAAAAAAATCTTGTAGCCCGTTGGAACAAGTGCATAAATGTTCAAGGGGATTACTTTGAAAAGTAGAAAAAGTATTCTTTTGTAAAAATAAACGCTTTTTTCTCCAGACCAATTAGTCTCTTTAATTACAGAGATGAAAACTGATCTAATGCTTTCTTCTTTATTTTATTCATGGAGAATATTTTGCAGTAATTTCAAAGGTGTGTTTGTAGTTTCTTTGTAACGAGAGAATATTTCAGCGGCTAGAGTCTTCCAGTGTTGTGCAGTCTTTTTGTCGATAGTCAGAGGCTGATTTCTCAAAAATGATATTCCTTAATGGAAAAACCCACCTCTATTATTCATATTAAAGCTTTAAATTTTTTATTTCGTGTGCATTGCATCTTACGCACACGAAGCAAAGTAGCAACCGGAGCAAAGAAAAGATAAGTATGTTAATTTTCAGTAACACTGTTGGTAATTTCTAATTTCAAACAGTTACTTCCCCCCATGAACCATGGACCTTGCCGCTGGTGGGGAGGCTTGCGTGCCTCAGCGATACAGATGGCCGTACCGTAGGTGCAACCACAACGGAGGGGTATCTGTTGAGAGGCCAGACAAACATGTGGTTCCTGAAGAGGGGCAGCAGCCTTTTCAGTAGTTGCAGGGGTAACAGTCTGGATGATTGACTGATCTGGCCTTGTAACATTAACCAAAACGGCCTTGCTGTGCTGGTACTGCGAACGGCTGAAAGCAAGGGGAAACTACAGCCGTAATTTTTCCCGAGGACATGCAGCTCTACTGTATGATTAAATGATGATGGCGTCCTCTTGGGTAAAATATTCCGGAGGTAAAATAGTCCCCCATTCGGATCTCCGGGCGGGGACTACTCAGGAGGACGTCGTTATCAGGAGAAAGAAAACTGGCGTTCTACGGATCGGAGCGTGGAATGTCAGATCCCTTAATCGGGCAGGTAGGTTAGAAAATTTAAAAAGGGAAATGGATAGGTTAAAGTTAGATATAGTGGGAATTAGTAAAGTTCAGTGGCAGGAGGAACAAGACTTTTGGTCAGGTGATTACAGGGTTATAAATACAAAATCAAATAGGAGTAATGCAGGAGTAGGTTTAATAATGAATAAAAAAATAGGAGTGCGGGTTAGTTACTACAAACAGCATAGTGAACGCATTATTGTGGCCAAGATAGACACAAAGCCCATGCCTACTACAGTAGTACAAGTTTATATGCCAACTACCTCTGCAGATGATGAAGAAATAGATGAAATGTATGACGAGATAAAAGAAATTATTCAGGTAGTGAAAGGAGACGAAAATTTAATAGTCATGGGTGACTGGAATTCGTCAGTAGGAAATGGGAGAGAAGGAAACATAGTAGGGGAATATGGATTGGGGGGAAGGAATGAAAGAGGAAGCCGCCTTGTAGAATTTTGCACAGAGCATAACTTAATCATAGCCAACACTTGGTTCAAGAATCATAAAAGAAGTTTCATATCAGCGCACACTCCGCTGCAGAGTGAAAATCTCATTCTGGAAACGTCCCCCAGGCTGTGGCTAAGCCATGTCTCCGCAATATCCTTTCTTTCAGGAGTGCTAGTTCTGCAAGGTTCGCAGGAGAGCTTCTGTAAAGTTTGGAAGGTGGGAGACGAGGTACTGGCAGAAGTAAAGCTGTGAGTACCGGGCGTGAGTCGTGCTTCGGTAGCTCAGTTGGTAGAGCACTTGCCCGCGAAAGGCAAAGGTCCCGAGTTCGAGTCTCGGTCGGGCACACAGTTTTAATCTGCCAGGAAGTTTCATATCAGCGCACACTCCGCTGCAGAGTGAAAATCTCATTCTGGAAACGTCCCCCAGGCTGTGGCTAAGCCATGTCTCCGCAATATCCTTTCTTTCAGGAGTGCTAGTTCTGCAAGGTTCGCAGGAGAGCTTCTGTAAAGTTTGGAAGGTGGGAGACGAGGTACTGGCAGAAGTAAAGCTGTGAGTACCGGGCGTGAGTCGTGCTTCGGTAGCTCAGTTGGTAGAGCACTTGCCCGCGAAAGGCAAAGGTCCCGAGTTCGAGTCTCGGTCGGGCACACAGTTTTAATCTGCCAGGAAGTTTCATATCAGCGCACACTCCGCTGCAGAGTGAAAATCTCATTCTGGATCATAAAAGAAGGTTGTATACCTGGAAGAATCCTGGAGATACTAGTAGGTATCAGATAGATTATATAATGGTAAGACAGAGATTTAGGAACCAGGTTTTAAATTGTAAGACATTTCCTGGGGCAGATGTGGATTCTGACCACAATCTATTGGTTATGAACCGCAGATTGAAACTGAAGAAACTGCAAAAAGGTGGGAATTTAAGGAGATGGGACCTGGATAAACTGAAAGAACCAGAGGTTGTAGAGAGTTTCAGGGAGAGCATAAGGGAACAATTGACAGGAATGGGGGAAAGAAATACAGTAGAAGAAGAATGGGTAGCTCTGAGGGATGAAGTAGTGAAGGCAGCAGAGGATCAAGTAGGTAAAAAGACGAGGGCTAATAGAAATCCTTGGGTAACAGAAGAAATATTGAATTTAATTAATGAAAGGAGAAAATACAAAAATGCAGTAAATGAAGCAGGCAAAAAGGAATACAGACGTCTCAAAAATGAAATCGACAGGAAGTGCAAAATGGCTAAGCAGGGATGGCTAGAGGACAAATGTAAGGATGTAGAGGCTTGTCTCACTAGGGGTAAGATAGATACTGCCTACAGGAAAATTAAAGAGACCTTTGGAGAGAAGAGAACCACTTGTATGAATATCAAGACCTCAGATGGCAACCCAGTTCTAAGCAAAGAAGGGAAGGCAGAAAGGTGGAAGGAGTATATAGAGGGTTTATACAAGGGCGATGTACTTGAGGACAATATTATGGAAATGGAAGAGGATGTAGATGAAGACGAAATGGGAGATAAGATACTGCGTGAAGAGTTTGACAGAGCACTGAAAGACCTGAGTCGAAACAAGGCCCCGGGAGTAGACAACATTCCATTTGAACTACTGATGGCCTCGGGAGAGCCAGTCATGACAAAACTCTACCATCTGGTGAGCACGATGTATGAGACAGGCGAAATACCCTCAGACTTCAAGAAGAATATAATAATTCCAATCCCAAAGAAAGCAGGTGTTGACAGATGTGAAAATTACCGAACTATCAGTTTAATAAGTCACAGCTGCAAAATACTAACGCGAATTCTTTACAGACGAATGGAAAAACTGGTAGAAGCCGACCTCGGGGAAGATCAGTTTGGATTCAGTAGAAATGTTGGAACACGTGAGGCAATACTGACCTTACGACTTATCTTAGAAGAAAGATTAAGAAAAGGCAAACCTACGTTTCTAGCATTTGTAGACTTAGAGAAAGCTTTTGACAATGTTAACTGGAATACTCTCTTTCAAATTCTGAAGGTGGCAGGGGTAAAATACAGGGAGCGAAAGGCTATTTACAATTTGTACAGAAACCAGATGGCAGTTATAAGAGTCGAGGGGCATGAAAGGGAAGCAGCGGTTGGGAAGGGAGTAAGACAGGGTTGTAGCCTCTCCCCGATGTTATTCAATCTGTATATTGAGCAAGCAGTAAAGGAAACAAAAGAAAAATTCGGAGTAGGTATTAAAATTCATGGAGAAGAAGTAAAAACTTTGAGGTTCGCCGATGACATTGTAATTCTGTCAGAGACAGCAAAGGACTTGGAAGAGCAGTTGAACGGAATGGACAGTGTCTTGAAAGGAGGATATAAGATGAACATCAACAAAAGCAAAACGAGGATAATGGAATGTAGTCAAATTAAGTTGGGTGATGCTGAGGGAATTAGATTAGGAAATGAGACACTTAAAGTAGTAAAGGAGTTTTGCTATTTAGGGAGTAAAATAACCGATGATGGTCGAAGTAGAGAGGATATAAAATGTAGACTGGCAATGGCAAGGAAAGCGTTTCTCAAGAAGAGGAATTTGTTAACATCGAGTATAGATTTAAGTGTCAGGAAGTCGTTTCTGAAAGTATTTGTATGGAGTGTAGCCATGTATGGAAGTGAAACATGGACGATAACTAGTTTGGACAAGAAGAGAATAGAAGCTTTCGAAATGTGGTGCTACAGAAGAATGCTGAAGATAAGGTGGGTAGATCACGTAACTAATGAGGAGGTATTGAATAGGATTGGGGAGAAGAGAAGTTTGTGGCACAACTTGACTAGAAGAAGGGATCGGTTGGTAGGACATGTTTTGAGGCATCAAGGGATCACAAATTTAGCATTGGAGGGCAGTGTGGAGGGTAAAAATCGTAGAGGGAGACCAAGAGATGAATACACTAAGCAGATTCAGAAGGATGTAGGTTGCAGTAGATACTGGGAGATGAAGAAGCTTGCACAGGATAGAGTAGCATGGAGAGCTGCATCAAACCAGTCTCAGGACTGAAGACCACAACAACAACACTTCCTTCCGAGTATAGTAGTAGTTTATTTTTGTGGATATTCTTAGTCTAACATTGCACTTCATATCACGCGTCTTTCATAAAATTCTTTGGTAGTGATTTTTAGGTACATAGTTTTCATAGAGCACGAAATTTGATTCTTTTAGCATTTAATTAGATTCATTTTCTGTACTTCAAATTTTGTATTGAGGTAAAAGTTTTAGATATCAGTCTATTCAGTTTTCTCTCACACAAACTAAATTTTATACAAAGCTTACAAGTTTAGATACAAATATAGCTTTTACTGGCTTCGAAAATATGGGACATAAAGACTAAAGCTGGATATCTTTTACACGTTTCTGAAACTATAAGAAGTGTATACAAGGACATAAACATAATAACGAAAGCTGGCAATAACAAAAGTGAAGAAATCGGTACCAATAAAGGACTTAAACAAGCTGTAGTTTGTCATCAGTTACGGAAAGAAAGAAGAAAAATTAAAATTTTAAAAAACCATAGCCTCAGGTGTACTGCTATATGGAAGCGATTCATGGATCATTAAAATATGTGGTAAAAGTAAACTAAAAGCAGCAGAAATGAGATTTCTCAGTAAAGTTAGGGCCGTTACTAGCAAATACGTTCTAAGAAATGAGGATTCACGTGCTCATATACTTCGGGCATGTGTGACACGTTCAGGTTTCTCCCAGTCCCTTCATGTTCTCACTTACAGGAGCTAATGGCGGCAGAAAACAGCAAACTGTATTTGAAGGGAGGGGCAGGAGAGAGAGTAACACACTTTTGGAGGTTCAGTCTCTATAAAGGATGGTATAACAATTTTCGTCAGTTGCTATCGACTGGTGGGCTGAAATATCGCTGTCAAAAGGAAATAACATCGCAATCAGAAAGTCTCTATATCCACACTTCATAATAAATGCTGTAACTGAGATACAACGAAAGTAAGTGAATTTCAGTTTATTTGCTTCCAACGTTATCAAATGTTCAAATGGCTTTAAGCACTGTGGAACTTACATCTGAGGTCATCAGTCCCCTAGACTTCGAACTACTTAAACCTAACGACATCACACACATACATGCCCGAGGCAAGATTCGAACCGGCGACCGTAGTAGCAGCGTGGTCCGGACTGAAGCGCCTAGAACCGCTCGGTCACGGCGGCTGGCGTAAATGAAAACTAAAACTAACTTCACATAAAAACAATCTCAAAAAGAGGTCCTTTCAATTGAGGCAGGGTGCTATAGTAACCTGTTTACAATTATTTCCGAATAAAAACAGTCTTGGCTGCGAACTGAGTTGATATCAATGACGCGTTTTCACCCTTTTGGGGCATCATGAGATTTTGCAAAGGTAGATGGATATGTAGCCCATCCGTCATAAAGCAAAACAAAATGGAAAATAGAGGCAGTTACTGTTGCGTCCGTTTCCCATTAAATATGACTTTATGACGGATTGGTTACATTCCTAGCTACTTTTACACAATCTGCTGGTGCCCCAGAAGGGTCAAATCCGTCATCGATATTAAATAAGATCGCATCTAAGACTGTTTTTATTCTGAATCAGCCACAGAATTTACGTTAATCACAGACATTCCCTTGCAAGAAGCAAACAACTAATATCTATAGCCAAACGCTAGTCTGAATGGAAGTACCGAAATTTATGTCATAAGCATCACATGAAACCACTGTTCCTGCTTAATTTTCAATGAACTATATAAGAAATGACTGCAGAAACACTGCAGAAATTGGCGCAACGCTTTAGTGTTGCCAGCCTTTGTGCGACAGTGCTGGCAGCATATCGTCACCAATAGAAAGGCACAACACAGAAGGTTGTTTAAGTAGAACCACACAGAAAGTTTCGATGAGAATCTGTCTTCACCAAGGCTTCTAGGTTTCTCTCCTAGGAGTTATTACTATTAGCCAGAGTATACAAGATGTTTCAGGAGGACTAGCAAACACTCGAGGAGGCGGTAGAATAAACTAATTCGAATAAAACATTCTGTGTAACGCATGTTCGATTTCTATTTGTTGCAAAGATACACTTTGTTACAGAGAAAATTCTTCATTTCGCATGCTGGCACTCAAGGAGTTATGGCGTTATGTAATTTTTGCAGTGAGCTTCAAGTTGTGGAATGTCATTGAGTTTACATAACAGAATTTTTCAACTGTTATAGTGGCTCTGAATTGTTGGCTAATTCTGCTGGATCATTTAAACATGCTGCACATATTTACAGATGCTGAGTATTTGTCTACAGGTTTCGTTATGGGAATACTGCTGATGCGGCCGCTTGTGGAGATACGGTAGACGATTCCCTGACCCCAGAGTACCAGACTGGAAAGCGTTTACTCTTGTCTCCAACCCAACGACTATAGACTGGTGCCCAGCACTGCGAAAGCGCCAATAAACACAATGTCGTTGAGTCAGAAAACATTATTCAATTAGTGGCGGACATTACGTATGCATGGCCTCTATTCTCATCATTTACAGTGGATTCAGGACCCTCGAGAAGCAGATGGAAGTAGGTGAATGGAATTTTGTCGTGACTAATAGCAAATCGTCGAATAATCTTACTAAAACTATTTACTGATGAAGCCGTTTTTACTTCGTGACGGTATCAGCAACACACATAACTTCAAGATCTCTTATCTATAAATCGCGTGTGTTGTGGTATGACAGACAAACAGTTGATTTGGACTGTTGTGTTACGATATCCTCTTACTAGGCCCCTCAATCCAGACCTTTTAAAAGCGAGCTCCCAGCGTTAATGCAAGTGGTTTCTTTGGCTTCAAGGAAGGGTATGTTCTTCCATCATGACGGAGGCCTTGCGTATTCTAGTTGTCAGATGACTCATCATCCTTGCATCTAGTTCGCACCTTACGTGAACACTTGTTTGTGTTACACTGTAATATCTGTATCTCCGTAACCAATAAAAGTGAGACGTATGTCATACGGAATGTTTTACTTGAACTGATCCACACGACTAATTCTTGAAATATTTACTATTCTTGCTGAAACCATGTACATACACATTGCAAAATGGCACACAGATACTGTTTCTCAGCTACAAGAACCACACCATACGCCGCATAGTGCTCGAGGAACTTCACTGTTTCCGTTGATGTTTGTCCCTCGTTTCATGCTATACCCTTCACTGTGAAACTTCAGTTCCTCCTTCTTAATGCTTTAATACTTGAGACTATTTACTGGCAGAAAAACAAGTTCTTATAACCTTTCTGAAGGCACAGTCTCGAAATTTTTAACATTATCTCCTTCCCCAACATTTTTGTACAACGATCGCTCTATGAGCATTGTTGAGAAAGATCTGAGACAAATAAGTAACATCCTTGCATACCTTTTATGTGTTGAAGCACAACAAAGCCAGAGAAAGTGCACGATGTGATAACAATTAGAGGATGAAGCACTGTGTGTATTGTATACTGCGAATAGACACGAAAGAAAAGATAATTATGGACGACGGAGCGTTTAGAGGCAGTTTTCATGCACAATGATTGCTATACTTCCACTACAAAGGACAATATAGGGAATCTAAGAGCCAAAGTTAATCGCAACTTCTATAACCATAAGAAAAGCCGTAACTTGCTACCGTGGTCTGACGGGTACGGTTCTACACTCTTGCCCTGGTAGAACTGGGTTCAATCACTGGAAGGGGATGGGGGTTTTTATATTCCACTCCCTCCAGGATGGCCGCAAGTCCGATCAGCCTGCTATCAAATGAGTGTCGGAGATCTTTCCAGGGGCAAAAAGCGCCATGCGAGCTGGACTTGCCATACGTTCCCTCCTAGTGCCATGGTGAAGGAAGACAGATCTCTACGTACAGTCAGGTCAATAGCCAGGCAACGGGCTTGTGCCAAACACTTTACTGTGCCTTTTAAGAAGATCTATATACGGAGTTTACAATTATTTACACACTCAGGTACTATCGAAACATTTATCAGGAAATCCTAGGAAGTTCAGTTCACACATGAAATCTATGAATGGATGAAGACCTTCTGTCAGTGTCTTGTAGAACAATCTGGAGTGAAACTGGAGATAACAGAAAGACGGCAGAGATATTAAATTTAGCATTTAACTCATGAATGCGTAGCCGGGGTCTTCTGGACCTGGCACTTTCATTTTACGTAAAGTGCCTTGAGAATTGTATATTTCAGTTTATGTTCGATGCAAGTTTTGGAAATACGAGGGTTGGAACTTTAATAGTGGCAACTATTTATTTACAGCTCGTACAAAATAGATCCGTGTTTCAAAGTTTTACTGACCTTCAGAGTAGTCACTAGCATTGTGTATAACCCGTTCCCAGCGATGTGGAAGTCATAGGATACTCTTAGCAGTGCCAGTTGTGCTGACAGTTCGAGCGGCACGGTCTATTGCCCGACGAATTTTTAGCAATTCCGAAGCGAATGCCGAGAAGTGTTTCCCTCAGGTTAAAAATCGAGTAGGACTTACGAGAGCTTAAGTCATGGGAGTGCAGTAGGAGGTATAGCGCTTAGCAACCCCATCAGTCAAACAAATCAGTAACAGCTTGCACTGTACGAGCCTGAGCATTGTCCTGCAAAATGTTGGTCAGGTCCTGCAGAAAGTGTCATCACTTCTGTCACTAAGCTGGTCGTAGGTTGTGTTCCAAAAATGAACAGCACAGAGACGGAAGTAATGACAATCTCTGCAGAACCTGACCATCATTTTGCAGGACAATACTCAAGCACGTACAGTGCAAGCTGTTACCGATTTGTTTTACTGGTGGGGTTGCTAAGTACTATACCACCTACTGCACTCCCCTGACTTAAGCCCTCGTGAGTTCAGCTCTATTTCTAAGCTGAAGGAAACACTTCACGGCATTCGCTTCAGAACTGCTAGAAAATCTTCGGGCAACAGACCGCGCCGCTCGAACTGTCAACACAACTGGCACGGCTAGGAGTATCCTACGGCTTCCACATCCCTGGGAACAGGTTATACTCAGTGCTAGTGACTACTTTGAAGGTCAGTAAAACTTTGAATACTTGACATACTGTAGAAAAACATAATTTATTGCTAGTGAAATAAATTATTTTATAATTAATTTTGTAATTCTACGTGTCTAATTGACAGGTGTATTTCAGACTCCTTAGCGGACAAGCCTTCTTTAGAATAGTTTATCTTTGAACTGAATGATTCGTTACCTTGGCAAGATTACTCATAACAACTAGCGATTGAGCAAAGCGGCCACTCATTGTCGAAAAGCTAAAAAATATTGTGTAAGTTAACTGTGTTTCTCTTTGCCATAATAATTCCAGGTGAGCGTAAGTTTATTTTCATAAACAGAATAGTTTTGCAAAATACATTTATCCCTTACTTAATACATGAATTCCACATCATCTGTTACAATCAAAAGATTATCACAAGTCACCACAAGTGATCTAAATTTTGGTAAACTACAGTTTGTGAAAAGCATCTTTTATACTATAATTAAACTAAAGAGTTGATTCCGTTGACGAGATGCCACGTACATAAAGGTTAACAGACAGTCAAATAGATGGTATTTGGTCTCATGGGCAAAAATAATAGATGTAACTGCCATAATGCTCCTGCGCTTCTTTTCACAGCAAACAAATAAACTAACCAGGAAGGCAGATCTGATAAAAGAAGTTTCCTCTCTCCCAGATGGAAAAGACAGTCAACAACCTATGTCCCCACTGAATGCACAACACATATTCCACGTCCCTGGTTTATATTTGTCGATTATCTCTCATGCAGCAACGAGTCTCACGTGGCTGGAAAAGATCGCTGGTCACACAAGTTTCCGGGAGTGGTGAAAGGACGGGCGCGTTCCTAACCACTGTCTATTGCAGCATCATAAAGCATATTTTAAGCTCGAACGTTAGGATCTGTCTGAAAGAAAAGAAGCTACCCTGAAAAAAAAATCAGCAAGGTCTTAGGTAATACCATTCGTAAAAGACTTCGCTTTAATAACTTCATTTGCCTTCAAGATTGCTCATCGTTTAAAAGACGACCGGTTTCGATGCATATGACCATCTCCAGATCTGTAGTTATCAGAAAGTGATGTATTGCAGTAGAGCGGATCACTTTCTGATACTGTTGATTTGGAGATGGCCATTTAGATTGAATCTGGCCGTCTCATAACTGACTTACAACTTCGACAGCAATTAAAATGTTATTAAGCACCAATTATTGTTGATATACTTGGTTTCTCAGTCCTCTAATTACAGACTACTTTATTCACACACGGTATCTTGCAACTAACAGGCGTCGATGAGCTAGTAGATTCGATGAACATTGATTTTCAAAATGCTTTCGAGAGTGTACCGCATTGTTGACTGATAACTGAGACACATGACTTATTCGAAAAATTCCTTACAATTAAAACACAGCACGTGATACTGGACGACAAATATGTAATCGAATAATTTGTACATATAATCCTACGTCCCCCTAGGAAGAGTACTGATATAAATTATGTTCTCAATGTAGATTGTACATAAACCATTTATTATAAGTTAATAAATTTACGAGATTGACTCTTTACAACTGAGCTGTATCTTTGAACGAATATGTAATTAATGTGTAATTATCTGTACTGATTAGGTGAAATGATATGATTAACTGTCTTTTGCTTTCAATGAAAATTTTTCATACATATTAGCCTATTTCTATTAAACAGATGCAAATTATCGTGAACGTAATTTTGTTATTAAAATGGTTGCTGGTGAAAGTGTTTTTGTGAAAATGTGTGCTATGTAATAACTTATCGTAAAGCGCTTCACATACTAGGCCCAGTTAGTGTTAAATATTTTCTGCATTTTAAACGAAATGGGAAGACGAAGACAACTGCTAGTGGAATAAATTGTGAGTTGGGAATGAAAGTAACTAGAGTTTGAGATTTTTATGGAATTCAGTAAAGTGGAAACGTTGGGAAGCAGCAGTTTTGAGTGTATCAGTAAAACGAGTATTAAACGAAGTGTCTATCGGCATAGTAAGGTAATGTTGGGTTTGAGAGAAACTGTTGCATGTTTTAAATTGTCGTGGTGTCGGCAGATAATGATGGATGTTTTAAATTAAGTCTGACTAGAGGAACGAGAACTGAAGAATGGACACATGTATTTTCCCGGGGAAGATTCATAGGCTCGAAAGGAGAATTGAAGATATACAGAAAAATTAGAATGGTGGATACCATGTATGTGAAATTCAAGAAGCTCCATTGTTAATGGACACAGTAGCAAGATGGTTCAGTAGCAGAAAATTAAAGAAACTGTAAACATTACGCGCTAATGATCTTGTTGGAAAAGGAGCTAACTAGTGAGTGGATGGTGGCTATTGCACGAAATGTATGTATGTATGCATCAGCATTCCAACTAACAACCTAATTAGAACCAGCACATAACTTTTGTGGGCGTAATTCGAAGCTTTACGTTAAGTGACTTTGTCAATAAATGTGCACGTCCTCAAGTAAATATATCTCAAGAGGCACGTGGCTATTTGATATCGTAATAATGTGTCATCTCTAAAATCACACAGCAGATCCCATCCAGTAATTCTCTGGAGTAGTTGGTAATTGTATTTAGTGTCAAATTTTGAACTGATTGCGTTCAGGACCAAGATTCTGGTGACTTAACATTCACTAATACTCTTGCTAAAGGCGGAATTCAGAGTAAAATTCGTGCTCGAATTAGGAATAAAACTGAAAAGGATTGAAGTTAGGTAGAATTTCGTTAGCAACTGGAAAAATTGCTGTTTGTTGAAACACAGTTGGTTTCGCGGCCTAAAGCTTCTTCATCAGGCGCAAAAACGTTAAAAGGTCATAGGCATACCCATCGCTCCTAGCCAATATCTACTCTTCAGTGAATATAGTCAATACTATGGCGAGTGAAGGGTAACGAAGACGTGCTCCATTCATTTAGGATAAACTGCTGGTAGGTGAAACTTGTGGTAACTGAACAGGAAGTTTTGACTGGGAGCGATAGGTATGCCTATGACCCTTCAACGTTGTTGCACCTGATGATGCGGTTTTAGGCCGCTAAGCCGGTTGCGTTTCAATAAACGACGATTTTACCAGCTGTTAGCGGAATTCTTCCTAACATCATGCCTTTCAACAGTTGCGGAGGCGCAGAATATTAAATAGTTGATTGAAAATGAATATTAAAGAACCACGTGCTACCGCATTTTTATCATGGATTTTATGTCAGGAATAAGAATACTCTTAGATGCGTTAGTTCAAACGCAGCAATAAGCAAAAGATTACACTAGTCCTGTGTAGTACGTATATGGAAACCAGTCGTCCAGAGCAGAGCTGCATACAGAAAGCAGAAGAAACAACTGAATGCTTTGTCCACTGTTCAACAGGGCTCACAAATACGGGACACACCGGGCGCTGACCTGTGACTGGCTCATACCTACTACCTACATACTACGGATTTGCGGAGATGCCTTCATTCAACTGCTAAAAGGCTGTAACAAGTCCAGAAATCGATATCCCTAGTAGAGACTGTCTTTTTGACAGACCTCTAGACTCAAAATTCGCTTAAGATTGAATAGCTTGAACGTTGATATTTTAACGAATGAATTTCATCTTCATGGTACAGCCAAACACGTTTGCTTACCAGACTAACTACCACGTGCTCATTGCTGATTGGCTGTCATCTTATAGCAGTAGATCCACAACTGCGTGTTTCCCACCAACGCTTATGTGGAAAATTTTGCTCGATTTGAAGTCCATTACCCTGTTCTTATCTTATTATCAGTTTTTCTCTATCCTGTATGCTACTGTTGATGCAGATTCTGTGTCTATAAAAACAGATGAGTACTTCGAGTTCTGCTTCTTATATAGGTTTACGACTACAAGTTCAGCATTCTTCAGTCTTCCTGATTTTTCATTATTCTTTTTGTAACAGCGTATGATATGTTTATTCCAGTAAAAGGCAGTTTCCTTGCAGCTGCACTTATTATTTTATTTTGATGTTTATCTCGCGTACATACAATCGGCTTCAACATAATATTGTCTCATATTCACAAACACGTTACACTTGATTCGTGTATCGAATGCCTCAGCTGCGCGGAGTGGCGCCGGCACGTTAGCTCACCGTGTTCGCTCAGAGGGCTGCGTGCTCTCTGTAATAAAAAAACTGTCAAGGAACCAACGATCAATTCGAACGGATGTCTTGTGACATCCGCCCAGACCTAACGCAACGAACTGTACCGAACAAAATGAGTAAAAAAAAAAAAGTGGCCGTGAAGTTTAAGGCGAAATGTCGCGTATTGTACGGCCACTCCCGCTGGACGTTCGAGTCCTCCCTCGGTTTCTTTTTTTTTTTAAATCCATCTTTTATTCTACGTGTTTGAAAGTTTTACAGTGTGTAGATACATCCTTTAGGAACAATATTTTCATTTCTCCACATAATTTCCATCCCTCTCAACTGCCTTACGCCATTTTGGAACCAGCGCCTGTATACCTGCACGGTAAAATTCTCGACCAACCTGTTGGAGCCACTACCTGGCAGCGTGCACAAGGGAGTCATCATCTTCAAACCTTGTTCCACGAAGAGAGTCTTTCAGTTTCCCAAAGAGATGATAATCACATGGAGCCAGGTCAGGACTGTAAGGCGGGTGTTTCGGTGTTGTCCATCCGAGTTTTGTAATCGCTACCATGGTTCTGTTTACTGACATGTGGCCGTGCATTGTCGCGCAACAGCAAAACATCCTGCTTTTGCCGATTTGGTCGAAGACTCAGTCGAGCTTGAAGTTTCTTCAGTGTCGTCACATATGCCTCAGAATTTAAGGTGATTCCACTTGGCATGATGTCCACAAGCAAGAGTCCTTGGGAATCGTCAAACATAGTAGCAATAACTTTTCCAGCGGAAGGTGTGGTTTTGAATTTTTTTTTTCTTGAATGAATTTGCGTGATGCCACTCCATTGATTGCCTCTTCGTCTCTGGTGAAAAATGGTGGAGCCATGTTTCATCACCTGTCACAATTCTTCCAAGAAATTCATCTCCAACATTCTCGTACTGTTCCAAACTTTCGCTGCATACCTTTTTTCTTATTTCTTTGTGAGCCACTGTCAACATCCTGCGAACCCACCTGGCACAAATCTTTTTTAACGCCAACACTTTCAGTAGTCTGCAAACACTTCCTTCCCCTATCCCAACGTAACGTGACAATTCGTTCACTGTGATGCGTCTGTCAGCAGTCACCAATTCGTTAACTCTCTGCGCATTGTCTGGAGGGTGTGCACTACGAGGCCTGCCGCTGCGAGGACAATCCTCAATATTGCCGTGCCCGCTTTCATCACGTAACCTGGTTGCCCACCGACTAACTGTACTGCGGGCGACAGCAACATCTCCATACACCTTTTCCATCCTCTTGTGGATGCTTCCCACTGTCTCGTTTTCACGGTACAGGAATCCTATGACAGCACGTTGTTTCCGATGAACGTCAAGTGTAGCAGCCATCTTGAAGACATGCTGTGACGGCGTCACCCACGGGAACAGGTTGACCTAAGTTTGAAAACAAGCGGGAAGGATGTACCTACACACTGTAAGACTTTCACACATGCAGAATGAAAACGCATTTTTACAAAAATAGTGTGCATTTCTTTTGGAGCGACCCTCGTAGTTTAAGTAGTGTGTAAGTCTAGGGACCGATGACCTCCGCAGTTTGGTCCCATAGAAATTCACACACCTTTTTTTCGAATGCCTTAAGCACTGATATTTGTCATTCCACAAAAAGAGGTGCCTGTAAAGAGAACATCAGTTACAGTACTTACGGCATTCGATTCATGGAGCACGCCTAATAGGTGCCTGAAGTTGAGACAATATCATCTTGAAATCAATTGTGTATACATGACTTAAACTATAAAATAAAATATAACATACAGCCGAAAGGAAACTGTTTTTCATTGGATTAAATCAATAACGGCTGAGCGTCCTGTGGATATTTCTTACGTAGCCTACTCCAAGAAAATTTTATGCATTTCTCTTTATGTCACTAGTGCGTTGGTATGTTCTTCTGCCTCTTGTTATCTTTCCAGTCAACCTCCTCTCATCTAGTGACCTAGGCAATTTACTTTCCGCTTCGCAGTATTTGTCTTCTGTTATTCATCCACTGTAACACAGCCTCGTTCCTTATTTTATCTGCCCATTTCACACTTTACTTTCATCTCCGGATCTAGATCTCAAAAGCTTCTAAGCGTCACTCCTCTATCCGCCGAAATGTCCAGGTTTCGGCACCTTACAGGACAACACTGCATATATTTCACTAAAATTCTCCTTAATTTTTTTGAAGGGAGCACAGAAAACCATTTCTTTTGTATTAGCTATCCTTGTTTTATACAAGATAAAAAAAACTCCGCTGACAGGCCCAGGCGGTTCATAGTACCTACCTACGGCCGTGTCAACTTCCGCCAATGACATCATTGGATGCGGTATGAAGGGGAGCGTGGGCAGCACATAGATCTCCCGCCGTGATCAGTTTTCACGACATGGAACTGCTACTACTCGCTTAAATACAGGTTCACGTGGCTCTGAGCACTATGGGACTTAACATCTGTGGTCATCAGTCCCCTAGAACTTAGAACTACTTAAACCTAACTAACCTAAGGACATCACACACATCAATGCCCGAAGCAGGATTCGAACCTGCGACAGTAGCGGTCGCGTGGTTACAGACTGAAGCGCCTAGAACTGCTCGGCCACACCGCCTGGCTAAATACAGGTAGTGCACCTCTACCGAATAACCGAGCGAGGTGGTGCAGTGGCTAGCACACTGGACTCGCATTCGGGAGGAAGACGGTTCAATCCCGCGTCCGGCCATCCTGATTTCGGACTTCCGTGATTTCCCTAAATCGCTCCAGGCAAATGCCGGGATGGTTCCTTTCAAAGGGCACGGCCGACTTCCTTCCCCGTCCTTCGCTAATCCGATGAGACCGATGACCTCGCTGTCTGGTCTCCTCCTCCAAACAAACAAACAAAAAAAAATCTACCGAAGAACAATACATGGCAGCAGCGGGAATCGAATCTGTCTCCTCAGCATAGTACTCAGCCGCACTGAACTCAGCTGCGGAGGAGGAGTTAATACCACCTAAAACGATCCAGTTACGATGCCGTAACTTCTGGAACACGTGTAAAAGAGATGCTGACGAAGAATTCTCGCCCCAATTCCTCACCTCACCTCTCTACGTAAACAACGCAGATAACTTGACCGAATTACCGATGTTGTTATTTATCGCTTCTAACTGTCCACCAGACGACGGTCCGTATCACGGCTCGATAAGTTTGTCGTCGACTTCTCACACGGGTCGGCTACCAGCGTTGCAGCACACACACACACACACACACACACACACACACACAAGCACTCCCGCGCCAGGCAGTAAACAGTTCCTTCCAATTAGCCGGACACTTTATAGACCCGCGGCGGCGTGCCTGAGCGCTGCCGGCAATTACAAAATAAAACGCAGCTAATGTTATTCAAACGAAGCTCGCGGTTCGTCGCCGGTCGCGGCTGGTGCGGCGGCCGGCCGGCGCCTGTGAAATCCGCGCCGCGGCGCCGCTGCGGACACGGCCGGAGACCAGAAGAGCGAAGACCGGCCGCTGGAGGAGGCTGGAGCGGCAGCCACATTCCTGGGCGTCTGCGACCATCCGGTTGCCCGCGGCCGCCTCGCCGGCCTCCTGCTGGGCCGCGCGGCCCGCTCCACCCCGCCGCCTGCCGCCGCCGTCTTTTTCTCTCGATCCCCCATCCCTTAAGAGCTGCCTCACACGCCACCGGCGGAAATGATTCACACGACGTCCTAACTACCAGTTCGACGCGTGGTACTGCCGTCTCCACTGACACACAGCGACTCTGGCATCAATTTCCGCTGCCCACAGCTGTTACATACTGAAAGTGACAAAAGTCACGGCATAGCGATCTGCATAATGCAGATGGATCTAGTACCGCTCACACGAGGTATTAAAGGGCGGTGCATTGGCGGAGCTGTCTGTTTTAAGAATCGCCCACTGTGTTTTTGAACTTTCTGGTGACTTTTTTAACTGTCCCCAATGAACGTCTACATGTCAGTGTATTTTTACCTCCATTTTCTCCCCTTACTCTGTTTTATGTTCCCCTTTTTTATATCCTTATGTATGTATTCTTTTATTCTTGTTTTAGTTGTCGTGTCACTCGGCTGAAGAGCGGCGGATTGTGCTGCTGACAGCCCTCCCCTGCCCATATGGGGCAGGGGAATCAAATCACAATAAAGAAAAAAAAGAAGCGGAGCTGTCACTTGTACTCAGCCGGCCGGAGTGGCCCAGAGGTTCTAGGCGCTACAGTCTGGAACCTAGCGACCGCTACGGCCGCAGGTTCGAATCCTGCCTCGGGCACTGATGTGTGTGGTGTCCTTAGCTTAGTTAGGTTTAAGTGGTTCTAAGTTCTAGGCGACTGATGACCTCAGAAGTTAAGTCGCATAGTGCTCAGAGCCATTTGAACCATTTTTTGAACTTATACTCAGGTGATCATTGTGAAACGGTTTCGGACGTCATTACGGCTGCACGGTGGCAATTTACAGACTCTGAACGTGGAATGGTAGTTGAATCCAGACGCATGCGATATTCCATTTGGGATATCGTTAGGGAATTCTGTATTCCGAGATCCACAGGGTCAAGAGCGTACCGAGAATACTACATTTCAGGTCGCACACACACACACACACACACACACACACACACACACACATCCTAAAACCTACTGTCACACACACTCTCTCTCCCTCCCTCCATTTTCACACCCACCCACACACACACCCACACACACACACACACACACAGACACACACCCACACACACAAAAACATCCTAAAACCTACTGTCACACTCACTCTTTCTCTCTCCCCGCTCTCTTTTCACACACATACAAAGTAATAGGCCGGCCGGAGTGCCCGTGCGGTTCTACGCGCTACAGTGTGGAACCGAGCGACCGCTACGGTCGCAATTTAGAATCCTGCCTTGGGCATGGATGTGTGTGATGTCCTTAGGTTAGTTAGGTTTAAGTAGTTCTAAGTTCTAGGGGACTGATGACCACAGATGTTAAGTCCCATAGTGCTCAGAGTCATTTGAACCATTTTTGAACAAAATAAAATAAAATAAATCCGTAAACCTACTGTCACCCTCTCTCTCTCCCTTTCCCTCTCTCTCTCTCCCTTTTTCACACACACACACACACACACACACACACACACACATACACACACACAAGAATAAAAATCACAGACACCTCTGAAAGATTCAGAACAACCGCCAGGAACACCTTCAATTGTTCCGGTGTCAGCCATCTTGTTTTTACACATTAAATTGTACCACTGCCCGCCAAGTTTGTTTTTACAGCTGGTAAAGCAGTGAAACAGTTACAGTGACAGTGGCAACTCAGTATATAGTGTTTGACAGTGATGAAGATGATTAAAAGGAAAATGTAAGTGAAACATTATATAAATAGACACACACACACACACACACACACACACACACACACACACACACACATACACAAGCACGCACATACAATTAAATAATTTCAGGCATAGAAATAACAAGTTTTCAAATCGTAATTTTGTCTTAAACAATTTATCTACTTTAAGGTATAAGTGGTTGCAGATGACAAACTGTGGAACAAAACGGTCACTGTAGGAACACAACACATCAGAAAAACCACACCATGTGGTAAAAAGGTATTAATTCGTAAATTTATGTGTTTTTTCAAATATCTGTAATTACTAATTAAAAACTAATAGCTACATGTATACAAACAGCAAAGAACACTCTTTATCTTTAACAGATGAAAAATAAAAGCCCACTGAAGATGCTGAAACTGCAGTGAAACATGTTTGGGTTAAAAACAAAATTGTGTTTTGCTAAAGGTGGACCCTATCCAAAAACATACGTATTACCTCCCGCCACTGAAACGCAGTGGCCGACAGTCTTTCCTTCACGACTGAGAGCAGCAGGCTTCGCCTGCAGTTGTTAGTGCTAACAGACAAGCAACACTGCGTGAAATAACTGCAGAAATCAATGTGGGACTTGCGATGAACATATCTTTTAGGACAGTGCGGTGAAATTTGGCGTTGATGGGCTATGGCAGCAGACGAACGACGGGAGTACCTGTGATAATAGCACGACATTGCCTGCAGCGCCTCTCCTGGGCTCGTGACGACATCGGTTGGACCCCAGACTACTGGAAAACCTTCCTATGGTCAGATGAGTCCCGATTTCAGTTGGTAAGAGCTAGTAGCAGGGTTACAGAGTGGCGCTTATCCCACGAAGCCACGGACAGAAGTTGTCAACAAGGCACTTTGCAAGCTGCAGATGGCTCCATAACAGTGGGGGCTGTGTTTACGTGTAATAGACAGGGTCGTATGGTCCAACTGAACGGATCATTGACTGGAAATTTTATTCTCCATACAATGGCCACAACTGTTCGCTATTTGTTTGAAGAACATTCTGGACAGCTCGAGCGAATGATTTGGCCACTCAGAACGCTCGACGTGAATCCCATAGAAAATTTATGGGACATAATCCAGAGGTGATTTCGTGTCAAACTCCGGCACCGGCAACACTTTCACAAATATAGGGGCACTCATGGCTCATTATTTCTGTAGGGGACTTTGAACGAGTTGTTGAGTCCATACCACGTCGAAATGCTGCACTACGCTTGGCAAAAGAAGGTCAAACACGATATTAGGAGATATCCCATGACTTCTGTCACACGTCAGCGTACATACCTCCCCCCTCCCCCCCCCCCCCCCCCGCCCGCTGTTAGTACTGCCGCCAGCGCTGCTTTGTGAGTGGTTATTGCACGATGACGTAGAACATAGATGGTGGTCACATTATTGTAACTGGATCGTGTATAAACAAGCTAACAGCAGTAGAGGAAAAGCTAATTTCGGTCACATAAATATACTTCACTGAACATCCATATCAATACTAATATCATAAGTTGCGAAAGTAATTCTGTTACGTTTTCACGAGTAATCCGCTGAACAGATTTTGATAGAATTTGGTAAGTAGATAGATCAAATGCTTAGGAAGAAGGTATGCTACTTTATACAGTGTATAGTAAAACATAGTTATTGATTTGAAGAATATAACGAGAAATATGGAACAGTAATTACTCTTTGAGAAAGCTATTTAATCCTTAACACTTCAAATTTATCATAAAAATTATTTGATTGCTTGATATGTTCTAGTAATTAACAATTAAACGATAAAATACCTGACGGCTTACCAGAGAGGACATTATCATCGTTGATAAAGAACGTCCGTCCTCGGAGACCAAAAACAGGAAAAGTTAACGTAATATTGGTAAACTGCAGGAGTATCCAGGGCAAGGTTCCTGAATTAGTATCTCTTATTGAAGGAAATAGTGCGCATATAGTATTAGGAACGGAAAGTTGGTTAAAACCGGAAGTGAACAGTAACGAAATCCTAGACACAGAATGGAATATATACCGCAAGGATAGGATAAACGCCAATGGTGGAGGAGTATTTATAGCAGTAAAGAATTCAATAATATCCAGTGAAGTTATTAGCGAATGCGAATGTGAAATAATCTGGGTTAAGCTAAGTATCAAAGGTGGGTCAGATATGATAGTCGGATGCTTCTATAGACCACCTGCATCAGCAACCGTAGTAGTTGAGCGCCTCAGAGAGAACCTGCAGAACGTCGTGAAGAAGTTTCGTGATCATACTATTGTAATAGGGGGAGACTTCAATCTACCAGGTATAGAATGGGATAGTCACACAATCAGAACTGGAGCCAGGGACAGAGACTCTTGTGACATTATCCTGACTGCCTTGTCCGAGAATTACTTCGAGCAGATAGTTAGAGAACCAACTCGTGAAGCTAACGTTTTAGACCTCATAGCAACAAATAGACCGGAACTTTTCGACTCCGTGAATGTAGAAGAGGGTATCAGTGATCATAAGTCAGTGGTTGCATCAATGACTACAAGTGTAATAAGAAATGCCAAGAAAGGAAGGAAAATATATTTGCTTAACAAGAGTGATAGGGCACAAATCGCAGAATATCTGAGTGACCACCATCAAACGTTCATTTCTGAGGAAGAGGATGTGGAACAAAAATGGAAAAAATTCAGAAACATCGTCCAGTACGCCTTAGATAAGTTCGTACCGACTAAGGTCCAAAGCGAGGGGAAAGATCCACCGTGGTATAACAATCATGTACGAAAGGTACTACGGAAACAAAGAAAGCTTCATCATAGGTTTAAGAGTAGTCGAATCATAGCTGATAAGGAAAAGCTGAACGAAGCGAAAAAGAGCGTAAAGAGAGCAATGAGAGAAGCATTCAACGAATTCGAACATAAAACATTGGCAAACAATCTAAACAAGAACCCTAAAAAGTTTTGGTCATATGTAAAATCGGTAAGCGGATCTAAATCCCCTATTCAGTCACTCGTTGACCACGATGGCACCGAAACAGAGGATGACCGAAGAAAGGCAGAAATACTGAATTCAGTGTTCCGAAACTGTTTCACTGCGGAAAATCGTAACACGGTCCCTGACTTCAGCCGTCGCACGGACGCCAAAATGGAAAATATTGAAATAAACTATATCGGAATTGAAAAACAACTGCTATCACTTAGTAGCGGAAAAGCATCCGTACCAGACGAGATACCCTTAAGATTCTACAGTGATTATGCTAAAGAACTTGCCCCCTTTCTATCAGCAATTTATCGTAGATCGCTGGAAGAACGTAAAGTACCTAGCGACTGGAAGAAAGCGCAGGTCGTTCCCATTTTCAAGAAGGGTCATAAATCAGATGCGAATAATTATAGGCCTATTTCGCTTACGTCAATCTGTTGTAGAATAATGGAACATGTTTTGTGTTCTCGTATTATGACGTTCTTAGATAATACAAATCTCCTTCATCATAACCAACATGGATTCCGCAAACAGAGATCATGTGAAACTCAGCTCGCCCTATTTGCCCAAGAAATTCACAGTGCCGTAGACACTGGCGAGCAGATTGATGCCGTATTCCTGGACTTCAGGAAGGCATTTGATACGGTTCCGCACTTACGTTTAATGAAAAAAATACGAGCTTACGGAATATCGGACCAGGTTTGTGATTGGATTCAGGATTTCCTAGAAGAAAGAACTCAACATGTCATTCTTAACGGTTCAAAATCTGCAGATGTAGAGGTAATTTCGGGAGTACCGCAAGGAAGCGTGATAGGACCTTTATTGTTTACAATATACATAAATGACTTAGTTGACAACATCGGTAGCTCCGTGAGGCTATTTGCAGATGACACGGTTGTCTACAAGAAAGTAGCAACATCAGAAGACTCGTACGTACTCCAGGAAGACCTGCAGAGGATTAATGCATGGTGCGACAGCTGGCAGCTTTCCCTAAACGTAGATAAATGTAATATAATGCGCATACATAGGGGCAGAAATCCATTCCAGTACGATTATGCCATAGGTGGTAAATCATTGGAAGCGGTAACGACCGTAAAATACTTAGGAGTTACTATCCGGAGCGATCTGAAGTGGAATGATCACATAAAACAAATAGTGGGAAAAGCAGGCGCCAGGTTGAGATTCATAGGAAGAATTCTAAGAAAATGTGACTCATCGACGAAAGAAGTAGCTTACAAAACGCTTGTTCGTCCGATTCTTGAGTATTGCTCATCAGTATGGGACCCTTACCAGGTTGGATTAATAGAAGAGATAGACATGATCCAGCGAAAAGCAGCGCGATTCGTCATGGGGACATTTAGTCAGCGCGAGAGCGTTACGGAGATGCTGAACAAGCTCCAGTGGCGGACACTTCAAGAAAGGCGTTACGCAATACGGAGAGGTTTATTATCGAAATTACGAGAGAGCACATTCCGGGAAGAGATGGGCAACATATTACTACCGCCCACATATATCTCGCGTAATGATCACAACGTAAAGATCCGAGAAATTAGAGCAAATACGGAGACTTACAAGCAGTCGTTCTTCCCACGCACAATTCGTGAATGGAACAGGGAAGGGGGGATCAGATAGTGGTACAATAAGTACCCTCCGCCACACACCGTAAGGTGGCTCGCGGAGTATAGATGTAGATGAACATGTAGTTCCTTAGTGATTACATCTTCTGACATAACAATCAGGTTTCAATTAAAGATAAGTAGTCCACATAGAATACCGTGGATATTAACGTTTGAAATGCCACAGTATTCTTCTTTGACGCATATGAAATGCTGTTAAGAGAAGCACATCGTTTTATCGAAAAACTGTAGTTACTTCCATATCTCCATGGGCACAAGCTTTGAATATTAAACACACAGCAAAATACGCACCTATCAGATTGATGCCATATGCAAAAAGCCTCCTTTAGACATCTAGAATAGTTTATGAAATGTGATGGGGGTTACGACGACGTGGTTCACGTTGCACGTGGACAGAACTGAGAGCGCTGTGTGTCACTTTCCCATAGAAATACAAACCAGTATCTCCAGAAAGGAGATAGATATTGTTCTGCTCTAAACTTGAGATACGACTCTTGTATGTTATCTACATTTCGCAAGCAGAAATATATGCCTCATTGAACCATACACAAAATCTGCGCAAAGCGTTTTTACTGTGACGTCTCCTGGAAAGCCTAATAAAAATTAAACTAAACCTATACCAGACGTGCAAATGCGAAGTCTAAAAAAGGTACAAAACTAAATATATTCCTGATATAAACCGTAGCTAATAGGACAGGTGGCTATAGAACCTACAACTTGTCAATATGATATTTTGTGTATTAAATATGTAAATAAAATATGTATTTTAGTGACAGAGAGTACTATCCAATGCAAAGAGATTATTTGTAAACGTGGACATCTTATCTCATTAAGGTTAAAAAATGTGATTCAAAGATCTACTACTACATTTGTTTGTGCTGTGGAAGAATTATGTAGCTTAGCTGTTTTAACGTACTGAGTATTTGATGAATGTTTTGCAGTTTATAATATACGATAAAAGGTGAGTTTCTCCTGTTCTCATCAAAACCTCTCCCTCCCTGTGGAAATATTTAAGTGAAAAATAATTATTTAAAGTGAGTTGTGAAGAAGATTGCCCATCTGGCTTTCTTTTGTCGTAAAGGCTGCCGTTACATAATATTTAATTAAATACTAAATGTTGGGCTTCGGCCTCAAGTTAACACTATCAATACTTTGAATACTGTTAGCAATTTTCAAGCATTAATATTTGCAAGTTCATTTTATCAGAGATTTTACGGAATTACAAGGATAGATTCAACTGCAGTAAGCAACAAGTCTTACGTTTTCCTTACGATATCCTTGAGTTTGCAACTAAATTTATTTCTATCAAGGAAACGAGTAATCTAAAATGAAGCCAACTCGCTCTCAATGAAAATTATTTATCGTGAGTAAAAATCCTTTCTCTACGTAGGTGGTTATATCGTCTCTCTTTTCGCAACAATTAATTTAATGGGCAATAACAGCAATAGTTTCATGCTACTTCTCATTATCTTTGAGCTAGCTACGAGGTTAGATAACGTAATTAAACCATTACAAGCAAACTGCACCCATTTTTACCAACACTTGTGCCTGCGAAGCAACCTTGATAATCGTAGACGTATATGTAGGCAGCATTTACGCGTGTACAGAATATACGCAACGCCAACAGTACATTAAATATCCTTTACCTGGTTTCCCAACAATTCAGACCCCATCTTATTAAAAGAAGTCAAAGAACTTTTAAAAAAGGGAAGAGAGATAGAGAGAGACGATGTATTATCTCTGCAAACTCTTAAGAGTTCGTGCAATAATTTACTTAATTTGACGCAGCACAGTAACTAGGACGAATAACGAAAAGAAAGTCAGTCCTTCATCGATCGAAGAGGTAAGGCTGCAAGATGTAAAACAACCAATTCTTTCACCGAACAGTTTTCTTAATTCGGATGACAAATATTTCAGAGCGGCCGTCATGTCCGCTCAGTTCAAGCGTGTCACAGGCAGTTCGTGTAACGCGGCTGCGTTGTACACGTACGGCAGAATAACCGCATCGCAACATTTAGCTTTGAATCGCTCGAATGTTTGCACGGTCCAACAACCAGTACTTGCTCTTATCTTTGCCATGTTAAGGGTTTAAAACGATTGCGAGTAATGCAATTTGGAACCGACAGTTAATCATCGCTCGGTGAATTCAAGAGCGAGCAGCGCTCTTGTTGGGTGAAGTGGACTTTTCCACAAGAATCTTGCAACAGACCAACAGGCTCGATAAAAATCAATTGACCGTTTTCTGTCTAGCATTGCACTGCAGCAGCTATGACTGACGTTGATTCTCCTCGTTTGATATTAGTTACCAGCATCATGCACTTCAGTGTTTGTACTTACTGACACACTTAGTTATTCGGAAGTGATGGGTAAACGTAATACATCGCAAGAAAATGTGCACAATACCAAGACGGAAATTTGCGGATTGGAGAGCGTACCGTCGTTTCCAACGTAATTACAGCTTGTATTAAAGATTCCACACAAAATAGTTATCGATTAGTATTGTTAGTCCCAATACGAGTACTGCAATGTATACGAAAAGCAATTTTGCCACTGTAGGACGCATCAGAGAAAAACGCAAACAGCTTACTGGAATCGCCAGCACAGTACGCCAAGACAGCCTCACAAAATCGATAATTCCGTCGTTTCAGCAGTCTTGACTTTTCTTCGAGTTATCTAGCAACTGCCGAGCAACTTGCATTCGTTACAGTTTTTGTTCGAAACTAAACAATTTCATGGCTCGAGAGAATTGATATTTTATCATCAACGACCTCCCTGATTGTGGTTCGGCGATGGACCGAAGTCATTTTCTCACTTCTGCCTCGATTTCATCGGATAATGTACTGTCGTCCTTAGGTCGCTCGTCCCCTTTAACGTTTCCAAGATCGTTTTCTAAACCCTTATACCACTCGTAAATCCATGTTTTATTCATTAGCAGACTCGGAAAAAGCGGTATTGAACTTCTCTAAAACTGATGTACTTTGTCCGTCCTTGAAGCAAAATTTACTACACATTACCTGAGCCATTTTCATGCAAAATAAGTAATCGCTGAGACTATCCTTCTTGACAAATGACAATACACTAAATATCAGATATGGCTAAGATTGTATAGAAATTTTTCAGACATGTTTACCAGCACAATGACAAAATACCTGCAAATTGGACTAATACAACACGCGAAATTTCAAGTTTGAACACCTCCCGTATAGTAAGAATTGTGTGTTTCAGCACAGTCTGTCAAAGGAAACTATCTCTGAGCGGAAACACAAAATGAGAATAAGCCTTAAATTCTAAAGAATAATTGCACTATAATTTCCGAAAATCTTATAAGTTTATGAGGAGATAGTAGATGAAAAATTGGTTCAAATGGCTCTGAACACTATGGGACTTAACAGCTGTGGTCATCAGTCCCCTAGAACTTAGAACTACTTAAACCTAACTAACCTAAGGACATCACACACATCCATGCCCGAGGCAGGATTCGAACCTGCGACAGTAGCAGTCGCGCGGTTCCGGACTGCGCGCCTAGAACCGCGAGACCACCGCGGCCGGCATAGTAGATGAAGATTCATTCAGAAGAACAGGCATTCTGCTATATATTTTTAGCATATTATTAACGCTAACTTGTGACTTCAGTTCCTACATTAATGTAATTAGCTCCATAATGTGTTTCGGAAGAGGCCTATCGTCTCCTGTATTACGAATAGTGTTGAGTCTCTTATCTAAAAATAAACGCTGCCCGGACGTCTCTGCTTACTGTGTCGCCACTGATTTAAAGTGCGCGCAAACTATAGACGCAGTTGGATAAACCCTGGGGACTCCATGTTCTCACATGAGCTTATCGACAGAATGTACCTGTGTTCTCGTTTGTATCCAAAATCAAGTAATGGTTTTAACAACTCATTAGTTTCCTGTATTAGTATTACAAACACGTAGTAGCGCAGCTAACCGAATTTATCCAAAATTCTCAATATTAATGCGATGGTTATTGTTATTACATTTTTTTACAGTTGATACGGTAACGATAAATTTGAAACACCCTACTGACAGGTTTATCCTCTTACGAGTCACAGAACCGCAGTTACCCGTGAATTCCTGTATTTTCTGCACTGCAAGTCATTTCTTTCACCGCTCCCACAGGGGTAGAAGACAAAATATCAGCTTGGCAGGAAATATTGTTTCCTGACAATTCTTCAATAAAATGTGTGAAATGTTTTGTTGTGCTTTCGTTTCTAGCCACAATGTCTGGTTTTTACAAGAAAAATTTTTTACGAATTTTGTTAAACCCAATACAGATACCGAAATAATATCAGTGTAAGCTGCATAATATATTACGAAACGTTGATATAGAGAAAACTTTTGTAGTAAGTTAGACAATAATATCATTTCGTCTGAAAATCTTCGTCATTCACCGTGTTTTAAATCTGAGGACTTAACGTATAATTGCGAAACAGATATAACGAGTGAAAGTACAGATATTTTTGTATGTGGCACATTAATGTGTGTCCACTTCAGAGTGTTGGTTATTTTTCCTCTGTGTCGAACAGTCTTCCCACAAACATATGACAAACTTTACGACCTGATGTTTTCTGAACGGTCATACTGTTCCACTAAGTGGGCTATACCTGTCAATATAGACTAAGCATTCTGCGTTCACACATCCACAGTTCAACACCTGACCTGTTGTCTAGGGGAAAACCTTCATTAATGGCTTGCTCTTGCCACGCGTACTTGGAGGCGCTAACCAATCTAAAAACATACGGCTTGTAATGGCTACAATTATAAGTCTGCAAATGACATAAATATGGATGCAATATTGTTCAGTACGCCGTTCTTAGTCACCAATAGAATTATCTGTACTTATACAAGTTACGTTCTTATCGTACAGTTCGTATTATTTAGACACAATTACTCTCCAATAGAAGAGCATTAGCATCTGATAGGTAACGGTGTCACTCTTTAGCCTCATTCTGCAAATACACTGACTTAATCTGGACAACTGCGTCCGCAAATCTGTTCGTGTTTTGTGAACTGTATTACATGTGGAACGAAATTGAAACGTCCCCTTAGAAAAATTCATAAGATACAGTGCTGATAAACCTCTTACGTTATTTGATTTTCAAACAGCTGAGCAGAACTGAACGTACTCAGACATTTCTCTCTTTACTTATTCTGATCAACACTAAACTGACACACAATATTTTTAGCGCAACGCAATCTGACTTTCAGTAATCCCTACAAAAGAATGGCCCTGACTAACAATAACCAATACCTTTCATGAATCACTTACCTAACAAAAATCTTTGTTACTCGAACTACTGCAATACAGCGAGTACCAATACTGCCAGCTAAATAAAAGAATCTAATTACTAAGGCACTAACTACTGATAGGCATAGTTAGCAAATGAAAGATTTTGATAGAGAATAAACAATGTATTTACCTCAGTAATATTCAAAAGTCATCATATAAATATCAGTTCATGATATCCAGTATTACAAATTTACTCTCTCTGGTGGACATACGTCCAGATCGTCCGCTCTCAAAATTCTGCCATCTCTCTCCCCACATCCGCCACTGCTGGTGGCTCACCTCCAACTGCGCAACACTACACGCTGTTCACATCCACCTGCCCAACATTAAAATAGCGAATATTCCAGCAATGCAAATCAGCCACAGACAGCACACAGCACAGTCAGAGATTTTCATTCAGAGCACTACGTTGCGTTACCAACATAAAATCTAAACAGCCTACTTACATAGTCCCCTGGCTCTCCACAAAAAATTTTACAAATTGTTTTGGGCAGTGGCCAATAATGATTTGATAAAATTTTTCATAATTATTATAACACAGATATCAATTGAACACACTTATTGATACACTGTTGATCAAAAGCAACAATTGTCCTAATAAAGACAGTCCTGATCATTCATCACAGTAGTAATTGCATTGCACAAAGTCTCATCAGAAAAAGAAAATGCACACACAAGTAGTGGATTTCCATGCAAAGAAGTAGTGTTGTCCTTCCAACACAAATACAGTTCTGACTCTTGACATGCAGACAGGTAATGGGCCATAACAGAGCAAACCCACAGCAGAGTCAGTCGATGTTTTGAAGAATATTGGTAGGTAGGTCATCACTGAGCAGACCCACTGTACTCCTGGTAGAGATTATGGTATTGGTGGGCCATCAAAGGTGCAAACTCACTGCAGTCCTTTTAGAGACGGCCAGCATCCATCTGTTTCGACTGTGCAGGTACACAATCACCATCGATGAGTCTTTCGGACAATATAGAAAGTCCATAAACCACCACTTGTGCACTCACAAAGTTTTTGGAATTGTCCTTAGAACCAGCAATGCTGTTAACCAGTCCCTTGCTGAATTATTAACACATGTGCAAACACTAACAGTCCCAACTTCTCACATATTGTGCATATACTATGACCAACAGAAATGTGTGCACTGAAATGAATGCTTACAAGTTACTTAATTTGATGAACTGGTGTCAATTACAATTTTACAACATGAGAATACAATCACAAAGGTACAGAAAACATAATTAAAAACATAATAATGCAGATAACATTTGTTGTAATATGGGCTTACAAAAGAATCGAAATAACATATACATCAGTGTTACAGGAATTACGACATAAGTAAATACATAAAAGATCAGAATAATTTTCAAAACATCAACTTCACACTTGAGCATTAAAACAAAACAGAATAAATAATGTCTAAACACCTTTACAAAGTAAATAACATATTATTAGAAAAATTCTACAACATAACTCTTATCAGATAAACACATAAAGACAGGAAGAACACAAATACACAAGGGTACACAAACACATAGCGGAATAACACAAAAGGAAAGGACAGGGTTTGTTTTACTGCAGTATTTTCCAAACAAAACTTTCTTTACTTCTTGTAAATCTCCCTTCTTTCATCATTATTCCCAAAAAGCTCTACCTATACCTGCGTTCTCTATTCTATTCATATCCTCTTCCAAAATAATTATTCTTCATTGTACAGTACCCTTATCTTACAAACTTTTTTCATATAACTTCTCAATGCATTTCTTCCAATGCATTGAAACTCATTCTCTTTTATAGTCTACCCCCTCTTAAGATAACTTAAATCTACTGTGCTCAGATGTATATACTAAGGGACAAGGCAATGCAGCACCACAAAACAATTAAGACAAACAGCAATGACAAAAAAATGCAAATTGGCAAAGCAAGCAGCAGTAAATCTAAATTAGCAAAGCAAATGCAATATTACAACTAATATGAGCCAATGTTCAGAAAAAAGAAAAATTAAATCTGTAGTAAAACTGGCTTAAAAGAGTAATACAAAGTGAAATTCAGTAGCACTATGCCTGGCAAACAGCAGCAGCAATTGCATTAAAAAAAATGTTCAAATGTGTGTGGAATCCTATGGGACTCAACTGCTAAGGTCATCAGTCCCTAAGCTTACGCACTACTTAACCTAAACTATCCTAAGGACAAACACACACATCCATGCCTGATGGAGGACTCAAGCCTTTGCTGGGACCAGCCGCACAGTCCATGACTGCAGAACCTTAGACCGCTCGGCTAATCCCACGTGGCCAAATGCAATAACTTATACCTAAAGATGACATAGGTCAAGCAGAAAAAATAGTACACTAAAGACAACAATGCAGACAACGGAAATGTCTATTCACATCTTAATGGCTATGTCATTAAAGTGGTGCACCACAACAACTTATTCTACAAAAAAATTACCAAGTACTTGAAAAGAAAATTATGTATGCAGTTACTGTTATTAGTCCCTTCTTATTGTTCTTTCCTTTCCAACTGCTCCTTTTTTTGAAGAATGTGCATTATAAAATTATTATTTAACAGATCTGTTGACAGAAAGTGTTCACATTAGCAAATACATTTAATTTTGTTGTATAAAACCAATGCTGCAACACAGCTGGAAACCAGATATCAAATGAAATAAGCAACTATGTACAAAGCAAAGCATAAAAACATCATTCAATAGCCATGTGACATTTCATAAGACAGTAGAAATTCTCTCAACTCTCGTAGAAAGACACTTGTCATAATCAGGTGTGCAGAATATTTCCCATCAATTCATAAGCAATTCAGTAAGTAGCACAAAGTACAAGCTCCACAGTATAATCATATGTTTCCAAGCAATAGTGTGTCATATTTGCGATGCTTTCTACAAAGAAATGTCAATAGCGAGGTTAATGGCCTCTTTTTTCTCCACCTACTGGCTTTTTCTCCAGGCGACTGACACACCTAGGCGCCCACAATGCATTATGTCAAGGTCACTTAGCTTTCTTACCCAAATATTTATGACAGCAGTTTCTGCTACAGTGACAGTCTCATATAAAAAAATTTCACAGATCGAAAAATTACAGTAGAAATGCGTAGAAACGAAATCTCATGAATAGCAGTGTTGTGATACATTCACGCATGTACACACATTTCATAACTCTTAAAGTATGGTTCTTGGTTTCCAACATCCTTTTTCACATATCAGAGTCCCTAACCACTACTCGTTACTCCTTACCTTATTACACATATACATATTCGTCAACACTTCTTCAGTACTTCATCATAATAAACATGTAGCATAATCAAATTCCTCATATAGTATCGTCTTATTGATCATAAACGTACATCAATAGCATAATACACATCATTGTCGTAATAATAACATCATGACACCTTGTAGGGAAGCAGCCTACTCACGCTGTAGTAAATTCACATCAGTTTCCATTGTGTGCCAGCCAGTCTGCTGTAACTAGCTCTGACGTCATAAATGTTGCGCAATACCTTAAAATTCAAGCAAATGATCTGAAACTTTTCCAGCATGTAAGGAATAATACTAAATTAATGTGTATTAAATATCAGTTCGATAACTTCAGCCATTTTTGTAATTTGGACGTTTTTCTAAAAAAATAATTGGCGCAACAGAAAGGAGCTAGAGACTTCAAAATTTATAATTAGACTCATCTTTCATAATGATTTAATAAAAACAGTACTTTGGATTTCACAGGTTAAGACCTTAGTGGAAATTCATGATTTTCTGGTTTTCATCTCAAAACCGAAGGAAGCAAGATAGATTAAGTAGGCTAATGAATAAGACTAGGATGTTTAGATTTAAATAGGTTGGAGGTCCGCTATGACTATGAAGATGTGAAAAGTTTCTTTTGAATACATATAAAATTATAGCGATAGCGGATCTCAAAAGGACCAGTTCAGAGCTCATATGCTGCGTGCAGCGTAACTTAATTATTTCTCTCGCCCAAGATATTTAACTTAGCCACGTCATAATTTTATTATAAATACTTACCTGCGTGCTAAATGCACGATTAAATTAACAGCTTCATAAGCCATCAGCAAAAGAAGCTATAAATTATTATGTAACTTGAAGTGGTGCGTTACTAGCCCAGCGGCCAGTCGTGAGAGCCAAGTTAGAGCCGGCGTTCTCTTAGCCGTCCGCACCGAGGCTATATATATAAGAGCACTGCGCGAGTAAGCAAGGCCCCAGTTCTCTCCAGACGCTGAATAGCACGTCAGCTGTGTCGGGAGTCGCTTCACTACGGTAGCGCTGCTACAAACTGCCTCGGGTGCCGTATTGAGTTACGATGTATACGCGTAACTGTGAAAACATTTCAAATGAAGGATTATTTTTGGAATGATTTTCATTATCTAGCTTCAGTTTGCGTGTTGTTGTATTTTCACGTGCCGTCGCGGGACAGACATTCTACCAATCATTTTAGCGTGGCGTTTGATGAGATTTTTTCTCATCAAATTTTGGCGAGCATTCTTTTGACTTTTAATTCGGACCTTTATAGTTGCATCAGCGCATTAGACTCTGAACTGCTCTGGTTGTTAGGTCGTTGGGATAATTGTGATGTTATCAGTGAATTTCAGAATATACTCAACTATTTTGGAAAATCGGTTTTGATTAAAAATCCTGAACAATCCCCTACTTCTTCAGAGCTATAAGCTGCAGCTATAATAATATTCTCAGGTTAAGTGGGCACTAGGAACTCTCATTACAGGCTCCACGTTTCGTTAAATCACTTTCTGGGTGCCAAAAAGCAAAGAGAGAGCCAGTGTTGAGAACGGCGAAAGACAGCATTATACAACATTCCAAAAGCCGGGAAGTGCAGTGTTTTTCCCACATTTAAATAACAAACTTTATTTCACAAGCAATTTGCAGTACTCACTCGCCGCCCCACATATGGTGCATCGGCCGGGAAATCAACTAAGTGAAAGTGATTTTTAACTATTCGGATTCGCGAGTGAAATGCGACACGCAACTGAGTAATGGAACAGTGAAAGTGTGACATGGGCAGGTGGACAACGCAGTTGAATTAACAACGCATCTAGATTGACGGAGCTGGCACTGAGTCTAGCGGTGCTGCCGGCATCGCGAGAAGCCAGTTTCGCCGTACCGCAGTCGTCCGCCGTAGCAGCCGTAGCCGCGCCTGCAATTGCGGGCCACGCAATTGCACCACAGCCGTCGGAGTGCCGTCTGCAGTTCAACGTGCCACGTCGCATCAGGAATCCTGGTACGCCGCGCCGGTAACAACAACGTCGTGCAGAAGGAACTAAGTTAAGTGAAAAACTGTTTAAAATTTTACTAACCTGCACTAAAAGACTGTCGGCGATGGAACCGCCAAAAGAAACTGGGGTTAAACTTAAATCAGAACCTATGTCTGTTGAGCAAACGGTAAATCCAGACAACGTTTCAAATGTAAATATGCATAAAAGTAGTAATGTTAAAGTGAAATATGAAGTATTGTCTCCTGACAGTAGTGTGGGAAGGGAGAATGATTCAATAATAGAGACCCCTGGAGTAAAACAGAAAGTAGAAAATGTGAATTTATTGGATGATGGTTTCTCTGGTGAATTAAAAATGAAACAGTCTTCAGAGATGGTAGAGTTTAAGAAAGAACAGTTAAATAGGACTAATCAATCAGAAGTTTCATTTAGTTTTGATGATTCTGGTATTGGAGCTAGTTTTTCGTCACCTGAGTGTGATAAAAAGCCAGCTAGTGAGCAACCCAAAAATGCTGGGGCTGTTGATTTAAATGTTATATTACAAGCAATAGCTGCCAGTCAAACAAATTTTAATAAAAGATTGGAGGTAATGGACGATACCTTCAAGGCTGGTTGCAATAAGTTGAAAGAGGATCTAGACAGTTTGAATTGTAAAATTGATTGCAATCATGAGGATATTAAGAAAAAGGTTGCTCAACAATTTTCTGAAATGTATAAAACAGTTAAATCCGAAGTTGCTGAGGTTCGCAAAGACTTCCAAATGGAAGATGCGAAGCTGGAGCACAAATTAACAGAAAAGATCGAGTCGGAATCTGAACTTTGCTCAGACAGATTTAAAGATGTTAACATAAAAGTAAACATATGTCAAGCAGACGTAGATGCAATCAAAAGTGATACTACTCATATTGTACAAAGAGTAGATAATGTTGAAATGAAAGTAGAAAATATCAGTACTAACATTGCTAACATTGAGAGTAAAGTAGCTTCAGTAACTTCTGGTAATGGTAACATACAACAAGTTGTAGCTGCAAACGCCGCTTTTATCGGGTGTCGGCAGTTCTTGCGTTTTGATCCAGATAAGAATATCCACCCGCTGGATTTCTGGAACGATTTTGAAGATGTGATTCCACCAACTTGGTCTGAAAGAGAGAAAATCTCATTTATTAAAAGCCATTTAGCAGGTGACGCCTTGCGTTGGTCCGCTGATGTTATGTTGAAGTGTAAAACTTTAGCGGAGTTTAAAACATCTTTCATTAATGAATATTGGTCTAGTAATAAGCAAAATGAAGTGTTAAGAGAATTTTGGAGTGGAAAACGCTTCAGTGCAGGCAAGGAATCAATTAAAGAATTTGCTAGGTCATGGATTTCACGTTTGTCACATTTGGCGGAAAAGCTAAAGCCAGAAATGATTATACTAGGTCTTGAAGCCAAACTGCCATGGTATTGGCAAACCAGAATTATATCGGCCCCTAGAGACAATCTTGATCGTTTCATTGAATATTTGGAACGTGTAGAACGTGTTGCTGCCAATGAGGAGCAGGCACGTAATAACAGAAATGCCACTAACAATAATAGTAATTTTAGGAATGAGCAAAATGGTAATGTAAACATCAGAACAGTAGGTATTCGCCATCCTAAGAGAGGTAGGAATTGGGGAAATAATTATCAGAACCAACAATGGCGCCCAAGAGATAATAATTTTGTTCAAAACAGAAATATGCATGTAAACAACAGTACGGAAAGTAATGCTGTGCCAGTCGACTATAATGAAACTAAAGAAAACAGCAATAGGCCGAGGCAGGAAAACTAGTTCCCGTCTATGAGGACACTGGCGCTCACCAGGCGGTTACTTTTCCTAAGCCAGTAGTTAAGGGAATTGGTATGACAGATCAGAATACTCAAACTGAACATGTGGATGAAGTGTCGGTAGCATCTAAGGATACAACAGAAATATTAGATCACTCTCAGTATTTAATAGATACCGTGTTAGAGACGCTTTCTAAGTGGGAAGAGAAAGAGAAGGCGCAGCAGTGTAGCAATAGGGAAGAGCTACAAAATACTGAATTGACAGGTGAAGAAGCAGAAGAAATTCATGCTTATATTTACAATGAGAATGATGTGCTCTTATCTAAAGTGCCTGTGCAGGATGTTGATAATGTACTAATAGATTTAGGACAGGAGATAAGTGAGAATGTAGAGGGTAGGCTGTTGAGGGTCGATGAACCCAGTAGCTGTGACCAGTTGTCACTTGAGAAGGAAACCGACGATAATGGTGAAAGTGGTTTAGCTGTAACTAGTGTTATGCCCGGTCTGGAGGCGCAGAATCGCTCAGACTACATTAATTTGGGTTATGTTCAGCAAACTAAACGTAATGAAGTCGTGCGGTGTTTCGATTTAAAATTAATAGACCGACTGGAAAAGGCAGCTGAAAATGTAATTCAGGAAACCCCTACACACTGTGACCTAAATGTAATGAAGACAGATGTCAATCACTTTAGTTGGAGACAAATCCAAAAGGAACTACTAGATGAATTTGAGGAACCACCTGTACAACCTAGAATAAGCCACCCTATAATAATAGTGAATATGTTGGGTATCAATGTACGTTGTCTCTTAGACAGTGGAAGTGAGGTAAGTGCAATATCTCAGTCCTTCTTTGATGCATTACCTGGTAAAGATAAGCTTACAGTAATGAGAGTATCAGGACTAAGAATAATTGGTCCTACTGGCAAGGTTTCAAAAACGGTAAAGCAAGAAGCTTTACTACCTTTTAACATTAATGGTAATTTAATTGATCATCCATGTTTAATTGTAAACAATCTCAGTATTGAGGTTTTAATTGGCATAGATTTCTTGTCAAAATATCAGAGTGTTGTGGACTTTGAAAGAAGCCAGTTAAAAATGGTCTTACCAATAACCGGAGTAATTATAGTACCTTTTAGTGATAAACATGTAGTAACTGATGATGAAACTTGGGAGCTGCCTATACGAGTTCTGAAAAATAGTAGGTATTGGGACGAAGGTGTTAATCTTAGTAACAGTAAGCTGAACACAGAAAAAGAAGAAGCAATTATTGTGGACAAAATAGAAGCTAAATTGCAGGAAATCGATAAGATTTCAGACCATCAAAAGGAAGAACTGAGACAGGTTCTAAAGAGGCATCATAAGGTATTTTCAGATCGACGTGGCGTGGTCAAAGGTTATGAATGAATGCTGTAGGGAGGAGGTTGTTCTGTAACCTCTACACAGTGTGGCAGCTGTGCAGTCCCAGCTGTGTGAGATCTTTCCCTTTCAGGTCTCACTCATTCTTCCTCTTTCCTGTCCGCAAAAATTTCGACCTCTTCTTTCATACATTAAATTTTCCGGTATGGTTATCAATACAGCAGTAAGCCAATGAAGGCTGTAGGGAGGAGGTTGTTCTGTAACCTCTACACAGTGTGGCAGCTGTGCAGTCCCAGCTGTGTGAGATCTTCTTTCCCTTTCAGGTCTCACTCATTCTTCATCTCTCCTATCCACCAAAATTTAGATCTCTTCTTTCAGACATGAAATTTTTCTGTCATGACCATCAGGCCATGAGTTATGTTACCATTCTATCTACCGATCAGTGAAGAAAGATACCTAATGTGATAAACTGAATAGTGACAAACAATAGAGAAGTATGACGTAATTAAGATACAAATGTATTTGAGTAACAATTATGTGTAGTACCCTGGTAATATAGTAAGTACAATGTGTTGTTTGGTTGGAAATGGTCCATCAACAGTAATTTAAATAGATGTATGAATTCGTGTACAAGCAGAATCTGAAGTGGTAATGAAACCTAGTGGATACATTATAGCTAACTAATAAATAATAAGAAAGAGATTGCTAAGTGTTATGAAAAATATGCAGATAAGTTGTAAGTTTAAACTCACCTGATGTAGCAAGGAAAGGCAGTGTAATAGAAGTGAGAAGTGTTTGTGGTTGAGTCGTGAAGGACACGTCCCTGAAGTATTTATAAGGTTGGAGCTGGCCATTATTTTAGTGTAGTGTGTGACAGGATACACCTACGCGTATTGAGGTTATGAGTTGGAAGCGTGAATGCGACCATAGGTACCCTTATGTTAGATGAGACAGAGCAGCTCATGGTGTCCTATAGGTTTAAGGAATTTAGCATTATGCTCGTCCATAATTACTTGATGCACTTTAGTGGTAGGTCTGAGAGAGACTACCTGAGGTTTCAGCATCCGATCGAGTGGAAATGAATTGCCACGTGAGCAAACTAATCAGCCGCAATACACTATGAATATGAAATAAATGTGCTATCCTATGCTTTAAATATTAATAGAGTGAGTAGTAAATAAGTACATACACTAGCAATATAAATAAGAAACATAATAGCAGACGTGAAACAGTAATTTTAGCTCAGCATAAATACACTTCAAAGTAAGTAAGACCCTAATTGCAGATGTGGAACTGACAACAGCAGAGGACCAATAAGTGGATTTTGTAGCAACTAAACGTAGTGTGTTTTGAACACTCAGGACTGTACTATTACCAAAAGTTACTCACATATACAAAGAAGCTGAGAAAACAACCACTAATCATACTCATACTATCTCTAAGAATAAGATAATCAAAGATGATTCAGTTAAGTGCTTAATATACAAATGTCAGGAATGTACCGAGCATTGGTTCAGTGTTCCGGCCCAGAAATAATAAATTGACGTTAAATAGGATTCATGATTGTATGCCATGAGCATAGATTTTCTCTAGTACGTGACTAACGGCGTTTTGAGCCATTTATTTACCGATTTTATGACATTTAAGTAACCGCAAGAGTAATGTTGAAAAAAAGTTCTGTTAACTTTGTTCCAGTAATATATTGGAAGTTAAAATGTATATATCCCCATTTCATTGTGACCCACCCTTAGATATTAAGTGAACAGAGTCTGAGGCACTCTTTTGTTTGTTCTACAGGACAAACCAGATAATGGCAGCCTGGTAGCTGCGTGAAAGCGTGGAGTGACTTGGACACAACTCACAGTGACCCTCCCCTTTCCCCCATGTAAGTTAGAGAGAACGTGAAGGACGCACACCATAGCAACTTCCCCTCCTCTACCCTTGTGAATGGAAGTGTAGGACGCCAGCCAAAGCGGCTACAACCACGTGTGTAAAAATTATTTGTGAACTTTTCTTTCAGGTTTAGAAAAGACTGCTAAGAGATAATCATCTGTTTATGTATCATGTTATTTTCTTTGAATTTGTGTATGTAAAAATGTATTTAATGTATTTAATGGGTCTAAGATTTTCATAATTTTTCAATTATTATGTGTTTGTTGGTCTAAGGCAATATGTATGCCGAAATATTTCAGTGACTTCGCTTAAAATTTTGAGTACTGACATTGTTTAAACGGCAGTGAACATGCCCACAATTTAAATAATTAATGTAGATAATCAGTTTTCTTTAATGTTTCTACATGTTTATATTTCAATTTTGATTTTTATAGGGAGTTAAATAGTACTCTTGCTTCCCTTTTTGTAATTAAATTTTTTTCTCATTCATTAACATTCATAAACAAAAAATTTAAGTAGAGGGTGATGTAGGGAAGCAGCCTACTCACGCTGTAGTAAATTCACATCAGTTTCCATTGTGTGCCAGCCAGTCTGCTGTAACTAGCTCTGACGTCATAAATGTTGCGCAATACCTTAAAATTCAAGCAAATGATCTGAAACTTTTCCAGCATGTAAGGAATAATACTAAATTAATGTGTATTAAATATCAGTTCGATAACTTCAGCCATTTTTGTAATTTGGACGTTTTTCTAAAAAAATAATTGGCGCAACAGAAAGGAGCTAGAGACTTCAAAATTTATAATTAGACTCATCTTTCATAATGATTTAATAAAAACAGTACTTTGGATTTCACAGGTTAAGACCTTAGTGGAAATTCATGATTTTCTGGTTTTCATCTCAAAACTGAAGGAAGCAAGATAGATTAAGTAGGCTAATGAATAAGACTAGGATGTTTAGATTTAAATAGGTTGGAGGTCCGCTATGACTATGAAGATGTGAAAAGTTTCTTTTGAATACATATAAAATTATAGCGATAGCGGATCTCAAAAGGACCAGTTCAGAGCTCATATGCTGCGTGCAGCGTAACTTAATTATTTCTCTCGCCCAAGATATTTAACTTAGCCACGTCATAATTTTATTATAAATACTTACCTGCGTGCTAAATGCACGATTAAATTAACAGCTTCATAAGCCATCAGCAAAAGAAGCTATAAATTATTATGTAACTTGAAGTGGTGCGTTACTAGCCCAGCGGCCAGTCGTGAGAGCCAAGTTAGAGCCGGCGTTCTCTTAGCCGTCCGCACCGAGGCTATATATATAAGAGCACTGCGCGAGTAAGCAAGGCCCCAGTTCTCTCCAGACGCTGAATAGCACGTCAGCTGTGTCGGGAGTCGCTTCACTACGGTAGCGCTGCTACAAACTGCCTCGGGTGCCGTATTGAGTTACGATGTATACGCGTAACTGTGAAAACATTTCAAATGAAGGATTATTTTTGGAATGATTTTCATTATCTAGCTTCAGTTTGCGTGTTGTTGTATTTTCACGTGCCGTCGCGGGACAGACATTCTACCAATCATTTTAGCGTGGCGTTTGATGAGATTTTCTCATCAAATTTTGGCGAGCATTCTTTTGACTTTTAATTCGGACCTTTATAGTTGCATCAGCGCATTAGACTCTGAACTGCTCTGGTTGTTAGGTCGTTGGGATAATTGTGATGTTATCAGTGAATTTCAGAATATACTCAACTATTTTGGAAAATCGGTTTTGATTAAAAATCCTGAACAATCCCCTACTTCTTCAGAGCTATAAGCTGCAGCTATAATAATATTCTCAGGTTAAGTGGGCACTAGGAACTCTCATTACAGGCTCCACGTTTCGTTAAATCACTTTCTGGGTGCCAAAAAGCAAAGAGAGAGCCAGTGTTGAGAACGGCGAAAGACAGCATTATACAACATTCCAAAAGCCGGGAAGTGCAGTGTTTTTCCCACATTTAAATAACAAACTTTATTTCACAAGCAATTTGCAGTACTCACTCGCCGCCCCACAACCTCAGTCAAATCTCAAAATCATCGCAGTTTCTTTCAATAATTTCAAAACCTGCAATAAAGTCATATACCTCAAATGTACTTCAGAAATCATGATCCTTTACCAAATACGACATTCAAAGTTCTCATAGTATCACAATGGTTCTGAAAAAATATGAACAGTTCACAAAGTACAGGCAAAATATAATTTCAGGTGTGAAGTTATCCAACTGTGTATTTGTGTAAACATCTGTCACTGACGAAGTAAAAAAAAAGTTTATCTCTCTCAGTTAAATGATTAGTTAGCTGTGTAATTCTGTGTTATAGAAATATGGTACCGATGTGTAAAATAATATAAGCAAATACCATATTACATAGGGCTCCTAGCGCTTGCCACACTTAGTACACAAAGTAGGGATGTACCCCCCCCCCCCCCAGAGGATTAACGTAATTATACCCTCAGATGTTACAGATTACAGAAATGGAATGAAATGTATTACGGAAAACCTTTGTATCTTTGTAATTCAAAAATATTTAACAATAAACGTTTTAAGTACAAAATTAATCACTCAAATACGTGTACTGTAGCGCTAAACTGTGCGTCTTGTTGTAAGATAATGTCAGTCACTACTCAAGGGTAAAAAATGTGCCAAGTGTCGTAATTATCGTCGTCCATAAGCAAAGTTCTGTAGACGTCTATGTACTTACCTCGTAATAAACAAAAGTGAAATGCTATGCATATAGATATCGTAGTTATTACGCAACGTATTGTTGTGCGACGAAAAGGCTATCTCATTGTTGCTTTACCACAAAAGTTACTACTAAAACATGTTTTACTTTCCAGAAGAATTCAGAAAAACTGTGCAGATATAAAACAGATACACCGCAAAAGCAATAATATAAATTGTTTCACTCAACTAACAAGCAAGACTGTACAAAGAACAACACTGTGTCGTCTGTTCACTATAACAATGCATTCGTATTACTGTTTAACTAAGTTCTCTTGGTTCTTGACTGGATAGTTAACTTCAAACATTGTTGCATGGTAACAGTTTCTAACTGTGACAAAGCGTACTAGTAATGCCAAGTGAAAATTTTATGGCAAAGACTAAGTCCAAAGGCAGATTATCTTTCAGTAAACGGTTTTACATGTGAAATGTGGTGCAATCCTATACTCTTCCTAGTATGCAGAGTTTCAATTTCAACGTAATTATCATGTGGTATACTTCAGATTCTTTAAGGTCCATTGTAAATCAGAAAGAATTTGTGGCTCAAGTGTTTCTTCTTATGTGACAATGAGTGAGCTTTAATGAGAACTTTCTGACCAATATAAGTTTCTTTGCATTTGCTTTACCGTTTAGTTTTCTCCTTTTGTCTGCAGCAGAATTTATATCTTTAATAGCCAAATCAATTATGTCTTTGTTTCGAAGTTTACGTGTATTCGGAAAAGATACAAGCTCTCTGATTCTGTTTGGTGGTTCTTCATTCTTCTTTGTGGTCACGTCCAGATCGTCCGCTCTCAAAATTCTGACATCTCTCTCCCCACATCCACCACTGCTGGCGGCTCACCTCCAACTGCGCAATGCTACACGCTGTTCACATCCAACTGCCCAACACTAAAATAGCGAATATTCCAACAATGCAAATCAGCCACAGACTGCACACAGCACAGTCAGTGACTTTCATACAGAGCGCTACCTGGCGTTAGAAACATAAAAACCTAAACAGCCTACTTACGAAATACTACTTCTTTTCACAAATCTTTCAGTGCAACCAAACATTGCACAACAGATCACCATTTTAATTACAATTCTTTACTGAAAATAATACATCTAAGATAAACAAAACAGTCTTCCAGAAGTCACTTGCAAATGGATACCACCACTAGTCAACAGACGGAGATATTTGTTTCAGTACAATAATGTCATGCTCGGTCTATACCAAATACGGTATAAGCGAACCTCCATTGCTTCAGAAATGTCTCACAGTCCAACAGTGCAAATGATTCACACAACAGCCTGGCTTCCAGTTCGTTGCATGATACTGCCGTTACCGATGACACACAAAAGCCTTTAACCTTATAGAAGAAAGTAAAACGGCACTTTAAGTGAAACATACAAAAGCAACTGATGGAGAAAGGTGAGTGGCCTGGTGAGTTCACAGAAACGTTAATAGTGTCAATACAAAGAAAATAAATGCCACGATATATATAACAATAGATTTAATATTTTGTTTGGTACAAAATATACTTGTAATAATAAACCAAATTTTACAATATGAAGCAGAGAGATTTTGGTGAAAAACAGTTCAGATTCAGAAGGGACAATCGTACAAGAGATGCAATATTACGAATAACTGTATAAAGTTACCTAGCGAAAGATTTTGATGATTTTTTAAATTACATTTGATAGCTATTCAGAAGAAGACTGGAATTAACTGAAAGAAAAGGAGATTAATAAGCAAGTTATGTATCACACAAAAAGTGAAAATAAGAATGGATGATGCCGTGGCAAAGGAAATTAAAACTGGGAGAGGGGCTCAATATGGCTGTTGTCTTTTACTTACTCTGTTTAACGACTATTTACATGATTTAGTATAACATTGTTCCCAACAAAAAATTGTAGCGACATTAAGACGAAAGGTCATGACGTGTCTAAGATTTGCTGATGATATGGTATTACTAAATGAAAACATAAAGGGAATAAACAATACCTTAAAAGAACTGAACAACAGCTGTGAGGATTATTGATTGAAGATACACGAGAAGAAGACTGAAGGAACAGATTTTATAAGGCAATCATGAAAGAAAAAACTGAAAATTAGGGGTGACCTTGTGGAACAAGTTGAAAACTTCAGGTACCTAGTATGCAAAATATAAGTGCATTCAAATGGAACCTTAATACTGGCCACAATGGGACCATGAAATACACTCCTGGAAATGGAAAAAAGAACACATTGACACCGGTGTGTCAGACCCACCATACTTGCTCCGGACACTGCGAGAGGGCTGTACAAGCAATGATCACACGCACGGCACAGCGGACACACCAGGAACCGCGGCGTTGGCCGTCGAATGGCGCTAGCTGCGCAGCATTTGTGCACCGCCGCCGTCAGTGTCAGCCAGTTTGCCGTGGCATACGGAGCTCCATCGCAGTCTTTAACACTGGTAGCATGCCGCGACAGCGTGGACGTGAACCGTATGTGCAGTTGACGGACTTTGAGCGAGGGCGTATAGTGGGCATGCGGGAGGCCGGGTGGACGTACCGCCGAATTGCTCAACACGTGGGGCGTGAGGTCTCCACAGTACATCGATGTTGTCGCCAGTGGTCGGCGGAAGGTGCACGTGCCCGTCGACCTGGGACCGGACCGCAGCGACGCACGGATGCACGCCAAGGCCGTAGGATCCTACGCAGTGCCGTAGGGGACCGCACCGCCACTTCCCAGCAAATTAGGGGCACTGTTGCTCCTGGGGTATCGGCGAGGACCATTCGCAACCGTCTCCATGAAGCTGGGCTACGGTCCCGCACACCGTTAGGCCGTCTTCCGCTCACGCCCCAACATCGTGCAGCCCGCCTCCAGTGGTGTCGCGACAGGCGTGAATGGAGGGACGAATGGAGACGTGTCATCTTCAGCGATGAGAGTCGCTTCTGTCTTGGTGCCAATGATGGTCGTATGCGTGTTTGGCGCCGTGCAGGTGAGCGCCACAATCAGGACTGCATACGACCGAGGCACACAGGGCCAACACCCGGCATCATGGTGTGGGGAGCGATCTCCTACACTGGCCGTACACCACTGGTGATCGTCGAGGGGACACTGAATAGTGCACGGTACATCCAAACCGTCATCGAACCCATCGTTCTACCATTCCTAGACCGGCAAGGGAACTTGCTGTTCCAACAGGACAATGCACGTCCGCATGTATCCCGTGCCACCCAACGTGCTCTAGAAGGTGTAAGTCAACTACCCTGGCCAGCAAGATCTCCGGATCTCTCCCCCATTGAGCATGTTTGAGACTGGATGAAGCGTCGTCTCACGCGGTCTGCACGTCCAGCACGAACGCTGGTCCAACTGAGGCGCCAGGTGGAAATGGCATGGCAAGCCGTTCCACAGGACTACATCCAGCATCTCTACGATCGTCTCTATGGGATAATAGCAGCCTGAATTGCTGCGAAAGGTGGATATACACTGTACTAGTGCCGACATTGTGCATGCTCTGTTGCCTGTGTCTATATGCCTGTGGTTCTGTCAGTGTGATCATGTGATGTATCTGATCCCAGGAATGTGTCAATAAAGTTTCCCCTTCCAGGGACAATGAATTCACGGTGTTCTTATTTCAATTTCCAGGAGTGTAGTTACATTCAAAAGTTACCATCACACACGTTAAGACTCTTATCCCACTGGGAGAGCTCAAAGAACAAGGCAGTGGAAGAAAATGGTCATCATGAACTTACTGGAACTTCTGTGAATAGCTTTGGATTTCTCTGGGGTGGAAGATGTGGGATGTTTCAATTGTTGGCTTCGCTCTTTGCCCTCGGGCTCTAAATGGTACGTCAGGTAAGGTAATGATAACCTCCTTCGACTGCCTCTGCTAGTCGAGTTCCTCGAGTGTGGAAGCGCAATCAGTGTGCTGCGCTATGGAGACACTTTGCAGAAAATTCAAAGCACTATTAACTAAAAACGCCCAGCAACACTGCTGGTGAGAAGCATCCTGTTGCACCATAGTGCTCATCCCTACGTTGTCAATCGGACGTAAACTACGCTTCAGCGATTTGATTGGGAAGCACTGCAAGAGCCTCTGCACAGCCTGGATAGTTCACCGTGAGATTCTCACATCTTTCAGTTATCTAGACAGTTACTAGTTTATTTTTGTAATTTCTGGCGCGTTTGGTGCTTACTAAGCACAACCTTTTATTTCAGTAACAGTGTAGTATACACTACCACCGTTGCTATTGACCATCGTATCGCACAGGCTTTTGTTTGTTTGGTTAGAACAGCTCAGTGTCGGTTAGACCATAACTGAGAGAGCACTTCGGTTTCCCACTGCTAATAAGGCGAGTACACTGGTCGCTTTTTGCATATTTTAAGAGCTTCAAACAGGAGCGACTGCAGTAATGGATAGGAACTGTGATTGTTGCGCACAGATGTGAGCTGAGTTGGCGACCCTTCGCTCACAGCTCCAGGCTGCTTTGGCTTCCATCACAGAGCTCGAGGCTGCTAATAAGGGGCGTCACTGAGAGGGAACGAACACGGGGATGCGAGGGACATGGAGCACGTCCCATGTGTTCTCCGGTTGGTCCACTGCTGTGGCTGCCCCGGGTATTGCCTGCACTGAGGTTGACCCCTCACCTGTGGTCAAGTGGGGGATCGTTCCAAAGTCTGGTAGGCAGCGAAAAACTTTCCAAAGGGGCTGATTGTAGGGCCTCCCCGGTTCGTTTGACGAACAGGTTTCGGGCATTATCTGTGGCTGACGATGCCTCTGAGCCAGATGCTCGTCCACCCTGTTCCAGAGGAAGCTTCTCGGTCCACAAGGTCTGGGAATTCATAGAGGGTGGGTTTGCTGGTAGTTGGAAGCTCCAACGTTAGGCGCGTAATGGGGACGCTTAGGAACATGGCTGTCAAAGAGGGGAAGGAAGCCAATGTGCACTCCATGTGCATTCCAGGGGGAGTCATTCCGGATGTGGGAAAGGTGCTACCGGATGCCATGAAGACTACAGGGTGTAGCCAACTGCAGGTGGTGGCTCATGTCGGTACCAATGACGTGTGTCGCTTTGGATTGGAGCAGATTCTGTCTGGTTTCGGGCGGCTAACGGAAATGGTAAAGACGGCCTGTCTTGCTTCTGAGATTAAGGCGGAGCTCACTATCTGCAGCATCGATGATAGAACCGACAGTGGTACTTTGGTGCAGAGCCGAGTGGAGGGTCTGAATTAGAGGCTCAGGCGATTCTGCGACCGTGCAGGCTGCAGATTCCTTGACTTGTGCCATCGGGTGGTGGGTTTCCGGGTTCCGCTTAATAGTTCAGGAGTCCACTACACACAGGAGGCGGCTACACCGGTAGCGGGGGCCGTTGTAGAAGGGACTGGGCGGTTTTTTAGGTTAGAGGGTCTAAGGAAACCACAGAAATGACGTACGTCTAAAAGTGGGCAGGTAAAACACAGTAAGGTAGTTGTAGAAACGATTGGTATTGTAGTTGTAAATTGTCGTAGCTGTGTTGGGAAAGAATCAGAGCTCCAAGCCCTAATAGAAAGCACTGAAGCTCATATAGTTGTAGGTAGATAGGGCTGGCTAAGGCCGATAATAAGTTCAGCCGAAGTTTTTTCAAACGATCTAACAGTGTTCAGAAAAGACAGATTAAATACAGCTGGTGGTGGAGTATTTATTGCTGTCAGAGGTAGTTTGCCTTGTAGCGAAATTGGATAGTTTGTATGAAATAGTATGGGTAGAGGTTATACCTCCAATCGGACTAAACTATTCATTGGATCGTTTTACCGACCTCCCGACTGAGAAGCTGAACTGGTCAAAGAAAATTTGAGTCTCATTTCAAATAAGTACCCCGCTAATACAATTATAGTCGGTGGTGACTTCAATCTACCCTCTATATGCTGGAAAAATTATACGTTTAAAGCCTGCGGCAGGCATAAAACGTCATCCGAAATTGTACTGAATGCTTTTTCAGAAAATTATTTTGGAGAATTAGTTCATGAGCCCACTGGAAGCGCAAATGGTTGCGAAAGCATACTTGACCTTTTAGCAACAAATAAACCTGGACAAATAGTGAGTATTGTGACGAATACAGGCTTTATCGACCACAAGGCAGTTTCTGCTAGGCTGAATACGGTAACACCTACAACCATCAAAACGAAACGCAAAGTATACCTATTTAAAAAAGCTGATAAAAATTCTCTTAACGCCTTTTTAAGGGACAGTCTTTACTCCTTCCGATCTGATCATGTAAATGTAGAAAAGTTGTGGAATGTTTTCAGAGAGATAGTATTGATAGAAATTGAGAGATATATATCACATAAATTACTAACTGATGGTAATGATCCCCCATGGTACACAAAACGGATCAGATCGTTGTTGCAGAAGCAACGAGAAAAGCATGCCAAATTTAAACGAACGCAAAATCCCCAACATTGGCAAAGTTTTACAGAAGTTCGAAATATGGCGCGAGATGCTTTTCATAATTTTCGCAACGAAATTCTTTCTCGAAATCTGACAGAAAACCCAAAGAGATTCTGGTCATACATAAAGCACATCAGACGCAATCAATACCTTCACTGCGCGATAACAACGGTGAAGTCACTGATGACAGTGCCACTAAAGCAGAGTTATGAAACACGGTTTTCCGAAACTCCTTCACCAAAGAAGACGAAGTACATATTCCTGAATTGCAATCACGAACAACTGCCAAAATGAGAAACATAGAAGTAGATATCCTCGGTGTACCGAAGCAGCTTAAATCACTTAATAAAGGTAAGGTCTCCGGTCCAGATTGTATACCAGTCAGGTTCCTCTCAGAGTATGCTGATAAAATAGCTCCATATCTAACAATTATAAACAACCACTCGCTCACAGAAAGATCTGTACCTAAAGACTAGAAAATTGCTCAAGTCACACCAATACCCAAAAAGGGAAGTAAGAGTAATCCGCTGAATTACAGGCCTATATCACTAACGTCGATTTGCGGTAGGGTTTTGGAACATATACTGCATTCGAACATTATGAAGTACCTCGAAGAAAATGATTTATTGACACATAGTCAGCACGGTTTCAGAAAATATCGTTCTTGTGAAACACAACTAGCTCTTTATACTCATGAAGTAATAAGTGCTATCGACAGGGGATGTCAAATTTATTCCATATTTTTAGATTTCCAGAAGGCTTTTCGACACCGTTCCTCACAAGCATCTTCTAACCAAACTGCGTGCCTACGGAGTATCTCCTCAGCTGTGCGACTGGATTCGTGATATTCTGCCAGAAAGGTCACAGTTCGTAGTAATAGAAGGAAAGTCATCGAGTAAAACAGAAGTAATATCCGGCATTCCCCAAGGAAGTGTTATTGGCCCTCTGTTGTTCCTGATATATATTTGTGATTTCCTGTCAGAAAGGTCACAGATCGTATTAATAGACGGAAAGTCATCGAGTAAAACAGAAGTAATATTCGGCGTTCCCCAAGGAAGTGTTATAGGCCCTCTATTATTCATTATATATATATTGCCGACATAGAAGACAATCTGAGTAGCGGACTTAGATTGTTTGCAGATGATGCTGTCATTTACCGTATTGTAAAGTGGTAAGATGATCAGAACGACTTTGCAAAATGATTTAGATAATATATCTGTATGGTGCGATAAGTGGCAATTGACCCTGAATAAGGAAAAGTGTGAAGTTATAGTCACATGACTACTAAAAGAAATCAGCTAAATTTCGATTACACGAAAGTCACACAAATCTGAGGGCTGTAAATTCAACTAAATACTTAGGGATTACAGTTACAAATAACCTAAATTAGAACGATCATATAGATAATATTGTGGGTAGAGCAAACCAAAGACTGCGATTCATTAGCCATATGTGGCAACCATAGCTTCGCTAAACGTTAACCGAATCGACACTTGCCCCGAAGACTTCAGGCAGGTAAGGCTCGTGTGGCCGAAACAGCCATGAGTACGTAGAAGTAGATCCATGTGCCACAGATGTAATAGCAAAGATTTCTCGCCAGACGAAGTATATATCGAAGAAGGCTGCTCACTACGGACATCTTTCAGTATGATGACGCGGGTTGTTTGTAATTGTTAGATGTCTGATGTGGGTTGTTACAGTTAGACATGCACACCTCGGTCACACGTGCTGTGGGTTCTTTCCACACTACTTGCGTCTTCTGTAGGTTTGATCCTTATGCCGAACATATCGCACGGTTCGCAGGTCTGTTGACAGTGAGGTTTATTACAAGTTTCAGTGCTATTGGCATTGAGTGCATCAATACTTTTTAAGTCGTCATGGTTATTTTTCATTAATCACAAGAATTATCCTTGTGGAATGTGTACCTCTTGTAATTACAGTCATTTTGAGGAAAAAAATCATGTACAAGTAAAGCTGAATAACATCGATGCTACTTACAACACCCTCTGGTACGATATACATTTTTCTCCATTTTCTTGAATCTCTGTTCTCGAATGCTATTACTGTATCCCTACACAGCATTATTTGGATGGAATTGCTGTTTCTCCATCCTGAATGAGATTCGGCAGAACTCAGCATATGCTCAATTAACCGAAAACATCACAAGATCTAAATATCGTCCGCACATATGGTGACAAGCAACTCTCAGCCAAGACGTTAGTAGAAACCATCTCAACTTAATAAGGTTGACACACGAATATCTTTCTTTGGAGGCGAGAAATATAGCCTCTAGATCGATCGTTATCACAGTCACGGATTTGTGCACGGCGTATGTGTTTTCTGACATCCCTTGCCCACCATTCTCGAAACTTTACGAAAGTGCTTATGCCGAAGAGAAAAGTTTTTCATCATCGCTACAAAAACAACCGTATTTCCTACAACAGTCCCTTAAATTATCTGTAAAACTAACGTAGATGACAAATTCTCACTAACAATTTCTTCAATAAATCAACAAATATCGTTACAGGTAAGAAGTGTTCCTCTTTACGAACACCCCTTGAATCTTTTCTGGCGAAACGACACTTCACTGATTTTGCAAAAACTGTAAATCACCGATAAAAATCCATTGCATCAAACACAAATGGTTCAAATGGCTCTAAGCACTATGGGACTTAACATCTGAGTACATCAGTCCCCTAGACTTAGAACTACGTAAACCTGACTGACCTAAGGACATCACACACATCCATGCCCGAGGCAGGATTCGAACCTGCGACCGTAGCAGCAGCGCGGTTCCTGACTGAAGCGCCTAGAACCGCTCCGTCACAGAAGCCGGCGCAGCAAACTCAGACGAAGTCACGTTTCACTTAACTGGGATGAGGTTGCTTTCGAAGGTAATCAGTATTTAGTTACAAACTTAGGAAGTGAGTATCTGCGTGCCATACAAATTGTCCAAAACCGTTAAATGTTGTAAAATCAAGAAGGTGGAGATGTTGACCTAATCCTTTCATCCCCTTGTCATATAAATCTGTATTTCAGAATAACATCCTTTGGTATTTTGTCGGAAACAGAAGCTTAGGTAGAGGTATAATAAGAGAAGATGGCGCTACAGACTTCTCTGTACGGTACTTTCAAGCCGGCACCATCATGTTAGATGCCCCAAAAGATCAGCAGGTTACTGCGTACGTTTGCTTTTTGTTTTTAATTTCTGTCACGTGCAAACAACAGTGTTTTAAATACAAAATGTTGCAGTGCTTTAGTGAATAACACAGCGACCTGAAGATAATTCTCAGACGTTTCCTTGATTTTAAACGCATTTTTGATCTACTAATACGAAGCATTTCGCTTCGTTAACGTAACATTTTTGGTTATATGTTTCGTATAACCAAGAACAGAAGTGATACGCAAAGCCTTATTTCGCAAATCAGTATTTCCCTTTACACTGATCGACGAAACTGATGTTCGAGCTATGTCATCGTATCGAAAATGTTGGGAACATGTTTTGCTGTGTTAGGTAGTTTCCAGTCTTCCCTTCTCACAGTGTTCACCCTAAAACATTTTCGAGTTGGACTGGTAGGAAATACAAAGTCAAATGACTGAAATAAAACAGCTACAGGAAAAGTAAACAGCGCAATCAGAATTCATGAACATAAAGAAAATGTTGCTTGAAGAAGTCTACTTACAAATGAAATTTGATTCCTTTACACTTATACTCAGAAATATTAGTACAACTGTAAAAGACGTAAACTGGCATTTTTAACAAAGCACTTCCACCAGAAGCTAATGTTTGCGTCAACTAACACGGTGGACGTCGGCTTGAAGTTTATGACGTCTCGACAACTCACCTTATGGGAACTTTCGCTTCATGAGGTTATCTTTGAAGTTAAGTGCGTGGTAGGTTATATCTATGTGCCAAGACCACTGTATTTCTTCTTCTCCCATGTTATGTGCAGAAACTCGCATTGAGAAATCTGACGTTAATACGTTCTATGAATAACAAAATGAGACTTGTTGACTGATGTTGACTAACTTGTTTATTTAATGTACATATGCTATTCCTAACTTCACTGTACATCTCACTGCAAAGGTCTTCTACATACAACTTTTATGGCCTGTCGGAGAAAACACGAATATAATTTATTGTGATTCTCCTCTGGCATTCTAGGAGACAAGACTAATTCAGATCGGACCAATGTGTGCATTAACGAGGTACATAATTTACTTACTAAGTGTGCTGGACGAAGCACATTTTTACGAGTTCTTTTATTTTTTACATCTCACATCCATCTATCCATTAGTAAGGAATTAGTTAAGAACTTAAATTTCTCAGAAATATTTTTTTTAGCGTACAGTATGCTCGCATGTTCTAATTCCTTAATTTTTTAAATTTTTGACGCACATGCACATTTTGATTCTTCAAATGGCTCTGAGCACTATGGGACTTAACTTCTGAGGTCATCAGTCCCCTAGAACTACTTAAACCTAACCAACCTAAGGACAACACACACTTCCATGCCCGAGGCGGGATTCGAACCTGAGACCGCAGCGGTCACGCGGTTCTAGACTGTAGCGCCTAGAACCTCTCGGCCACCCCGGCCTGTTTTTGATTCTTCTCTTGATAAGTAGTATATTTTCAGAATCGTTTATTGGTGTTGCTTATTTTATATTGTAAAGTGGGGATAAAGAATTTGTAAAATTTATACTAAAGTTTTCGGTGGCCATCGTAAATTTAGTTTTGTTTGTAATGTATATCTTCGGATACACTTCAGAAATTCTATTTTATAACCTGCAGTTCATCCGGAGTCCTTACTAATAGTTGCTTTTTTACGTAGTTTAGTAAAACACGCAATAACTTAGCATGGCTGAACATTTATGATAAGCCCATGCACTCTCACTGTGGCGTTTCAACAAATTAAATCAATCAGAAGTTGTCAGAGGCACGTTTTTGTAGCACCATGCTACATTTTACCCATTAAGAGTCCTCCATCGTTTCGATGCAACAAAGACAAAGGCTAGAATAATGAGTCCAATGCTTCTTTCTGTGCAAAAGCTGTCACACGAGATTTATTACAGCTGCGTACGACACTTCTCGTATCGAATTGTGCAAAAGCTTTTCCGCTATGGGCGATAATAGTCTTTCGTTCAAAATTACGTAATGAAGTACACAGAGTGCAAATTATTGGATGAATCCATAATATGCATAAAATATGCAGAGCAGTTCTTTGACCTTAATATGAAAACACAGATGGTAAGAACGGTTTTATTTTGGCTTGACTCAACACAACATGATTAGAGACAATTTATTACAAAGTTTGTACTGGACAGTATATGCTATGTCTTCATGAAACAGACTATTTCCAGACGTGAAATAACTTCACATCTTAACCGTTTTGTGTTAACTGCAGTGGTATTCAGAGCTATCACGTATTTCTCTTTATCATTACGGCCAAGAATTCGGCTTGTATGCCTCGTATCGCCTGCCTGCGTACTTCCCCCACCTCCATACGACTGGGTTTCATATTCCATATTTCTCAACAGCATAGGTCAAAGACAAAATAAATTTTCACTATTATTGAATAAATTTTGGTGCACTGACGACATAATAGAATTTTGACCCGCTAGGGTAGCCGAGAGCGCTAACGCGCTGCTTCCTGGACTAGGGTAGGCGCGCCGGCCCCGGATCGAGTCCGTCCGGCGGTTTAACAACAAGGGCCGGTGTGCTGGCCAGCCTGGATGTGGTTTTTAGGCGGTTTTCCACATCCCGCTAGGTGAATACCGGGCTGGTCCCCACGTTCCGCCTCAGTTACACGCGTCGCAGACATTTGAAACACGTCCGCATTATTTCATGATTACACTAGACGCAGACAGTTGGGGTACACTGCTCCGTCCTGGGGGGTACGGGGTGGCGGCAGGAAGGGCATCCGGCCATCCCTAACACTAACACTGCCAAATCCGTTGTAACCACGCCGACCCTGCGATCGCTGTGGGACTTTGGCGTAAGCGAAAGAAAGAAAGAAGACATAATAGAATTTTCATCTGCTACAGTATATGAACAGAAGCAAACAGTTGCACACATTTTCACACTCTGGTTGCAACATAATCGAGGGTTATTTAGTTTCATAACATAATCGAGGGTTATTTAGTTTCATAACAGCAAAGTCCCTTCACACACATATTTTGATATAAATATTTTATCACGTTTGAATCCTCGTTATGGAGATGTGGAAACTTTCCCCAGGAAATACAACATAGTCCTCCTAGTTATTTTTGATGCAAAATATTTTGTTTCTTAAACGTGAATTACGCTGCACATCGGTCAGTTCCATCTGCTTTCAACTGAAACGACAAACGGTCTCGAAAACAGCTCGGAAACAGATGAAAGACTTGCAGTGACTTCAAAACGTTTCGGAAACTACCCTTCTGATACTTTCAAGGCTATAATGAATTCTTAAAACCTCTCGTTTTCCTTAACGCCAGCGACCTTACAGAAACAATGCAACCCCATCAAATCAGAATGTTTCTCACGCTTCAATGTGTTACAGTGAGCGGTGTGCCGTCACGTACATATAAAATGCGAGGCCTACAAACCATTCAGTGAGTTCCAATTTCCATTGCTGCTCGAAGTGGTGGGGAGCTGGTTGGGGAGTGATTAGGTTCTGAGAGAATTAAATAGTACGTCCATCAACAACAGTTTATTATCTCTTAAACAAAACGGGCTTTTAACAGCAGAGGAAAACAATCAAGGAGACAGAGTCAGTGACCCTTAAACTAAATTTTATCTTAAAAACAATTAAGTACAGTTTTCAAAATTTTACGGAACAGCTGTGTAAGTACAGCAGCGCCTAAAGTTAAATGCAAGAAAGAGTCAAGACAACATTATCAATCCGCGACCGAGAGCTACAGGTCGAGTGATAACAGCAACGACAATCTTGAAAAACTGCATTAGCGGACCGTTTTGAAATGATATACATGCATAGAGTACCCAACTCAGGTGGAGTTGAGCCCAATGTAAATGGTAAAACGATTTTTTAATTTTAATTTGTGAAATGTAGTAGTAAATATGCCAACAACCATCATTCCATGGTGCTATCAGAAATTTTCACAAAAAACTTTAACAGGCGGAGTAGCTTAGTATCAATCAATCAGATTAACACGAAGTTTTAGAATTAACTGTGATCACTAATAGATATTATAGCAACAGATCACCTTGCAGCACGCCAGTAAAATCAAAATGGACCACCTGAAGACAACTTAGTTAAGTTAAATGTTCAGTTATAGGAACTAACAATTAAAAGAGTTAATGGCTGTCTACAGGCAGCAATACGGATACTAAATATGTAAGGTTAAGCCCAACGGGGCACCAGAGGAAGACAAACACGCAACACAAGTCGTGCAAGAGGGGAGCACACTGGAACGCAGTAGAATGGTTAACAACTTATAGTAAAGTGTATATATGAAATTAGTTGCTCAGCTGTCTTATAAAACGCATAAAAGATTAAATAGCACCCTGAGGTGCCTCTTTTTTACTTTTTTATTTTTATTTATTTATTTTTAATAGCTGTGAAATTAGCACGGAGCTTGCACAGACACCAATACACAATGCTACTTAGCAATATGACAACGTAATGCTCAAAAAGCCAATAATAAATTCAATGGTTAACCGACGTTCATCACAAGTCGCGAAAAATGCTCAAATGGCTGAAGACAGCCCAGTAGAGAAATAAAATGAGTGCATACACGCCCACACAGTGCTTCAGGGCAGCCACAGGATAATCACTCGCAAATTATAGAAATAACCAGGAAGCCCAGGGCCGCAATACTTGCTTATCAAATTCAAAATTGCTGTCTGTAGCTGGAAACTGGTGCTCACCATAAAATTCACTCTTGAAGTGAAACGGAATTCCAAGCCAAGTTTGCTTCCTTCAAACTGATGAATGGCTGACAGGCTGAACTCCAACTGTCATCTTGATACCAACAGCGCACAACCAAAGCGAGCCTGCCAACTTCACGCGATGTTCAGCCCATGGGCATGTCAACACGTCCGCAGCAACCCTAGACCCCGACCTATACACAGTCCCGCCGACAAGTATCCTTATACTGCGCATGTCCATATACCGCTTCCCGGCGTTTCCTTCCAGCCCCTGGGGGGAAAGGCGTCCTTTGGTTACCCAGCAACTGGTCGACGACATTCACCATCAATGGCTGTTATTGATATAAGAGGGCGGTCACGATATGAAATGCATATGGCTCACTGCTCTTTCTGTTCATTCCACCAATTTCATCACGAGCTCCATGCTTGCAAATTTATCACAAAGTGCTACTTAATTAACCCCGTCAGTCGATCGTTGTAATTTCTTCCTCGTTAATCGTCAACTAAATGTTTCAATTGTTTCTTCTTGGTGTTCTAATGTCATTCCACAGCAAATTTATTGTACTCATCAATTATGTGGCTGCATGTGACATAACAGATGCTGACAAATTTTATCCTTCTTATCTGTCATTCCCATTCATTTTTAAAGGCTTGTGACAGTAGATTGTTAGATATTTGTATGTAAACACCCACTGAATCTGTTAACATCTCTTATATCACAAAAAATAATGAAGAGTAAACAGCGCTGACATCACAGTTCTGCTAAACTGAAGAATGTCAAACCAAGTGAGAAACGCCCCATCGCAATTCTAAATGAAATGTTGCGCTGTACACAATACTTGCGAGAAGCACCAAGTAAAGCCGAGACACGCGAAGTTGCGAACCGCATGCAGCTCACACATTGTGCTTATTTGCAGTTTGGCACACTGTGGCCAAACCTGCTTTTTGTGATAAGATGAAAGTTGCTTAACGAAAAGTGGGTAAACTACGAGGTCTTGCTGCAAAGCAAAACCTCCTAGCTTTTTATGTGAAAACTCTTAAAGTAAAACAAACGTTATTAATATTTTATATCTTTGTTCATCATGTCTATGTATTTTCAGCCCTCTGCAGCTATAGGTCTTCTATCTATGGCGTATACAATAGCGATGCGTAAAGCAACTATGTCGGTGAGTGAGAAACAGCGTGCTGTAATCGAGTTTGGAATTCGAAGAGTTTGTCTACATGCGGATCACCCTCTCCTTCAGCATTACAATGCCACACACAAGCATTGTAACATCTGCAACAGTCCAGTACCTTGAGAACACTGTCATCGATTATTCTCCATACAGTCCCGATTTGGAAACATCGGATTTTCGTCTGTTTCCAGAACTTTAAGAAGACCTTCAGGGACTTCACTCCGATAGTGATGAAGCGGTGCAAGCAGAGGTGAGGTTGTGGCTCTGTCAACAAAGTGAAATATTCTACAGTCACAGTATCAACAAACTGGCCTCTCATTGCGAGAAATGGCTTAGTCGCCAGGATTATTATGTTGAGAAATAAATGTATAGGCAGAAGAAAATATCTAGAATTTTAATATATTTTGTTTTATTCAAAAAGATTTAACTTTTTTCACTTTTCAGCCCTCGTATCATAGTTACAATTAGAAATACATCTTGACTAAGGGATATATTGTATTGCAGAAACTATTGTTATCAGTGGTAACACCGGTTCCCGTCAGATCACCGAAGTTAAGCGCTGTTGGGCTGAGCTAGCACTTGGATGAGTGACCAGTGACCATCCGGTCTGCCGAGCGCTGTTGGCAAGCGGGGTGGACTCAGCCCTTGTGGGCCAAACTGAGGAGCAACTTGATTGCGGAGTAGCGGCTCCGGTCTCGGAAACTGACATACGGCCGGGAGAGCGGTGCGCTGACCACATGCCCCTTCATATCCGCATCCATTGACGCCTGTGGGCTGAAGATGACACGGCGGCCGGACGGTGCCTTTGGGCCTTCATGGCCTGTTCGGGAGGAGCTTATATATATATATATATATATATATATATATATATATATATATATATATAATTTCTGGAAGTTTACAGTTTGTTGATTATTTTATATCTTATACTATAATAGTAATAATTTCCTGTTGCTGAATTGCCTTATGCTAGTCTTTCAATTGGACGTCACTTAGGCGAGGTAGGTGTCCCTTACCTACTCCAGTTATCCAACCCTAACATTACCAAATCCTTATTAATATGCCGACTGTGGTCCGGTTCTAATTCAGATATTCCAGGATTTTCGTTGTTCCTGCACTAGGATTATTTCTGCCTTTAACCCCTCGACGCCAAATCTACCTGTGAACTTCAGTGTGCTATAAGTGCAGTCAGAAAAGTTTAATACTTGTTGATCAAGACATTTTTAATAGGTTTTACTCCTTGATAATGTTACAATTGCGATTTGTGTATGAACTCTCACAAAAACAACTTCCTCAAAATTCCTGTGATTTTTTTCGCATCAAGGAAAGTTTATTATTTAAGCTTCTTCTCTGCACAATTACGTGCACAGATCAGATGTTGTATCTCCAGGAAAATATTCAAATTTTGACAACTTCGGTTTCCTAACGGCAATGTCGCATAACTGAGACTAGAACTGTCCCTTAATGAAGGCGAAAAAGTTACGAAACGTGCCGAAGGTAGCTACTGGTTACTAAGTGTTTGTTCATATGTGTTTTCAACATGGCGTTACGGGCGCTTGTATAAAAATGATACCGTAAGTGTTTCGATATTTTAGACTCATTAAGCATATTTCACAACATATGAATAACTGTTTATGAACAGGAAAAGCCGAATTTAACTCGCATTACAGAATTCTTCGCAACTCACAGACAGTCAACCGCACTGTTGTTACTATGTTACGTATTAATAAACCGACAGAATACTATAAAAACTCTGTACGCGCGTGTAGCAAGTTGGTTAGACTCAAATATGTGAGTGCAGGAATTTAATAACAATTACCAACCTGTTGACGTAGCTTTGGGGAAGTTAGCCCTACTGTAGTGAATAGTCTCTCGTTAACAGAATAGCCAAAACTAGAATAGCGCTCTGAACGTATTAAGTGGTGCCTGATTAGGATCACTTATCCCATTACGAGAGTAAGTAACTATTCCACTGTTTCGCTCCTAATCGTTCGAGATGGAACGTTAATCAATCGATTACAGTGGTAAATGGCTTTTTAATGGCGGGAAAACGTGTATATGGGCTACGATTACGTACTCCGAACAATGGACTCTATTTTTTTCGTTTTTCTTTGTGTATCTTACTGTAATTTGTGTACCATTAAAAATCCATTTACTAAACCAAGCATTGCCTTTTATTGTGGTGCTGTAACACGTTACTTAAACAAAAAAGAAATTAACACTGAACGTCATGAGCATCGTGCTCTTATGAGAAGTTGATAGTGAAATACGCATCGGAGGGTACCCTCCAACAGACTTTTTTTTTCTTAATGTAATATGTATGATTTACAGGTGTGATGTAGTGTGAATTAGACTCTCACTGAGCTTTGTTCCAGTAATAAACTGACATGGCCTTGTCGAACTTGTCGAACTCTGAAACAGTCTTCATTATTTGGTTACTGGCGTATATATCCTATTTATACATGTGGTCGAAGGAACAGTATAATGTTGTATTTGAAAATGACGTCCTCTGCAACACACGATTCAGAAACTTATTAATCCAGCTTTTGTGAACTGAAATTTATGTTAAAAAATGTTGTAGCCAAAAGATGATAAGTATCTGCAACTATCTCACTCACTTGAGCAACGTAAGCCGGAGAAATGATTCAAAATATATAGAACCGAAATACGTACATGTGAAAGCAATGCGTTTCCATTGAGATAAACGACAGTATGTGAGAGAGAAAAGTATGTGAGTGATGGTCCTCTTTCGGCCAAAAAATTTAATAACATTTGGTAACGAAGACGAACAATCCATTACGTAGTACCAGACATCAGCCGAAGTGGCTATGGCGACCGCTCGCAAAAAGCAGGAAATCCGGCAGAATAATGACCTGTTTCGTTAAGTTTACCACAGCTTCATTCGTCAATAGCAGAATTCAAATGGCTGTGAGCGCTATGGGTCTTAACATCTGAGGTCATCAGTCCACTAGAACGTAGAACTTCTTAAACCTAACTAACCTAAGGACATCACACACATCCATGCCCAAGGCAGGATTCGAACCTGCGATCGTAGCGGTCGCACGGTACCGGACTGAAGCGCCTAGAACCGCTCGGCCAAGCGGCCGACCGTCAGTAGCAGTGCCTCTTGCCTCAGACATGGGACATCACACACATCCATGCCCAAGGCAGGATTCGAACCTGCGATCGTAGCGGTCGCACGGTACCGGACTGAAGCGCCTAGAACCGCTCGGCCAAGCGACCGACCGTCAGTAGCAGTGCCTCTTGCCTCAGACATAGATGTATGTCTGAAGGACATCATATTGTCAAGATACAGGCTATAAACACGGACATTGTAACAAAGAATGATGAAAAAATGTCATGATGATCTCTCCCTTGGCATAAGATTCCTGATTAGCCCAGGAGACGATTTCCAAAGTCGAGGCGACCATGGGAAAAAAGATAGAAAAACCAAAGAACGGAAACTTCCTACGAGTCGGAGCATGGAATGTTAGAACTTCTAAGGTAATAGAAAATTAAAAAATCTAAAAGGGAAATGCTAAGGCTCAATCTAGACATAGTTGGCCGTCGTTGAAGTGAAATGGGAAGAAGGTAAAGGTTTCTGGTTGGGCGAATATAGGGTAAAACCAACAGCAGCAGGAAACGCAATAACGGGAATTGTATTCGTAACAAATAGGAAACCAGGACAGAGAGTGCGCTACATCGACAATAATAGTTCAGGCTTACAGGCCGACGTCGCAAGCATAAGACGAAGAGACAGAAAGTATATGAGGACACTGAACGGGTGATTAAATACGTAAAGAGAGATCAAAATTTAATAATCGTGGGGTACCGGTTGGCGGTTGCAGGGACAGGAGTAGAAAAAAGGGTTACCGGAGAATATGGACTTGGTAGTCGAAATGTGAGAGGAGAAATACTAACTGAGTTGCGGAATAAATTTCAGCTAGCAATAGCGAAAACTCTATCTAAGAATCCCAAGAAGTGGAGGTATACTTGGGAAAGGCAGGGAGATAGGGGAAGATTTCAGTTAGATTACATCATGGTCAGGCAAAGATTCCGAAATCAAATGTTGGAATTGCTTTTTGTGCCCAGGAGCAGATATAGACTCAGATCACAATTCAGTAATAATGAAGAGCAGACTGACGTTTAAGAGACTAGTCAGCAAGAATCAATGTGTAAAGAAGTGGGATACAGAAGTACTAAGGAATGAAGAAATAGACATGAAGTTCTCTGAGGCTATAGCTACAGCGATAATGAATAGCAGAGTAGGCAGTTCAACTGAAGATGAGTGGACATCTATTAAAAGGTCAATCACAAAATGTTTGGCAAGCAGACGTGACACGAGGGAGATGACTGCAACGAAACCTTGGCTAACAGAAGAGATACCTGAATGATCGACGAAAGAAGGAAATACGAAAATGCTCAGGGATAGACAAGAATACAGCAATGAAACAAATAGGAAGAGCAGGGAAGCCAAGCCTGAATGGATGCAGAAAAAATGTGAAGAAATCGAAGAAGAAGTGATCATCGGAAGGACTGACAACCTTCGTGAAACTTCATTATAGATGACCATCAGCTGTTCATTTTTATGCTCAGTGCTATCGGTTTCGATCAGTAGCCCATTATCAAGCCGAAGCAAAGCGTAACCAGTTCGTCACTACAATGAGCTGGTTACGTCTTATTTTGATAGACTTAGAACTACTTAAACCTAACTAACGTAAGGACATTTTTTGAAATTTGTCTGATACCCTGATTCACAGGCATAATATCTCAAATTCTTGCGTCTGTTTTATTCATTATTTTAGTGTCTACCATTTTTCAGTATTGTTATATGCTCTCTTCAAAACAACCCTCTTTCTTTAGAATGACCATAGTACTTGTGTATTTACTTGATCGAAGGCTTTTACGTAATCTATAGGGACTATATGCGTTTTCGAATTAAATTCGCGCGTATTCTCTGTTAACTGTTCTATTATGAATACACCATCTGTGTACGACCTTCCCTTGCTCAGACCGTTCTGTTCTTCTAAAAGGAGTTTTTCACTTGAAGTCTGTTGTCTCTTTCCAATCAGCCAAACATACAGGGTGAACCTAAATTCCTTTTACAGGCTTTGAGGACTTGTAGTGGAGACCAAGACGGTTAAGTTCAGCATACGGACTCACGTCCGGAAACGTACCGTTGTCTTACAACATCGAAAATACTACAATACACGTTGTTGACGCCTGCTGCTTGTCGTCTGGGTCCACTTACAAGTAGGAAGTGATGTGACGACCCCTGACGTCAACACAAATACCGTAGCTCGCACCCAAGTCACAGTGTAACTCTGCAGTTAGCACCATTTATTTGGATCGTTGCACTGATACAGTAGGACACAGTAAAGATTATAAGCTCGATGTCACACAAACAGAAGATAGCCGGCCAATATTAAATGCCATACTTAATCTGAGACCGAAGGAAAAATCGTCAACATATTGCGGCTGGTACAATGAACATTCCATATCCGTGGATGCGTTTGCGACACTGTCAGATCCAGATTATTCGTGCCGGCACTAGCTGTCGAGCTGTGGAGACGCCACCTGGTGTGTTCCGTCTGGAGCACAGCTGGAGTCACTTACTTTGCTTGGTGCCGACAACAGGCATCGTCAGGCTATCTAGACAAGGAAAGGAGCGTGCCGTCTTATACGGCAGCCGGGCATCCCGTCCCGTCCTGCTCGTAACGGGGACAATTGAGGTGGCGCGGCGACTCCGCGCCCTTCTCTACGCTGCGCAGGTAGCAGAGCCTGCTACAGCACCAGCTCGCTTTCCCAGAGTACGCCGACCAGGAGATGTCAGCCTACCGTAAAGTGAGACGCGCAGCCGGATTCAGCAATGCTTGGAGAACGTCGCCATTACCCTGGCGTATGTGACAGGCACCCGTTATTTGCTAGCACGTCCTATTCATTTACTTTAATGGAATTATGTCGTAGCCGGGGAAACGAGACGTAATTGGTTTGGAAACTGCTGCATGAAGGAGACTCGGCGCCTAATGGTCACAGATCCCCAGCAGGGCTTGGAGTAAAAGATCAACTACTGACAAGGGAACCTCCCCATCGCACCCCTCTCAGATGTAGTTATAAGTTGGCACAGTGGATAGACCTTGAAAAACTGAACACAGATCAATCGGGAAAACAGGAAGAAGTTGTGTGGAACTACGAAAAAAATAAGCAAAATATGCAAACTGAGTAATCCATGCCTACGATAAGCAACATCAAGGATAGGGTGAGCTCAGGAGCGGCGTGGTTCCGTGGTTAGCGTGAGCAGCTGCGGAACGAGAGATCCTTGGTTCAAGTCGTCCCTCGAGTGAATAGTTTAATTTTTTATTTTCAGTTTATGTGACAAACTCTTATGTTTTCATCACTTTTTTGGGAGTAATTATCACATCCCCAAGAAAACCTAAATCGGGCAAGGTAGAAGAATCTTTTTACCCATTCGCCAAGTGTACAAGTTAGGTGGGTCGACAACATATTCCTGTCATGTGACGCACATGCCGTCACCAGTGTCGTATAGAATATATCAGACGTGTTTTCCTGTGGAGGAATCGATTAACCTATGACCTTGCGATCAAATGTTTTCGATTCCCATTGGAGAGGCACGTCCTTTCGTCTACTAATCGCACGGTTTTGCGGTGCGGTCGCAAAACACAGACACTGAACTTATTACAGTGAACAGAGACGTCAATGAACGAACGGACAGATCATAACTTTGCGAAAATAAAGAACGTAAACTTTTCACTCGAGGGAGGACTTGAACCAAGGATCTCTCGTTCCGCAGCTGCTCACGCTAACCATGGGACCACGGTGCTTCTGAGCTTACGTTATCCTTGATGTTGCCTGTCTTGCACATGGACTACTCAGTTTGTATATTTTGCTTATTTTTTTTCATAGTTCCACACAACTTCTTCCTGTTTTCTCGATTGATCTGTGTTCAGTTTTTCAAGGCCTATCCACTGTGCCAACTTATAACTCAATCTGAGGGGGGTGCGATGGGGAGGTTCCCTTGTGAGTGGATACCCACATTATGTAGTGTTACTTCGTTATCAACTGCGCGAAATATCATTCAATTTACAACTAAATTAACAAACTTCCGAAAACATAGCTGAAACGAAATTTGGTCTGTCCTTCGGTCCAGTCAGTCTTCATCAACCATGCACTATGGTAAGAAACAGTCTGAAAAGCTTATAAGCTTATTGGAGGGTAGATTGTGCTGAGAAATAACTATTAAGAAAAAATATTCGATGAGTTGTCTGTTTCCGTGTTACTTACCATGGATCAGGAGATTGCACCCGCAAATTTAAGAGACCCGCCTGATACAATTAGTGTGAGTTTTCTCATACACTAGATGACAGCGCGCGAGACTGCTCAGCCATCGGTTGGCGCTCGATCCTTTCTACCGTGTCGTGTCCAGTTCCTCTACCCCTGTCTTGTTAGGTTTTAGAAAACCAAACGACGTACACATTTGGCGACACGGCCTCTGTTGGGGCGCTTGAATTTGCTCATGCAGTGGCTAGATTAGCTAATTTCAATGTTGATTAACTCGAAAACGGTGAAACGTATGAAGTTTCGTATGAACTAAGTTTGACTGTGGGGCCACGTAAATGTAAAAGGCAAAAGCAACTAAACTGAAGACGTTTCGACAGACTTGCTGCGGTCCTCTTCAATAGCACTGGCCTTCGAAGCCTACGAACGTACCAAATTCGCAACACTCTTACAAACTTTTCAGGCTGTTTCTGACAACCCTATATATGATCTAGCTTTATTTGTTCGAGTGTGCTCATTATTGCTTTGGTAATCTTTCGTCCGTCACTCCTTTCAGATGAAATATCCGTCCTGAGGGTAATATTGGTCTTTTGTGCTCCTTAGCTGAAAAATGTAATGTTAATAAAAGCAACCACAGCTGTATTTAAAATAGTTTTGTTTGTCACTGTGGCGTAATAAACTTAACCTGAAATACGGTTGTGGTGGTTTTTATTTTTTATTTTTTATTTATCTATTGGTGTGACGTAATAAAAGTAACGTGAAGTACAGCTGTGGAGATTTCTGCAAATATTATTTTGACATATTATTGTTCAGGAGGAAGAAATTGAGATATTTTTGTAAATCTCCATTACTGATCCGTCATCGTCAAACCTAGACTGCCATATTCAGCTTTTGAATCTGCAGCTCTTGTCCTTTCTTTCCGTATTTGCTGTTAAATTATAGGATATGAGTTCCGTCCTTTTGAAAACACACTGTTTTTCCTTTTTACCCTAACATGTTTCAGCACCTCTGTGCCATCATCAATGATGAGTTGTCGGTTCCATTATCAATAATGATGGCACAGAGGTGCTGAAACATGCTTGGGTAAAAAGAAGAAACAGTATGTTTGCAAATAGGTGGAACCCATATCCTACAATTAGACTGCCATATTAATTTATTTCTTAATTCTAGTGTGCTTTCTTGATATCTATTAATGGGCCATTATACATCATTACGAGAATCACTAATTTTGCTTTTTTGTATTTTGTATGTTGTACTAAGTTAATGATGCCTGTTATATTACCCTCCCTTACTTCTGTTTATTTACATTACTATCACTCTAACATTTGGGTTGGTGCCTGCTGCACATCACATGGAATATTTTCCCATTTCCGATGAGTCTTCCCTTGTTTGTGTGTTTGTCAGCTGCTGCTATTATAGCTATTACAGCTACTGTGTCTACTATTACAATCACTGCCATCACAAATACTAGTAGGCCCCTTCATATGCACTGGGTTAAGAATGACACGGCGGCCGGTCGGTACCGTTGGACTTTCATTGCCTGCTCGGACGAAACTTAGTTTTCTACATTACTGGTAACACCGCCTTGATTTTTCTACTGCAAGATATACTACTAAAACGTATGTTACGAATACTAATACAAATGTCAGCACTAACACTTTTACAGATACTAACACTATACTTCTACAATAACTCAAGAGCCTGTTTAAGGGAAGGGAAAAACAATGTCTGACCTGTTAATGCAGTACTTGCCATGTATTTGTCCAGCACCATATAGACCTTTTCCTGAGTGACATGTCCAAATACTATCTTCTTGTTACTGTATTAATGAAAATGTCACTTACTGTACTCAAACACAGTGAAAAAGAATAACTAACTTAAATACCTCTCTCATTCATATATCTGTCTATTTTCACGAAAATATGTATCCATCACTCTCTATAAATCACCAAATTTGAAAATGAGAGTGACATGAGAATTAGTGAAAATAGGTAACGTGTATGACACATGGAAAATCCTCAGAAATGAGAAAAAGATTGTAGGAGACAGCAGTTTTATGTTGGAGGGTACAACATATTAAAAGTGGAAGCACGAACATGAGTAACGACAACAATGAGTTGGGCTATTCCGTGTACAAGAAGTGATGAAGGAGTTGGTTGTCCAGAACAGGGCGTTGCAACTGCCGAGAATTCGGGGCTTTAAGACCACTGGGCCACGTTGATGCCAAGGATATTTTGCAAACTGTAGTGCACGCCCTTTGAAAAAGAATGATTCCGCAGTGGAAGACGAACTGGTGGAGATTCAATGGGTGCCGGAATGGTCGCCCAACTATATTTGAATATATATGTTTAGCACCACGATTTTTCACACAGAATAATATACACTTCAACACAGCCATCTACATCATTTGAAAGGCAACCATTCGACAAGTATGATGCAAATAATGCATACTTTACATATAAATTATTTTAGTAATGTGAGCATCGAATAAATGACATATATGGATATAAACTGAAAATCCATTACTCATAAATGCAACAAGTGACCTGGAGTATCGATAAACTAAATAATAGGATCTGAAGAGCAATTGAAATACGTACAAAAGTCATAATTATAACAACTTACTGTATAGTTATACAAATTTAGTACATTAGATAATTATTATTGCGAATAATTAACGTAGGTAACACTGAGACATAAAAACAGGTGGTAAAGATATAATATTCAACCCGTAACACCGTTTAAAAACTTTTTGTCAGCGATGCAAAGCAGGTGTTTTAGAAGTCAGATGATATTTGCTGTGAGATCAATGCTTTTAATAACAAAGACACTGATCTTTCTGCTGAAAATATAAAGAAAATTGTAAATTCAGAATTGAAATATAGGATTACAGCAGTTAATAAGAGTGGAAATGAAGGCAATGAAGTCAAATATTTGAAAGTTTGTACTTTCCACCAATTTGTTGTCTGAAGATAAATACACCCAACTGGGAATCTGAGAAAGATAACAGACGATGTTTTGAAGGCCCTGTACCACAGGGTTGCTTTGTCACTAAAGCAACGGAAGGTAAGGGTTGGGAGGGCTTATGATGAAAATTAAAGGAAAACGCGAATAGAAACGTGAACAATTAAAATAATGCAGCAAATGAAAATGGAAAGTACACTAACAGCTTTCCCACTAACAGCTTTCCCAAAAAAGAGTGAGTGGGAACAGAGCTGGTAATAGTCAGTGGAACGATCACCACAAAGATAATATACACTCCTGAAAATGGAAAAAAGAACACATTGACACCGGTGTGTCAGACCCACCATACTTGCTCCGGACACTGTGAGAGGGCTGTACAAGCAATGATCACACGCACGGCACAGCGGACACACCAGGAACCGCGGTGTTGGCCGTCGAATGGCGCTAGCTGCGCAGCATTTGTGCACCGCCGCCGTCAGTGTCAGCCAGTTTGCCGTGGCATACGGAGCTCCATCGCAGTCTTTAACACTGGTAGCATGCCGCGACAGCGTGGACGTGAACCGTATGTGCAGTTGACGGACTTTGAGCGAGGGCGTATAGTGGGCATGCGGGAGGCCGGGTGGACGTACCGCCGAATTGCTCAACACGTGGGGCGTGAGGTCCCACAGTACATCGATGTTGTCGCCAGTGGTCGGCGGAAGGTGCACGTGCCCGTCGACCTGGGACCGGACCGCAGCGACGCACGGATGCACGCCAAGACCGTAGGATCCTACGCAGTGCCGTAGGGGACCGCACCGCCACTTCCCAGCAAATTAGGGACACTGTTGCTCCTGGGGTATCGGCGAGGACCATTCGCAACCGTCTCCATGAAGCTGGGCTACGGTCCCGCACACCGTTAGGCCGTCTTCCGCTCACGCCCCAACATCGTGCAGCCCGCCTCCAGTGGTGTCGCGACAGGCGTGAATGGAGGGACGAATGGAGACGTGTCGTCTTCAGCGATGACAGTCGCTTCTGCCTTGGTGCCAATGATGGTCGTATGCGTGTTTGGCGCCGTGCAGGTGAGCGCCACAATCGGGACTGCATACGACCGAGGCACACAGGGCCAACACCCGGCATCATGGTGTGGGGAGCGATCTCCTACACTGGCCGTACACCACTGGTGATCGTCGAGGGGACACTGAATAGTGCACGGTACATCCAAACCGTCATCGAACCCATCGTTCTACCATTCCTAGACCGGCAAGGGAACTTGCTGTTCCAACAGGACCATGCACGTCCGCATGTATCCCGTGCCACCCAACGTGCTCTAGAAGGTGTAAGTCAACTACCCTGGCCAGCAAGATCTCCGGATCTGTCCCCCATTGAGCATGTTTTGGGACTGGATGAAGCGTCGTCTCACGCGGTCTGCACGTCCGGCACTAACGCTGGTCCAACTGAGGCGCCAGGTGGAAATGGCATGGCAAGCCGTTCCACAGGACTACATCCAGCATCTCTACGATCGTCTCCATAGGAGAATAGCAGCCTGCATTGCTGCGAAAGGTGGATATACACAGTACTAGTGCCGACATTGTGCATGCTCTGTTGCCTGTGTCTATGTGCCTGTGGTTCTGTCAGTGTGATCATGTGATGTATCTGACCCCAGGAATGTGTCAATAAAGTTTCCCCTTCGTGGGACAATGAATTCACGGTGTTCTTATTTCAATTTCCAGGAGTGTAGGTGGACTAGAAGAAAAAATGGAAATTTGTGGTAAAGTGACTTTCGGACCAAACTGATGAGGTCATCGGTCCCTAAGCTTACACTCTACTTAATCTACCTTCAACTAACTTATGCTAAGGACGACACACACACACACACATGCCCGAGGGAGGATTCGAACCTCCGACGGGGGTAAGCCGCGCGGACCGTGACAAGACGCCTCTGACCGCGCGGCTACCCCGAGCGGCTGGACGATAAGAAATACGGACTGAAATACAGAGGATTATCAGATTATAGTATAGGTTGAGGTTAATGGTGTTGAGGCAGTAGTGTTCATTTACACATGTATGTGTCATAGCAGGACTTCAAAATGATCAGATGTGTGTGAAATCTTATGGGACTTAACTGGTAAGGCATCAGACCCTAAGCTTAAACACTACTTAACCTAAATTATCCTAAGGACAAACACACACCCGTGCCCGAGGGAGGATTTGAACCTCCACCGGAACCAGTCGCACAGTCCATGACTGCAGCGCCCAGACCGATCGGCTAATCCCGCGCGGCAGCAGGACTTCATGAGCAAAAAAAAGTGTATAGATAAGTCACTTGTATCACCAGTATAAGGTCGCAGATGCCGTTGGAGGTATTAGTAAAACAATAAATAAACAAGTATTAGAAGTGAAAATTGAAGAAATATTATTGGACGTTATTGATATAGTTGTATCAGATCTGTATATCAATCTTCTCATAGGAAAAGATCGGTTAGTGAAGCATTCTGATGTAGTAGATTCTGAGGAGGGCAGTATGACCCTAATGGTAATGGTTACAAAGAATACATTAAAATTTGCAAATGGTATTAAGGTATCGCAAAGAAACACAGAATAAATGCTATTTGAAAGTGATGCATGAATGTTTTCAATAGGAACTCAACAAAAATGAGATTCGGTTCTAGGCGCTTCAGTGCCGAACCGCGCTGCTGCTACGGTCGCAGGTTCTAATCCCGCCTCGGGCATGGATGTGTGTGATGTCCTTAGGTTAGTTCGGTTTAAGTAGTTCTTAGTCTAGGTGACTGATGACCTCAGATAATAAGTCCCATAGTGCTTAGAGTCATTTGAACCATTTTTTTTGAAAAATGAGCCTACCGCACACAAGGAAAAGAGTGACCACGACAATATTGAAAAGAAAGTATCAGCTAATGAAATAGGGTCTAAAGTAAATGAAATTAAATCAATTAAAGAAGCCGTAAGAAGAGAAGTAGAGATAATGTTCGACAATGCCGAACTTCCCACCATGTGGCGAGAGGTGGAAGCATGTAATGCACGCAGGAACATTGTCGAACATGATCTTTTGGTGGTCCAGATGATACTGCGGGGAGGCATAATGTTGTATGGGCATACTGAAATCTGAATCTTTCAACACAGTACATACACCAGTTAACGTTATTTAGACATTACACTCCTCTATGTACGTATTTTCAGATACGAATTCGGCTCTGACTTTATTTTTATTTATGATAATTCACAGTCGCATCGAATAGCGCAGGTGGAGGGAGCTCTTGTAACGAGAGGGTATTCGGCGAACGTCTGTCTGTTCCCCCGACTTAAATCCCATCGAGCACGTGCGTATACGTTGGGTAGACGTACTCCAGCATGTCCACATGCACCAAGAACCATCCGGCTGTTGTCAATCCCTCTGACGGAGAAATGGAACGCCCTGCCGCAAGAATTCCTTACCAACCTTGTGGCCACTATACGAGCACGTGGTGGCCACTCACCCTATTACGAACAAAGTTCCGCTTTTTTTAATGCCATATCAGCACTATAAATGGCGGTCACTTCAGTGTAATTACTGTCTTTGAATAAAAGTGACGTTTCTGTTTCGTGTTTCTTTCAGTTACTTTTTACACTATACTGTAGCAACTATTTCTATGTGTGGACCAAGCTTCATAGAGTTATGTTACTTGGCAGTGTCATAGCACGCGGAAATTATTTGCGTCCTTTAGTTTTGCAGACCAGAGTATATTCCACTGATTGGTCGGTAAATACAATTAACACGCCACAGACGTGGTATGTAGAGGTAGTTTTCCAGGATACCACTACAATCTCATCGAGAAACTGCATCGTTTGTATACGACATGTTCTCCATGATGTAGGACCTTTACTCGCATGTAATCTTGCTGATAAAGTAGCACACGCAACGTGGTTTACGAGGAACGCAAAACGTCAGTGTGGTAACGCTAAGGTCCTATCTCTCTTTCGCGACCTGTAGGTCGTGCGTACTCCTAGCCCACTGCCACCACGATAGTGGCGTGGAGAACAAGTTAGCTCAAAGTAAGGCTTAACTGCAGAGGTATTTTCAGGACCTGGGAGGCGCCCCTCAGCTCTATAAAGCACTCTTTAATTTGTCAAATAAGCAGCGGCGAACCATCTGGGATAAGTATCTGAGAACAGGTTCAAAATCAATTAAACTTGGAAATGAGAGTCCGATAGCGAGAGGAAACCAGTTCTGGGGAAGCGGCGACAGAGGGGGACGCTCTTGGCCCCAGCAACTAGCCACGTCTGCTCGGAGAGCGTTCTCGAGGCATAAGAAATCCCTCGTGCACTTATAACTTACCTTCTGTGCGACAGTCTGCCTGACTCAAACACTGTACCACGTGCGTGCGCTGTACGCGGCTCTTGCCTCGAAGGTCGTAACAGCACACAGTCCTCTCTTTCTGCAGTAATGAGGAATGGCGTATTTCCCTTGTTTCAACGAGCTATGTTCAACGTTGTTATCGTTGTTTTCACAAGACACTAAATCAACCATCCGTCTGCATAATAATGTGATTTAATTTCCATTTACACTTTTCATTTATCTCTGAGTGTCTTAAAAACACAACTGTGACCAGGCAAAGTGAGATTAACCTAACCTAGATAGCTGAGAGTCTATGCAAAATGTATTCTTAGTTGTATACAGTGTAAAATTTGAGGTAGTATAATCCTATCATGTAAATGTCTGTTACATTTTCCATATGTGACGATTTGAAAAAATACGTCTTTTCTAGCTGTTGAATCCTGCTTACTCGTCGAATATGGGGTGTCTAAGAAACTAGCGTTCTCCTATCGCTAGACATAAATTCAAGCAAATTGTATTAATAAGTTTTATTACGAAAAGTAGGTGACAATACTTAACTTTGAGAAATACACAGATGTGTCGCAAGCAATGGGAGACAGACAAAATAAGCAACGTTCTTCACTTTAACTTGTCCACGTTTGAGCTACATAGAATGTACAAACAAAGTAACGAGTTTTGACGCTTCTGTCATAGTTGCTGGTCTTGACGCTGCTGTAGAACTGAGCTGCGGCCAGTCGGGGGCGGCGCCTGCGTCCTCTTCGCATGAAGGTCGCTGCCGAAGCGTTGTCGTCCTGGAGAGGGGTCTCTCAGCGAGCAGTTGGCTGCCGTCTTCTTCACAGCCCTCTCTGCTCTCTCGTTCCCGACTGGCGTGCCGGCTCTTGTGAGTACCTGAGACAAAGAAGGATAGAAATTAATTTATATTATTTTATTGCATCATTTATTATAGAAATTTTGGCGTAAAATGTAAGGGAAAAATAAACTGAAAGTGTTCTGTTCTCATTCAAGAGAGAGGAAACAAAACCAGAGCCAAATGAAAAATTACTGATTTAAATATATATATTAAAGAAATAATTAATCTTTACGAAGTGTTTACATGTAACAGTAATGTTTCAGTATCTTATGGGTTATATTTAAACAACGCTTCTATGATTGATCTGCTTTTTCGGTATCTGCCAAACCAAGTCTGCTGCGTTGTTCGAAGTTAAGTACTTCAGTCGCGTATTTTACGTGGATCACGTGCTAAAAGCAAAGTCAAGAGGAAGGCAATTGTGAAATCGTATCTACAAAGTGTTCATTTTAACTGAAGACACAGATATGTCTCTAAAACTACACATCAGATCAAAAACAGTTTGTCTCAGAGGGGGACATACAAGGAACAAAGATACCACACCCGTACGTGGGTGGAGGGTGGAGTGTGGAGGGTGGAGGGTGGAGGGGGGAGAGGGGGGAGAGGGGGGAGGGGCGTGTAAGGGGCGACTTTGATATCTTCAATGTGAACACCGGTTTTGGACTGCAGTTTACGATTCTACGGTAAAATCTACATCGTTTTATAAGAAGCATTTTCTTCGTTTCGCAACAGATGGCGCTGTAATCTTGTACTTTACTACATGCTACTCAGTGGCCCTTGAATATTCAATGTCACGTGCGACCCCACCTCGATGCTGTGAGGGTAGAACAGCTCATTATTTCATATTTTCTAATTACAGACCCCATTCGCAACGTTGTATTCCTTCACATGTCGAACAGTCGACGCGCCACCGTGGCCATGTAGCGAACTACGAAGTGTCGTAACGGAGAGTATATTGTGGATCGGAGCTCACATATAGTTCAGATACAGAACAAATAACGGTTCTAAACATTACACTGCACTGGCAGTGTTTATTACTTGCACATCTACCTATCATATTGAGAACAGACGTGCATGTGGACGTTCAATGTGGCAACCACAGAAGAAAAAATTGAAATGATCCTAAATTACCGGAGAAAGTAGGAGAAATGTTGAGGTTGCTGTTGCCTTGTATGCCGAGCGTTTTCCAGAGGAAACTTGCTCTTGTTCGATCTTTTACAAGGTCTGAACGCCTTTATGTCTGATGGATGCGTACAGACCGGCAAAAGGAAACGAAACGAACGTGTTACAGGAAAAGCTAGTAAAACAGCTTTACTGGCGGCAGTGAGCCACAACCCACGGATAAGCACCCGGCAATTACACCGCGATCCTGATATGTCCCTAGCTAGTAGTGTCACAATACTGCATCGTCGTAAGTATAATCGATATTACGTACAACTGCATCAAGTACTTTATGGCGCCGATTTCCATAACCGGACCGTGTTTTGTGAATGGGCACGCCAACAGTTACACTACTGGCTATTAAAATTGCTACACCACGAAGATGACGTGCTGCAGACACGAAATTTAACCGACAGGAAGAAGATGCTGTGATATGCAAACTATTAGCTTTTCAGAGCATTTAGACAAGGTTGGTGCCGGTGGCGACACCTACAACGTGCTGACACGAGGAAAGTTTCCAACCGATTTATCATACACAAACAGCAGTTGACCGGCGTTGCCTGGTGAAACGTTGTTGTGATGCGTCGTGAAGGAGGAGAAATGCGTACCATCACGTTTCCGACTTTTATAAAGGTCGGATTGTAGCCTATCGCGATTGCGGTTTATTGTATCGCGACATTGTTGCTGGCGTTGGTCGAGATCCAATGACTGTTAGCAGAATATGGAATCGGTGGGTTCAGGAGGGTAATACAGAACGCCGTGCTGGATACCAACGCCCTCGTATCACTAGCAGTCGAGATGACAGGCATCTTATCCGCATGGCTGTAAAGGATCGTGCAGCCACGTCTCGATCCCTGAGTCAACAGATTGGGACGTTTGCAAGACAACAACCATCTGCACTAACAGTTCGACGACGTTTGCAGCAGCATGGACTATCAGCTCGGAGACCATGGCTGCTGTTACCCTTGACACTGCATCACAGACGGCAGCGCCTGCGATGGTGTACTCAACGACGAACCTGGGTGCACGAATGGCAAAACGTCAATTTTCGGATGAATCCAGGTTCTGTTTACAGCATCATGATGGTCGCATCCGTGTTTGTCGGCATTGCGGTGAACGCAGATTGGAAACGTGTATTCGTCATAGCCATACTGACGTATCACCCGGCGTGATGGTATGGGGTGCCATTGGTTACACGTCTCGGTCACCTCTTGTTCGCATTGACGGCTCTTTGAACAGTGGTCGTTACATTTCAGATGTCTTACGACCCTTGGCTCTACCCTTAATTCGATCCCTGCGAAACCCTACATTTCAGCAGGATAATGGACGACCGCATGTTGCAGGTCCTGTACGGGACTGCCCGCATCTCGTGGTCGTGCGGTAGCGTTCTCGTTTCCCACGCCCGGGTTCCCGGGTTCGATTCCCGGCGGGGTCAGGGATTTTCTCTTCCTCGTGATGGCTGGGTGTTGTGTGCTGTCCTTAGGTTAGTTAGGTTTAAGTAGTTCTAAGTTCTAGGGGACTTATGACCACAGCAGTTGAGTCCCATAGTGCTCAGAGCCATTTGAACCATTTTGTACGGGACTTACTGGACACAAAAAATGTTCGACTGCTGCCCTAGCCAGCACATTCTCCAGATATCTCACCAATTGAAAACGTCTGGTCAATGGTGGCCGAGCAACTGGCTCGTCGCAATACGCCAGTCACTACTCTTGATCAACTGCGGTATCGTGTTGAAACTGCATGGGCAGCTGTACCTGTAGACGCCTTCCAAGCTCTGTTTGACAAAATGCCCAGGTTTATCAAGGCCGTTATTACGGCCAGAGGTTGTTGTTCTGGGTACTGATTTCTCAGGACCTATGCACCCAAATTGCATGAAAATGTAATCACATATCAGTTGTAGTATAATATATTAGTCCAATGAATAACCGTTTATCATTTGCAGTTCTTCTTGGTGTAGCTATTTTAATGGCCAGTAGTGTACTATTTACCGATGAGTCTACACTCACAAACTATTGCAGAGTTAACCGGTCTAACATGCATTGCTGGAGTGTAGACAATTCCCATTGATTACAAGTTGACCATCAAGGTCCTTGGTCGGTTAACGAATGTTGTGGCATCATGAGGAACAGACTCATTGTCCGCATTTTATCGACGGCACGTTGAATGGACGGAAATACCGAACGTTTTTGGACAGGAACTACCGGGCTACTGCAGGATAATGCCCTGGACGTTCGCCAACGTATATATTTTCAGAATGGCTGTTACCCAGCACATTACGCAGTTGAATAACGGGAGGTATAAGACCGTGTCTACTGTGTTCAGTTGTCCGCCCCTGGTAGCTGAGTGGTGCCGGCACGGTAACTCAGCGTGTTCGGTCAGAGGGTTAGCTGCCTTCTGTAATAAAAAAAAAAAAAAAAGAAACTGAGTTAATGGATCAACAACGAACTGAAACGGGTGTCTTACAATGTTCTCCCCGAGCAGATACAACGAACGAAAACGAACAAAATTAGATTAAAAAAAAAGAAAAGTTGTCAGCGCGACGGGATGTCATATCTCACGGCCCGGGTTCGATTCCCGACTAGGTCGGAGATTTTCTCCGCTCAGGGACTGGGTGTTGTGTTGTCATTATCATCATCATTTCATTCCCATCGACACGCAAGTCGCCGAAGTGGCGTCAACTAGAAAGACTTGCCCCAGGCGAACGATCTACCCGATGGAAGGCCCTAGCCACACGGCTTTTTCTTCCGGTCAGTTGATCGGAAGAGATGGCACTGTTAATTGGTCCGCTACGTCGCCGGATTTGAAGTCGACCTGTGGGGATCTTTAAAAGATAAGGTGCACCATCAGGTGCCAACAGGCCGTGAAGACATGTTCGACCGCATCAGAAACGAGCGTGCTGATATTCATGCAGATATCGTTCTGTTCTGTGTACAATATTTTGAAAAGCGAATCACTAAGTGTATTGGAGTTGGCAGTCTTACGTTCGAACACTTACTCTAATTGGAAAAGCAGAGTAGTATTCGCCTCAAGCCACGATCACAGTGGGGCGCCGAGTAGTCACCCGTTCGAGATCTCGGAGGAATACAACGTTACGAATGGTGTTTCCAACAAGAAGTTATGAAATACCGGCCTGTTCTACCGTGGCAGCATGGAGGTGGGGTCTCATGTGCCATTGGATATTCAAGGGCCATTGAGTAGCATGTCGTAAATTACGATTGTGTATCCATTTCTATTGTCCCGATTACAGCGCCATCTCTGGCTAAGCGAAGACAATTCTTCAGACAAAAGTATGTAGATTTTGCCGTAGAATCGTAATCCGGAATGAAGAAACGGAGGTTCCCACTGAAGATTTCAAAGTAGCCCCCCCCCCCTCCCGTCACCTGCACACAGTGTGGGGTGGTCTCGAGTGTGGTATCGCTGTATGTCACCTTCCGAAGCAAACAAACTGTAATTATAACTTTTTTGATCTATTTGTAGTTTTTGAGATATTTCAATGTGTTCAGTTGAAATGAAAGCCCTGTGCAATTCCTCTCGTTGGCATCACGGTATCAATTTCCGAACCTGGAGGAGCTGTCTCTATAGCGTTTATTTTTCAGGAAATCGTTCTTCACATATTTCGTATGTTGTACTGTTGAGAGAGGCTATAATTTAGTTTTGAGAGCGTTCTACCGGAAGAAGAGCCAACAGATCGATTCTTTATCGACAGAAGCTGTTCAAGAAGATCCCATCAACTCATCTGAAACTAGGAACTATGTTGTAATGTCCCACATTGCAATGACCTCTTATCTTGTCGTTTAAGGTGGTTCATAGCAGATGGTGGGATGAAATGATTTATAGGTTTCAAATTTATATTAAAAATTATAATTTTCAGAACTTTCGTATAACGGCACTGTGTCACCAGGATGAAAGTCAATGTGGCGGATCACCAACGACAGTGTCATATGGTTTCACTCCATAAGACAATACGGACTGATTTGAGTGTAACCCAAAATTTTTTCACAAGCTCTGGTGATAAAAACTTTTAGGCCATTAACTTTTCACTCCTTGTCGACCATAAACTATCGGTGAAAAATCTGTTCACCATCAGGTTCGATACGGCTTTCTACTTGTCGTGCACCACAGCAAAAACATATGTTTGGGTCCTCACCTGTAGAACTTGTGTGGATGTGGGTTATGTTAAGGTAGCACCAACCGCGCTCTCCTGTCGTATTTATAAAAAATCATTAATACTTTTCGCAGTGGCAGAAGAACGATGAGGATTTAACAATCCTTCGACGGCCGTTATTAGTGACGAAGCTCAGGTTCGGAATAAATAAGGGCTGGGAAGAAAATTGGCCGTATATTTCCAAATTGATCATCCTGGCATTCGCCAGAAATGATTAAGGAAAACCGTGAAGAAGGTAATTAACGATGGCTGGGTGGGTATTCGTACAACGCTACTCCCAAATGTGATACCTGTGCCACATCCACTGAGCCATCCTCCCTCAATTGAAGCGGAAGAGCCCAGGTGAAAGCTGAAGGGAAGGCATTCCTCCTCGGAGACCCTGAAGTAGCAAATCGACCACTGAGCAGTCGCTGCATCGCGCAGTTACTGCAGCTAGGGCGAAAAAATCTATAACTTCAGGAACCAAACTAGGCCGGGGAAAATGCCTATTATTAACTGCACTACCGCCACTGTTAACGATTTTATTACTTCCTGGTGCTGAGTGTTATTTAACTACTATCATTATGGCTTTTCTGTTAGAAAAGCTCTTTAGTATTACTGAGCGAGACGGCAAACTGAATTCGCATTCGACGGGAGGGCGGTTCAGATTTACCTCTACCGCGGATTCACAGAATAACTTACAGCCATACTAGAGTAGTTCCAGGACACTCTTGACATCCATCCCCAGAGCGTGCTTGTTCTCCATGTCCAATAACCTAGTCGTCGACGTGACACAAAGTCGAATCTTCCTTCCTTCCTTGAGCACCATTCATTGATACTGCATCTTTATCAATTTGGAATACGAAACAGATCGACAATATTCGAAGAATAGCTGCACTTGTCGTAATGGGTAAGTCAGAGAAGTTCTCAACATATTCACGTTGACGACGCTTGGAGGCGGTGACAGTGTTCTGTGACGTACTACTCGGAGAATACCAGCTGGAATCCTGATGGCAAAAGCAAAGTTCACTGTCAGTATTCAGCTAGCAAGGGAGAAGGGAGGTGACTGGGTATTGTCCAAAATTTCATGATCATCTGAATGGGTGCCAACGTCACTTCTAAACACGTCCTCCTTGTCTTATCCTCTGGAAGTTGACCCTAAAGCAAAGGAGTGTAACATAGACGACAAACGTAGGAAAAGAACTCTATTACTACACAACTACGCTATTGATGACAAATTGATGGAAATAGTATCTACCGTAAAATGTCTAGGAGTAACTATCCAGAGCGACCTTAAGCAGAGTGATCACATAAAGCAAAAAGTAGGAAAATCAGATGCCAGTATGAGATTCATGGGAAGAATCTTATCGAAATGTAACTCATCCACGAAGGAAGTGGCTTACATGGCACTTGTTGGACCGATTTTTGAGTATTGTTCATCAGTCTGGGATCCTTACCAGGAAGGATTGATAGAAAAGTGTCAGTAGGCTGTTTATGTTTTCTTTATGTAAGTAGGCTGTTTATGTTTTCTTATTGGCAATGTTACGTAGCGCTCTATATGAAAATCACTGGCTGTGCTGTGTGCAGTCTGTGGCTAGTTTGCATTGTTGTCTGCCATTGTAGTGTTGGGCAGCGGCAGCTGGATGTGAACAGCGCGTAGCGTTGCGCAGTTGGAGGTGAGCCGCCAGCAGTGGTGGATGTGGGGAGAGATGGCGGAGTTTTGAAATTTGTTATACTGGATATAATGAACTGCTATATATACACTCCTGGAAATTGAAATAAGAACACCGTGAATTCATTGTCCCAGGAAGGGGAAACTTTATTGACACATTCCTGGGGTCAGATACATCACATGATCACACTGACAGAACCACAGGCACATAGACACAGGCAACAGAGCATGCACAATGTCGGCACTAGTTCAGTGTATATCCACCTTTCGCAGCAATGCAGGCTGCTGTTCTCCCATGGAGACGATCGTAGAGATGCTGGATGTAGTCCTGTGGAACGGCTTGCCATGCCATTGCCACCTGGCGCCTCAGTTGGACCAGCGTTCGTGCTGGACGTGCAGACCGCGTGAGACGACGCTTCATCCAGTCCCAAACATGCTCAATAGGGGACAGATCCGGAGATCTTGCTGGCCAGGATAGTCGACTTACACCTTCTAGAGCACGTTGGGTGGCACGGGATTCATGCGGACGTGCATTGTCCTGTTGGAACAGCAAGTTCCCTTGCCAGTCTAGGAATGGTAGAACGATGGGTTCGATGACGGTTTGGATGTACCGTGCACTATTCAGTGTCCCCTCAACGATCACCAGTGGTGTACGGCCAGTGTAGGAGATCGCTCCCCACACCATGATGCCGGGTGTTGGCCCTGTGTGCCTCGGTCATATGCAGTCCTGATTGTGGCGTTCACCTGCACGGCGCCAAACACGCATACGACCATCATTGGCACCAAGGCAGAAGCGACTCTCATCGCTGAAGACGACACGTCTCCATTCGTCCCTCCATTCACGCCTGTCGCGACACCACTGGAGGCGGGCTGCACGATGTTGGGGCGTGAGCGGAAGACGGCCTAACGGTGTGCAGGACCGTAGCCCAGCTTCATGGAGACGGTTGCGAATGGTCCTCGCCGATACCCCAGGAGCAACAGTGTCCCTAATTTACTGGGAAGTGGCGGTGCGGTCCCCTACGGCACTGCGTAGGATCCTACGGTCTTGGCGTGCATCCGTGCGTCGCTGCGGTCCGGTCCCAGGTCGACGGGCACGTGCACCTTCCGCCGACCACTGGCGACAACATCGATGTACTGTGGAGACCTCACGCCCCACGTGTTGAGCAATTCGGCGGTACGTCCACCCGGCCTCCCGCATGCCCACTATACGCCCTCGCTGAAAGTCCGTCAACTGCACATACGGTTCACGTCCACGCTGTCGCGGCATGCTACCAGTGTTAAAGACTGCGATGGAGCTCCGTATGCCACGGCAAACTGGCTGACACTGACGGCGGCGGTGCACAAATGCTGCGCAGCTAGCGCCATTCGACGGCCAACACCGCGGTTCCTGGTGTGTGCGCTGTGCCGTGCGTGTGATCATTGCTTGTACAGGCCTCTCGCAGTGTCCGGAGCAAGTATGGTGGGTCTGACACACCGGTGTCAATGTGTTCTTTTTTCCATTTCCAGGAGTGTATTATGACTATTAAGGTAAATGCATTGTTTGTTCTCTATTAAAATCTGTCATTTGCTAACTATGCCTACTAGTAGTTAGTGCCTTCCGTAGTTTGAATCTTTTATTTAGCTGACAGTAGTGGTGCTTGCTGTATTGCGGTAGTTCGAGTAACGAAGATTTTTGGTGAGGTAAGTGATTTGTGAAAGGTACAGGTTAATGTTAGTCAGGGCCATTCCCTTGTAGGGATTTCTGAAAGTCAGATTGCGTTGTGCTAAAAAAAATATTGTGTGTCAGTTTAAGCACAGTCTTGTATAAATGTTCAAAAGGGGACGTTTCATATGGCGACCCTGCCAGGATACCTCACTGGAATCTTCTGATTTTTTTCTTGTAGTTTGTGTAATTAGTGTAGCTTTTGTTTACTGCTAGCGCGTAATTATAGAGAGAATTTCCTTTGTAGTTGCAGTCTTTCATTGTTGTACAGTAAAACAGGTGTGGCATGCATGTAGATTTGCACCAAGTATTTCGCAGCTACGCTTGCAATTAACTAGATATTATTTTCTGTGCTATGTTAATGTGTTCCCCTATTTTTGCTCTTCAAATTGTGTTTTTCTGTGTTGTCATGTGAAATATTGTGACAATAATGGCGTGTGAGAAACGTAACACTAGGCTCCAAAGTAAACTGAGAAATGACAGTGAAGACGAAAGCAGTGTGTTAATGCCACCATGTAATGAATTAACTAATATTCAAAGTAGTAATTTGGTAACTGTGCATAGGGAAATGGAGTGGGCGTCAAATAATGGTGTAGATAGTGAAACAGGTAGTAAAAAGGGAAGCATTATCGATCGATCGGTCGGCAACAGCTCGCCTCAGGAATCGGGAATGACAGAACACAATATTGCAAATACTGTAGACTCAGGTTTTGGGTTCTCACCGTTTTCTCAAATGAGTCAAGACACATTTTCCGCTTGTCAAAATGTGATTGTTGCCGGTGCAAATTCACTGCCGAAAAGCACTGAGGAACATGTTTCAAACACCAGTGCATTGTTATTACAATTAATGCAAGAAATGGGACAAAAGCTTCAAAAGTTAGACACAATGGAACAAAATCAGAGACAAACACAGCAAAAGCTTCAAAAGTTAGACTCATTGGAAGAAACTCTCGAACAAACACGTGAAGATTTAACTGCTGAGTTACATAACATTGAATAGAAATGTCAAAAAGTCTGTAATGACGTAAAAACACAAATTTGTGAGCATTTCCAACCTATTTTATCGCGTCATGAAAATGCATTACAGATTCACGAAGCAGCCATAAAAGAACTGCAAACTATTGTTCATGAAAATCATGAGACCTTGCAAGCTAAAATTGACTCAGTTGCATCTACCGATTTGGTTACGCAACTTTCAAAAACTCAAGAAAACTTAAAGGACACAGTAGATACTCTGAAAATTGGTTCAGAAAGACACATGGAGGAAATTAGTTCATAATCAGATAAAGTAGTTGAACTTTCGGATCAGCTAAATAATTTATCTACGAAGGTAGATGATAATCTGAATGACACAAAACCGGTAGTCTTTAATGACACAGAAGAGTGCGAACACATTAGGAAATTCAAACAAAATCAGAATCAAATTAATACGCAACACCAAAGAGAAATCCGGGAAGTACAAGATCAGCTGACACAGGTAACACAAGAATTACGTATTTCAGAGGACACTCGCGCCCCAATACGGGAAGAGGGACATAGAAATACGGAACAGCCACAAAATAATAACACAGGGCATTTCGGAAGTTATGAAAGAAATTGGCAATGTGCACCGAATTTTGAGATGGAACCGCCGAAGCGACGTAGCAATGACCGACATGCGACTCGCCGACATGATGATTTTGACTATAAGCTGCTCATTACTACACGTAAATTCAAAACGTTTAAGAATTCTGCCAACGACATTCATCCACAAGCGTGGCTCCATCAATTCTCTCATTGTTTTCCTCCCAACTGGTCACTGGAGCACAGGTTAGAATTTATGTGTGGCTACTTGGAGAATGAACCAGCTGTAAGAATGCGATAGGTCATTCACGATTGTCACAGTGAAGGAGAATTTTACCATGCGTTCCTCTCAGCATATTGGTCTCAAGCTACACAAGACCGACTAAAACATAGCATCATAATGATGAAACGTTTAGAACAATCTGAATTTTCCAGTCTTATGAAATATTTTGAAGACATGTTGCATAAATATCAGTATCTTTCAAACCCATACAGCCTCTCAGAACTCATCCACATTTGCTTAATCAAATTGCCTGCACATTTACGACATATTATTTTAGCAGGACGTTGCAAAGACGACATTGAAGCTTTTCAAGGACTGTTACAAGAACTGGAAATTGACACTGACAATCGCGGAACGTGAAAACAGGAGCACAACAATTACAGATCACATCCGTCACAATTCTGCGATGACAGAAATAATATACGACAAGGCTATTCTTTCAATGTAAATCGTGACCGAAACAGACACCACCCGTATGACAACCGTTGGCAGAGTAGTAATAATTACAGGGAAAGATCACCTCTCTGCGGTAATGACTATCACAGAGACAATCAGAGAAACAGACAATATGGGAACCAAAATACAGTAATTATTATCAAGAGAGACAGAATAACTTTAGATGCGACAGTCCAGCGCGCAGTTACGATTCAGGGAGAAATTCTCCACCACGTGACCGATAAGAAAGAAACTATGGAATCTACCGACATGACGACAGACGATATGATCATAACGACGGACCTGAACTGCATCAGAACTGGCGGGATTTAAACAGCGCAGGACCCTCTCGTCACGGTGAATTTGTAGAAGTTAGGTCTCCAAATCTCAATAACGACGCGCACCAACAAAGAGACAAAAGGCAATGACTCACACCACTGGCAGCCACAATACGTACTTATGAAACTGACGACACAGCTGCCGTAGCTAGTAATTACGTAAAAATGGAAGACATTAGGGACATCTTACTCCAGGAACACGACGTAAAACATAACAATATTGCATATCCTGTGATTCACATTACTGTAAATGACGTAAAATTTACGGCAGTACTTGACTCTGGCAGTCCCATTTCAGTAATTAGTGAAACAGCTTTTAGCAAATGCAACAAATCGAATGATTGCCCCACACTTCCGTTACGTAAGATTAAATTACAAGGTGCAATCTTTGGAAAAAGTGTAGATGTACGCCAACAAACCAATTTAGAATTCTTTTGCCAAAGCCACAGCTTCTCTATGAACTTTCTTATTGTTCCATTATTGTCGACGGAAATTATACTGGGAGTAGACTTTTTGAATGAATACAAAGAAATCTTAAGCTTTTGTTATAGTGAACAGACGTCACAGTGTTATTGTGTGTGTACATTCTTGCTTGTTAGTTGCACGATTACGTAACGACTATAAGGCTCATATACTTAGAACATTTACCAGTGCTGCTAATGAGATTTTAATGCAACATTGTGGTGTACTTGAAAATACATTCTGAATTAAAGTACTCTCTGAGAGATACCAGATGACACAGTGGTTAGTTTATGTGACAGCTACAAGATTATATTACGACGTTACTAATGAGTGACAATTTACAATGTTGCTTTTGCGGTGTATCTGTTTTATATCTGCACAGTTTTTCTGAATTCTTCTGGAAAGTGAAACATGTTTAATAGTAACTTTTGTGGTATAGCTACAATGAGACAGCCTTTTCCGTAGCACAACAATACGTTACAGCACAGTAATTTCTTTATGACAACAATAAGCGTAATAACTAAGATATCTATACGCAAAGCATTTCACTTTTGTTTATCATGAGGTAAATACATTGACTTCTGCAGAACTTAGCTTTCAGAGGACAATAACTACGACACTTCCACAGAGATTATCTTACAACAAGACGCACATTTAGCGCTACAGGACACGTATTTGAGTGATTGATTTTGTACTTAAGACATTTATTTTTAAAGATATTTGAAGTACAATGATACAAAGGTTTTCCGTGATACATTTCATTCCATTGCTGTAATCTGTAACACCTGAGGGTATAATTACAATAATCCTCAGGGGGGTACACGCTTACTTTGTGTACCATGTGTTTGGCAAACACAAGAAGCCCTAGCTACTATGGTATTTGCTTATACAACTTTACACATCGGTACCATATTTCTCTAACACATAATTATACAGCTATCTGATCATTTAACTGAGAGTGACAAATTTTTTTACTACATCAGTGACACATGTTTACGCAATTACACAGTTGGGTAACTTCACACTTACGAAATTGTATTTTGTCTGTACTTTGTGAACTGTTCATATTTTTTCGGACCCATTGTTATATTATGAGAGCTTTGAATGATACAGGGTGTTTCAAAAATGACCGGTATATTTGAAACGGCAATAAAAACTTAACGAGCAGCAATATAAATACACCGTTTGTTGCAATATCCTTGGGACAACAGTACATTTTCAGGCGGACAAACTTTCGAAATTACAGTAGTTACAATTTTCAACAACAGATGGCGCTGCAAGTGATGTGAAAGATATAGAAGACAACGCAGTCTGTGGGTGCGCCATTCTGTACGTCGTCTTTCTGCTGTAAGCGTGTGCTGTTCACAACGTGCAAGTGTGCTGTAGACAACATGGTTTATTCATTAGTACAGAGGATTTTTCTGGTGTTGGAATTCCACCGCCTAGAACACAGTGTTGTTGCAACAAGACGAAGTTTTCAACGGAGGTTTAATGTAACCAAAGGACCGAAAAGCGATACAATAAAGGATCTGTTTGAAAAATATCAACGGACTGGGAACGTGATGGATGAACATGCTGGAAAGGTAGGGCGACCGCGTACGGCAACCACAGAGGGCAACACGCAGCTAGTGCAGCAGGTGATCCAACAGCGTCCTCGGGTTTTCGTTCGCCGTGTTGCAGCTGCGGTCCAAATGACGCCAACGTCCACGTATCGTCTCATGCGCCAGAGTTTACACCTCTATCCATACAAAATTCAAACACGGCAACCCCTCAGCGCCGCTACCATTGCTGCATGAGAGACATTCGCTAACGATATAGTGCACAGGATTGATGATGGCGATATGCATGTGGGCAGCATTTGGTTTACTGACAAAGCTTATTTTTACCTGGACGGCTTCGTCAATAAACAGAATTGGCGCATATGGGGATCCGAAAAGCCCCATGTTGCAGTCCCATCGTCCCTGCATCCTCAAAAAGTACTGGTCTGGGCCGCCTTTTCTTCCAAAGGAATCATTGGCCCATTTTTCAGATTCGAAACAATTACTGCATCACGCTATCTGGACATTCTTCGTGATTTTGTGGCGGTACAAACTGCCTTAGACGACACTGTGAACACCTCGTGGTTTATGCAAGATGGTGCCCAGCCACATCCCACGGCCGACGTCTTTAATTTCCTGAATGAATATTTTGATGATCGTGTGATTGCTTTGGGCTATCCGAAACATACAGGAGGCGGCGTGGATTGGCCTCCCTATTCGCCAGACATGAACCCCTGTGACTTCTTTCTGTGGGGACACTTGAAAGACCAGGTGTACCGCCAGAATCCAGAAACAATTGAACAGCTGAAGCAGTACATCTCATCTGCATGTGAAGCCATTCCGCCAGACACGTTGTCAAAGGTTTCGGGTAATTTCATTCAGAGACTACGCCGTATTATTGCTACGCATGGTGGATATGTGGAAAATATCGTACTATAGAGTTTCCCAGACCGCAGCGCCATCTGTTGTTGAAAATTGTAACTACTGTAATTTCGAAAGTTTGTCTGCCTGAAAATGTACTGTTGCCCCAAGCATATTGCAACAAACGGTGTAATTCTATCGCTGCTCGTTTAGTTTCTATTGCCGTTTCAAATATACTGGTCATTTTTGAAACACCCTGTATATTTGGTATGGGATCACGATTTTTAAAGTACGTTTGAGGCAGATGACACTTTTGACATGAGCAGAGAATTTTTTTTAATTATTGGAGGAAGCTACGACGATTGTGAGAGTTGACTGAGGTGTTATGATGTTATTATTACGGTGACTATGTGTATTATGCTGTTGCGGTATGTTTATGATCAAGAAGCTGATGCTATATGAGTTATTTGATTAAGCTACATATCTGTTATGATGAAATATTGAAGCAGTGTCAACGAATAAGGTAAGGAATAATGAGTAGTGGTTAGGGACGCTGATTTGTGAAAAAGGTTGTTGGAAACCAAGAATCGTACTTTAAGAATATGAAATGTATGTAAATGCATGAATGTATCACAATGCCGACGAAAATTTTTTGGACACTGTTATATCAATAGCATTTTGTTTCTACAGATTTGTAACGCAAATTCTTGACCTGTGAAATATTTTTCTATGAGACTGTCACTGTAGCGGAAACTGCTGTCGTAAATATTTCCGTAAGAAAGTTAAGTGACCACCTGCACGTAATGCGTCGTGGGCACCCAGCTGTGTCAGACGCCTGGAGAAAAAGCCATTAGGGTGTGCCTTTCCAGAGGCACAGGTTGAAAAAAAAAAGGGAGGCCATTATATTCATTGTTGACATTCCTTTGTAGAAAGCATCGTAAATACGACATCCTCAAACTTGAAAACATGATAACACTGTGGAGCTCTTAATTTATGATATTTACTGCAATGCCTAATGAAATGACGAGAAATACTTTTATGTCTATACACCTGATTATGACTACTGTCTTTCTAGTTGAAAGAAATGCTTTATGTATTTATTTGCTCATTTTCTTTAATATCTAGTTTCTAGCTGCACTGCAGCATTGTTTAAAATAAAATTTTATGAATGTACTAATATAGATATTTTATGCCTACAGATCCAGTAAATAATAACTTAAAAAAAAAAACGAAGGAGCACAAAAAGACATTTCCCTTCACAGGACTTGCATACATAATTTTCTTTTCAAGTACTTGGTAATTTCTTTTGTAGAATAATTTGTGGTGCACCACTTTAATTTCATAGCCATTAAGATGTGAATATACATTTCCCTTGTCTGCATTGTTGTCTTTAGTGTAATGTTTTTTTTTTCCTGCTTGAGCTATGTCATGTTTAGGTATAAGTTATTTCTGCTGCTGTTTGCCAGGCATAGTGTTACTGAATTTGACTTTGTGTTACTCTGCTAAGTCAGTTTATTACTGATTTATTTTTCTTGTTTGCTGCTCATTGCATATTAGTTGTAATATTGTTGCTTACTTTGCCAATTTGAATTTTTTGTCATTGGTGTTCGTGTTCATTGTTTTGTGCTGCTGCATTGCCTCGTCCCTTAGTTTAGCATCTGATCTCAGTAGATTTAAGTTAGCTTAAGAAGGGTTCGACCATATAAGAGAATGAGTTGCGATGAATTTGAAGAAATGCACTGAGAGGTTATACGAGAAAAATACAGAAAGCATGTTTAGATAGGATTTTTTTGGTTGAAGCAAAGGTTGAAATAAGACGAACGATCTATGGAATGAAGTTTTGGGTTGGACTGCAGTACCAAATGTTACACTGAAAACGAACCCTGTCCTTTCCTTTTGTGTTATCCCACTATGTGTTTGTGTACCCTTGTGTATTTGTTTTCTTCCTGTCTCTGTGTAGTTTCATAGAATTTTTTCTTCTTTTAATATTAAGCTACATTCACTATGATGAGGAATACTGTTCTCCTCAAATATAATGGGCATTAATAATATGTTATTTACCATGTAAATATGCTAAGACATTATTTATTCTGTTTTGTTTTAATGCTCATGTGTGAAGTTGATGTTTCAATAATTATTCTGATCTTTTATGTATTTACTTATGTCATAATTCCTATAACACTGATCTATATGTTTATTTCTATTCTGTTGTAAAGACTGTACTACAAACATTATCTGTATTGTTATGTTCTTTAGTGATGTATTTTGTACCTTTGTAATTGTATTCTTATATTATCAAATTGTAATTGATATCAGTTCATCATATTATTAACTTCTTAGTTACATTTCACTGCACACTTTTCTGTTGGTCATAGTATATGGACAATATGTGAGAAGTTGGGACTGTTAGTGTTTGCACGTGTGTTAATAATTCAGCAAGGGACTGGATAACAGCATTGCTGGTTCTAAGGACAATTCCAAAAACTTTGTGAGTGCACAAGTGGTGATTATGGACTTGCTATATTAACGGCAAGACTCTTCGATGGTGATTGTGCACCTGCACAGTCACAACAGATGGCTGCTGGCCGTCTCTACAACGTCTACAGTGGGTCTACACCTTTGATGACTCACCAATACCATTATTTCTACAAGGACTACAGTGGGTCTCCACCTTTGCTGACTTACCAATACCACAATCTCTACCAGGACTACAGTGTGTCTGCACCTCTGGTCGCACACCAACACCACAATCTCTACCAGGAGTACAGTGGGTCTAGTGTGATGACCTACCTACGAATATTCTTCAAAACTTCGAATGACTCTGCTGTGGGTTTGCTCTGTTGTGGCGCATTACCTGTCAGCATGTCAAGAGTCAGCAATGTCTTTCAGTTGGAAGGACAACACTACTTCTTCAAGACTGCATGGAAATCCACTACTTCCGTGTGCATTGTCTTTTATTGCTCAGACTTTGAAAAAAAAAAAGCACTGAAATGTTTCTGTGATTAACAATCTGGACTGTCTTTATGGACTGTGAGAAAATTTTAGCTTTTGATCAACATTGTGTAAATAAGTGTGTTCATTTGATATCTTTGTTATTGTAATTATGAAAAATTTTATCAGATCATTATTGGCCACTGGCCAAAACAATTTGTAAAATTTTTTGTGGGGAGCATGGAGGCTATGTAAGTAGGCTGTTTATGTTTTCCTTATGTAAGTAGGCTGTTTATGTTTTCCTTATGTAAGTAGGCTGTTTATGTTTTCTTATTGGCAACGTTACGTAGCGCTCTATATGAAAATCACTGGCTGTGCTGTGTGCAGTCTGTGGCTAGTTTGCATTGTTGTCTGCCATTGTAGTGTTGGGCAGCGGCAGCTGGATGTGAACAGCGCGTAGCGTTGCGCAGTTGGAGGTGAGCCGCCAGCAGAGGTGGATGTGGGGAGAGAGATGGCGGAGTTTTGAAATTTGTTATACTGGATATTATGAACTGCTATATATATTATGACTATTAAGGTAAATACATTGTTTGTTCTCTATTAAAATCTTTCATTTGCTAACTATGCCTACTAGTAGTTAGTGCCTTCCGTAGTTTGAATCTTTTATTTAGCTGGCAGTAGTGGCGCTCGCTGTATTGCAGTAGTTCGAGTAACGAAGAATTTTGGTGAGGTAAGTGATTTGTGAAAGGTACAGGTTAATGTTAGTGAGGGCCATTCCTTTGTAGGGATTTCTGAAAGTCAGATTGCGTTGCGCAAAAAAAATATTGTGTGTCAGTTTAAGCACAGTCTTGTATAAATGTTCAAAAGGGGACGTTTCAAAAGATAGAGAAGTTCCAACGAAGAGCGGCGCGATTAGTCGGCGGGGGAGCGTTACAGAGGTGCTCAACAAACTCCAGTGGCAGACATTAAGGCGTTATGCATCACGGAAAGGTTTACTATCGAAATTTCGAGAGAGCACTTTCCGGGAAGTGTGGGACAACATATTAATTCTTCCATATACCTCTCGCGAAAAGACGACGCTGGAAAAATTCGAAAAATTTGTGCTACAACAGAGGCTTACCGATAATCGTTCTTCCCTCGCGCTATTCGCGAGTAGAACACGGAAGGTGGGGTGAGTTAGTGGTACCAGACATGCCCTCCACCACACGCCGTTTTGTGGCTTGCGGAGTATGAGGTAGATGCAGATTAGATCCCATAGATACGAAATTGCGGGGGAGTTGACTGCTATATTTCACCCACTGTTGCAAATAGTCCCAGACAGTTTATTTAGGATTAAGATCGGATGATTTAGCAGTCAAATCGAGTTGTGATAAGATGCGTGACTGTTCATCAAATGAGAAAAGGATGTGTGCACTCCCATAAACAAAGCTATTGTCATCTTTGAAGTCAGGAGTGACCACAGTACAGCAGTACATAATTTTGAAAGTCTTAGGTGTCGACGACAGGTTTTCAACTAGGATTGTCCATAGTATACCAGTGCTTAATTTCTAAAATTTTACATGTCGGTGTCATGTTTTACACTGTTGCCAGTTGCAACGTTCAAACAGTTGCATTGTAGCTGAACCGTGAACGTATGTCCAATACGAATTGAAAAAACATTTAGCGGTGAATGACGGTAAGATATTCCGGGCCCATCGGCGTGGCGTACAATTCCTACTTCCCTAAGAGTTAGGAAAAATGAAACACGATGTGATGTGAACAATGGAGCTAGATGTTTAGTAAGTGCTTTATGTTTCATTTGTCTTCTACTCACTGAGTTGCATTCCGTGAAGTTTACATTCATTACTACAATCAAGCAACACATTTGAATACAAACGTCCCTGTAATACGTCTTTAGGAAACGTTAATGCAGAGTGCCGTTTGTACCATAGCAAGTGACCAGTATGTGGCGTCTGAGCTGGTATCAATGCAAGATAAACAGAAAATCACCTTTCCCTCTCACCCTTTCCTGACCCTGCGGCGGCCATGATCTTCCTCCTCTCCTACCCACCTCATGTGACACTGCTATGGGGACAGACTACACGTAAAATTATTCACTCAGTTTTTGTCATTCCTAACTTTCATTTTAGTGATTGAAAAAGAAATCACAAGTTTTATGTGTGCAGGTAGTAACTTAGCAAATTCTCTGGGCTGTGCCGGAACGCCGTACTGGAGCGTTCCAGCCGAAATTAAGTGCTGCAGTACACTCACCAAGAAAATGTAGAAGGAATGGCAACAATTCGTCTCCAAGAATATTGAAACATCCTGTTATAATAAATCCTAACTTATTACAAATGTATGCGATGAAGAAATAGGAAAAAACTGTTGTACTTTAATTTCCCTGAATTTTATGAAAAATATAAAAGCAGAATTGTTATTGTTATGAATGGTGGGCTCCATGTGGTTATTGTTGTCATTCGTTAAATATTTGCTTTCAAAGATCTTTAAGTTTCATGTAAAGTTATTATAAGTTGTATTACAGAACACTGTTAAGAGAATGACGTCCATTTCACGCAATAGTACACGTAGTTAAAATCGAACGTCTCACAATAATTACTATTTGCTTAAAGATGTCGCTGGCTTCATAAGAGTGTGACGGCAAGTGTTCTCTTGAGCAGCAGATCAAACAGAAGAAGATAAACTATCTTATTTCCAGGGTAAATGTGGTTTCTGTATGTACGGTTGCTGATAGCCTAGAAAACATCTGTAAGTAGCTGAAAAAAGTAAAAGAAACTGAGATGCTTCGTTATTTGACCTAGGCGGCTACGTGCGCCCTTGTGTACCCGAAATAATTTAAAATGTTGACCAAATGTGCTTTTATTGCTTGAAACATTTTACTTCTCTTGATTAATGAAGCGAGTTTTACCGAATATGTGGGCGCCACGCCCAGATTTAGGGTGAATTTAGAGATTGTTGCAGCAATGACTGCCAACAATTAACGTAAAACTGCTGCAGTGAAAATGGCAATAACTAGCAGTAAAGGTGCTCTGCACACATATAAGAACTAAATAAAATGTTATGTTGAAGCGACATTAATTATATTCTGAGATAACAAACAGAAATTATTACATCACCGACCTATTTATCCACGTAATATTTATGAAATTCCTAACCAAAGCTTTAGACACAGCCACTAAAAAATGTGAGAAATGTCTGCAACCTCGTGGGGGAGCAAACAGATCTGGGATGTGACACTGCTATGGGGACAGACTACACATACGCAGAACAAGGCATCCTTCCAGGAACACCTAGCCACAACGCGAATGCCACCAATGGACAAAGATCATAGATATAGAAACTGAAAGAGTGCTGATGACTCAAGACGAAATACTTTCTTGTGAACTAATAATTTGTGTGTTCTCTTTCACTGTGCATTTTACGTAATTAGTGTGTTAAAGCCTCAAAACACGTCTATTTCTCAGATTTAAAATGTTGAACCAACTATTTGAGGTCCATGAGATGTCAATAAAGGTTAGTAAAGTACCTCAATTCTAGATCAGCTACAGCGCTGCAAAGCGGCCTGTGTGCTCTTTTAATGCGGTGACTAATATATTTCATCTGGTGAGCTTTCATGATAAGACCGCTTTCATGATAAGGTCTTCTTCGTTCAAACGTGTATGTCGTATAATAACCACAAAAGTTATATTACCGAAACTCAGCCTTACGGACAGGCGCTGACAATTTTTTCTGCCGCATATTATTGACTGATGGAACGAGGAGGCGAGGAGCGATAACTGTTCAAATGGTTCTGGGACGCAGTGTACCCCCAACCGCTAAATATCGTATGGCTACGAAGTTTTCCGCGACGGATCTGTTGCATAAAAATTTCTCAGCCCACTTGCCGTGTCAAATTCTAAATATCTTATGGTAGCTTGTAAAGCGCAGGTATACGAGGGCGATTCTAAGAGTTAAGAACGTTTGTTTCTCCAGACATTTTTATTCAAGATAATGAAAGAAAACTTATTGTACAATATATTTTGATATCTTATCTGTTTTCCATACAGGAGTTCCATGTCGTAGTTCGCGTTCAAATTTCATATGTCATACAGCTCCACATGTTTTTATATGCCTTTTCATTAATCAATTGCTGCCAAGTTGTTGTACTAGTCATAACGTCCTCTCCAGTGTTTTGTCATCTCCATAACGCTTTCCACCAAACAAACAAACAAACAAAAAATCCTTCAGCTTGGGAAAAACATCGTAATCACTCGTGACTACAAGCCGTATGTTCAAATTTGTGGTACGTTCCTAAGGGACCAAACTGCTGATGTCATCGGTCCCTAGGCTTACGCACTAAGGACAACACACACATCCATGCACAAGGGAGGACTCGAACTTCCGAAAGGTGGGGGTGGGGAGGGGGGAGGGGGGATAGCCGCGCCAACCCTGGCAAGGCGCCTCAAGCCACGCGGCTACCCCGTGCGGCGTATTTTCAAAATCTTCGAACTTAAGCAGCCAAAGCTAGTAAATTTTGCCGAGATGGTGTTTTCAATTGTAAGGGAGCCCTTCATGCTACGTTTGAGCAGTGATTCGCTTATGAATACACCAGCAAGGCGCCAGGAAGCTGCTCTGGCCGTCTGAAGAAGTGTTTGCCAATCTGACGCCAATAAGCAAGCTGCCGAAAACTTTGCATATCAGTACAGCTACCTTGGCTATGAGACGTAGAGCCTTCTGCGCAACCGTTATCTTCGAAATCCGAAGTTTAAATAATCCCCACGGCAGCTTGTTAGCCCACCTGAGGAGCTACGTGACCGATTAGCTGAGGTTCCAAGGTCAAGACACCCAGCAACGACCGAGAGATCGGTGTGCTGAACACATGCCCCTTCATATCACATCAGACGAAATCGTAGGCAGAGGATGACACGGCGGTCAAGGCCAGGGCAGGGAATTTAAACATTACCATGAAGAGCTCAGCCTAAATGGCACCCATAGAGGCGTTTTACGCGGCTGGCATAGTCAGCCTTTAGACGCCATACTCCTGGCGTTTAGGCGCCATTTTGAGACAATTTCACTGAGTGCTACAGTCGCCAATAGGTTCGACAGAAGATTGTCTATTAATGTGAGAAACAGTTAATGATCTTGTTGCTCGCTAGCTGCGACAATTACATGATCCAGAATTACAATGGCAGCTCGTAATTACGATCGCCGTCTGGACCACCGGCGTCTACACGCCGCCGTTAAGGTGATCCGTGCTCGTCTTAAATCCATTCCCGCGTTTTGTGCCCTCTGCCTGCCTACGCCTGCTGTTTTTCTTGTCTTACAATCCATTAATAACTTGTGATGTAGCTGTTTAGTCACACGTCGCAAGGCGACAGCATGTAAATTGATTGCTGTACTATTAAGCGTAACTCTCCCTGGAAAAGGCGCAGCATCTACATCTACATCACCTAATGATGTGTGGCGGAAGGTACTTTTCGTACAACTAACTCAGCCCTCCAACCCTGTTCCACACGTGAATAGCGTGTTTGAAGAATGATTGTCGGTAAGCTTCTGTAATGGCTCTAATTTCTCGAATTTTCTCCTCATGTTCATTAAGCGGTACGTGTGTGGGGAGAAGTAATATGTTGTCCGACTCTTTCAGGAAAATACTCTCTCGAAATACCAACAGTAAATCTCTCCGTGATGTACAGTGCCTCTCTTGTAACCTCTCCCAATGGAGTTCGTTGAACATCTCCGTAACGCTCTCGAGCCGACTACATGATCCCGTGACGAAACGTGCCGCTCTTCGTTGGATCTTCTCCATCAATTCTATCAGTCCTATCTGGTAGGGATCCCAGATAGATGAACAATACTCAAGAATCGGTCGAAAAAGCCTCTTGTAAGCCACTTCCTTCATGAATGAGTTACATTTCCTTAAGATTCTTCCTATGTATCTGAGTCCGTCATCTGCTTTTCCCACTGTTTGCTTTATGTGGTCATTACACTTGAGATCGCTCTCGCTAGTTACTCCTAGATATTTTACGGCAGATACTGTGTAAGTAGGCTGTTCAGGTTTTTATATTGGTAACGCCATGTAGTGCTCTGTATGAAAATTACTGGCTGTGCTATGTGCAGTCTGTGGCTAGTTTGCATTGTTGTCTGCCATTGTAGTGTTCGGCAGCGGCAGCTGGATGTGAACAGCGTGTAGCGTTGCGCAGTTGGAGGTGAGACGCCAGCAGTGGTGGATGTGGGGAGAGAAATGGCGGAGTTTTGAAATTTGTAGGACTGGATGTCACGAACTGCTATGTATATTATGATTTTTCAACACTATTAAGGTAAATACATTGTTTGTTCTTTATTAAAATCTTTCATTTTCCAACTATGCCTATCAGTAGTTAGTGCCTTCCGTAGTTTGAATCTTTTATTTAGCTGGCAGTAGTGGCGCTCGCTGTATTGCAGTAGTTCGAGTAACGAAGATTTTTGTGAGGTAAGTGATTTGTGATACGTATAGGTTAATGTTAGTCAGGGCCATTCTTTTGTAGGGATTTCTGAAAGTCAGATTTCGTTGCGCTAAAAATATTGTGTGTCAGTTTAAGCACAGTCCTGTATAATTGTACAAATGGGACGTTTCAACTGTTTCTAGCGGTTTCCCATCAATAGTGTAGCTATACAGTAATGGGTTTCTTTTCCTATGTCTGTTAAGTTTGGAGCGTGGGAGCAGAATTTCCTCCCTGTTGGTAAGACGTGGAGGTAGCTGGTGGCAGGCCTGCGGGCTGTGACGCACGAAGCAAGGATTACGGGAAAGGACATCCGTGTTACAGTGGCCGTATAAGACGAATGGTTTCGCTTAAGGTGGCGGGGTACCTAAGCCGGAGATACAAAGTGTGTTTCTAAAAGGCATGAGCTGCTGAGCGAAGCTGGAAAGGGCCACGGACGCTCTCGCATGTGCATGCATATCAGAGCCTCCATCTGTTTTCCGTACACAGCGTGGGAAAGCAGCTGCCTCCTTGGCCAGAAAAATTCTTAGTCAATGACGGCCAGAGCCTTCTACAGTCCCAACCCCTAGTGCATTGCACTACAGCCATCTATTGAGAAAATTCTGCGTAATTTTCCCAGTATTTTAAGGGGAACGGAGAAGTTCTCGATTATCAGTGTGGCAAAACTTACAAGTCCTCCCCTCTAGGTATAGCGCTAGAGACACTCGTCTTTGGCGTCTGAATAATTTGGAAATTTGTTCAAAATGGTTCAAATGGCTTTGAGCACTATGCGACTTAACTTCTGAGGTCATCAGTCGCCTAGAACTTAGAACTAATTAAACCCAACTAACCTAAGGACATCACATACATCCATGCCCGAGGCAGGATTCGAACCTGCAACTGTAGCGGTCGCTCGGCTCCAAACTGTAGCGCCTAGAACAGAACGGCCACTCCAGCCGGCTGGAAATCTGTGATAAGGTCTTATGAGACCAAACTACTGAGGTCATCGGTCCGTAAGCTAACGCAATACTTAATCTAACTTAAACTAACTTACGCTACGGACAACACACGCACTCAAGCCCGAGGGAGGATTCGATCCTCCCACGGGGGGATAGCCACGTGAACGTGAGCCATGACAAGACGCCTGAGACCGCGCGGCTACCCCGTGCGCGGAGTTAGCGTTGACACGCAAGGTGTGCAGACGTATGCATTAACCTCTCTTCGGCATTGAACGTGGCATTCGACACACTCGGTGTCTAGCACTCACAGATAAACTGACTAAACCAGAGGTTGTAAAGAGGTTCAGGGAGAGCATGAGGGGACAACTGACAGGAATGGGGGAAATAAATACAGTAGAAGAAGAATGGGTACCTCTGAGGTATGAGATAGTGAAGGCAGCAGAAGATCAAGTAGGTAAAAAGACGAGGGCTAGTAGAAATCCTTGGGTAACAGAAGAGATACTGAATTTAATTGATGAAAGGAGAAAATACAAAAATGCAGTAAGTGAAGCAGGCAAAAAGGAGATCGACAGGAAGTGCAAAATGGCTAAGCAGGGATGGCTAGACGACAAATGTAAGGATGTAGAGGCTTATCTCATTAGGGGTAAGATAGATACAGCCTACAGGAAAATTAAAGAGACCTTTGGAGAAAAGAGAGCCACTTGTATGAACATCAAGAGGTCAGATGGAAACCCAGTTCTAAGCAAAGAAGGGAATGCAGAAAGGTGGAAGGAGTATATAGAGGGTCTATACAAGGGCGATGTTCTTGAGGACAATATTATGGAAATGGAAGAGGATGTAGATGATGATGAAATGGGAGATATGATACTGCGTGAAGGGTTTGACAGAGCACTGAAAGACTTAAGTCGAAACAAGGCCCCGGGAGTAGACAACATTCTATTAGAACTACTGACAGCCTTGGGAGAGCCAGTCCTGACAAAACTCTACCATCCAGTGAGCAAGATGTATGAGACAGGCGAAATTCCCTCAGACTTCAAGAAGAATGTAATAATTCCAATCCCAAAGAAAGCAGATGTTGACAGATGTTAAAATTACCGAACTATCAGTTTAATAAGTCACAGCTGCAAAATACTAACGCGAATTCCTCACAGACGAATGGAAAAACTGGTAGAAGATCAGTTTGGATTCCGTAGAAATATTGGAACACGAGAGGCAATACTGACCCTACGACTTATCTTAGAAGAAAGATTAAGGAAAGGCATTTGTAGACTTAGAGAAAGCTTTTGACAATGTTGACTGGAATACTCTCTTTCAAATTCTGAAGGTGGCAGGGGTAAAATACAGGGAGCGAAAGGCTATTTACAGTTTGTACAGAAAGCAGATGGCAGTTATAAGAGTCGAGGGGCATTAAAGGGAAGATGCGGTTATTCAATGGCTCTGAGCACTATGGGACTCAACATCTTAGGTCATAAGTCCCCTAGAACTTAGAACTACTTAAACCTAACTAACCTAAGGACATCACACACACCCATGCCCGAGGCAGGATTCGAACCTGCGACCGTAGCAGTCCCGCGGTTCCGGACTGCAGCGCCAGAACCGCTAGACCACCGCGGCCGGCTGCGGTTATTCACTCTGTATATTGAGCAAGCAGTAAAGAAAACAAAAGAAAAATTCGGAGTAGGTATTAAAATCCATGGAGAAGAAATGAAAACTTTAAGGTTCGCCGATGACATTGTAATTCTGTCAGAGACAGCAAAGGACTTGGAAGAGCAGTTGAACGGAATGGACAGTGTCTTGAAAGGAGGGTATAAGATGAACATCAACAAAAGCAAAACGAGGATAATGGAATGTAGTCGAATTAAGCTGGGTGGTGCTGAGGGAATTAGATTAGGAAATGAGACAAAGTAGTAAAGGAGTTTTGCTATTTGGGGAGCAAAATAACTGATGATTGTCGAAGTAGAGAGGATATAAAATGTAGACTGGCAATGGCAAGGAAAGCGTTTCTGAAGAAGAAAAATTTGTTGACGTGGAGTATAGATTTAAGAGTATGGAAGTCGTTTCTGAAAGTATTTGTATGGAGTGTAGCCATGTATGGAAGTGAAACACGGACGATAAATAGTTTAGACAAGAAGAGAATAGAAGCTTTCGAAATGTGGTGCTACAGAAGAATGCTGAAGATTAGATGGGTAGGTCACATAACTAATGAGGAGGTATTGAATAGAATTGGGGAGAAGAGGAGTTTGTGGCACAACTTGACTAGAAGAAGGGATCGGTTGGTAGGACATGTTCTGAGGCATCAAGGGATCACCAATTTAGTACTGGAGGGCAGCGTGGAGGGTAAAAATCGTAGAGGGAGACCAAGAGATGAATACACTAAGCAGATTCAGAAGTATGTAGGCTGCAGTAAGTACTGGGAGATGAAGAAGCTTCCACAGGATAGAGTAGCATGGAGAGCTGCGTCAAACCAGTCTCAGGACTGAAGATCACAACAACAACAACAACAATCTCTGCCCAGCTTGCAAGTTTGATAATTCTTCAACAGGAATTAAGAATCTATCTTCCCAGTTTACTAGCATTTTGTGAGCAGTCATCTCCAGGTTAGTAGCATTTGTGAGCTGCTCAGACTTAGACTAGTCGTTTGATTTCTCCTGTAGCAGTGTTCTACATGAAATTCATGTGTCTCCGGCGCTTTAAAGGTAATCAGTAGCTTGGAATACTACTAAGTGATATTAGTAATTCTTTCTTGTTTGCACGCTTGTAAGTGCGTTGAGTAATTGAATATTTTAACTGAAAATGAATGGCTTTAGTGTCGTCTTTTCTTCCTTGCAATTAACTGATGAGATTCCTGATAAGAAAAAAGATATTGCTACATTTATAAGATGAGGTCTCACTAACACGTGTTTTTTCCTTGTAAAGCGGAACGAGTTTCATATAATTATTTTATTTTGGGTAACTGATCATCACCTGCAGGTTCACGGAGCAGAGTTCTTTGACAGTCTGTTTTATTCTGTTATTTGGCCTAGAAGACGTAATATCAAATAAACTGTGTTGATTTGGCAGGCAGCTTGCAACTTACCACTGCAGAACCCCAGACCACCGACCCACACGTCACGTGTAAAGCACCGAATAGGAACATACAAACTATCCTGTATCCATAAACTTTGCCACCTCTTTCAGTGCCTTTTCGCCTAGTTCTATCGTGTAAACTTAGTGATTAATATCTTTGTGCGTTTTTATCAAAATATACACACTTAACTTCATCTCGAGCCTTGTTTCACAGTAACTGGAGTTGTGCCACTCCCCTTCCGCCCTCAGTCTTTCATCACGCCTGATGTATGCCACTGTGTTAGGACAAGATCGAATAGTGCCTGTAGCAGGACATGAGTTCGACGCTTTGGACTCGGTCAACGCATGGAGGTGTAGTGCAATTTAACTTTTTCAAAGATTAGGAGGGGTGTATGACACGGTGACGGGGAGAGATTGCACAACTCGTCAGATCAAAATGTTTTTTATTTTAAGGATAGCCGTTGCTACGTTATGACTTATCACCTGCTGCGTCCGTCAATATTTATTGTATTCCCCCAATACAATGTAAGTCTAGGAAACTTTTTTCTAAATGATCACTGCTGAGTGGAAACGTTTGCATCGAATCCGGGGATGTACCTTTATTACTGTTCTGGAAAATGTTGCAGAAGGATTTTTATTTGAACCGCGATGGTGCATCCTGAGCAGCTGGAGGAGAGAATACCAACTGGCCAAGGTTGCACGAACGGCGGCAGCTGGCCTACAGTATGTCAACAGTCATGCAGTGCTGGGGCCAACGCAGCTATATGAAGTCATTGAAATAATGATTGTAACCCACGATTTCACTTTATATTTTATGTTTTATCCATGAACAACTTATGCGCCACAGCAAGACTCTTGATTTAATTAAGTTTTAGTTTTCATTAAGTGGGAATACTTCAAGTTAGCCAGGGCTTCAAGAGGCTCAATCTGTGAACTGAATTACTAAGTGTAAGAACAGAACGAAAGCTAGTAGTCCACGTGTGTCGCCACGCTGTCCAGCGCAGCTATATGAACCTATGTGCGCACACAGAAAACGCTAGTTAGCCTGGTAGTCGAGGTAGAGCAGTGCAGTAGAGATGGGGGATCTGCTCCTGAACTGATTCATAGAGTTGAATCTTTCAAAGGAGTGAACAATCAGTGATTCAGAAAAAAAGAACGGTAGCTCCAAACGTTTCCCACAGCAGAGAGAGAGAGAGAGAGAGAGAGAGAGAGAGAGTCGGAGCAGATCAGCGGGGCCTCTGCTGGTCAGAGCACGCTGCACGCCACACAACACAGCCAGCGCCGGCCACTGCCCTGCTTCTGCCTTGGCTGCCTGCATTGTGCAGTGCCCCACTGGATTTTGTGTTTTACATATGCCGTGCTGTCTCTGTGCTTCCTCTGTCGCGTGCAGTGTCTGGCCACCTTAACTTAGCATCGCACTCCGTCGGCGATCGTTTCAGTCACACGTCCTGCCCTCTGGGCAGTTGATGCGAGCAACAGGATGGAGAGCCTCCTAGCGGAGAACATAAGAACTACTTGCAACAACCTGCTCACAAGAGAACGAATGATTTGTCTCGGAGCGGGTGACTGGTGGCCGTTCACAGCTCCCCCCACCCTCGGGACTCGCCCACTCAACGCTCACCCCACCGTTCTCTACTCTAGCCAGAGCGTTGAGCAAAGCAACTCGTGTCACTATGCTCTCTGCGATCTTAGCTCACGCAGTAATACAGCTCGTGGCTCAACCTGCTTGACTCAGCGCCTTTGCATCGGAGTTCGTTTCTACTAGATATTGGTCTTCGTAGTAATACCGCTATGTATATTACATAATTATGTTATGTATACATCATTTGTTTTTATTTTATTTTTATTTGTTTAAACTGATCAGATTAGGTTCCTGACGACTCCTCTTACTAAAGGATTTTTTATTGTGGACACTCGAATTTACGCTTTAATTACAGTGAACCGATAAATGTATCGCAAAATGTGATACACCAATATTTTCCTTGTTTTATTCTCCGTAACCCTATATGCAGCACTTTGGTCTTACAGTTAAATTTATATATTTTTTTCTTATTTTAGTACGGATTTTGCGATTTTAGGCGTCTTCGGAACGAAAGGTTCACTTTAAAAATATATGGCTTGCGATGTATTTGTATGAGGTTAATGAAATTTTAATACATTATAGCCAAATATATTTTTAATGTAAATCTCAAGTTACAACACTTTCCGATCACCCAAAAAACTACGATAGTGCAAAATAAATCAATAACCAAAAACATTGTCATATCGTGGATATTTCAATAAACAATACAAAATTCTTACTCATTATCTATGATACTTCAAAATAGGATCAAATAAGATCAAAATACAGGTATAGTACTGGAATAAACCAAGTTTAAAGGGCAATGTGCTTTCCATTTATTTTCTATTGTGAATGAGTGGTGAGTCATGAAAAAGAGCTACATCTACATTTATACTCCGCAAGCCACCCAACGGTGTATGGCGGAGGGCACTTTACGTGCCACTGTCATTACCTCCCTTTCCTGTTCCAGTCGCGTTTGGTTCGCGGGAAGAACGACTGTCTGAAAGCCTCCGTGCGCGCTCTAATCTCTCTAATTTTACATTCGTGATCTCCTCGAGAGGTATAAGTAGGGGGAAGCAATATATTCGATACCTCATCCAGAAACGCACCCTCTCGAAACCTGGCGAGCAAGCTACACCACGATGCAGAGCGCCTCTCTTGCAGAGTCTGCCACTTGAGTTTGTTAAACATCTCCGTAAAGCTATCACGGTTACCAAATAACACTGTGACGAAACGCGCCGCTCTTCTTTGGATCTTCTCTATCTCCTCCGTCAACCCGATCTGGTACGGATCCCACACCGATGCGCAATACTAAATTATATGTCGAACGAGTGTTTTGTAAGCCACCTCCTTTGTTGATGGACTACATTTTCTAAGGACTCTCCCAATGAATCTCAACCTGGTACCCGCCTTACCAACAATTAATTTTATATGATCACTCCACTTCAAATCGTTCCGCACGCATACTCCCAGATATTTTACAGAAGTAACTGCTACCAGTATTTGTTCCGCTATCATATAATCATACAATAAAGGATCCTTCTTTCTATGTATTCGCAACACATTACATTTATCTATGTTAAGGGTCAGTTGCCACTCCCTGCACCAAGTGCCTATCCAATGCAGATCTTCCTGCATTTCGCTACAATTTTCTAATGCTGCAACTTCTCTGTATACTACAGCATCATCCGCGAAAAGCCGCATGGAACTTCCGACACTATCTACTAGGTCATTTATATATATTGTGAAAAGCAATGGTCCCATAACACTCCCCTGTGGCACGCCAGAGGTTACTTTAACGTCTCTAGACGTCTCTCCATTGATAACCACATGCTGTGTTCTGTTTGCTAAAAGCTCTTCAATCCAGCCACACAGCTGGTCTGATATTCCATAGGCTCTTACTTTGTTTATCAGGCGACAGTGCGGAACTGTATCGAACGCCTTCCGGAAGTCAAGGAAAATAGCATCTACCTGGGAGCCTGTATCTAATATTTTCTGTGTCTCATGAACAAATAAAGCGAGTTGGGTCTCACACGATCGCTGTTTCCGGAATCCATGTTGATTCCTACATAGTAGATTCTGAGTTTCCAAAAACGACATGATACTCGAGCAAAAAACGTGTTCTAAAATTCTACAACAGATCGACGTCAGAGATATAGGTCTATAGTTTTGCGCATCTGCTCGACGACCCTTCTTGAAGACTGGGACTACCTGTGCTCTTTTCCAATCATTTGGAACCTTCCGTTCCTCTAGAGACTTGCGGTACACGGCTGTTAGAAGGGGGCAAGTTCTTTCGCATACTCTGTGTAGAATCGAATTGGTATCCCGTCAGGTCCAGTGGACTTTCCTCTGTTGAGTGATTCCAGTTGCTTTTCTATTCCTTGGACACTTATTTCGATGTCTGCCATTTTTTCGTTTGTGCGAGGATTTAGAGAAGGAACTGCCGTGCGGTCTTCCTCTGTGAAACAGCTTTGGAAAAAGGTGTTTAGTATTTCAGCTTTACGCGTGTCATCCTCTGTTTCAATGCCTTCATCATCCCGGAGAGTCTGGATATGCTGTTTCGATCCACTTACTGATTTAACGTAAGACCAGAACTTCCTAGGATTTTCTGTCAAGTCGGTACATAGAATATTACTTTCGAATTCACTGAACGCTTCACGCATAGCCATCCTTACGCTAACTTTGACATCGTCTAGCTTCTGTTTGTCTGAGAGGTTTTGGCTGCGTTTAAACTTGCAGTGAAGCTCTCTTTGCTTTCGCAGTAGTTTCCTAACATTGTTGTTGTACCACGGTGGGTTTTTCCCGTCCCTCACCGTTTTACTCAGCACGTACTTGTCTAAAACGCATTTTACGATTGCCTTGAACTTTTCCCATAAACACTCAACATTTTTAGTGTCGGAACAGAAATTTTCGTTTTGATCTATTAGGTAGTCTTAAATCTGCCTTCTATTACTCTTGCTAAACAGATAAACCTTCCTCCCTTATTTTATATTCCTATTTACTTCCATATTCAGGGATGCTGCAACAGCCTTATGATCACTGATTCCCTGTTCTTCTGCGCTTACAGAGTCGAAAAGTTCGGGTCTGTTTGTTATCAGTAGATCCAAGATGTTATCTCCACGAGTCGGTTCTCTGTTTAATTGCTCGAGGTAATTTTCGGATAGTGCACTCAGTATAATGCCACTCGATGCTCTGTCCCTACCACCCGTCCTAAACATCTGAGTGTCCCAGTCTATATCTGGTAAATTGAAATCTCCATCTAAGACTATAACATGCTGAGAAAATTTATGTGAAATGTATTCCAAATTTTCTCTCAGTTGTTCTGCCACTAATGCTGCTGAGTCGGGAGGTCGGTAAAAGGAGCCAATTATTAACCTAGCTCGGTTGTTGAGTGTAACCTCCACCCATAATAATTCACAGGAACTATCCACTTCTACTTCACTACAGGATAAACTACTACTAACAGCGACGAACATTCCGCCACCGGTTGCATGCAATCTATCCTTTCTAAACACCGTCTTTACCTTTGTAAAAATTTCGGCAGAATTTATCTCTGGCTTCAGCCAGCTTTCTGTACCTATAACGATTTCAGCTTCGGTGCTTTCTATCAGCGCTTGATATTTCAGGGAGTGAACAGTTCTGATTCGATCTCTGAAAAGAACAGTTTTGCCCATTTCTACATTGCAGTAAGGGGAGAACACCATACTGCTCCGTTAACTCTGTAGTATTTCTCATACGATTCTACAGATATTATTCATCAAGGATATTTGATTTTTGTGTTACATATATATACATATGTGAGCTTCAATGTCAAGTGCCGATCATCTCGTTTATAGTCATACTTATAATATTCTAATTTCCAATTTCAGTAAGACGCTGTGGGAATTTCGAAAAAGTTTGCAATGAAAAATATGGGTAGCTCGAATTTTGCGTTTGGTGCATATTACACCATATGTTGCTGTGAATGAAATTTGCATAAAGTATTGAAGTTTCCTTTATACTTGAGACTTGAGAGGAGATCTCTGTCTGTCTCCAGTCTCGAGAAAATAAACTTTAGCATCTACACTTCCGACCGAACGTGCACGTGAATGAAATATACATATCTCACATCTCCTAGACCGTTCTAGGTATCGACATGAGATTCTTGGCAAGTGATATCACGCAAAGAGAAGAGAATTTTGCTATGTAGTTAACATATGGAACTGTTTTATCTACAGTGATATGGCAGAAGCTATGAATATTTTTTCATTTCTTCAATCCAATATTGTATTTCTTGAAGAGTCTTCAGCAGCTATTGTAAACAGAATTTGCTAGTATGGAAATAAACACAAAACTTCTTATTTTATATTACAGCAAACCGACGCAATGAGGTTTTCTGTAAGGTATTGACCATCCTGTTGGTTCTTTAATAAGAGACTCTGTTTCAGGATTCAGTCACAACAGTTACTGCAAGGAGAGTTCATGCAATTTATACTGTGTTTTGGCCAAAAAGCAAAATTAAATCTGTCAACAAGAGAAATGTAGCCGTTTCTCAAAACTGATGAAGCTTGTTCAAATGAGAAATGGTTATCATTCCATACAAAAACAAAGCGGAATTTCTGATGCAATTTTGGCGGCATTCTGTAACTCACTGTATTTTTAATAGTGAACTCCAGGAATGGAAACTTACCATAGGACTATCTCTCTGTTTTTTGTCTAAGAAATATGAAAATAATTCGCAGCAAATTGTGTACCATATTTTTATTCCTATCCCCATTCAGAATGAAATGGAAACTTCTTCACTGTAATTATCGTTTAATGTGTTAACGACAGATTAAATACACATATAATCCTTTTAACATTAATGAGTAGTCTCAAGCGTTTCATAAAGTAAGGAAACAATGTAATTTTTAAGGGATATCAATAGGTGTTGAAACGAGATTTGCTATAGGTTTTTGCAAAACATAAGTGAAGAAATTACACATTTATTTTCATATCAAGGATGCACTTCCTGACAAGCTATTGACATGATTTGTCCTTAGTTAATCAACTACTGTTTCAGGAAGTTTAAGATGCTGAAAGAAACTCATTTGCTAAGTGTCATTACCATCTGTTCCTTCTTAAAAAGATACTCAGTTACAATATTAGTCTGAAATTACAACAAGAGGAACGATTCATTTTGGTTTGACTTGCTAAAATTTTCTCTTTTCGAAAAGTGTCATCAGTGATGATTATTGATTAAAATAGTTTAATAACTCGGATGAACATAATTCGCCAATTCTGTTGTTATTGCAGGGGAATCCAGTAACATACTGTACCTCTAATAATGAACAGCTGGGACAGAAACTTAGATGTTTCTTTCTACACCTCAGTTATATTTGACATCTGAAAAAGTACTGCTAATACTGTATGATCTATCTGCACCTATCCCTCCACAGTGTGATAATGTGGATTTCTTACTACAAATATTTTTTAATTCATCAGGCATACTGACTTTGATGAATAGTTGGCAAAGTTCTGCAAGTCCTTAGTATGTTCACAGCATCAGAGTAACAAGAGAGTTTTATTGGGTCAGTTCTAAACAGCAGCAAAAATACAGTGTTTTTCTGTTGTAAATAAGAGTTTTGTGCCTGTGTACTTGTGGATAAGAATGTTATTAAAATATGACATTGATTACTTTCTGAACCATTTGAGACTACTCACTATGTTTAAACTGAAAGAAATCATGGCAGAGAAGCTCACTCCTTTAATGTGAATGGGATTAGGAAAAGAAACATGATACTCTACTTCGCTGCAAATTATTTCACTTTTCTGAGATGAAAAATGGGGAGAAAATTCTTGGTAAATTAGTCACTCACTATTAAAAATATGGCGAGTTACAGGATTCCGGCAAAACTGTAGCAGAATTGGTGATTTGTTTTTGTCTGATTTGTTAACCATTTCCCATTTGAAGAAGTTTTCCTCTTGTCGATGGGTTTAATTTGTTTTTATGCCAAAACACAGTTTAAATTGCTCTAACTCAACTTGTAATATCTATTGCAACAGAAGCTCTTCACGAATAATTCAATAATTCTTTTAAACCTAAAACCATATTGAAAACTGTATTTTTTGTTTGCCTCTGGTTGTAAAAGTAAATTCAATAATTTGTTTATCATACACTTTTTCTTTAAGAATACTTAATCGTTTAAATATGGAGTTAAGCCTGTTTGTGAGAAATAACCTGAAAAACCTTTTTTCTATTTCCTTTTTTATATAGTAATTAGATTAGTATTACTCATGTAATTATTCAACTGTGTTACAATACTTGTATATTCAGGTTTTGTAACAACATTTGATAAATCATTCTATAAATAATGTTTGTTTTCTACATCATTTGCATCAATTGGGTTATTTTCGTTTTCAATTCTTCTACCTTTAAAGCCAATATAACTTCTAGTTCCTTTAAAAATAGCATTAAATTCCATATGAATTGGTTAATGAGAGTATTTAATTTGGATCTATAAATAATTTAAAATCTCTGATTTTTGATAGAAAATCTTCAAATTTTGAAATTAATTCATTATTAATTTTTGGCTGAACTTCTAAATCATTATTGATCTTATTTCCTAAAGTGTCCATTTATTAAAGTCAAAATATCATTAAATTTGTAATTATCTGACAGCAATTTTAATGCAGACAAACATAAGTGACTACAAATTACTTCATCAAAAGTTTGTATTCTCTCAGCATTTTACTACAGATAATTTTTTCCAAATAATTAACTACTTTAATTGGTATTGCACCGCCAAATGAATCAAAAACAAATCCTCTCTCCTTTCTTATAATAAATCCAATAAGAACCAACATGATCAGATCTATCTAAATTAATTATTCCAGATTCGTATTCTGCAGGGTTATTTGGTAATTCATCACTCATAAAAAAGCCATGAAACTATTTATTTTTAGTTGCTTAACTAATTTTTATATCGAAATTATTTAATGCAATAGGATAGAAATCGATTATGTTTTTGTAATTGTTTTAGATCCTGCACCTTTATTTTCCACTGCTTGATTATCCCTTTTTTGTTCTGCCAATTCCACATCAGCTTTTGTCTGTAGATCCACCAGAAAGTGAACCAATAGTTGCTAGATAAGGTAATGGAAGGAATCCACCCTCATGTTGTGTAGTTTTTCTTTTTTGTTAGATACTCAATTATCCTTTTCATAACAGGAATACCTAGTTTGATGTGTAAATTACCACTAGTTTTTTCCTCTTTCTTCCTTTTTTAGTACATCAGATAAAAATGGTTCAATACTATTTCACTGATCGTTATTCAGTTTAAATTTAATTGGTTTTGGTTATGTTTTGCCACTAGGTAGCAAAGTATAATCGATTGAAAAGTTATTCATTTAGAAAGATTAAAAAATCTGTAAGCATTAATATTTTTTACACTCCCAACCATTGTCATCCACACCTAAGCTCATTCCTAATTTTCTCTTTCCATCCATATTTCCTCGAACTACAGTCACTGCTAATTTTTTTCCTAATGGAGCATCACTTGCTGAAGTTCTTTATCAGCTTCATGTCTAGGTTCTAAATCTTTATGATCTCTATATGCAATACCATCTAATGGATTAATTCCTTGATCACCTCTAGCTAATCTTTCTTCAAGTTTAGTGAACACTGAACAGTAATTAAGTCCTGGTAGATGTATCTCAGGCATTGGTACAGGATTTAAAACATGATTGACTGATCTTTTTCAATGTTTTTCACTTTTCCAGAATATATAGGAGGAAGATTGTTGAAAATTCTTAACAAATATGGTATTCCTTATGTTTGTTTACGACGAAATCACTAAATTTAATTGTCAACATTTGTGTTATCTCTACTTTTTCATTATAGTAATTTTTATTTCCATCTAATTCTTCTCCATATATCACAGCTAATGTATCAATTAATTGATGGACATCATTCATCCAGACATATTTGATTGGTTTTTCTGAATTTTTTTTGCTAAGCCTTCGCCAACTTTTTCTCCTTCACTTTGCAATGAATCACCTACATTTCTTTGTCTCAATGATGGAAAAAAGTCATCAGCAATTTTCTTAATCAAATATTTGTATTTATTTCCTCTACTCTATTTTATTTTATTTGGCATATTATCAGAATGTAATGCTCCTCAAATTTATAATATATCTGCACAATTTGATAAATCAGAACCTATAAATAATGTATTCATGTCTTCCATGGTTATCTGTTTTTTAGTTAAAAGATTCATTAATCCATCTTACTGTCATATGTAATATCACCAATGGTCAATTTATCTCCATAAAATTTTACTGGTGATTTACCAAAGAATGTAAACGAAACAGCAGATCTTAATCCAAACACTTTATCTTCACTGTGAATAATATATTTTAATATTCTTTCACCTACATTTATTTTTTAACATTTTTATCGTTTTTTCTCTCTTCTTCATACTTGGTTAATTAATCTTGTATTTCTGATTCATTTAAAGTATAGTCACACTGTGGACTTTAATATTGTTTAATTTGTCATATATAATTAATATTTTCTAACCGATAATGAAAATAAGGAACCATATGCCTTGCAACTTCTCAGTTTTCTTCAATAGCTTTCAAAACATTATCATCTAATCCTTTGATACCTTGTTTAACTTTTTCAATTGCATCGATAACCAATTGATCTACTTTTTCATGTTCTTCATACTCTGTTCTTTGTTGTTTCTTCCATATTTTGAACTCTTCTTTTAACTGTTTTTTTTACTCCTCTATTTCGCTAAATGTTTTAACAACTTCTGGTTCATATTTTGCAAACATATATTTCAGAGGAAAACAACATTAACTAAAGGTTTTTTAACATTTATGTTGTTATGAAATGTTGTATTTTATTTCTTAATTCGGTTTTCTAGTCACGTCTATTGTAAAAAATACAAATTGGTCATTCCAACATTTACTACACATTTCTTCAAAATCATTACACTTTAAATTGCCATCAACAAGCTCATGATAAATATTCTTTAAATTTGTATCATATTGTCTAAAGACATCTAAAAAATATGTTATCTTTGACTAATTGTTTTGGTATTTTTGAATAAGTCTGAGCCAAATGAAAACTATATAGAATTTTATATCTTCCTCTAGTAAAATATTCACTAACTATATCTGGATTTTCAATAATGAAGTCATCAAATACCACTAGAGAATTTTCTTGGCATTGATGTAATGGAATAATTTCTTCATTATTTTCAATAGAAGTGTGTTTTTGTTGTGCTTATCTTCAATTTTCTTACATCTTTTATAAATTCTCGATAGTTTGGTTAATCTAAACTTTTAAAATAAATGTACAAATAATTAATTTTATTCCAATTCAACCATCAAGGTGGTAGGATAAAAATATCGATCATTAATGTTGTTTTTCCACAAACCACTCTGTCCTATGATTGCACTGTGCAGTATTTTTCATATACTGAAAATTATTAGAGATTTTATTACAACCTGATGCAACTCTATAAAGTTAACAGCTTGAGTGTATGTTGATGGAGCCTGGTAAGGGTGCTATAATCATGAGGTATTTTCTTATGGTTCTCAGCTTTTAGAAACGTCATGTTGGGATTTGAAAGCAATTGGCGGTGAGCCCATCCGTTATTAAATCTTACCGGACAGGTCCACAGCCATACAGGGCAGACAGGGCAGCCCCTCATCGAGACAGGTCTCCAGCACAACAATGCTGAGCTACCTGCCACAGTGCCAGCAGTAACCTGGGATGGGGATGATGGCCTAAAGGAATGCATCTATCCAGTGGAGTCATAAGCCAGGCATCGTCTGCAGAGCCACGCACGTTTGACAAAAGTACAAATAGGCCAATGAACCACTCCCCCAGCCACCTCAGTTGTATAAGAAAAATCTGGTGTCTGAGAAACATTTGGAGATAGAATCTTTATTTCACCTCAAAGCTAGAACCAACCAGCTGCAAAGCACAGGTGATTTATATAAAGGTCTTTAAGACTGTATCTGTTTGCTTGCTGCTGTGGGAAGTGACACAACTTCAGAGAAAATTGTTTCTTCCCCTTTGCGAAAACTTTAAAAAGCCAGTAATTGGTGGTTTCCTTTTTTTTCAGAAACGCAGGTTTCTTATATCTTGCACTGGTTTATCATGAGTTTGTGCTGTCGTGTGGGAGGGGAGATTTAGCGCCTCTAGAGCCCTGTGATTGTCTCACAATGGGGTGAAGGTGGTGGTGTTTGTGCACTTTGTGGTAAAACGAAAGTTTTTTCTGGAGAGGTGTGAAGCTCTTGGGTGAGGGATGTAGATCTGGTAAGCACTTCTTCTGGTTAAAGCTCTGGCATGTATCGGTGGTACTTGTGACCTGTCCTGAGACTGACTTCACTTGCGAGTAGTTTAGACTGAGGAGCCTGTGGTGAAGTTCTTACTGTACTGATGGTGTGACTTCAAACATCTTAGACTACTCGTTTACTGAAGGCACACTTATTCGTTTTTGGCTTACCAGTCTTGACTTTTGTTATCTTTGTGCGCTCTGTCGTATAAGTGAGACAAATTGGTCCTTGGTATGACCAGCAAATGGGTGTGCCACTCACTGAAATCTGTCATGATTTCAGGGCTCTGGTAGAGAGAAAATTGCGATCCGTCTGCCAGATCGCTAGACTGTGAGATTTTTGCATTTCTTTCGTGGCTGCAGTCGAGTCACAGGTGCCGCCTCCACCTGCCGCCTCCGCCACACACATATCGCCAGCTGCAAGTTACATTGCTGCAAGAAGCAAACATGGTAAGGTACTGCCACTCTGGCATTGTCAGGGTGTACAAATCTCAATCACCACTTGTTCTTAGGTGTACCTACATAGAGAAACTACAGTAGATTTGATCAATCAAAGTCTGCTCAGCGTCAGATCAATTCAGATTGCGATATTGCAATTTTTTAGGGCCAGAGAACTTGTCTGTTCTACTGTCTCTGCCACCCAGGATCCTTATCCAGTGTAGTCTTAAATCACCTGTTAATTGTTTATGGTATTCAATCAATAACTTGTTTAGCATAATTTATGTCTGTTTCAAAGAAAACAATAAATGTTGTTAGAATACCAAAATTATGGCAACACGATCAATCATTTAAACAGACCTCACTAGGGTTGCCTTTCAAATCGAACAGAATATGGTAAAAGTTTATGTTTATTTTTTGATTTCTGCTCTGGAATCCTTATTTTTGGTTCCCAATCATTATTCATTTAATTAAATAAACTTTTTAATGGTAAATGAGCTGATTATTTGAACTGAGTGAAAATACATCTTTTCTAAAAAAAAGATTGACTGTACCTATACGAGACAGCTTCAGTAATGTTGCACTGGCAGGTTTCTATTAAACTTTTTTAACTCCAAATATTATATCGAGAAATAGTAAGTTATATTGTAATGGAGAAACATTGGAAATTGCGACTGGTCGGTATAGTTTGAAAAACTTGGAAAAATTTATCCATTCGAAAAAGCCTAATATTCACAACAAAGCAGATGAAATTTTAAATGGAGTTGTCACTGAGAGTGATGTTAAGTAATATATGGATATAAAAGATAGTACTGAAAGTGTGCTCAGTTTTAGTAATCAAATTGTTGAGGCTAATGAAAAGTCTGTTGCTAATAATTCTAAAATTATTACATCTGATTTATTATTATTATTATTATTATTATTATTATTATTATTATTATACAAATTTGGCCGTTAAAGACCGTGAAAACAGTTATTTCTTGCGCTTCTGGGAAGTCTTCTTTCTCTCAGTCCACACTTCTTTCATTCTTGCGCTGAAGGCGGCTTTTCTCTCTTCAGACCATTTAGTTCCACAAGTCTTCTTAATTTTCACACCGAAACCCGTGAATGAATTCAGTTTTTTTCTAAAAAGGTTTCTGTTAAATATTGTTTCCTGATCTATGTCCATTTCTTTTAGATCCCTTTCTGTGTTGATAAACCATAAATTTTTATTTTTTAGATTTGCGATATACGAAAATATTTGTTTTGTAAGCCTATTCGGGTTCATCCTCATGATGTGAGCATAAAAGGAGCATCTTCTTTTTCTAATTTCGTTTGTAATTTTGCTGCACTTCGTATACACTTCTTTGTTGCTTTTTAGTCTGTATACAGGCTTGCCTTGATCATCTGTTATTTTCCTGTGTCCAAGAATTGTCCTCACAATTCTTCTTTCACAATTATCTATCTGTTCTGCATATGTAAAATTTGCTAGTGTTTCTGATGCATATAGTATCTGCGGTCTAATGACAGTCTGGTAGTGTCTGAGTTTAATGTTTTTGAATATACATTTTTTTGAATACATTTGTCTGCAGTAGTGAGTTGCTGTCTCTAGTTTTTGTATTCTAGCCCTGCAGGCTGGATGACCTTTTGCCACAGGCTGAATTAGTTCACCAAGATATTTAAAATGTTTAGATGCCTGTATTTTCCCGTATTTCGTAGTTATTTTCTTTGGTGGATTTTTGATATTTGTAATGATTTCTGTCTTTTCAAATGCAATTTTGATTACTGCTTTTTCAGCAGTTTCTTAAAGTAATTCTATTTGTTTTATTGTGTCTCTTTGTGTGTAAGCTAAACAGGCGAGATCGTCAGCTAAGGCAAAACAGTTGGTTTCAATGGCTTTGTAGCACTTCCCTCCAATTTGGACTTTCTCAACTCCATGTTTTTGCGTGAGTTTTCTCCATTCTGCTATGACTTTATCCAGAACACAGTTGAAGAGTACCGGGGACAACGCATCTCCTTGTCTGACGCCGGTTTTGACCTCGAAATGCCGTGAAATTTCTCCTTGGAATTTTACTTTTGATGTTGTATTTGTTAATGTTTCTTTGATTATGGTGATTGTTGTTTCATCTATTTCATATTCTCGAAGTGTTTTGATGAGTGTGTCCCTATCGATTGAGTCATAAGCTTTTTTGAAATCAATGAATGTTATGAAATATTTCTTGCTCCTTGTAGATAAATAGTTCGTTGTTGTTTTGAGGTTAAAAATTTGTTCAGTGCAGGATCTTCCTGGTCTGAAGCCAGCTTGATATTCTCTAAGTTTTCCCTCTATACTTGGTGATACACGATTGAGCAAGTCTTTTGATAGAATTTTGTATGGGACTGGGAGAAGCGATATTCCACGATAGTTGTTAACATCCCTTTTGTCACCTTTTTCAAACAAAGGATGAATTAGGGCAGTTTTCCAGTGACCTGGGATTTTCTTGGTTTCCCATACTTGTTCAAGTTCTTTGTGTAGTGCTTCTACTGATGTTTCTCCCCCAAGCTTGAGCATTTCTGCTGTAATTGTGTCTTCTCTACATGCTTTCCTGTTTTTGAGAATTTTGATTACGTTTGTGATTTCCTCTCGTGTCGGAGGTGTTGAATATGTTGGTAATGTTTCTGGTTGCGTAAAACTGAGAGTATGGATGGGTGTTTGGCAGTTTAGGAGTGTCTCAAAATATTCAGCCAGGATTTCACAGTTTTCAGTATTGTTGGTGGCGAGAGTCTTATTATTTCTCATAAGGTTTAGGCAAGGGGACTGGTATCCTCGGAGTTTCTGGTTGAATGTTTTGTACCAAGCTGCCGTGTTGCATTTCTTGAAATTCTCTTCGATTGAGTCCAGTTGTTGTTCTTCATATTGTCTCTTGGTGTTGCGAATAGTTTTTGAGGCATTCTTTCTGGCTTGCTTAAATTCGTCAAAGTTGTTTTCAGTTTTATGTGCGTTCCACTTTTTCCAGGCTTTAAGTCTTTCATGCAGAACTTCATTATAGTTGCTGTCCCACCATGGGTGTCTCGGTTTGCTCTTTTTTGGAAAGGTTGTTTCTGTTGCCTCAATCAAGTTCTTCTGAAATTCTTGGAGGTTTTCTGAAGGGGAGAATGTCTTTACTTTTTTCTGAAAATCCTTGAGGTTAGAGTTGGACTTAAGGTTGTAATTTCTCAGGGTTGTAAGATCAAAATTTATTTTATTTCTGTCTTTATATTCACCGTTTCTGCTTTTCTGTTTGTTTTGTGGGATCAGTTTAGTTTTTATTTTCGTGAGATAGTGATCGGAGTCGAGGTTTAGAGATTTTCAGACACGTGTGTTCAATATTTCTTTTTCACATTTGGAGGAGATGGCAACGTGATCTATTTGAAATTCTCCGATACTCTTTATCGGAGATACCCAGGTTTTTTGTTTTCTGGGAAGATGTTTAAAACGTGTTGACATTAGCTTGAGTTTAAACTGCTTACAGAGCATAATTAACCTTTCTCCATTTTTGTTGGTTCGTTTGTGTGCGGGAAAGTTGCCGACAATATCGCAGAATTTCTTTTCTTTTCCAATCTGAGTGTTAAAATCTCCTAGAAGTATTTTTGCATTGTTTTCTGGGATTTCTGATATATGATCCTTAAGGTTTTCCCAGAATTCATCTGTTACTTCCCTATTTTTAGCATAATTTTGTCATTTGTGGGAGTGTGAACATTGATTAATGTGTATTTTTTATTTGCACATGGAAAAGTGAGGAAAGATGTTCTCGATGATGTTGACCAAAAATGTTCGACAGCGTTCAGAATTTTTGTGTTTACAGCAAAATCTGTGCCAAGCTGAGGGCATTTCTTCATTACAATTTTTCCAGGTTTTCCTTTAAATATTCTGAATTTGTTTGATTCAAATGTGTTTTCATCAGTGAAGCGAGTTTCTTGTAGCGCCACAATTTGTATGTCTTCCGTGTGTAACTGGTCTGTAAGGTGCTTAAGTTTTCCCACTTTGAGAAGGGAGTTTATGTTGAGAGTTGCTATGTTGAAGATTTTCTGGGTTTAATCTTGTTGGATTTGCATGGTGTTGCAGACTCCCCAGAATCCATGGGTCTGCTTGTGTCGTTGCCGACGGTGGATTGGCCACCTGGGGTAGTTTCGTTATTGAAAGACATTTCCATCATGCGTTAAGATTGTAACTGTTGAAATTCTTCAAAGTTGGGGAGATCACTTGCGTAACCTACCAGGAATACGACTAACATTGTTAGCGTTAGAAGGTTTTCTTGAAACAGCCGCCTCTAACATGAGGAACAGACGCTGCCCACAAGCCGCCCAATCTGGGTACAGACGTTTGCAGTTATAGATTTTTAGTTCCTCCATTCTCTCAGCCATTGGGAGTTAAAGATTCCTCATCCGCCTTGAGACCGTTGACCGGTTTTCATCCGTAACCCTAGGCAGGGGCCCTCACAGGGTGCTACCATCCGGAGCCAGATGGACCCAGGTTTTTTTTACTAGGTTGTTACTCCTCCCCTTCCTCCTCCCTCATCACTTGTAAGATGAAGATCCGGGCTTGGGACCGGCATTGGCTGAGTTTGATTTAATATTATTTTATTTAATATAAATTTTAATTTTGCTGATGGAGTGTTTGTTAAGCATACTGATCCTTATCATCAAGAAATTAATATTATTGCCTCATTCAAGCCTAATGCAGTATTTGGTGGACCAACAATTCTCAAACCATATTAATATGTATATATTCCGAGTTTTCATCTGATTCAAAATTAAGAAACAATTATAATTGATTAAAATGACAATTTGATTGACTTCAATAGTGCTTATGTAACATTTGTTTTAGAAATGCCTTAACAAATTTAATTCTTATTAAATCATGAACAAAATCGAGAGTTATTAGATTTACTTATTCCCTGTGACAGAGAAGACTAAAAATAATCTAAATGTCTACATCTACATCTACATTTACACTCCGCAAGCCACCCAACGGTGTGTGGCGGAGGGCACTTTACGTGCCACTGTCATTACCTCCCTTTCCTGTTCCAGTCGCGTATGGTTCGCGGGAAGAACGACTGTCTGAAAGCCTCTGTGCGCGCTCTAATCTCTCTAATTTTACATTCGTGATCTCCTCGGGAGGTATAAGTAGGAGGAAGCAATATATTCGATACCTCATCCAGAAACGCACCCTCTCGAAACCTGGCGAGCAAGCTAAACCGCGAAGCAGAGCGCCTCTCTTGCAAAGTCCGCCACTTGAGTTTGTTAAACATCTCCGTAACGCTATCACGGTTACCAAATAACCCTGTGACGAAACGCGCCGCTCTTCTTTGAATCTTCTCTATCTCCTCCGTCAACCCGATCTGGTACGGATCCCACACTGATGAGCAATACTCAAGTATAGGTCGAACGAGTGTTTTGTAAGCCACCTCCTTTGTTGATGGACTACATTTTCTAAGGACTCTCCCAATGAATCTCAACCTCGTACCCGCCTTACCAACAATTAATTTTATATGATCATTCCACTTCAAATCGTTCCGCACGCATACTCCCAGATATTTTACAGAAGTAACTGCTACCAGTATTTGTTCCGCTATCATATAATCATACAATAAAGGATCCTTCTTTCTATGTATTCGCAATACATTACATTTGTCTATGTTAAGGGTCAGTTGCCACTCCCTGCACCAAGTGCCTATCCGCTGCAGATCTTCCTGCATTTCGCTACAATTTTCTAATGCTGCAACTTCTCTGTATACTACAGCATCATCCGCGAAAAGCCGCATGGAACTTCCGACATTATCTCCTAGGTCATTTATATATATTGTGAAAAGCAATGGTCCCATAACACTCCCCTGTGGCACACCAGAGGTTACTTTAACGTCTGTAGACGTCTCTCCGTTGATAACAACTTGCTGCGTTCTGTTTGCTAAAAACTCTTCAATCCAGCCACACAGCTGGTCTGATATTCCGTAGGCTCTTACTTTGTTTATCAGGCGACAGTGCGGAACTGTATCGAACGCCTTCCGGAAGTCAAGAAAAATAGCATCTACCTGGGAGCCTGTATCTAATATTTTCTGTGTCTCATGAACAAATAAAGCGAGTTGGGTCTCACACGATCGCTGTTTCCGGAATCCATGTTGATTCCTACATAGTAGATTCTGAGTTTCCAAAAACGACATGATATTCGAGCAAAAAACATGTTCTAAAATTCTACAACAGACCGACGTCAGAGATATAGGTCTATAGTTTTGCGCATCTGCTCGACGACCCTTCTTGAAGACTGGGACTACCTGTGCTCTTTTCCAATCATTTGGAACCTTCCGTTCCTCTAGAGACTTGAGGTACACGGCTGTTAGAAGGGGGGCAAGTTCTTTCGCGTACTCGTGTAGAATCGAATTGGTATCCCGTCAGGTCCAGTGGACTTTCCTCTGTTGAGTGATTCCAGTTGCTTTTCTATTCCTTGGACACTTATTTCGATGTCAGCCATTTTTTCGTTTGTGCGATGATTTAGAGAAGGAACTGCAGTGCGGTCTTCCTCTGTGAAACAGCTTTGGAAAAAGGTGTTTAGTATTTCAGCTTTACGCTTGTCATCCTCTGTTTCAATGCCATCATCATCCCGGAGTGTCTGGATATGCTGTTTCGAGCCACTTACTGATTTAACGTAAGACCAGAACTTCCTAGGATTTTCTGTCAAGTCGGTACATAGAATTTTACTTTCGAATTCACTGAACGCTTCACGCATAGCCCTCCTTACGCTAACTTTGACATCGTTTAGCTTCTGTTTGTCTGAGAGGTTTTGGCTGCGTTTAAACTTGCAGTGAAGCTCTCTTTGCTTTCGCAGTAGTTTCCTAACTTTGTTGTTGTACCACGGTGGGTTTTTCCCGTCCCTCACAGTTTTACTCGGCACGTACCTGTCTAAAACGCATTTTACGATAGCCTTGAACTTTTTCCATAAACACTCAACATTGTCAGTGTCGGAACAGAAATTTTCGTTTTGATCTGTTAGGTAGTCTGAAATCTGCCTTCTATTACTCTTGCTAAACAGATAAACCTTCCGCCCTTTTTTTATATTCCTATTAACTTCCAAATTCAGGGATGCTGCAACGGCCTTATGATCACTGATTCCCTGTTCTGCACTTACAGAGTCGAAAAGTTCGGGTCTGTTTGTTACCAGTAGGTCCAAGATGTTATCTCCACGAGTCGGTTCTCTGTTTAATTGCTCGAGGTAATTTTCGGATAGTGCACTCAGTATAATGTCACTCGATGCTCTGTCCCTACCACCTGTCCTAAACATCTGAGTGTCCCAGTCTGTATCTGGTAAATTGAAATCTCCACCTAAGACTATAACATGCTGAGAAAATTTATGTGAAATGTATTCCAAATTTTCTCTCAGTTGTTCTGCCGCTAATGCTGCTGAGTCGGGGGGTCGGTAAAAGGAGCCAATTATTAACCTAGCTCGGTTGTTGAGTGTAACCTCCACACATAATAATTCACAGGAACTATCCACTTCTACTTCACTACAGGATAAACTACTACTAACAGCGACGAACACTCCACCACCGGTTGCATGCAATCTATCCTTTCTAAACACTGTCTGTACCTTTGTAAAAATTTCGGCAGAATTTATCTCTGGCTTCAGCCAGCTTTCTGTACCTATAACGATTTCAGCTTCAGTGCTTTCTATCAGCGCTTGAAGTTCTGGTACTTTACCAACGCAACTTCGACAATTTACAATTACAATACCGATTGCTGCTTGGTCCCCGCATGTTCTGACTTTGCCCCGCACCCGTTGAGGCTGTTGCCGTTTCTGTACTTGCCCGAGGCCATCTAACCTAAAAAACCGCCCAGCCCACGCCACACAACCCCTGCTACCCGTGTAGCCGCTTGTTGCGTGTAGTGGACTCCTGAACTATCCAGCGGAACCCGAAACCCCACCACCCTATGGCGCAAGTCGAGGAATCTGCAGCCCACAAGGTCGCAGAACCGTCTCAGCCTCTGATTCAGACCCTCCACTCGGCTCTGTACCAAAGGTCCGTAGTCAGTCCTGTCGACGATGCTGCAGATGGTGAGCTCTGCTTTCATCCCGCTAGCGAGACTGGCAGTCTTCACCAAATCAGATAGCCGCTGGAAGCCACAGAGGATTTCCTCCGATCCATAGCGACACACATCATTGGTGCCGACATGAGCGACCACCTGCAGATGGGTGCACCCTGTACCCTTCATGGCATCCGGAAGGACCCTTTCCACATCTGGAATGACTCCCCCCGGTATGCACACGGAGTGCACTTTGGTTTTCTTCCCCTCCCTTGCTGCCATATCCCTAAGGGGCCCCATTACGCGCCTGACGTTGGAGCTCCCAACTACCAGTAAGCCCACCCTCTGCGACCGCCCGGATCTTGCAGACTGAGGGGCAACCTCTGGAACAGGACAGGCAGCCATGTCAGGCCGAAGATCAGTATCAGCCTGAGTATCAGCCTGAGACAGAGCCTGAAACCGGTTCGTCAGACAAACTGCCCGACAGGATTAATGAAACAATAAGTGAGTTGGACTTCGAACATTTTGGAGATAGTGATATTACTAAAGTATAATGTATTGAAGAGAGCTAAAAATAATGATTACATATTACTCGATCTAGAGTTCATTTTCGATTAATGTTTTATTTATTTCTTATTTTATATCTTATCTTCATTTTATATACTATTTTTGTGGGTGGGTTGGATTTGCTCAGTAAATAACCACTTATGCACCCAATGTGCCCCCTTACTACTGGTGTTGCTGTCAGGGTTCAAAATGGCTCTGAGCACTATGGGACTCAACACCTTAGGTCATAAGTCCCCTAGAACTTAGAACTACTTAAACCTAACTAACCTAAGGACATCACACACACCCATGCCCGAGGCAGGATTCGAACCTGCGACCGTAGCAGTCCTGCGGTTCCGGACTGCAGCGCCAGAACCGCTAGACCACCGCGGCCGGCTGTCAGGGTTCCTCCAAACCATAATCTGTAGATAGCGGACATCAACTGCAGTAGTAAGTAGCCCTTGGGCATCCTGAGCTATGTGTATCATCCTGTCTCTCTGAATCTCTTCTATGTTGAAACAACATCGCTTTGGTTCACTCAGACACACCTGGACACTTCCCTTGTAGAGAGCCCTTCATGGAACAAAGTAACAATGCGGACGCCATCGAACGCGGTATTGACCGTCTAGGCATGGTTGAACTACAGACAACATGAGCCGTGTACCTCCTTCCTGGTGGAATGACTGGAACTGATGGGCTGTCGGGCCCCCTCCGTCTAATAGGCGCTGCTCAAGCATGGCTGTTTACATGTTTGGGTGGGTTCAGTGGCATCTCAGAACAGTCAAAGGGACTGTGTCTGTGATACAATATCCACAGGCAACGTGTATCTGCAGGAGTTCTGGGAACTGGGGTGTGCAGAACTAATTTTGATGTGTGTGCAAGTGAAAGTCGGTCTGGCACCTTTGACAGTGGACCTTTTCTACTGCAATCGCTTTGCTTCCCACATTTTTTTGGAGGAAGTAGTATGGACGAAAACGTGAAAAAATTGTCCACTGAACATGAAGTCTAAAAAACATATTTAAAAAGCTATGGGCAGTTTTTCAGTAGAAGAGATATGTTTTACAGCAGCAAGATGAACAGGGGCACACAGCTCTTGACGTTTGCATTTTAGACTCGATATTCATTGGACATATTTTGTTTGTTTTGGTCCATACCACTACCTATGATAGTTGCTAACCCAGAAATCTTTGGAATGAAAGTACTGGTACATGTATTTCACTGTCAGAGGTATGAGGATGATTTTTTTTCACATACATTACACGTGGTTCCTTCTTGACCAGGGCCTCTTACCTCGAATTGGCACATGTACTTTTCACCTTCATCCCTGAAACTTTGTGACATCATCAAGGCATCACCTCGTTTAATCTCTGTGGACTGAACTTTTCATCAATTGCGACTAGTTACGAACTTTAACTTGAAGGACAAGCAGTTAGACGAACATTTTTATCAGGCCTATACCACGTACTTGTCCTTGCACATTCCCAGATGATTTATTATATACCACGTTACTTGGCACTGCACTTGGTCCACATCTTAGAATCTTTGTGTGTCCACTGATTATACACCGTCTAGTCACACTGATGTGACCATCCGTCAGAAGTCTGAATGACTACCATTGCAGTGTGGACTGCTGTGAGACATGCAGGAAGAGAGTCAGTGAGTTTGTGGAATCTACCCACAGGGATGTGGAGCCGTGTGGCCTCATTGCTGTCAGCTGCACTAATTTTTTCGGTTGAGGATCCATGGGTCGAACAACCCGATCTAGGTGGTCTCACAGGTTACTGATTGGGTTGAAATCCAGGGGGACTGGTTGCCAGGGGAGTGTGTTAAACCCACCCCGATGCTCTTCGAACAACACAACGTACTCTGGGAGCTGTGTAACACGCTGAATTGTTCTGATATGAGATTCCATCATGCTGAAGAAGAGCAACCTGCATTCACTCAGTTCCCACAGATAGACGCATAATTGTGTTGATGTCCTATGAAACATAAAATGTGATCGATCTGAAAAGAGCGCCTGTCGCCACTCAGTGGACTCCAGTTGCATTACTGGCGTTCAAATTCCAACCTTCGGCACCAATGAACAGCCGTCAGCATGGATGCGTGAAAGAGACGTCCACTGCGAAGGCGCAGACGTAGCAAAATTCGCTGAAGGGTCGTTGAGAAGACACTGTTGGTAGCTCCTTGGTTCACCTGGATGGTCGGTTGCTCAACAGTAACCTGTCAGAGCGTGCACATCTCTGCAGCCATCGTTCATACCTGTCATCTACGGCCCGTGGTGTTTGACAGCTACCTCAGCGCCAGTTGTGGATAGTGCCACACTACGATGCACAAGATTCTTTAATCACAGCAAAACACCAATGATCATGCCCATTTCGACGTCAGACATATCGCTCAGTTTACGCATTCGACGACGATTGCAATGTAATCCATATTCCCCCTCCCAAGAAGCTATACACGAGGAACATCCAGAAAGTAAAGAACGACTGCACAACAAACCCAGCGCCGATCCCCCACCATCATGATTGGAAGTATGCCAGTTAGCTCCTTGTGCCAATTCAGTGTAAGCCAACTTTCGTTGCCGAGTGGTCACGCTTGTTTGTTCTGCAACTTTTGGAAAATCCCACCAAATGCGAAGTGCGTAGTACCACTCATTTTCTGAATGCACATCGAAATGTACAGGCAAATAAAGAATGTTTATGGTACTAGAGGAATGAGCGGGGTTTGAGTGACATGGAATATTGCCGGAAGGAGGTTTAACGTCCTGTCGAAATCTTGCCGGTACAGGTGTTTTTGAGTCATGACACTGTGTGGCGCGTCAGTCCGGAACCGCGCGACTGCTACGGTCGCAGGTTCGAATCCTGCCTCGGGCATGGATGTGTGTGATGTCCCTAGGTTAGTTAGGTTTAAGTAGTTCTAAGTTCTAGGGGACTGATGACCTCAGATGTTAAGTCCCATTGTGTTCAGAGTCATTTTTGAACACTGTGTGGCCTGTGCATCAGCTCGAAGACAGCAAGAACTTCAGCGTCTTACGTAAGATGTTTAGACAACATGGTTATAGAGTAACAGTGATTAATATAAATTAACTTAATATTAAGGAAACAGTCTTAATCGCGTTTTTTATTTATTTAGTGCCGACCGGTTTCAGCCCATCGCAGGGGCCGTCTTAAGGGCGAACATATGGTCGACTGCTGGTGGCGTCACGTCTACCAAGATGTGTCAAGAGACTTCTTACGTAAGAAATTTTTGGACATCCTTGTTACAGCATTCACTTGGCACGAAGTGGTTTTCACTTATGCCCAAACCTGAAGGAATTTTTGGTTTGAAAACAGTTCGCAAACGACGAAGATTTCAAACAGTCAGTGACATCCAGGCTCAGATCTTTGGCAGTAATGGAGTGCTACATGGGAACTGAAAATCTACTCCACTGTTAGAATAAGTGCCTTGACATTTATGGTGACGACATTTTTATTTAGTTGTGGCAAAGCATTCTTTACTTTCTGGGCCACCTTCATATATCCTCCACTGCTAGTGCTGCCACCTGCGTGGTTACTGTACGTTGACGTGATCACACTAATGCAAGTGGACACTGTAGCATTTTCCTCCTGATAGGCAGATCACCACAAGGTGTCATACATGACCTCAGACTGCAGCTTCTTACATAGTAGACAGCATCGCTGCCTCTACATACTGGGATTCCAATTTTGGTTCCCTGCTGGCTCAAAGACATTCTTCCCTCATTGACTAGGTCTTTGTGTTGTCCTCATCATTTCATCTCATCCTCATCAACTATAAAGTTACCCAAGTGGCGTCAAATAGAAAGACGCACTATAGTATGAGGTGCTTTCAAGTTCTAAGGCCTCCGATTTTTTTTCTCCGGTCTGGAAAGAGATAGAAACACGCGCATTGTTTTAAAATGAGGCCGCGTTCATTGTCAATACGTCCCAGAGATGGCAGCACCATACGGCAGATGGAATTTTACCGCCAGCGGCGAGAATGAGAACTGTTTTAAATACTTAAAATTGCGACGTTTTCCTTACTTGAACAGCGTGCAATCATTCGTTTTCTTAATTTGCGTGGTGTGAAACCAATTGAAATTCATCGACAGTTGAAGGAGACATGTGGTGATGGAGTTATGGATGTGTTGAAAGTGCGTTCGTGGGTGCGACAGTTTAATGAAGGCAGAACATCGTGTGACAACAAACCGAAACAACCTCGGGTTCGCACAAGCCGGTCTGACGACATGATCGACAAAGTGGAGAGAATTGTTTTTGGGGATCGCCGAATGACTGTTGAACAGATCGCCTCCAGAGTTGGCATTTCTGTGGGTTCTGTGCACACAATCCTGCATGACGACCTGAAAATGCGAAAAGTGTCATCCAGGTGGGTGCCACGAATGCTGACGGACGACCACATGGCTGCCCGTGTGGCATGTTGTCAAGCAATGTTGACGCGCAACGACACGATGAATGGGACTTGCTTTTCGTCGGTTGTGACAATGGATGAGAAGTGGATGCCATTTTTCAATCCAGAAACAAAGCGCCAGTCAGCTCAATGGAAGCACACAGATTCACCGCCACCAAAAAAATTTCGGGTAACCGCCAGTGCTGAAAAAATGATGGTGTCCATGTTCTGGGACAGCGAGGGCGTAATCCTTACCCATTGCGTTCCAAAGGGCACTACGGTAACAGGTGCATCCTACGAAAATGTTTTGAAGAACAAATTCCTTCCTGCACTGCAACAAAAACGTCCGGGAAGGGCTGCGCGTGTGCTGTTTCACCAAGACAACGCACCCGCACATCGAGCTAACGTTACGCAACAGTTTCTTCGTGATAACAACTTTGAAGTGATTCCTCATGCTCCCTACTCACCTGACCTGGCTCCTAGTGACTTTTGGCTTTTTCCAACAATGAAAGACACTCTCCGTGGCCGCACATTCACCAGCCGTGCTGCTATTGCCTCAGCGATTTTCCAGTGGTCAAAGCAGACTCCTAAAGAAGCCTTCGCCGCTGCCATGGAATCATGGCGTCAGCGTTGTGAAAAATGTGTACGTCTGCAGGGCGATTTCGTCGAGAAGTAACGCGAATTTCATCGATTTCGGGTGAGTAGTTAATTAGAAAAAAAAATCGGAGGCCTTAAAACTTGTATGCACCTCGTATCACATATCGATACCACCTCACAAGCGTCTTTAAATGGGCGACGGAATTGCAGGTTTCCGTCAGGTGCCGATAGCGAGATCTGGCTGATGCAGTAGTGCGCGCCCGCTGCGCCTCGCCTCCAGGGGCTCCGTACCATAAGCGCCCTCTGCCGCCGCAATGTAGGACGCCTGGCGGCAGCCAAACGGCCAACTCAGACTTGGAACCTTTTCACTATGTGGCGCTACGCACACTCACCAGCGTCGTCCAAGACGCAATAGCCGACACCATACCAATCCGCACACCACAACAACACAGTGCTGCCCTGCCCCAGGAGATCCTGGGCCTTATCTCAATGAGGAACCGCCTCAGGAGACATTGGCAGCGTACCAGGCGCCAGCACTTCAAACAGCACATGAACAGGCTCCAGGGAATAATCCGGGACAAAATACAAACATTTAAAACACAACATTGGAAACAGAAACTCGAAGGGCTGGACAACACGCGACCTGGCGTGTGGCAGGTGGCCTGACACTTCGCCAGGGAGAAACCATACACACCCACGCTGCGAGTGTGAGGGCCATCAGTTCCGCTTTTTCTTCCGCATAATATACTGGTCCATCGGGCCCTTGTAGCGTGGGTGTGTACAGTTTCTCCCTGGTGAAGTGTCGGGCCATCTGCCACACGCTGGTTCTTTCCCTAATCCCCGTAAATGGGTAGAGGTCGAACAACATGAGGGCGGCTCCAGGTCGAGTGATTTCCCCATGAATGCCCTTTTTTTCCAAAGGTCCACAGAAATAGTCCTGGCAGGAGCAGCGCTATACAGAAGTGCTCTAAAAAGGAGCAGAAAATGGCCAACGAGAATTCCATTGATTCTGAAATATATGGGCCATTAAAAAAGAAACGATTCGGAGGATGTTACACGAATACGTTTGAAGGAATCGTTATGCCATTGCATACAGAAGAAGGTGTTGTCCCGTGAGGAGAGTTGAGGTCCAAAGCTCGCCGCTAGAGGTGCATAAGCCCACTTCCACGTGTCGATAGAGCGAGCACGTGCACTCAGTAGTACTGAAAACAGAGAAATGATGGCTTCAAAAGGAAAGCAATGCGGTATAGTGCGTTTTCTCAAAGTGGAACGAGTGTAGAGAACGGAAATTCATCGAAGAATGAGACGCAAGTGTACAGATAGCATTGCACGTCCGGTGCAATTCGGCCGTAACTCGACGGCCTTCAATAATGAGGGCATCCAAAATGGTATCGGTAATGCGGTGTTGCGTTCCACATCGTGCGTCATCGCTACAAGGGTCCGATGGACAAGCATAAACATTTAAAACACAACAGTGGAACAAGAAACTCGAAGGGCTGGTTACCACGCGACCTGGTGTGTGGCAGATGGCCCGACACTTCACCAGGGAGAAACTGTACACACCCACGCTACAAGGGCCCGATGGACCAGTATATTATGCGGAAGAAAAAGCGGAACTGATGGCCCTCACACTCGCAGCGTCATTCACGAACCTGGACCGCTCAGACCCAGCGTTCACACTTGCGATCGACCAGGATGTTACACACATCTTGGCCCAACCAGCGCGCAACGTCATTAGCACAGCTGAAGTCAAATGGGCCATCATGCATACCACCGCTAGGAAGGCCCCTCGTCACGTTGGCATTTAATCCCGTGTCCTCTAGGAGTACACGGATAAAGCAGTAGAATACCTCACATATATCACGAATACCATACTTAAACACCGCCTTTTCGAAGACGGCCAAGGTTCTGATGTTCAGGAAGCCGGGGAAAGACCACTCCCTCTCACAAAATTACCGACCCATCAGTCTGCTGAGCGCGCTCAGCAAGATCGTTGAGAAGGTAATACTAAAACGACTCACTAGGCACTGCATCACACACGACACCCGGAGACCGGAGCAATTCGGTTTCAGGTATCACCACTCGACAACACAACAACTCCTCCGCGTCGTTGAATACATAACACACGGATACAACACAAACAAATCAACTGGGGCGGTGTTCCTTGATATCGAAAAGGCTTTCGATCGTCTATGGCACAACGGCCTCATGCGCAAACTAAGCGACGCAGGTTTCTCCGACGGGCTCGTACGTCTCATACACTCATATCTCACGGACAGGAGTGTCAGCACCGACGTGCAGGACAAACAATCGACACGACATGGTATCCAGGCAGGAGTACCCCAAGGAAGCATCCTACGACCCTTACTGTTTAACCTCTACATTAACGACCTCCCAGCTACACACAACATGACGGTGGCAACCTACGTGGATGACGCTGCAATCCTTGCGCAAGATTGGAAGCCGTCTAACATTAACTCAAGACTACAGACTGCACTCAGAACGACAGAGCCTTGGCTGGTGAAATGGCGTGTTAGAGTACACGTCGACAAGTGCGAAGCCGTTCTATTCACTAAAAGACCTAAGCTATTGCGCAAAAAATCAGCACTGCAACCCAATAAGACTACATACACGCCCAATACGTTTCCGCGAGAAGGTCAAATAACTCGGTGTCTGGCTGGACCGGAAACTACTCGTGGGGGGGGGGGGGGGGGGGGGGGAAGGGGGGGGGGAGACCACAACCAACACGTTACCAACAAAGCAAAAGCGAGGCTCAAACAGCTCTACCCTATGCTCAACAGGCATAGCACGCAGAATAGAAGGGTGTCTAGGTCCATGTACATGACACTTATTCGACCCTTGATGACGTACGCAGCCCCTGTCTGGGGATATGCTGCGCCCACATGCTGCAGCTCATACAGAACAAAGTACTCAGAATCATAAGCAACGCTCCGCGCTACACACCGCACCGCGGACCTTCGCCGGGAATATCGGCTGGATACCATCTTGCAGGTATTCCAAAAACTCTCCACTCGACTGTACAACAACACGAGACACTAGCGTAACCGGTTTATCCTTTCTCTGGGTAACTACGGCCACAACCATAGACGGAAACACAATAGTCCAAAGACACTATTAGCAAGAAACTAAACATCTATGGTCCATAGCACGCTAACACGACAGTACTGACGAGCCCCTGCAACACAGCTACTACTGGTAAACCCAGATGCTCGACCCGCCGAAAAACAGGCAATCGCAGGGAAACCGTACTGTAAACAGCACGCAATCTAGCCACACATACACCCTCTACACTGTGAGCTGATCTATGACCAATCGCCCACTAATGTATGACGACCTTGAACTGTTACAGGGACGCAGAAGCAGCAGCAAGCCCTACAACGAGCTTCCGCAACGACAAAGGTAACGATGCACGATACCTCGCACTAACAAGACCACACCTTGCATGCACTGTCGCAGCTAGGAAGCCGCTACTGCCCTTACTACCCGTCCTACTGTTGCAGAGGTTTTTTTTCCCTTGGTGCATGCCTTTGCACTTTTTTCCCTTTGCCCTCACAAACCTCTACCCTTCGATCGCTTTCGTCCACTTTCTGTCTCCTGATGGACCATGTCAATGAGTAATCATACCCAGACGCATGGATAACATCACAGCCCGCATCCTGTGACGCATGATTCGAAAACTAAGATGTTATACGGAGGTGACATTAGAACTTTTGGTTTGGTCACCACGTTGGTGTGGGCGTGGAGGGGCCCCTTCCTTAAGTGGCGCAACGTAGACACCATCCAGTCTTGACAACGACACCATCGTCCGTGCTAGTACAGAAAGCCCCTTCGTTGTTGGCATTGAGAGGTGGACTGCATTTGTTCCTGTAGTATTTGTGAAGAGTCTTCTTTCACTTGGAAGAGCACAAGGTAAGTAAGTCTTCTGTTTACTATGTTAACTTGTTTGCCAGTCAGTTCTGCTCCTTGAAAGTCTCTTCGGGTTTGCTGCGGGATCCTAAAATCAACTTGACTCGATATTTCGGCGATCCAGATTGTCGCCATATTCAAGAAAATGCTGCCTCTGCTGCTGAGTCCCGCTGAGAACTGACGCCAGTTTGCAAATCGATGTCCTACATAGACCACCGTTCAGTAACAGCGCATGCGCCGCCCATCACGGTTGCTGCCCTCCAAGACATGCAGGTGGCGTCTCCCTTAGTGAAACACTGCTGGCAACGATATATCGCACTCAGAGCCGCACCGAAGAACGTTCAATTTTGATGCGAGATAATACAGGACTCCACGTCTTCCTAAGAGGAAACCCGTTGTCTCTGTTGATTAAATTATCAGCCAACTTAATTTCAATCGCCATTTATAGACACTGTTCCAAAAACCGAAAATGTTGACAAGTACCACAGTTTCATCAAAATTCATACTGTGTCCCTCATTTAAGCAGTGCTCTGCTACTGCCGATTTTTCCGGGCGGAACACACTCTTAATGTTAAATTTTTAGAAAATTCGTCCAATCTTAAGCAATAAGCCTCCAGCATAATGAAGAAAGGCCACCGATCTATGTTCCTGTTCATACACCTCCGGAGATGGTCCAAACTCCATAGCCCACCGAATCTGCTTCTCGGAGTATCCATTTTCCTTAAAAACAGCCATCAAATGCTCAAGTTATTGGGTTAAGCTGTCCGCGTCGGAAATGGCGTATGCTCTCTGTACCAAAGTCCTAAGGACGCCACTGCGTTGGTGTGGTGGATGACAACTCTTAGGATGCAGATACCAATCTGTGTGGGTCGGCTTTCGGTGAACCCTGTGTCCCAAAGTACCATCTGGTTTTTTATAAACCATAACGTCTAAAAATGGAAGCATTCCTTCATTTTCAACCTCCATTGTAAATTTGATGCGGGCATGAAAACAGTTGAAGTGGTCCAAAAATCTGTTAAGAGCATCACGTCCATGCGGCCAGACGAAAAAGGTATCATCCACGTTTCTCCAGAAGCCCGTTGGATTCAAAGCTGAAGTCCATCTTCTAAGATTAGGGCACTGCTCGGCTGTGTGAAAGATGATTTGGGGCTTAGGAAACCCGGTGTGTACAAAATTCCGTGTCAATGTGGGAAAGCTTACATTGGTCTTCGATTCTCACAGTGCATGACAGGTGTGTGGAACAACGCCGTCATACGAGGCTACAACAGCTGGTAAATCGGCAGTAGCAGAACACTGTCTTTATAGATTTAGAAAAGGCTTCTGACAGAGTTCAGTGGAACAAGCTGATGGATATCTTGAAGAGGAAAGGAGTAGATTGGAAAGAGAGACGACTGATACAGAATCTATATTTACACCAGAAAGTAAGGATAACGATTGGAAATGAAATGTCAGACGGAAGCAGCATTGGACGAGGTGTTAGACAAGGTTGTTGCCTTTCCCCACTGTTGTTTAACGTATACCTTGAAGAGATTATTGCAAAACGTTTAGATGGGAAAAGAGGAATATGTATTGGTGGAAAGAGAATAGAATGTATAAGATTTGCTGATGACATGGTATTAGTGGCAGAAAGTGAGCGCACAGTGAATAACATGCTCAAAGATCTGAATGAAGCTTGTGTGGAATATGGGATGCAAATAAACAGAGCAAAAACAAAGAGTATGGTCATCAGTACAAGACGCAGACTGTCCAATATTAAAATAGGACAATCTACCATTAGCCAAGTAAGCAAATTTAAATATCTCGGAAGCACAATAACTGAAGACTTGAGATGTCACCAGGAGGTGAAAACTCGAATTGCCATAGCAAAGGAGACATTCAACAGAAAGAGGAGACACTTATGTGGCAAATAATGTTTTGTCTGAAGTGTGGCACTGTATGGGGCAGAAACATGGACACTGAGACGAGAGGATGAAAAAAGGTTAGAAGCATTTGAGATGTGGATGTGGAGGAGAATGGAGAGAATAAGCTGGATGGAAAGAGTGAATAATGAAAGAATATTGGAAAGGGTTGGTGAAAAATGTCTGCTGGAGGTTGTAAGAGAAAGAAAAAAGAACTGGTTGGGACATTCATTGAGAAGGGAGTGCTTGCTGGTAGATGCTTTGGAAGGATTGGTTTGGGGGAAAAGACTGAGAGGAAGAAGGAGATACAAGGTGATAGACGACATAAAGGGAAGAGGAAATTATGCAGACCTTAAGTGGATAGCAGAAGACCGGACAGCCTGGAGAACTACCATGTGAAAACCTGCCTTTAGGCAGAACACTGATGATGATGATGGTATGAAATTTGATGAAACTGTGGTAGTTGCCAACACTTCCGGTTTTTGGAACAGTGTCTATAAAGAGGCGATTGAAATTAGATTGGCTGATTGAATCAACAGAGACATTGGGTTTCCTCTTAGCAAGACATGGAATCCTGTATTATCTCGCATCAAAATTGAACGTTCTTCGGTGCGGCCCTGAGTGCGATATATCTTTGCCAGCAGTGTTTCACTAAGGCCGGCGCCACCTCCATGTCTTAGAGGGCAGCAACCGTGATGGGCGGCGCATGCGCCGTGTGCTGAACGGTGGCCTACATAGGACGTCGATTTGCAACCTGGCGTCAGTTCTCAGCGGGACTCATCAGCAGAGGCAGCATTTTCTTGAAGATGGCGACCATTTGGATCGCCGAAATATCGAGTCAAGTTGATTTTAGGATCCGGCAGCAAACCCGAGGAGAGTTTCAAGACTTATTACGCCGAGAAAGGGTCCTCCTGTCCAGCTTTCTTACGACGAGAGTTGCCACACCACTCCGTAGCCCACCTTTCCTTACCGTTGTGCATGGAATTGCACACAACATGCACCAGGCGGAAGAACTGCGTCAGACAGTGTCTCCCGTCCAATAACGTCGTGCGATCGTTTCATTTTTCAGTGACAACAGCGAGGAGGACGAAAGACAGCTCCACCGAGCACAGAGCGGGGCGGGGCGTGCGCGGCGGTCGCAGGCAGGTAGCTAAGTGCTGGCCGGCCCGCCGCCCAAATTACCCCGCAGCGAAACACTTAACAAAGAGCGGCGTCCGGCAGATAGCATCGCGGGCTGCGGGCCGCGGACGCGGGCACGCCACTTCAAAGTAGCCAGCCCAGCCCAGGCACGCATCAACAGATCTCCATCATTGTTCGTCGGAGCGGTAAACGCCGCTGCTGGCCGCTTTTCATTCTCATGTAAAATACCTGTTTCTCGAGCACGCAGCCTCCCGCCGGAATACATGCATATTAAATACGCTCACTCTCACACACACACACACGGGCACATGCGACGCCGGCTTCCAGCGGTCGGACCGCGATCGGTCAACGTCCGCCGGCCGGAGCAGCGGCCTCTCCTCCTCCTCTTCTGTGTTTACTTTTTATTTTCCCCTCCGCGTCCTGGCGCCACTTGCGAAGAAGAGCGCTCGTTCCTCGCTTGCGCCGTCCACTGCTGTCGGAAGAGTTTCATTAATTACAACGGTACCTCGCCGAAAGCCGGGCCGCCGTGGGTAGGTCGTCGCCTGTGGCAGCCCTACGGAGCGGCGTGGTGCACCCGGTAACACAGAGGCCTGGTATTCGAAGAGCGTGGTTCTAACCCTCGAGTAACTTATCGTCTTTGGACCGCACTTGTTTTCTCGTTTCGGCGGACAGATTTCCTCCAGCCTGGAGGTACGGGCTGGTTCTTTCCCTAATCCCCCCAAATGGGTAGAGGTCGAACAACACGAGGGCGGCTCCAGGTCGAGTGATTTCCCCATGAATGCCCTTTTTTTCCAAAGATCCACAGAAATAGTCCTGGCAGGAGCAGCGCTATACAGAAGTGCTCTAAAAAGGAGCAGAAAATGGCCAACGAGAATTCCATTGATTCAGAAATATATGGGCCATTCAAAAAGAAACGATTCGGAGGGTGTAACACGAATACGTCTGAAGGAACCGTTATGCCATTGCATACGGAAGAAGGTGTTGTCCCGTGAGGAGAGTTGAGGTCCAAAGCTCGCCGCTAGAGGTGCATAAGCCCACATCCACGTGTCGATAGAGCGAGCACGTGCACTCAGTAGTACTGAAAACAGAGAAATGATGGCTTCAAAAGAAAAGCAATGCGGTGTAGTGCGTTTTCTTAAAATGGAACGAGTGTAGAGAACGGAAATTCATCGAAGAATGAGACGCAAGTGTACAGATAGCATTGCACGTTCGCTGCAATTCGGGCGCTGATTCCGACCTCTGGGGCAATGGCGACTGCCGTAACTCGCCAACCTTCAATAATGAGGGCATCCAAAATCGTATCGGTAATGCGGTGTTGCGTTCCAAATCGTGCGTCATCGCTCAACGACATCCGACGTCCCTTGAATGGCTAGGGCCACGCGTTGATCCTTGCAACGGCCATGCAGTGCTCTCCATACAGTTGTGCCATTCTTTGTTGAATTTCCGTTTCCCGCACTCCTTTCTCTGTAAGGGAACGCAATACATCCCTTTTTTCTTCGTCTGAATCCTTCATTTCTGGTTAGACACTGGACTCGCATTCGGGAGGACGACGGTTCAATCCCGCGTCCGGCCATCCTGATTTAGGTTTTCCGTGATTTCCCTCCAGGCAAATGCCGGGATGGTTCCTTTCAAAGGGCACGGCCGACTTCCTTCCCCGTCCTTCCCTAATCCGATGAGACCGATGACCTCGCTGTCTGGTCTCCTTCCCCGAAACAACCAACCAACCTTCATTTCTGTGTTTTCGGCATTACAAATTGCAGCACGTGCTCGATTTAACGTCACGTGGGTGTGTGTCCACATCCCTCTAGCGGTGAATTTTGGGCCTCAACACAATTATAGGGAGCACACCGTTCATGAGTAGGCATTGAGGCAATGGCATTACGATCCTTTCAGAGGCTTTCGTTCTACAGTCCCCAGTTCGTTTCCTTTTGTATGCCTCTTATGCAATTTACTTTCATAGTGCTACGATAAGTGAAGGAGAAAGTGGATTTCTGGGACTGTTTTTACGTTATAACCTTTCGTGGACTGTACATATTTACGGTATCTTGCAGAAACTGAATGCAGATACCTTCAGAATTGGAAGATTGTCCAAAAGTTCATTTTCAATACTGTTCATGATTCCGAGCGACTCCACTGCATTTAAATTGTCCTATGGTTAATTCCGTTTTGCTAAATTTTCGATGTCCGACTGACCGGCCAACCTGCTAAAATAAGCAGCTCCAGTTTGCCCGACTTGAAGTTCCTCCTGCCTGTCCATACCTCAACGTATGCCTTACTTATTTTGGGTTCCCCACGTGATATTTTCAGGGAAGTAATGAGAGATGCAATTCCTAAATTTCACTGACAACCTGCCTTCAGACTTCTTGGCTGTCCTTTACCCCAGATGACAATGGAGAAATCCGTACTGCACTAATCTGGTAGCTCAATACTTTATCTCTCTATATTGACCGTCTCCCGTATGCAAATGCTGCAAGATCACAATGACGTCGCGATCATTATGGGTGGAGGGATGCTACATTGGACAAGAATCATTTTTAATTAATTTTTATTCAGTTAGATATAAAATATGCGTCATGACATAGTGACATAGAGTACGACATAGTATTTAAGGAACACATTGACAGAAAAGAATGAATCATGAAACATGGCATAATGAAATTCCAGAATAAATAACACGCTGAAAACTAATCATATTAAATTGTTTAAGATTTTGTTTCATTTCACGAATCTTAATAATATGTAAGGAAAAAGAAACATGATGAACATGATCCGCCAATATTAAGCGTCCCGTTGTCAGCTTGTAAAAATTCAGAAAATCTCAAATCAGGATCTATGAACCGGAAAAACAAAAATGTATTTTATACTTATCAATGCATTTTAGCTACTCAGTGGCTCTGGGTAAGTGCTGCACTGAAAAGAAATGAGCGTCTGATCCTTCTGTCGGTTCCTGTGTTTTTCGTTGTCCTTACCGCATTTTTCAACGCAGGTAATATCCTCTTAATGCGAAAAATGTGAAGTTTCAGCATGCTACGATTGCCACGTTATAGTGTATATCGCCCTGTTGCTGGCTGTGTACGCCAGTGCAAAGGCTGCAAGAAGGCAGGGGCACACAACCTCAAAGGACTGCAGTACCTAATCCAAGATTCCGATTGAGGGCGACTTTACCTTTCTTATAATTCCAACGACGCAATATTAGGTAAAGCGATATGCTCGTAACAAAAATATCGTTCTGTTCCTTTGAGTTGACTGAGCGGATGATATTGTTTCTTTCAGTCTTCTAGGAGATGGGTGTACCGCAACTACAGTGTTAGAGTCCTTGGCTTGATATGTAGACCAGTACACGAGATTTGTGAGTTAATATTTAGGCACTGGATGTCTCGATTAGTGGCTGAAATGTTCGTGTTTTCCGGAACACCTCTGGAACGCCTAGAGTACCTTCAACCGAACTTGATACACTTATGACACAATACGAGACAATTGTTGTAAGCGTATACTAGTCCGGATATTTCATCTTTCAGTCTAATCATATAGAAACATATGCGAAAGCCTTCATATGGTGCATGGTGATTCATCTAGATACTTCGATCATCTTTCATTCCAATCTACAGCAACATACACAAATATACGCGGAAGCTATCATAAGGCTTCCTGTTCCATCCGCAAATGGAGCGAAGGAAAAATGAGTATCTGTATGTTTGCACGGGAACCATGACTTCTCAGGTCTTGTCTTCAGGCCCTTGCGCGAAACGTTCGTTGGTGCCTGTAGAATAGTTCTGCAGTCTGACGCAAATCTAAAATTGGCGCAAGTGGCCGAAAGGGTATCAAAATTTCGGCAAAATATGCCATACGCAAATTTTTCTCAGTAGAATTTCAGGAAAATAACGTCTTCTTCTCTCCAGCGATTTCCGTTTGATATCACGGAGCATTTCTATTATACCAACTTCAATTCTGCCAGTACCTCGTCTCCTACCTTCCAGAAATGTTAGGCGACCGCTCGCGATAAGCGGGAAATCCGGGTTCCAGTCCTTGTCCGGCACAAACTTTCATCTTCATTCCATTATAAAGATGACGTTTGTCGATGTTCGCAACAGCGAATCCATTTCTGGTATGACAGTAAAGAAGCTGACGTGGGACCACGACCAACAGATGGCACGGAACCTCATACTATCATTTCCAAAAATAATGAAAATAAAAAATGAAACTTCCTGGCAGACTGAAACCGTGTGCCGGACCGAGACTCGAACTCGGGATCTTTGCCTTCCGCGGGCAAGTGTTCTACTATCGGAGCAACCCAAGCACGTCTCACGACCCGTCCTCACAGCTTCAACTCTGCCAGTACCTCGTCCCCTGCCTTGAAAACTTCATAGAAGCTCTTCTGCGAAACTTGCAGAACTAGCACTCCTGGAAGAAAGTAATTATTTGTATCCTCCGTTTTATAGAACTTGCACAGACTTTTCTTATTTACGAAATCCGATGTTTTATTAGGTAGCACGGCGTAGATCGTTTATTCTCTAAATATATATCTAACACAATAACACAAGCCGACGCTACTCAGTAACTTTGGCTTGCGCAGAAATTAGTCTCTTTTTCTGAAGAGAGAAATTAATTACCCCTAATACGAGAGAAAAGCAAGTTATTACATGCACTCCATCCAGTCTTTGCCCTGAATTCAAGGAAGCGCAGAGACGCTGTTTAACACTGGCTCCCATTTATCTCTTTTGCGACGAATTTATAGCTGACGCTCATGAAATATTAATACAGTCCAAAAAAGAAAGGTTAACGTAACCTCCATGTTTTGAAACAAATTAAAATAATAGTCGGTTATACCATGGAGCGCTGCCTGAATCGATACCTCTATATGTACATGCAGACTGAACTGCCAAATAAGAGGCCGTGATCAGAACCCGCATCTCCAGCTCAATATTGAGATGCACTGACCACCACATCACCCCGGCATAATGTCTTTGCTTGAATACACGGACTATCGTGGCAGGCCTCCCTCCTCAAGTGGGCTGAGACATCAACAGGAATTTGGGTTGAGGAAGGCAGTATGGTTCAAATGGCTCTAAGCACTATGGGACTTAACATCTGAGGTCATCAGTCCCCTAGACTTAGAACTACTTAAACCTGACTAACCTAAGGACATCACACACAGCAATGCCCGAGGCAGGATTCGAACCTGCGACCGTAGCGGTCGAAGATTTCACACACACACTGTGCTAGGGTGGCGGAGTGGTTAGTGCATCTGCCTATACATTGTAGATACATGGTTGACGACATATGGAAGTTTGAGTAGGGCCATGAGCCGTGCTCGGATAGCCAAATGGTAAGGCGACCGATCGCGATAAGCGGGAAATCCGCGTTCTAACCCCCCAGCCTGGGGGATGTTTTCAGAATGAGATTTTCACTCTGGAGCGGAGTGTGCGCCGATACGAAACTTCCGGGCCCGAGTTCGAGTCTCGGACCGGCACACAGTTATAATCTGCCAGGAAGTTTCGCATCAGCGCACACTCCGCTCCAGAGTGAAAATCTCATTCTGAAAAGATGCGGGTTCTGATCACGGCCTCTTATTTGGCAGTTCAGTCTGCATGTACATATAGAGGTATCGATTCAGGCAGCGCTCCATGGTACAACTGACTATTATTTTAATTTGTTTCAAAACATGGAGGTTACGTTAACCTTTCTTTTTTGGACTGTATTAATATTTCATGAGCGTCAGCTATAAATTCGTCGCAAAAGAGATAAATGGGAGCCAGTGTTAAACAGCGTCTCTGCGCTTCCTTGAATTCAGGGCAAAGACTGGATGGAGTGCATGTAATAACTTGCTTTCCTCTCGTATTAGGGGTAATTAATTTCTCTCTTCAGAAAAAGAGACTAATTTCTGCGCAAGCCAAAGTTACTGAGTAGCGTCGGCTTGTGTTATTGTGTTAGATATATATTTAGAGAATAAACGATCTACGCCGTGCTACCTAATAAAACATCGGATTTCGTAAATAAGAAAAGTCTGTGCAAGTTCTATAAAACGGAGGATACAAATAATTACTGTTAAAGCTGGAAATAATTTAATACCGCTATCGCAAAAGCACACCCTCCGCTACTACAATTAAGTGGCCACGTTTAACTTAAAGTAGTGCAGGGTAGTAACAAAATGGCTCTAGGCACAATGGGACTTACCATCTGAGGCCATCAGTCCCCTAGACTTAGAACTACTTAAACCTAACTATAACCTAAGGACATCACACACATCCATGCCCGAGGCAGGATTCGAACCTGCGACCGTAGTAGCAGCGCGGTTGTAGAATGACGCGCCTAGAACCACTCGGCCACAGCGGCCGGCTTGCAGGATAGTGAAGCGTAGAAATTGACGTAAAGAAAGTTTACTGAATTCATAGAATAATTATTTCAGTCAGAAGCTACACTTCCATTCATCATAACAAAGGCGGAAGTCGTACAAGTCAGTATTACGTCAGAGCAGATCAGATAATGCAGTGATAACGGATAACTATTGTCGTCTGTTGGTGTATATAGGATGAATATTAATAAAGCCGACAAAACAGCAGGGTTGGATTCCGACTGGAAATGGAAGAAAAAAGGTCATATGAATATATGTCGGGAAATCCACCGTTGGCACAGTAGATGGCGCTGACGAATGACAATTCTTCTGACCACGTGCCTTGGCTTCCTTGTGTGTCACAGGCTGTGTGAGTGCCGCAGTGTACCGTAAGCAGCAGAATGGTCCGGTATTCATGTCGGGAACAAGTCGAGATGGTGTTTGTATACGACCAAGCAGATGAAAACGGCCGAGAGGGAACACGGCTGTACCAAAGCAAGAACCCTTACAGACCCCAACCACATCATACACTTTTAAGGCGTTTGTGTGACAGTGGATCATTTCAGGCAGACGAACGTGCAGGGAGGCGGCCGACTGTGCGTACACCAGATTTGAAGGAAAGGGCTCTACAGGATGTTGAGACGAATCCTAGTACAAGCGCCAGACAAGTGGCTCGCCAACATGATGTAAGCCATAGTACGATTACGTGTATATTGCACAGCAACCGCTACTGCCCGTATCACCTGCAGCGGGTGCAGGATTATCAGCAGCAGATTTCCCTCCAAGGGAAGCATTTTGTAGATGGGTTTTGCCCCAGATCATCAAAATTATGTGATTTCTGTCATCAGTACTCTTTACCGACAAAGCAGCCTTTCCCAGAACTGGCATCACCAATCGGCATCTGTGGGCTATAAAAAAATCCTCGGGGAGTGGTTGACTCGTCTCATCAACTTCGGTTCAGCATCAACGTGTGGGTAGGAATTCTTGGCGAGCACATACTTGGACCGCTTGTTATTCCACAACGCTTCGACGGAGGAACGTATCTAGACTTCCTGCGAAATACTTTGCCAGGGTTGCTTAAGAATGTGCCTCCTGCAGTATTAAACGTTACGTGGTTTCTTTTGACGGAGCACCATCCCATTTCCGCATTACAGTTTGCTGACACGTCAACATCTTCGCCTGACGTTGGACAGGACACAGAGGCCCTATAGCATGCCCTGCCAGGTCTCTGAATTTAAACAACCTGGATTTTTGAGTGAGGTGCCGCAGTGGTTAGCACACTGGACTCGGATTCTGGAGGACAACGGTCCAAACGCGTGTCCGGCCATGTTGATTTAGGTTTTCCGTAATATCCCTAAATCGCTTCAGGCAAACGTCGGGATGTTTCCTCTGAAAGGGCACGGCCGACTTCTTTCCCCATCCTTCCCTAATCCGATGAGATCGATGACGTCGCCATCCCCACATCAATCAACCAACCATCCTCTTGGATTTTTATCTTTGGGGGCTTCTGAAAAGTGTTGTTTATACTGAACCAGTTCCTAATGTGCAGATCCTTCAACAGCGTGTTCATGACACCAGCGAAACTGTACGGAAGTGGTCGGAACGTGCAGAAGAGTTTGGCAATGAATAATGCGACGTGTGAACGCGTTCATTGCATCCCATGGAGGCCACTTTGAACATTTGGTGTGACGTGAGTGCGATGCAGCTCTGTACTGTGTTCCGGGATGATCTGTTGTCGTTGCACTCACACTGTCTACTTCCAGACACGTGTTCATATCACTTTTTCCCTCCATTTCCCGTCAGGAATACGTCCCTGCAGTTTATTGGTTTTATTAATATTCACCGTTTACAGTAAAACATCAAACAAGCCAGGAGCTCTAGCTCTAAATTGTATACTTATTTTTGGACAAACGTGACATTTTACATAACTTATTGACAGAGTAAGCTACATATATTTTCTTCAGATATATACGTAAAATGGTGTCTTGTAAACAAAACCGACTTTTCCTGTTGCCAGTTAATTTACTTTTCCCAGACACGTTTTGCCTTTCTCTTGCTCTAAGGCATTATCAGTGGAATCTATAACTATACACTTTTTTTATTTTTAGATTATCAATCAGTTCACGTCGCGGTTTTTTTTTATCTAAGACGTAATTACTTATGATTTTCTGTGATCTGCGTTTCCTCTCATTTGGTCTGGAGGTCGCACTACCACTATTTTTTACAGACATATAAGCGCAATTTTGAGGTCCGACCTTTTCACACTATTCACCATGTTTCTCCTTCTTTTTTGCGCTGTACCATTATTCTTCTGCTGCTCGATATAATTATTTCTTCGGACACTGCTTTTAACAATGTAAAAATTGTAGCTTCATCACGTGTTTCCTCCTATTTAGTGTAATGAAGTTACCACATGTACGTTGTTAAAAGCTCAGTTCACAATGGTTCAAATGGCTCTGAGCACTATGGTACTTAACAGCGATGGTCATCAGTCCCCTAGAACTTAGAACTACTTAAACCTAACTAACCTAAGGACGGCACACAACACCCAGCCATCACGAGGCAGAGAAAATCCCTGACCCCGCCAGGAATCGAACCCGGGAACCCGGGCGTGGGAAGCGAGAACGCTACCGCACGACCACGAGATGCGGGCTAAAAGCTCAGTGTTCGAAGAAATAGTTATATCGAACGACAAAGAATACACCACAGAAAAGAAGGAGAAACACGGTGAACAGTGTGAAAAACGTCGGAACTCAAAACTGTGCTTATACGTCGGTAATAAAGTGGTAGAGCGACTTCAGACCAGATGAAATCACAGCAAATCGTAAGTAATTACTTTTTTAAATAAAAAATTGTGACGTGTAATGTTTCATAGTATAAAAACAACAAAACTGTATCGTTATAGATCCCACTGATGATGCCTTAGAGCAAGAAAACGGCGAAACGTGTCTGGGAAAAATAAATTAAGGGGGGTCGGAGGTCAAACGGGCCGACTTGGAGCAGGAGACGCACCACAGGAAATTTTAATTTCCAGTGTCTATAATTTTACAAATAAATTCATAAAACTTTGTCAGCAACGCCAGGAAGGATTCAGGATTCACACTCATTGCAGTGGAAGTTCGAAAACATAACAAAATAAATTTTTTTACGTGCGGATTTTCATCATTTTTTCACTTACTAATAGCTGCATTTTTTGCTATAGGTACACTTTTCTTCATAATTGAGAGAGATTCTTCGATGAATTTTGCACAGCATCAGATAATGCAGTGATAACGGATAACTATTGTCGTCTGTTGGTGTATATAGGATGAATATTAATAAAGTCGACAAAACTGCAGGGTCGGATTCCGACTGGAAATGGAAGAAAAAAGGTCCTATGAATACATGTCGGGAAATCCACCGTTGCCACAGTAGATGGCGCTGACGAATGACAATTCTTCTGACCACTTACCTTGACTTCCTTGTGTGTCACAGGCTGTGTGAATGCCGCAGTGTGCCGTAAGCAGCAGAATGGTCCGGTATTCATGTCGGGAACAAGTCGAGATGGTGTTTGTATACGGCCAAGCAGATGATAACGGTCGAGAGGGAACACGGCTGTACCAAAGCAAGAACCCTCACAGACCCCAACCACATCATACACTTTTAAGGCGTTTGTGTGACCATGGATCATTTCAGGCAGACGAACGTGCAGGGAGGCAACCGACTGTGCGTACACCAGATTTGGAGGCTAGGGCTCTACAGGATGTTGAGACGAATCCTAGTACAAGCGCCAGACAAGTGGCTCGCCAACATGATGTAAGCCAAAGTACGATTACGTGTATATTGCACAACAACCCGCTACTACCCGTATCACCTGCAGCGTGTGCAGGATTATCAGCAGCAGATTTCCCTCCAAGGGAAGCATTTTGTAGATGGGTTTTGCCCCAGATCATCAAAATTATGTGATTTCTCTCATCAGTACTCTTTACCGACAAAGCAACCTTTCCCAGAACTGGCATCACTAATCTGCATAATCGGCATCTGAGGGCTATAAAAAAATCTTCGGGGAGTGGTTGACTCGTCTCATCGCCGGCCACGGTGGTCTAGCGGTTCTGGCGCTGCAGTCCGGAACCGCGGGACTGCTACGGTCGCAGGTTCGAATCCTGCCACGGGCATGGGTGTGTGTGATGTCCTTAGGTTAGTTAGGTTTAAGTAGTTCTAAGTTCTAGGGGACTTATGACCTAAGATGTTGAGTCCCATAGTGCTCAGAGCCATTTTTTTTTTTTTTTTTGACTCGTCTCATCAACATCGGTTCAGCATCAACGTGTGGGTAGGAAATCTTGGCGAGCACATACTTGGACCGCTTGTTATTCCACAACGCTTCGACGGAGGAACGTATCTAGACTTCCTGCGAAATACTTTGCCCGGGTTGCTTGAGAATGTGCCACCTGCAGTATGACACGTTACGTGGTTTCTTTTGACGGAGCACCATCCCATTTCCGCATTACAGTTTGCTGACACGTCAACATCTTCGCCAGACGTTGGACAGGACACAGAGGCCCTGCTAGGTCTCTGAATTTAAACAACCTGGATTTTTGAGTGAGGTGCCGCAGTGTTTAACACACTGGACTCGGATTCTGGAGGACAACGGTCCAAATGCGCGTCCGGCCATGTTGATTTAGGTTTTCCGTAATTTCCTTAAATCGCTTCAGGCAAACGCCGGGATGTTTCCTCTGAAAGGGCACGGCCGACTTCCTTCCCCATCCTTCCCTAATCCGATGAGACCGATGACGTCGCCCTCCTCACATCAATCAACCAACCATCCTCTTGGATTTTTACCTTTGGGGGCTTCTGAAAAGTGTTCTTTATACTGAACCAGTTCCTAATGTGCAGATCCTTCAACAGCGTGTTCATGACACCAGCGAAACTGTACGGAAGTGGTCGGAACGTGCAGAAGAGTTTGGCAATGAATAATGCGACGTGTGAACGCGTTCATTGCATCCCATGGAGGCCACTTTGAACATTTGATGTGATGAGAGTGCGATGCAGCTCTGTACTGTGTTCCGGGATGATCTGTTGTCGTTGCACTCACACTGTCTATTTCCAGACACATGTTCATATCACTTTTTCCCTCCATTTCCCGTCAGGAATACGTCCCTGCAGTTTATTGGTTTTATTAATATTCACCGATTATAGTAAAACATCAAACAAGCCAGGAGATCTAGCTCCAAATTGTATACTTATTTTTGGACCAACGTTACATTTTACATAACTTATTGACAGAGTAAGCTACATTTACTTTCTTCAAATATACACGTAAAATGCTGTATTGTAAATAAAACCGACTTTTCCTGTTGCCACTTAATTTACTTTTCCCAGACACGTTTTGCCTTTCTCTTGCTCTAAGGCATCATCAGTGGAATCTATAACTATACACTTTTGTTATTTTTAGATTATCAATCAGTTCACGTCGCGATTTGTTATTTTTAGATTATCAATCAGTTCACGTTGCGTTTTTTTTATCTAAGACGTAATTACTTATGATTTTCTGTGATCTGCGTTTCCTCTCATTTGGTCTGGAGGTCGCACTACCACTATTTTTTACAGACTTACAAGCGCAATTTTGATTTCCGACCTTTTCACACTATTCACCATGTTTCTCCTTCTTTTTTGCGGTGTACCATTATTCTTCTGCTGCTCGATATAATTATTTCTTCGGACACTGCTTTTAACAATGTAAAAATTGTAGCTTCATCACGTGTTTCCTCCTATTTAGTGTAATGAAGTTACCATATGCACGTTGTTAAAAGCTCAGTGTTCGAAGAAATAGTTATATCGAACGACGAAAGAATACACCACAGAAAAGAAGGAGAAACACGGTGAACAGTGTGAAAAACGTCGGAACTCAAAACTGTGCTTATACGTCAGTAATAAAGTGGTAGAGCGACTTCAGACCAGATGAAATCACAGCAAATCGTAAGTAATTACTTTTTTTAGATAAAAAATCATGACGTGTAATGTTTCATAGTATACAAATAACAAAACTGTATCGTTATAGATCCCACTGATGATGCCTTAGAGCAAGAAAATGGCGAAACGTGTCTGGGAAAAATAAATTAAGGGGGGTAGGAGGTCAAACGGGCCGACTTGGAGCAGGAGACGCTCCACAGGAAATTTTAATTTCCAGTGTCTATAATTTTACAAATAAATTCATAAAACTTTGTCGGCAACGCCAGGAAGGATTCAGGATTCACACTCATTGCAGTGGAAGTTCGAAAACATAACAAAATAAATTTTTTTACGTGCGGATTTTCATCATTTTTTCACTTACTAATAGCTGCATTTTTTGCTATAGGTACACTTTTCTTCATAATTGAGAGAGATTCTTCGATGAATTTTGCACAGCATCAGATAATGCAGTGATAACGGATAACTATTGTCGTCTGTTGGTGTATATAGGATGAATATTAATAAAGTCGACAAAACTGCAGGGTCGGATTCCGACTGGAAATGGACGAAAAAAGGTCCTATGAATACATGTCGGGAAATCCACGGTTGCCACAGTAGTAGTAAATTTCCTGTGGTGCCTCTCCTGCTCCAAGTCGGCCCATTTGACGCCCTACCCCCCTTTTAAGTAGAAGAAGGAAAAGGCGGTTTTATTTACAAAACAAGTATTTTTGTGTTTGCTGCGAAGGATGGCCACGCAAATAAACTTGTTATACGTAAAATGATTTGAAATATGACAATCTTTCTTAAATTCTCTATCGATTCTAAAAGAGAAGCCACAATGGAGATCGCTTTGCCACGGGCATGCGTCACTCCGCAAAGGGAAGAAGCTCCACCGCGTCCGTGCCTCGTCTATTCCCCTTTCCGTGAGACCCCCCGCGCTCGCCAGTCCAGAACGTCGCAGGCAGTGCGTTTCCGACCGCAGCGCGGCTTTTAAACACTCTTGTGCGCTGATTGCGTCTATTAAGCGAGACCCCTCATCTGCTGCGCCATATATAGTTCAGCGACCGGCTGCGACTTGCGCGTCTAGTTAGAGCCGCGCTGCGGCCACCTGCATAAGGGAGAGCGGCGGCCGCTAGCGTGACGGGAATGCGGCGACAAGACGCAGACACCGGACGGGACGTCGCGTGACCGCGTGCGTGCGTCCAGGGGTCACCGCCTTGCCCCGTCTCCGGCACTCACCTTGTCGTCCGATGTCTTATTAAATCAGATGAGAAGAATTGGCTTTGTTCCGAGCTACAACCCATCGGCTGCGTAATTTATTTCCGCTCCGGCTTCTAATGATACCTTCCCGAGCGGCCGGCAGCCGGGACAAAAAATCCGTTTAAAAGGCGGTGTCTGAAATTATGGGCTCACACGAGACCGGAGTAAATGAGTACATAGGCAACCTGCTTGTGACGCACGCCATGTAGACTCGAGTGGAATTTCCAGAACACCTTGTCAGTAGTTCGTATGCCAGTCGTAGCCTTACTCCAAAGCCAGTCAGTACTACTGTTTGCAGAGAGCCACAGTTGTAATGGAGTGTCTCCACTGATGTTGTGCGGTGTGTTAGATTACATCGCTTCGGAGGTGACGTCATTTTTTACACCTGTCATTCTTGAAAGCATCTGACGTTCCTTCTGAGGCATCTGACGTGTATTCTAAGTTCTTCACTATTCTTGACCTACTGTGCACTGCGAGGAATGACTGATTCATACATGCAGGCTCAAGTGACAAATGAAAATCTCTACATAGGCCGGGATTCGAACCCAAGTTTCCTGGTTACTAGGAGGTTGCGCTAACCACTATGGAATGCTGGTACTGTGGCTTTGCAGAACTGCACGGAGTACCCTGGCACGCCTGCCTCCTCAATCTAACTTCCCATTCATTCCTCAGCCCACTTGACATTCAGCGTAAACTCGAACAGCATTGCGGAGGGTATCCATATGTCTCGGAATAGCACGTCACCACTGGACAAAACGCGAGTTTTGACGGACAGGGCGAACAGCAGTTTCTGGCTGGCTGCTAATGACGCTGTGGTGTACGGGAAGGTGTTTCGTTGAGTTACTATAGCAGGACAGAAAGTTACTCTGAATTTCTAGTTGGTGTGCTGAACGCAAGCTTTCTCTAAATGTGCAAAAAAGTATGTTAATGCGGACGAGGAGTAGAAATAATCTTGTAATGCTCGAATACAGCATTAGCAGTGTGCTGTTTAACACATCACATCGATTAGACATCCAGGGGTAACGTTGCAAAGCGATATGAAGTGGAATGAGCACTTCAGGTTGGTAGCAGAGAAGGAGAGTGCTCAATTTCGTTTTATTGGGAGAATTTTGGGAGAGTGTAACCCATTTGTAAAGAAGACGGCGTATAGAATATCAGAGCGTCCCATTCATGGGTACTGACACCCCATTAGGTGGAATTAAAGGAAGACATCGAAGCAATTCAATGGCGGGCTGCTAGATTTCTAGGTTCGACCAGCACGCGAGAATTACGGAGATGCTTCGTGAGCTCAAATGGAATTCCTGGAGGGATTTGGCGAAACACCGTTCTTGAAAATTGGAGAATCGTCATTTGAGGCCGCCTTTACATCAGTTCTACTGCCACAGATGTACATTTCGTGTGAGGACCACGAAGATAAGATGAGGCAAATTAGGGCTCATGTGGAGGCATATAGACAGTCATTTTTGCCTCGCTCTATTTGCGAGTGGAACAGGACGGGAAGTAACTAGTAGTGGTACAACTTACTCTCCACCATGTACCGTACAGGGGCTTGCGAGGTACATATGTAAAAGAAGATGTAGATTTTATTCCTGAGGTATAAGCGGAGTTACTACGGAGCAGCTTGAACTAAAAACTGTAAGTAACACATGTGCATTGGACTAGTCATTTGTGAGAAGCCAGTGTTACGTAGTGGTCGTGTCACAGTAGCTGTCACAACGCTGTTGTGTCAGAAATCGCAATGGAGCAACGAACTGAACACCTCCAAATTTAATGTTCAGGGCATTCTCCAGAATCATTTGCAGAAGAGAAAAGTGTGTGCAAAGTTTTCTTCCGTTCATCTTAACTACCAGAAAAAACGACGCGTGGATGGCTGCCCCGACTTGATCGAAATGCAAAACTCCGACAATTCTTTTTTCGAAAATGGCCATTATGTGTAACGCGAGTTGGTGTTATCAGTACGAACCTACGACAAAACAACGAAGTACATAAAATAACACATGAAGTGTCAGTGCTTTGATGACCTGATAGAACTGACGAAGGACATGGAAAAAATTCATAGCAGATCAGCTCGTTTTCTTTGAACCCGAAATAAATGACAGAGTGCCACGGACAAGGGGAGGCAGTCTTACAGTCTTAAAAGGAATGGCGTTTTGTGGCGAGATCTTAACTCACGATGTCGGTCACCGACGTTCTCCTCCGAACGCGAAAATATTTTGTCACTCACACGTACATACGGAGAAATGACAACCGTAATAAAGTAAGTGAAATCAGAGTTTCCACGGAAAAATTTGTTCGAGAGTAGAAAGGTCGAGAAATAGTCTGAACGATGTCCTGTGACCTTTCTACCAAGCACTTGAATGTGGATGCACAGTAGTGGTCCAGATGAAGATAAAAGCGACATTTAAACCAATGTGACCTGCGATTTGAACAGCCCAGTGATTGATTCTTCTGATAGTTTCACGTGGTTGTTTCAGCTTTTCGCCGGTTGTACACAAGGGATGAAGGTGGTTTGGTTAGGAGGGAGTGGAAACTATTTAGAACACTTCAAGCTTTATCACCAACTTAACGTTTCTCTATTAACTCAGTCTCTAAACTTTTTGGAATGACGAGGTATATTTGGTAATGGAACCGACTGATAAGGGGATCTTACAGACTGCCACCCTCGTATGTCTTCACATTTACAGGGACTCACCGTCAGTGCCCAGATAACAATTTCCCATACCTATGCGACACAGTGCCGAAATACACTCGAAAGTTCGTTTTTAAAAATTTGCAAGCTCCGTTAAGAGCAAAAGATTTCAAATCTTTCAGAGAAATAGCCGGTAACTGAGTGGATAGCGTGTCTAGCAATCGCGAAGACAAGCGATACGTACATTGCCACAGTGGCTACCATCAGAGTGGTACGCTTGTATGGAACAGATGACCACAATAAAAGATCGAAGATTGAACTTTTTCTAAAGGTATTCTGAGGGAGAACAGGTTCCGATACAAATCACTCCATACTACTAGGAACTACATAGCCAGAGCTCGTCTAACAGCTGTGAGCATGTCAGTTTCCAATCCATGCCAAGTGCCCTAATTGAAGCTAAAAATTAAAAACCAGCATTTACACACGTAGGTGAGGGCGAAGGTTTGAAGCTGATTCAGATCACTAACAACGATCTACGTCTTCATCTCTTCTTCACGAGCTGTCTTACTTGCAAGGGGCGGAGAAAAGAAGTAGCAGTTTAAGAGATCCTAATTTTGAATTATTACGTATTATGTGTCTCGTTCTTCGGCGATGACCCATGTGGAGGAAGAGTTGGCATATTGATGGGCTTGAGTTGATCAGGAAGTGGGGCGGTAACACTTTACTATTACACTTGATTTTACTTTTATTTAAATTGCGTAGCTAGTATCAAATAGAAATATTGACTAACAATTATTTAAAATTAGTTTTTTTATAAAAATAACGTCTTCCTATTTTCTGTTTATAATCACATGAAAGTACAAGTGTTCACAATAATAAATATTAAACTTTTTTGCTTTTATTTAAATTCTATACCTGTTATCAAATGGAAATACGAATTAACAAATATTTAAAAGTAGTTTTTGATAAAAATAACGTTTTTGTATTTTCAGTTGTAAGTAGGCTGTTTAGTTTTTCTTATTGGTAACGCTACGTAGCGCTCTGTATGAAAATCACTGGCTGTGCTGTGTGCAGTCTGTGGCTGGTTTGCATTGTTGTTTGCTATTGTAGTGTTGGGCAGCTGGATGTTAACAGCGCGTAGCGCTGCGCAGTTGGAGGTGAGCCACCAGCAGTGGTGGATGTGGGGAGTGAGATGGCGGAATTTTGAGAGCGGATGATCTGGACAGAGACAGTAAATTTGTAAGACTGGACGTCATGAACTGATATATATAATACGACTTTTGGACAATATTAAGGTAAATACATAGTTTTTTCTCTACCAAAATCTTTCTTTTGCTAACTGTGCCTATCAGTAGTTAGTGCCTTCAGTAGTTTGAATCTTTTATTTAGCTGGCAGTAGTGGCGCTCACTGTATTGCAGTAGCTTGAGTAACGAAGATTTTTGTGAGGTAAGTGATTTGTGAAAGGTGTAGTTTAATGTTAGTCAGGGCCATTCTTTTGTACGGATTATAGAAAGTCAGATTGCGTTGCACTAAAAATATTGTGTGTCATTTTAGTGTTGATCTGAATAGGTAATGAGCGAAATGCGAAATGTCTGAGTACGTTCAGTTCTGCTCAGCTGTTTGAAAATCGAATAACGTAGGGGCTTACCAGCACAGTAGTTCATTAATTTTTCTAAGGGGACGTTACACAGTTTATAATCACCTGAATATACAAGTGTTCACAATAATTATATTTTGGTAAAAATGTGAAAAATCAAATAGAAAATAAAATACATTTTTATTTTAAGAAATGGAACATTACAGTCTCTTGTTGACGTATCTAACCTTTTCATTTAAAATGGGGCACTTTGTATTGTCGCATAAAATATTTATTTTATCTTCATGTGATTGCTAATCAAAAATAAAAGATTTTAAATTATTAAGAAGTTATGATTTAGTATTTGTTACGTTATATTTCCATTTTAAATTAAACACGATATTAAAAAACGTATAAGGAGCGTCACTACCAGCAAGAATCGATCCGAGGACTTCGCGATTACTGAACATTTTAAGGTAACCATTTAGCTGCTTATATCGACAGAATATATTGAGGCATCGTTTAACAGGTTATTTTATTGAACTAGTTGAGATGTTTTGTACTTAACAGCGCTCGGGAATCTTCTAATCCTAGAATTAGCATTGTACTGCACCAGGAAACTGATGTAGGGCATTAATATTCAAGCCCCACGAGTATGAAGGAAGTCAAAGACAAGATGGCTTCTCAGTAGAGTTTCCACTGTGAAACAGACACTTCTGTAGTTTTATGAAAGTCATACACTGAGATGCCAGGAGTCATGGATGGGATAGGCAGATGACAGTAGCGTCACGTACACAATGTATAAAAGTTATTGCATGACAGAGCTGTCATTTGTACTCAGATGACTCATGCGGAAGGGCTTTCGACGTGATTATGGTCGCACGATGGGATTTTAAAGACTGTGAACGCGATGTGGTAGTTGGAGCTAAACGTATTGGATATTCCATTTCGGAAATCTCTAGGGAGTCCAGTATTCCAAGTTCCACAGTTTCAAGAGTGTGCCGAGAACACAAGATTTCAGCAGTTACCTGTCACCACGGAAAACGCAGTGGACGATAGCCTTCACTTATCGACCGAGAGCAGCGGCATTTGCGTAGAGTCGTCGGTGCTAAAAGACAAGAAACACTGCGTGAAATGACGCAGAAATCAATCAGTTAGGACAGCTCGGCGAAATTTGGTGGTAATCGGATTTTGCAGAAGACGACCGACGCGAGTGGCTTTGCTAACAGCACAATATCACCTGCAGCTCCTCTCCTTGGCTCGTGACAATGTCGGTTGGACCCTAGATGACTGGGAAACCTTTGCATGATCCTGCCTCGGGCATGGGTGTGTGTGATGTCCTTAGGTTAGTTAGGGTTAAGTAGTTCTAAGTCTAGGGGACTGATGACCTCAGATGTTAAGTCCCATAGTGCTTAGAGCCATTTGAACCATTTGAAACCATGGCATGGTCAGATGAGTCCTCCTGGTTTCAGTTGGTAAGAGCTGATGTTAGAGTTCGAGTGTGGCACAGACCCCACAAAGCCATGGACCCAATTTCTGAACAAGACACTGTGCAAGCTGGTAGTAGCTCTATAACGGTGTGGGCTGTGTTTGCATGGAGTGAACTGGGTCCTCTGGTCCAACTTAACCGATCACTGACTGGAAATGGTTATGCTCGGCCACTTGGAGATCAACTGCAGCCATTCACAGACAATGTGTTCCTAAACAAAGGTAGAATTTTCATGGATCACATTTCTAACAATACCACGACTTGCAAAGTAGATTAGAAATCAGATTAATAATGTTGCTCACGCAGCATATGTTCGCTTTATCGGGCAACAACAAAGTTATTGACTGTGGATGGTATCGTCAGAATGGAAATAATGAAGTCACTGTAAAAAAAGTCATTAATTTTAGCGCTTATCTTGAATGGAGTCCCACGTAGATTTGGTCGAAGTTGTTATGGCTCATCTTGTTGATTCTATGGTGATTCCACTTTGATTGCTAGAAGGTCCAGATCTGTATTTTAGCAATCTTTGAAGACCTAACAAATGCGTTTTTCAGGAAATTCTTAACGATCGAACAATTCGAGATGAGAACAATGGTATGGTAGAAATAATTTTTGACTTAATGTTCACGGTCCACATTTTTATTAAACTTCTTGTAAATACACATATACTTCTTCTTGGTGGCCGGAGTGGCCGAACAGTTCTAGGCGCTACAGTATGGAACCGCGCGACCGCTACCTCGGGCATGGATGTGTGTGATGTCCTTAGGTTAGTAGGTTTAAGAAGTTCTAAGTTCTAGGGGACTGATGACCTCAGAAGTTAAGTCCCATAGTGCTCAGAGCCATTTGAACCATACTTCTTAATTGTCACATCATCAAGAAAACAATTTTCATATGTTTAGTTTCCACTTTAACGAAACACAAGACTTGACTGTTCTATTACAAAGCGAAATAACAACTTAACTTTCGCAAAGTGAAACAAAGACTGCTCTGTGCGCATTCGTGCCAAAACGGTTACAAGTAAGTGAAAGATTATGACAGTCTCACAGAAATGAATACACACAAGAACCATATCACTGTAACATATCGATACATCGGAGTACTTACACCTTAATAAAACCAAATGTGAATATTGTCACCAAAATATGTCTTGTTTCTTCACAGAAAAGTAGTACGATATTTCTGGTATCGAGAACTGGAGTTGGAGTGCAGTAATGGTCACGTAAATAAAGAACCATTACACAGTGCGCCATGTCACCGGGCCACAACAGTTTGTGAGTGGTTTGAAGAACATTCTGGACAGTTGGAGCGAATGATTTAGCCACCCAGATCACCCGACGTTGATCCCATCCAACATTTATGGGATGTGACCGAGATGTCAGTTCGTGCACATAATTCTGCACCGGCAACGCTCTCGGAATTATGGACGGCTATAGAGACAGCAAGTCCGCAGCTCGTGGTCGTGCGGTAGCGTTCTCGCTTCCCGCGCCCGGGTTCCCGGGTTCGATTCCCGGCGGGGTCAGGGATTTTCTCTGCCTCGTGATGACTGGGTGTTGTGTGATGTCCTTAGGTTAGTTAGGTTTAAGTAGTTCTAAGTTCTAGGGGACTGATGACCATAGATGTTAAGTCCCATAGTGCTCAGAGCCATATAGAGACAGCAAGACCCAATATTTCTGCAGAGGACTTGCTGAGTCCATGCCACGAAGAGTTGCTGCACTACGCCGGCCAATAGAACGTCCGACATGATAGGAGGTATCCAATTAGGAGGTACCTCCGTCATACGGAGACATGCAATGTTACTAAATGAGATGCGCTTAGTGTACCATCTTGTTAGGTTCCTGCGGTTGAGGTTGCAGAGAGCCGCAGCGGCTCCAGCACAGGCAACCTATTTGGAGTCGTCCCGCCACTGTGCGGTGCGTTTGTATGCGCGGCGGGGCCGGAATGCAGGCGGCCAGTGCGTCGCATCGCGTCGCGCCGCTTCTCTTCCCGTCCCGTCGCGGCCAGGCCAGGCCGCTTCCACCTGTTGTCGGGTCATTGTTCGCGGAGAGAGGCCTACTGGTGGAGCGCAGCGCAGCGCGTGCTTGCTGCGACACGGCGCGGCGCGGACGTCGATTGCTGCGAGGGCAGCCGGCAGCCGCCGGCCGGTGCCGCGTTCCGGCCTCATTCATGCGCGGCCGGCGCAACTGCAGCTGCCGCTTCTGCGAAAGAAAACGCCGACTGACCGCGACTCTCTCGCTAGCGATCGCCGCTCCGATTGTTGTTTAAAGTCTTAACCCTTACGTTGCTGCAGACGTATAGTACGCGCAGAATAACGTGGCCATTAGATGCGCAATTGACAGGGCACACGTGGGGAGAGCAGTAGTGGTAGTGCGTTACGGTCAGGCGCTGTAGGGGAATGCCGGCAGCGCCTAGAGGGGAAGTATCGTCCTAGACCAGTGGTTCCCAAACCTTGAGTGCAATAAGACATTAGCGAGTGCATGTGTGGATCACTTTTATTTTTGAAATGATGAAGCATGAGAAGTATGATTGATATTTAGTGTGTGTGTGTGTGTGTGTGTGTGTAAGAATGAATGATGAAGCAATTTTCAGTATATCGCAAGTGTAATTGAGAACTGTCGAAGCTGCATTGGTAAAGTACCGGAACTTCAGGCGCTGATAGAAAGCACCGAAGCTGAAATCGTTATTGGTAGGGAAAGCTGGCTGAAGCCAGAGATAAATTCTGCCGAAATTTTTACAAAGGCACAGACGGTGTTTGGAAAGGACATATTTCATGCAACCGGTGGTGGCGTGTTTGTCGCTGTTAGTAGTAGTTTTTCCTGTAGTGGAGTAGAAGTGGATAGTTCCTGTGTATTATTATGGGTGGAGGTTACTCTCAACAACCGAACTAGGTTAATAATTGGCTCCTTTTACCGACCTCCCGATTCAGCATTATTAGTGGCAGAACAATTGAGAGAAAATCTGGAATACATTTCACATAAATTTTCTCAGCATGTTAAACTCTTAGGTTCAAATGGTTCTGAGCGCTATGGGACTTAACATCTGAGGTCATCAGTCCCCTAGAACTTAGAACTACTTACACCTAACTAACCTAAGGACATCACACACATCCATGCCCGAGGCAGGATTCGAACCTGCGACAGTAGCAGTCGCGCGGTTCCGAACTGAAGCGTCTAGAACCGCTCGGCCACTGAGGCCGGCCAAAGTCTTAGGTGGAGATTTCAATTTACCAGATATAGACTGGGACACTCCGATGTTTAAGACGGGTGGCAGGGACAGAGAATCGAGAGACATTATACTGAGTGCACGATCCGAAAATTACCTCGAGCAATTAAACAGAGAACCGACTCATGGACATAACATCTAGGACCTACTGATAACAAACAGACTCGAACTTTTCGACTCTGTAAGCGCAGAACAGGGAATCAGTGATCATAAGGCCATTGCAGCATCTCTGAATATGGAAGTAAATAGGAATATAAAAGAAGGGAGGAAGGTTTATCTGTTTAGCAAGAATAATTGAAGGCAGATTTCAGACTACCTAATAGATCAAAATGAAAATTTCTGTTCCGACACTGACAATGTTGAGTGTTTATGGTAAAAGTTCAAGGCAATCGTAAAATGCGTTTTAGACAGGTACGTGCCGAGTAAAACTGTGAGGGACGGGAAAAACCCACCATGGTTCAACAACAAAGTTAGGAAACTACTGCGAAAGCAAAGAGGGCTTCACTGCAAGTTTAAACGTAGCCAAAACCTCTCAGACAAACAGAAGCTAAACGATGTCAAAGTTAGCGTAAGGAGGGCTATGCGTGAAGCGTTCAGTGAATTCGAAAGTAAAATTCTATGTACCGACTTGGCAGAAAATCCTAGGAAGTTCTGGTCTTACGTTAAATCAGTAAGTGGCTCGAAACAGCATATCCAAACACTCCGGGATGATGATGGCATTGAAACAGAGGATGACTCGCGTAAAGCTGAAATACTAAACACCTTTTTCCAAAGCTGTTTCACAGAGGAAGACCGCACTGAAGTTCCTTCTCTAAATCCTCGCACAAACGAAAAAAATGGCTGACATCGAAATAAGTGTTTAAGGAATGGAAAAGCAACTGAAATCACTCAACAGAGGAAAGTCCACTGGACCTGACGGGATACCAATTCGATTCTACACAGAGTACGCGAAAGAACTTGCCCCCCCCTTCTAACACCCGTGTACCGCAAGTCTCTAGAGGAACGGAAGGTTCCAAATGATTGGAAAAGAGCACAGGTAGTCCCAGTTTTCAAGAAGGGTCGTCGAGCAGATGCGCAAAACTATAGACCTATATCTCTCACGTCGATCTGTTGTAGAATTTTGCTTTTCACAATATACACTCCTGGAAATGGAAAACAGAACACATTGACACCGGTGTGTCAGACCCACCATACTTGCTCCGGACACTGCGAGAGGGCTGTACAAGCAATGATCACACGCACGGCACAGCGGACACACCAGGAACCGCGGTGTTGGCCGTCGAATGGCGCTAGCTGCGCAGCATTTGTGCACCGCCGCCGTCAGTGTCAGCCAGTTTGCCGTGGCATACGGAGCTCCATCGCAGTCTTTAACACTGGTAGCATGCCGCGACAGCGTGGACGTGAACCGTATGTGCAGTTGACGGACTTTGAGCGAGGGCGTATAGTGGGCATGCGGGAGGCCGGGTGGACGTACCGCCGAATTGCTCAACACGTGGGGCGTGAGGTCTCCACAGTACATCGATGTTGTCGCCAGTGGTCGGCGGAAGGTGCACGTGCCCGTCGACCTGGGACCGGACCGCAGCGACGCACGGATGCACGCCAAGACCGTAGGATCCTACGCAGTGCCGCAGGGGACTGCACCGCCACTTCCCAGCAAATTAGGGACACTGTTGCTCCTGGGGTATCGGCGAGGACCATTCGCAACCGTCTCCATGAAGCTGGGCTACGGTCCCGCACACCGTTAGGCCGTCTTCCGCTCACGCCCCAACATCGTGCAGCCCGCCTCCAGTGGTGTCGCGACAGGCGTGAATGGAGGGACGAATGGAGACGTGTCGTCTTCAGCGATGAGAGTCGCTTCTGCCTTGGTGCCAATGATGGTCGTATGCGTGTTTGGTGCCGTGCAGGTGAGCGCCACAATCAGGACTGCATACGACCGAGGCACACAGGGCCAACACCCGGCATCATGGTGTGGGGAGCGATCTCCTACACTGGCCGTACACCACTGGTGATCGTCGAGGGGACACTGAATAGTGCACGGTACATCCAAACCGTCATCGAACCCATCGTTCTACCATTCCTAGACCGGCAAGGGAACTTGCTGTTCCAACAGGACAATGCACGTCCGCATGTATCCCGTGCCACCCAACGTGCTCTAGAAGGTGTAAGTCAACTACCCTGGCCAGCAAGATCTCCGGATCTGTCCCCCATTGAGCATGTTTGGGACTGGATGAAGCGTCGTCTCACGCGGTCTGCACGTCCAGCACGAACGCTGGTCCAACTGCGGCGCCAGGTGGAAATGGCATGGCAAGCCGTTCCACAGGACTACATCCAGCATCTCTACGATCGTCTCCATGGGAGAATAGCAGCCTGCATTGCTGCGAAAGGTGGATATACACTGTACTAGTGCCGACATTGTGCATGCTCTGTTGCCTGTGTCTATGTGCCTGTGGTTCTGTCAGTGTGATCATGTGATGTATCTGACCCCAGGAATGTGTCAATAAAATTTCCCCTTCCTGGGACAATGAATTCACGGTGTTCTTATTTCAATTTCCAGGAGTGTATATAAATGGCCTCGTAGATAGTGTCGAAAGTTCCATGCGGCTTTTCGCAGATGATGCTATCGTATACAAGAAGTTGCACTATTAGAAAATTGCAGCGAAATGCTGGAAGATCTGCAGCGGATAGGCACTTGGTGCAGGGAGTGGCAACTGACCCTTAACATAGACAAATGTAATGAATTGCGAATACGTAGAAAGATGGATCCTTTATTGTTTGATTATATGATAGCAGAACAAATACTGGTAGCAGATACTTCCGTAAAATATCTGGGAGTATGTGTACGGAGCGATTTGAAGTGGAATGATCATATAAAATTAATTGTTGGTAAGGCGGGTACCAGGTTGAGATTCATTGGGAGAGTCCTTAGAAAATGTAGTCCATCAACAAAGGAGGTGGCTTACAAAACACTCGTTCGACCTATACTTGAGTATTGCTCATCAGTGTGGGATCTGTACCAGGTCGGGTTGACAGAGGAGATAGAGAAGATCCAAAGAAGAGCGGTGCGTTTCGTCACAGGGTTATTTGGTAAGCGTGATAGCTTTATGGAGATGTTTAGCAAACTCAAGTGGCAGACGCTGCAAGAGAGGCGCTGTGCATCCCGGTGTAGCTTGCTGTCCAGGTTTCGAGAGGGTGCGTTTCTGGATGAGGTATCGAATATATTGCTTCCTCCTACTTATATCTCCCGAGGAGATCACGAATGTAAAATTAGAGAGATTCGAGCGCGCTCGGAGGCTTTCCGACAGTCGTTCTTCCGGCGAACCATACGCGACTGGAACAGGAAAGGGAGGTAATGACAGTGGCACATAAAGTGCCCTCCGCCACATACCGTTGGGTGGCTTGCGGAGTATAAATGTAGATGTAGATAACGTGGCCATTAGACGCGCAATTGGCAGGGCACACGTAGGGAGAGCAGTAGTGGTAGTGGTACGGATTACAGTCAGGCGCTGTAGGGGAAATGCCGAGCGCTAGAGGGGAAGAGTCATCCTAGGCTAGTGGTTCCCAGCCTTTCTTAGATCATTTCCCTTGACGTTAGCTAGTATATCTGTGGAACATTTTTATTTTCAATTTGATGAAAGATGTGAGGGATGAATAATATTTTGTGTGTGTGTGTGTGTGTGTGTGCGCGTGCGTGTGTTAGAATGAATGATGAAGCAATTTTCAGTGCATTGCAAGTGCTAAGCACAACTTCTTCTCAGATAATAAAGCTAACTATCCACAGCAAGGAGAGACACTTGCTAAAAAACTACAAAACATACGAGGGTCACTCCAAAAGAAATGCACACTTTTTTTTTAAATCCACCTTTTATTCTATATGTTTGAAAGTTTTGCAGTGTGTAGATACATCCTTTAGGAACAATATTTTCATTTCTCCACATAATTTCCATCCGTCTCAACTGCCTCACGCCATCTTGGAACCAGCGCCTATATACCCGCACGGTAAAATTCTGGACCAACCTGTTTGGGCCACTGTTTGGCAGAGTGGACAAGGGAGTCATAATCTTCAAACCTTGTTCCACGAAAAGAGTCATTCGGTTTCCCAAAGAGATGATAGTCACATAGATCCAGATCAGGACTGTAAGGCGGGTGTTTCAGCGTCGTCGATCCGAGTTCTGTGATCGCTTCCATGATTTTTTGACTGTGGCCGTACATTGTCGTGGAACAGCAAAACATCCTGCTTTTGCCGATGTAGTCGAACATGACTCAGCCGAGCTTGAAGTTTCTTCAGTGGCGTCACATATGCATCAGAATTTATGGTGGTTCCACTTGGCATGGTGTCCACAAGCAAGAGTCCTTCAGAATCGAAAAGCACCGTAGCCATAACTTTTCCAGCAGAAGGTGTGGTTTTGAATATTTTTTTTCTTGGGTTACTTTGCATTATGCCACTCCATTGATTGCCTCTTCGTCTCTGGTGAAAAATGATGGAGCCATGTTTCATCACCTGTCACAATTCGTCCAAGAAATTCATCTCCACCGTTCTCGTACTGTTACAAAAGTTCGCTGCATACCGTTTTTCTTGTTTCTTTGTGAGCCACTGTCAACAACCTGGGAACCCACCTGGCACAAACATTTTTTAACGCCAACACTTTCAGTATTGTGCCAACACTTCCTTCCCCTATCCCAACGTAGCGTGACAATTCGTTCACTGTGATGCGTATGACAGCAGTCACCAATTCGTTAACTCTCTGCACACATCCTGGAGTGTGAGCAGTACGAGGCCTGCCGCTGCGAGGACAGTCCTCAATATTGCCGTGCTTCCATCACATAACCTGCTTGCCCACCGACTAACTGTACTGCGATCGACAGCAGCATCTCCATACACCTTTTTCAACCTCTTATGGATGTTTCCCAGTGTCTCATTTTCACAGCACAGGAATTCTATGGTAGCACGTTGCTTCTGACGAACGTCAAGTGTAGCAGCCAGCTTGAAGACATGCTGTGAAGACGCCACTCACGGGAACAGGTTGAACTAAGTTTGAAAACAAGCGGGAAGGCTGTATCTACACAGTGTAAAACTTTCACACATGCAGAATGAAAACTGTATTTTTACAAAAATAGTGTGCATTTCTTTTGGAGTGACCCTCGTACTTCTACTGCATTACTCGTCTCCATTGCAGCACTCGCTTGATCTGCACACTGCAACTCCATTTCAAATCAAACAAGTTCAGAAGTGTGACTCATATAGTTGCTGGACCCCTAACATCTAAACTAGCCCAAACTGGACGACTTCAGGCTGTTAATGCTTTGTGTCTAACCAGTCTAATAATAATAATAGTTGTTGTTGTAACACTGTGTACAGCCTTGTGTAGTTCTGCCATGTCCTACTATCAATTAATTCACTTATCTGCTTGGAAGTTAGTAACGAAGAAATTTGTGAGCGAGTTTTGGTACTACGTACAACTTGAAGAAGACATTTTCTTGAGATATTCCGCATTTGTTACATATATGACTCACTTTTATCATCAGCAATGTACAGGACAAACCACAACATATGTGTGTAGTGGGTGGACTATGTGAGGAACCTGTAACATCCACTGGATTAATGTTACTACTTGAGAAACAGTAATTATTGATAACTTACAAAACAATATTAGAGTCTTACAAAACTGTAATAATAGTAATGATTTTTTGAAAATAACTTAGTTTCGTGACTGAAACAGAATCGAATCGTTTAGTTTTTATCCACCAGAAAACTTCATTTTACCCCTCTCAGGCGGTAGTTCCGCAGGGTGGGAAGCACTGTTGTAGACTCAAGCCTATGGTCACATTTTTTTTTGTAAATATTAAGGGGAGCCCTCCAAGCTCACACTTGTATGGCGATCATTCAAAAAGATGTACTGTCATCTCTGCTTTACTTAGTACCTAGTAACAATTCCGGCGAAAATGCAACAAAAGCAGCGATTTATTTTCGCCTGGCTTTTTAAAAACCATCTGAGTAAAACCTGGATTTCCTTTGTTGCCATGTTCAAATTCACTACTTTTGCCAAAACACAACGGAATTTACACAGTAACACCTCACTGACATATTCTGTAGACGTAATTGGTAGATAATTCTGAAATTATCGTTTATGAAGTGGGATCTCAGGAAAAGTAAGTTCAAACAGCCTATGAAAAAGCACATCCTCAGTACAAAAATAAACGTGTAATGTCTTCGCTTACGCTGTGCCGAAACCACAGCATTTCTCGGTTCACCATCTATGGATGGCTCTTAAAAATTACAGCTCTTCATCAAAAAAGTCTGGTAAGTGAAATAGCACGGAAGATAATGAACTTTTGTATAATAACTACAAGGCAAAATATTCTCCTCTTTGCGTGCTATTATTTCGATATCTCAAAACGTTCATGAAATGGATGTTTCACTCTGGCTTTATTGCTGGCGCGCGCGATCGCAAATGACTGTGCTACATCGGACCAATTTTCTCGAGATTGGTGACAGATAGAGACCTCCATCCAAGTCTAAAAAAAATTTAATACGTCAGCTACATTTCATACACAGCAACATATTATGTTACATCCGTCAAACGCAAAATCACGACGACACCTACTTTGCATTTCAAAGTTTTTCGTATTTCACGCAGTGTCTTACTTACAGCAAATGCAAATATCACAGTCACTACGATGATTAACAAAATGATGGGCACGTCACCACGAATCTTACATACACTGAAGAGCCAAAGAAACTGGTACACCTGCATAATATAGTGTAGGGTCCCCGAGAGCACGCAGATGTGCCGCAACACGACGTGTCATGGACTCGATTAACGTCTGAAGTAGTGCTGGAGGGAAGTGACACCGTGATTCCTGCAGGGCTGTCCACCCCTCGTTCTGTTACAGAAGAGTACGAGGGATGGAGATTTCTTGTGAGCAGTGCGTTGCAAGGCATCCTAGATACGCTCAATAGTGTTCATGTCTGGGGAGTCTGGTGACCAGCGGAAGTGTTTAAACTCAGAAGAGTGTTCCTGGACCCACTCTGTAGCAATTCTGGACGTGTGGGCATCGCATTGTTCTGCTGGAATTTCCCAAGTCCGTCGGAATGTATAGTGGACATGAATGGATGCAGTTGATCAGACAGGATGCTTACGTACGTGTCACCTATCAGAATCGTATCTAGACGTATGAGGAGTCCACTATCACCCCACCTGCACACGTCCGACACCATTTCAGAACCTCCACCAGCTTGAACAGTCCCCTGCTGACATGCAGTGTCCATGGATTCATGAGGTTGTCTCCCTAATCCTACACGTCCATCCACTCGGTACAATTTGAAACGAGACTCGTAGTCGTCTGACCAGGAACCATGTTTCCAGTCATCAACAGTCCAATGTCAGTTTTGATGTACCCATGTGAGGTGCAAAGCTTTGTGTTGTGCTGTCATCAAGGGTATATGAGTGCGCCTCTGGCTCCGAAGCCTATATCAATGATGTTTTGTTGAATGGGCTGCACGTTGACACTTGTTGATGGCCCAGCATTGAAATCTGCAACAATTTGTGGAAGGGTTGCACTTATGTCATGTTGAGTGATTCTCTTCAGTTGCCGATGGTCCCATTCTTAGACGATCCTTTTTCCAGCAATGTCGGAGATTTGATGTCTTACCGAATTCCTGATATTCATGGTACACTCATGAAATGGTCATATGGGAAAATCCACACTTCATCGCTACCTTGGAGATGCTACTTCCATCTCTCATGCGCCGACTATAACGCCACGCTCAAAGTCACGTAAATCACGATAACCTGCCATTGTAGCAGCGGTAACTGCGCAACACTCTTGTTGTCTTATATAGGCATTGCCGACTACTGTGCCGTAAGTAGGGGGGATACAGGGGTGCCAGGCCATTTTGTTAGCGTGGGTTGCCTACAAAAGGGGCTGATATGCACTCAGGGACAAACCTATTGTTCTCCTTTGACTGACAGGTACTTAACCTGTTGTTCTCCTTTGATTGACAGGTCCTTAACCTATTGTTCTGTTAAGTGGTTTTCCATGTCACTGCACTTAACCTATTGTTCCCCCACCCCCTCCCACTCCCCTGCCCCCTAGGAACCAGCCCCTCCCCACAATGCTACAGGTACACTTTCTGGTCTGAGTTAATCTATTGTTTTGCTAAGTTGTTTTCCATGTCACCACACTTAACCTATTGTTCCTCTACACCCTCCCACTCACCCTCCCCCCCCCTCAGGAAATCTTCCCCTCACTGCTGCAGGTACACTTTCAGGTCTGAGTTATTGAAATAGCCCCTGTCACTGCTATTAGTTTGATTGACTACTTAATTAACCTCTCTCCCTCTGGTAAACCCCCTAACCTCCTACCATCTCCTCCTCTCCCAGAATATAGCGGCAAAAAGACTCGATTGATCGGTCATTTGCAGGGAAATCGATTTCTCTGAATGGAATATTGTTTAAACAATTTAAACAATGTATGGAATATAAGGAAAGGGTATATTGTTTATTTATAAAAAAATAATTTGTGAGGGTTGGATTTCTCTTGCTCATTTTTCTCTGCTGTTTGGAAACATCTAGGTCTTGCAAGAAGCAATTACAAGGGGCAAACATGTCAGAACCTAATGTTTGGCACTGTATTCTGGGTGTCTTAACATGTCACCCCCATTTCCTTAAACTATTGTACCGCCTTTGATGCCAAATTAAGTAATTAGTTATCTCCTCCCACCATATTCTGGTACACTTTTCGAATTTCACGTGCTTTTGAACGCCATTTCTGGCGCATTCTTCTTTGTACCTCCCCCCTTAAGCTTTTGTACTGCGTTTTACATAAAAATTATTCAAATTGAATTAGTATTCTGCACTTAACCAGCTGTTCTGCTCTATGTCAGCCACTCACACACAGCCTCCCCTTAACTATTGTTCGGCTACCACTACACTGATATAAAAAATTTATGCAAATTAATTAAATCGATATTCTTCACTTGTATGGGATAGTCTCTTTTAATTCGTGGCATCCTATTGGTCTTAGAGTATTGTTTGTCTGTATGGGGGGGGGGGGGGGGAGCTTGCCGATTGAGTCTGATTCAAGAGTATGAGAAGGTCCAAAGAAGAAGTGCAAGATTCGTGGCTGGTACATTTAGCCATCACGAGAGTGTTACAAGTCCCATTGAAAGTTTGAAGTGGGACACTCTTGCAGATAGATGACGTGCTAAACGGAAGGGGCTACTCACTAAATTCTTTGCCAGGATGTAGATGATACATTATTACCACCAACTTTCATATCGTGCAATCACTGTGCCAGACCCACATAGCAGCTAAGCGTAATAGCGTGAGCAATGGCGCCTACGTGAGTTCTGTATCGGATGAAGTTAGTGGAGCTTTTATAGTTCGTAATTTTTCTCTGTTCGATTGTGCAAAATAACGATGGTATCATGTTGGTGAGATAGATGTGAATGGACATGGATATTCTTCGGATTGTAGTGTCTGTATCTAGTTTGAAGGCACTAATTCAGGTCGTTCTGTTTCTACACGGGTTGCAGAAGGTTGCGGAAATATCTTTCTCTGACGTCTGCTCAGTTCCGAATTAAAAGTTGAACGATCACACGCGCAAATCTGTAGAAATGGGAGTAGTTGCAAGATGTGTAGGGGGCTGACTAAAATCAGGTTCGAATTTTACTGTAGCAGACATGTTCGAGAAAGGTGTCTCATTTCGAGATATGAGAGTACCAGAAATATGATTCACTTGTGGGTGTGATCCGACGCAGGTATGTGATTGAATGGAAAGACTTGATTCCAAATAATGGTCATCATTTCTAGCAGATAGTGTAACACTAGAGATCTGAAAAGATAGTGCACATTTTCTTATGACCTCAATCAGCACATTATCTACTACTACTGTTTGTGTTCCTTCTCAGTCAGTCATCTCCTATAGCTTAGTGGATATATTGCAGATATGGTACCGAGTCAGAAGACATTAAAAATAGTATGGAAATACCTAGCTGGGTCGGTGTGAGGGGGTCGCAAATAACGCTTACGTACTATGTCCCTTAGTCGAATCACTTTCAAAATTCAGAGATTTTATAACGAGGTTGCATCGTGGGCTACGTGTTAACTGGAGTGCTGGTCTTATAATATACACTTCAGCGATCACCAACTCGGTATTTGTCCGGATTGAAAATCCACCTCATTCAGAGGTAATGTCGTACCTCGATTTATAAAACCAGTATAGCTTTTAACATGGATACTTGTATGCACTTGCAGAACCCTGACCGCTTGTGACAGTAATATACAGTAGTTGTTGGGATCGAGTTTTTTTACCATCTGGTCGATTGCGTCTCTCTTTCTAGGACACGGTGGTAGCACTCGCAAGGAAAACTTATGAGACATGTCCACCCACCGCTGATTTTCTCTCAGTATTATTTCGTATCGCCAGTGATCAGTTATTGACGAAGTATTATACTTCGTATTTGAGTATCAGGCTTATAAAGTATGTCTCCAGAATGAGATTTTCATTCTGCAGCGGAGTGGGCGCTGATATGAAACTTCCTGGCAGATTAAAATTGTGTGCCGGACCGAAACTCGAACTCGGGACCTTTGCCTTTCGGGGGAAAATGTCCCGAGTTCGAGTCTCGGTCCGACACACAGTTTTAGTCTGTCAGGAAGTTTCTTATAAAGTATGTGTTTGTGTTCCGACATGTGCAAAGGAAATGAGTACGTCCAGTCGTAAGGAAGGTATGGGTTTCACGTGGAGTACTGTGATAGCATGGGAAGAGTATGTCAAGTCATAAGAATGATACTGATATTCCTATTTCCAGAGCCACAGCTGTCAACAGAGTATATTTCTGATACTTCGCTCACTGTCAAATGCCATTCAACTGAGATCGTCATCGTAACATTTAGTTGTAAGCACAGGGATAAAGTATAAATGTTACCGATTTCTTAGGATAAACATTCTACCTGTGCGTGCTCGGCCTGCAGCGCCGGTGGCCTGTGCGGGGGTGATTCACGTTTCCTGTTAATGGTAGGAGCTGTCAGACTGGAGATGCCTGTTGGACTGTAGGAATGTAGATGAAATAATCATGTTGTCCTCTAGACGACCGAATAGCGAACTAATACTTAGTATGTGTTGGATAGCTTTCGTGATAGCATGAAAATTTGAGAATGAATATGGAGGTGCGTTTGCGCTGGACCATTATTCCCTCCCATGTAAATTGTTTCGTTGACTGCTTCTGCACATTTCGCAGCGTTATTTAGTTGAGAGAAAATCGATGATGGGGTGTGCATCAGCATGTGGAAGAAACGTTTGCCAGTTCTCTAGACATGAGAAACACCTTAGTTGTCCTTGTAAATTATAGGGATGATTTAGAATCTTTTACATCACCGAGATCGGTATTCATGGGTGGAAATATCTTTTCTCATCTGTTTGTTTCTATTTACTCAGTGGTCTAGAGCATGCTCCACCTAGCTACAGTTTTGGGTTTGTATGGAAATAATTCCCAGTGTCTATCTTTCGAATTACGTTGTGTGAGCGATCGGTAGGACACTGCTGTGTGCAAACCATGTGAAATTAGATATGTTCTTGTAATCCCAGAGCATGGAGATGGGTGTAAACAAGCAAGCAGGTCCGGACCAGAAACAGCAACATGTTTGTGCCGAGGGGAAGCAAGCCCGAATTTGTAAAACAGTGCTGAGAGTGAGTTCGATCCACTGAGTGTGCTGTGGCCAACTTTTGGACATGGCTGCTTTAGTGCCACAAGTGTACGTACTGTGCTATCTGTCTTCATGGTATATGTACGAATGATGTTAAAATGGCTCTGAGCGCTATGGGCCTTAACATCTGAGGTCATCAGTCCCCTAGAGCTTACAACTACTTAAACCTAACTAACCTAAGGACATCACACACATCCATGCCCGAGGCAGGATTGGAACCTGCATCTGTAGCAGTCGCGCGGTTCCAGACTGAAGCAGCCTAGAACCACTCAGCCACACTGGCCGGCTGCGAATGATGTAAAAGGGATGATTTTGTATGTTTAATACGTCGATATGGCAGGCAGTGACACATTGCTATGTTAGAGATCAGTTTCACGCTCTAATATTCAAGCTCCTGATCTCAGTGGGTTCAAAAATGGCTCTGAGCACTATGGGACTTAACTTCTGAGGTCATCAGTCCCCTAGAACTTAGAACTACGTAAACCTAACTAACCTAAGGACATCACACACCTCCATGCCCGAGGCAGGATTCGAACCTGTGACTGTAGTGGTCGCCGGTTCCGGACTGAAGCGCCTAGAACCGCTCGGCCACACCGGCCAGCGATCTCAGTGGGAGAGCAGAGTAACTGAGTAAGAGTCTTTCCATATTTGATAATATGTTGTCAGTGCAATATGGTAATCAGTGTAAAATAGTTTACTGCCGCTGAATGTGACGTCTCTAGAAAGACAGACTGAGGTGCATTGTGACATACAGCCAGTGTGAGTGTAGGAGCACCATAATTTTTTTGGGTGCTGTACAGATGTAAAAGATAACTGCACTGTCTGCGTAAAATGTGTATATATTGCATTGTAAAGTTACTATGGTTTATGTTGTGGCGTGACTAGAGAGGATGACTGTGTGTCCTATCATGAGGGACGTATAGATTCAGTGTATAGATAACTGCGAGGGCATGAGAGAGATTTTTTTACATGGAAAATTATGAGTGCTCGCTATATGTACTAAGATTAGTTCCAGAAGCACAGCCATCAAATAGAGACATTACCTGTACATTGATTGGTATCAGAGTGTAGCAGCAATCGTAATATTTAACTGTAGTTGCACTGGTAAATGTGTTAATGGCTTCCAATATTCTTGTCAGTCTCGTATGTATTTGATGATCTGTAGACAACCTTGTGGGTTTAACTGTCAATGCAATTTAGCGATCTGGGCAAAATTATTTTACTGCTGAAAGTCCTGTCTGCATAAAAAAAAGGTGGATGGTGCTCCCACACCTGTAGCAGCAGCAGTTTGACACGTAAGTTCAGTGAGAACAGGCTGTGCCGTCAGGAATGCACCCCGTGCTATTCTGGGAAGTATTGCAACACCTCTCTCCTTCTCTGGGCTGGATCCTATACATCAGCGTACCAGCAACGGTACCTAGGTGAATACTTATTTCGACAGGAATTTCTCAGGTGTCAAGTATGAAAGAGATGCCGGCGCCGCATCCTTGCGGGACGCAAACGGTCGCGTCGTAGCTTCACGGGGACTGCCAATGCATCCCGACTCTGGTGTTGGCATCGGGTGGCGGGATATGTTTTTTAATACATCTACACCTACATACATACTTCGCTAGCCACCAAGCGGTGTGTGATGGAGGGCACTATTCGCACCAATGTCGTATTTCCTGCCCTCTGTTCCACTTGTGGATCGTGTGAGGGAAAAACAACTGTCTGAACACCTCAGTACAAGCTACAATTTCCCTTATCAAATCTTGCAGTCACAAATTTTGCAGTTCTTCATTGGACCTTCTCAATCTCTTGAATCCCACTCAATTGGCAAGCTCCCCTCCCACACCCCCATACAGACAAACAATACTCTAAGTCCAATAGGATACCATGAATTAAAAGAGACTACCCCAAACAAGTGAAGAATATCGATTTAATTAATTTGCATAAATTTTTTATATCAACATAGTGGTACCCGAACAATAGTTAAGGGGAGGCTGTGTGTGAGTGGGTGACATGGAGCATAACAGCTGGTTAAGTGCAGAACATTAACTTAATTTGAATAATTTTTATGTAAAACACAGTACAAAAGCTTAAGGGGGTGGGTACAAAGAAGAATGCGCCAGAAATGGCGTTCAAAAGCATGTGAAATTCGAAAAGTGTACCAGAAAATGGAGGGAGGAGATAACTAATTACTTAATTTGGCATCAAAGGCGGTACAATAGTTTAAGGAAATGGGGGTGACATGGAAATCCACTTAACAGAACAATAGCTTAAGTGTGACAATGGACCGAACATTATGTTAAGACACCCAGAGTACAGCACCAAAGATTATGTTATGCACATGTTTGCCCCTTGTAATTGCTTCTTGCAAGACCTAGATGTTTCCAAACAGCAGATAAAAATGAGCAAGAGAGATGCAACCCCCAAAAACTGATTTTTTTTATAAATAAACTATATACCCTTTCCTTATATTCCATATATTCTCAAAATCGTTTAAACAATATTCCATACAGCGAAATCGATTTTCCTCCAAATGACCGATCAACTGAGTCCTTTTCCCGCCATTTCCTGGGGAGGAGATGGTGAGAGGGCAGGGGTGCTTACCAGATGGAAGAGGGAGGCTAATTAATTGATCAACTTAATTAAGTAGTCAGTCAACTGATAGTAGTGATAGTGTGTATTTCAGTAACTCAGACCTGAAAAGCCTTGAATCCCCAAAATAATGTTCCATAGACATCAATCGATTTCCTTCCAAAAGACCGATCAATTGAGTCTTTTTCCTGCCTCTTTCTGGGGGAGGAGGAGAGGGTGGGGGTAGGGGGTTTACCAGAGGGGGAGAGGTTAATTAAGTAGTCAATCAAACTAACAGTAGTGACAGGGTCTATTCCAATAACTCAGACCTGTAAGTGTACCTGTAGCAGTAAGGGGGAGGTTGCCTTGGGGGGGGGGGGGAAGTAGGAGGGGCTGGAGGAACAATAGGTTAAGTGCGGTGATATGGAAAACCACAATAGGTTAAGTACCTGTCAATCAAAAGAGACCAATAGGTTTTCCCCGGAGTGCATACTTGCCCCTGATGTAGGCAGCCCACACTAACAAAAAGGCCTCGCACCCCTGTAGCCCCCTGCTGCCGTATTTACCTGTTTACATATATGTGTATTTGGCGCTTAAGTGTATATAGCTACAAGTAAATATATAGCTATTTTAACAAATAGATTCTGTAAAATCATTTGAGAAAGACTGCAGGGCGTGGGCCTCGAGTGTGTAATTACTTCCCGTTCCCGCCCGGCCGAAAGGGGACAAACAATGCCAGCCTCCCCTTACGAACAAATGAATGGATACGGCCAGTGCTTTTGAGGAAAACTGATCACTTCACATCGGCCACCGCACCCTACGCAGTTTTTACTCTCTGTATTCCGTGCTGAGGATAGTTTTTGTTATGGATAGTTTTCGTTATGGCTGTACTGTTCGCCATATGCTGGGGCCTGTGAAGAGGGACGGCATGCCAGCCGATATGAGGTACTTTTCATCAGATTTGTCGTAAACTATCTGATGAAAAAATCTGATTCTCACCCATCTTCCAGTCTGATATCTTCACTCTATAAAAAATTAATTTATTTTCACTATCCATCATACGTACTGTGCTGCATCAGATTAAGTAAAACGTTACACGAAATTTTAAAGAGTTTTGCAGAGGTAAAAACGCATTGCATAAACTTTGCATATAGCTGATTTTGGCTCATGCTGCGAATGAAATGTAATATTAAATACAGAAATATTATTTAAAATCGAGAGTAGAACAATTTCTCAATTCGTTCTCTAGTTTTTGGTTCCATATCCGCCAATTCATATCCTTGCTCATTACGAATCATGTGGTCATAACGCTCGCCACATATCATAAACGCTTCAAGTGGGCCTCGTGATGACTGGGTGTTGTATTATGTCCTTAGGTTAGGTAGGCTTAAGTAGTTCTAAGTTCTAGGGGACTGATGACCATAGATGTTAAGTCCCATAGTGCTCAGAGCCGCTTCAAGTGGTTTTTTGCAAATGATAGCGCGCAATGAGGCACATACGGTGTATGCCTAATTCTCGAAACCTTTCTTATTCAATTAGATAGGGAAGTAACGCTTGGATCACAGTGAGAAGTTAGCGGCTCAGGACGCACACAGACGTCCACGCTATTGTAAAAAACACATGTGGCGCATGTATAACCATACACAGCATCTGGGAAACAACAATGCAGGACATGTGTAGATGTCCATAGCAGTGGAAGGGTTAATCGTTTAGTAGTGAATACAGTAATCGCCATCATATAATCGTAGGTACACTGATAGTGTGGAAAAAGCATCCAGAAACAATACGTACTATTTCAAATTTTCATCTGGAACTTGTCACCCTGAAAGTAAATTGGAAAATTACTACAATCCCTCAGTGCCAAACACTTCTTTGGTGGAGGTTTCACACGGTCCCACGACAAACTCGAAAGCCTTTCACAAACATTCTCCATTGGGATCCACTCCACCCACTATCGCCTTATCTGGTATTTGGTTGAAAAGACGTGGGCTCAACAGTGAGTCGAAACTGAAACATTCCGCTCTGTTCTTCGGGTTAGGTAATGAAATGCGTTAAAAGCTACACATGTACACTTCGTAGGTCGTTACACGGCAAGGTCCACTGCAACATGCGTCGAGAAAGTCATAGACTTTACTCTGTTAGACATACTACACACATGCATATACGCACAGTAGAGGCTCAATTTGGATTGAGTCACGCTGTCGCGGAAACAAACATAAACAGCTCAGATGCCCCAACACCAACCCAAAATTTTGTGAGACTACTCCAAGTACTGGCCCTGGGAATTCTTTCCCATGCATCTTTAATTGGCTGTCACACTTTCACTTAACTCGGATATGGCAAATAAGACTCGAATTCTACACTAGGCCCTGATCTCAAACAATATGGCTTGTCTATCGCGACGATGATGAAACTTACATAGGGACATCAGAAACACAATTAAAGATGTCATCCCACGTGACGACCATTGCGCTACAAGAGTAGCATGTTGTCAGAAGGGAGAAAAGGTGCCATACTTCCAGTGGGAACAGCTCTGCTGCAGCACGCATAACAAGTACATCATGGTGTGGGAGTGAAATGGTGAGGCAACTGGAAACATACTCCACAGCTCAAGTACACCGGACAGCACCACGTTTGTGAGAAAAAGTCTTAAAATGGCTCTGAGCACTATGGGACTTAACATACGAGGTAATCAGCGCCCTAGAACTTGGAACTACTTAAACCTAACTAAGGACATCACACACACACACACACACACACACACACACATGCCCGAGTCATGATTCGAACCTGCGACCGTAGCGGTCGCGCTGTTCCACACTGAAGCGCCTAGAGCAAAAGTCTAAATTGTACACAGATACACCGTGAAATTATGGGGACGTATGAACCAAATGCAATGTCGCGTTCAGTCTCAGTGAAATAGAGCCAACAATTTATCAATGGCGAATATGACATGAGTGATGCTGATCGGGAACACGAGATCCGGCAGTATCCGATTTTCACCTTTTCGCCAAGTTGGAAGAACATCTGGTGGCAAAGAGATTCCCCAACAATGAGAACGTTCAGGTGACATTTCTCGAACATCTCCGAGACCAAGTAGCGACATGGTGAATGCATTGAAAAACAGTCTACTTGGTGACTGTGTTGAAAAATAGTCTTACGTATGAGAGTCACTGAAGAAAGACATTACACGCTTCTCCCTTCCTCCTACTCATATATTTGCAAGTAAAAACTGCTTTCCTTCACCCCCAGATTCCTGGGATTAGGTTGCAATAGACCAAGTCCCACAACAGCCCTTCCTGCTCTCATAAGTAGGAAAGAAAATGTAAATGAAGATAATCACACTGGTAAACTGTATGACATGATTACATTTCAAAAAATTATTTTCCTCTGGTACACACATAGGAAGATAACCGCCCATACACACACTAGACCTTCACACAGTTGTGTAGGACATAAGGTTCCAGAATAAACTTACATATTGCTCCAAGCCCTTTTCCTGACCATAGTTTTCGGCAGGGTCTCCTCTTTTCGTATTTAGGAATTCCTTCCACATGACCCTCGGTGGAGGGTCTCTAAACCACTGGGATTAGGCTGAAATGGACCAACCACTACAATGATTCATATCTCAAACAGCCAGTTCTTCCTTGTAAGGTAGGGAATGAAACTTATTAAAATAGGATAGCCACGCAGGGTAGCCGCGCGGTCTAGGGCGTTTGTCACGGATCGCGCGACTCTCCCCGTCGGAGGTTCGAGTCCTCCCTCGGGCATGGGTATGTGTGTCGTCCTTAGCGTAAGTTACTTTGAGTTAGACTAAATAGTGTGTAAGTTTAGGGACCGATGACCTCCGCAGTTTGGTCCCATAAGACATTACCACAAATTTCCAATTTTCCGAAATACGATAAAAATATAAAAAAAACTGGACCGGTATTCTGATCGTGATGGCAATGTTTAGGAGATTGCCCACCTGCTAAGCATGACAAATGGGAATCCGCTATATGATGTAACTTCTACACCGAAGCTCAAAGGAACTTTAATGGCCGTCCAGAATCCACCTCATCACCTGTCATTACGAAATAATTTCGATGAGAATAACCAGACTACAAGACAAGCTTCAAATAATCATAACCACCATACCATTGATATCTGTCCTGTAACGATATGATTGGTTTCTGATTAACTTCTCTTTCAAACATAGAAGTGGAGAAAAATATACCGTGTAGATTTTCCAGTTATCCCTTAAACTGCTCAGAATAATACACTATGCAGTCACATTAATGTGACCATCTGCCAGAAGCCTGACCAACCACGTTTCTCAGCGCGGACCGCTGCGGAACGAGCAGGAAGAGATTGAGTAAGATTTTGAAAGGTACCGATAGGGGAAGTCGAGCCATGCTGACTCCAGCAGCGCTGGGTTTCTTGGTTGAGGATGTATGACACGAACAGCCCGATTGAGGTGGTCCCACAGATTGTCAATGGGTTTAATTCCGGGGAGTTTGGTGACCAGGGGTGTACGGTAAACTCAACCTGGTGCTCTTCAGACAACGCACGCACACTGCAACCTGTGTGACACATTGCACTGTCCTGATGGTAGGTACCATTGTGCTGAGAAAAGGAAACGGCGTGTGGAGGTGGACATGGTTCCCAACCATAGATGCATACTTGTGCCGATACATTGTGCCTTCGATAATGTCGAGATCATCCAGGGAAAGCCACAGAATCATTCCACAGACCATAACGTTCCCTCGTTCTTTGCTTGCAGCCGTTTCATACCGTAAAGACTAACGGTCATCTGTTCGATGTAGCATAGAACGTGATTTATCTGAGAAGGTCACTTTTCCATCCAGTTGCGGCATTATCGTGCAAATTTCAGCCTTCACCGCCGATGAATAGCAGTCAGCATGGGTGCGTAAACCAGGTGCCTGCTGCGGAGGCCCATACGCAGCAACAGCCACTGCATGGTCGTTGAGAAGACACTGTTGGTAGCCCCTTCGTTCATTATGGGGTCAGTTACTGAACAGTTGCTCGTATATTCACCTGTACACATCTCCACAGCTGTCGTTCACTCATGTTATCTATGGCCCATGTGCCATGCCAGATATACTTTAACCACGGCGACACATGAAGAGTTTACGAACTTAGTAACACTGAAAACACTTACATCTTTGAGCCGAAAGCCAATGATGATGTCAGACGAACCGCTCCTTCTCCCCGTTACGAGAGCGACTACACTGTGTTCTGCTTTTTTTTTCTTTTCTTTATTGTGATTTCATTCCCCTGCCCCATAGGGGCAGGGGAGGGCTGTCAGCGGCACAATCCGCCGCTCTTCAGCCGAGTGACACAACAACTAAAACAAGAATAAAATGATACATACATAAGGAGATAAAAAAGGGGAACATAAAACAGAGTAAGGGGAGAAAATGGAGGTAAAAGTACACTGACATGTAGACGTTCATGGGGGACAGTTAAAAAAGTCACCAGAAAGTTAAAAAACACAGTTGGCGATTCTTAAAACACAGAGAAGACACTTAATGCGCATGCACAGGTTAAAAGTTCGCCACACTATTAAAAACACTCTGAAACAACACACTTAAAACCCACTAGGAGCACACACGACGAAGAATAAAACTACCAGGTGGGGCCTGCCGAAGGAAAGGTCAGAGAGCATGGAAAAGGAGGGGGTAGCATGGGGCAGCTGGGGAAGCGGCGGGATGAAGAGAGGAGGGGCAACCGTGGGTTCACGAAGAGGCAGGAGACACGTGGGATGGGAGAGGAAAAGGGAAGACAGGGCAGTAGGGAGCGCACAGACACTGAAAGGAGGCACAAGAGATGGAGGGGGAGTAGGAGGGGAAAGCCGCTCAGAAAGAGGGAGGGGGAGGAGAGGGAGCCCTGAGGAGGAGGCATGATGAGGGGGTTAGAGTTGGTAGGAAGGGTAGATGTCAGGGCGAAGCTCATCATCTGGGAGGGGTAGACGGTGGAAGTTGTGTTGGGAAAGGAGATGGAGGGTGTGGAGATGGAGAGAGGGAGGGACACAATGGTAAAAGGGCGGCAACTGGTCTGGGGTGGAGAGGAAGGGAGACACCAGGGGGTGAGGGGAATCAAGGCGGCGGACAATATATAGTGTGCGGATGTGTTCAAGGTAAAGGAGAAGGTGGGGGAAGGGGATGTGGTCGTAGAGGATGCACGTGGGGGACAGAAGGCGGATGCGGAAGGCGAGGCGGAGTGCATGGCGTTCGAGGATTTGGAGGGCTTTATAGAACCGGGGAGGGGCAGAAATCCAGTTGACACTGGCATAAGAAAGGATGGGGCGAATCATGGATTTGTAGGTGTGAAGGATGGTGGAAGGATGCAGACCCCCACGTCCGGCCAGACAGGAGTTTCAGGAGGTGGAGGCGGTTGTGAGCTTTGTTTTGGATGGTAAGGAGATGGGGAGTTCAGGTGAGGTGGCGGTCGAGTGTGAGGCCAAGGTATTTGAGGGTAGGAGTGAGGTGGATAGGACGGCCATAAATGGTGAGGTAGAAATCATGAAGGCGGAAGGAGCAGGTGGTGCGGCCTATGATGATCACCTTGGTCTTGGAGGGATTAACACGGAGGAACCACTGGTTGCACCAAGCGGTGAATTGGTGAAGGTGGGTTTGGAGGGTACGTTGGGACCGTTGAAGGGTAGGATAAAGGGCTAGGGCTGTGTTCCGCGTTCCCCGTCACGCTTTATATACTCTCCACTGCTAGTGCTGCCATCTGCCATCAGCGAATGGCTAATGCACGTTGACGTTGAACACAGGCGATGCTCATATTAGTACGTCGGGACTTTGTTGTTGAAATATTCTACAGTTGCGTGTAAATAAGGTGACTTAATTCTATTTTGCCAAGCCTCTCCAAGCCCGATTCTTCGTCCAGTACTTTTCTATTTAGCTGATATTTCCACCAACGGATGTAAAACTGCAGTCGAGTTATTACAATCGCAGGCCTAAATCATAACACATGAACTCTCAGAAACACTACCGTTTGATACAATTCTGAACTCATCACAGGAAATAGAGCCGGAAGTTTGCTATAGGTTTCTGCAGTAGACACATATTTGGCACAACTTTGAAATATAGAAAGGTCTTGATCGCACAGTTCTTTATTAAGCGTTAAGCGTTTGAAAATTTCATCATCGGACAAGCTGTGGAATAAAGTGTACAAGAAAATTAACAATGGCAAATATGTACGTAATTACTTAATTACGCTTCTTAGTATTCCATATACAGAAATTTCAGTTGGTATTGTATTTATATTTAAATCAAACTTCAGTTTAAATCAAACTTTAGTACAGAGCTCACGATAGTGAGCACGTAGACTGAATATAATACAAATCTCATCTCATGTAGGCATATTTGACACTGCCGTTCTCTATTCGAAAAGAACCAGTGCCCAATTGAGTATGGCGATTAAGCATAGAAGTAAACGAAGGTCAGTAGGTGGCGCTAGCATTAACCGTAGAAAGCAAGTCAAAGAGTAACTTTACAAACATCTACGCATTGCAAATAACTAACTGTCAGAACCTCGTGAACAACTTGACCAAGATCCATTTATGAATGATTCATGGAGGAGAAACTCGTATACACTCAGTACGAAATGAGAGTCTTTAGCGAGCATCGTGAAGAACGTTACAGAGATGAAACTTCCTGGCAGATTAAAACTGCCGGACCGAGACGAGCTCGGCAGAAGAGCTTCTGTGAAGTTTAGAAGGTAGGAGACGAAGTACTGGCAGAATTGAAATTGTGAGGACGGGTCGTGAGTCGTGCTTGCGCATCTCAGATGGTAGAGCATTTAACCGCGAAAGGCAAAGGTCCAGAGTTCGAGTCTCGGTCCGGCACACAGTTTTAATCTGCCAGGTAGTTTCATATCAGCGCACACTCCGCTCCAGAGTGAAAATCTCATTCAAGTAACAGAGATAATAGTTAGTCGATAATCAGCAACTGGGGTGGATTTTTGTAATTTTCATATTATGTATCAATATACAAGCTCATATGACTCGTCTACTAGAGCATCCTTAATGTTTGGTCGAGTAATGCAAGGCATGTATTTAGCCGGTATTTCAATCGTGGAGTTCAGCTGGAAAATCATATTGCGTGACGCCGAATTTTCGAGCTCGGTAGGGCAACGTGGACGAGCAAACATAGCATTCGTAATCTCTGCCTGCAGCTGTTAAAATCATTCTGCCTGAAGAATTGATCGTCTGGGTTACGAGTAGAGCTGTCGTCTTAAAATAACCCCAAGACGGCGTGAGAAAACCTACATGTGGTATTGCGGAGACAATTCGAAGAGGCACTGAAATCGGAGACGTTTTAAAGTCAACTTGCTTTTGATTAACACTTCCCATGAACATTTCTTTAGATTGCATTCTGACCGCTGTATCTCTGTAACCAACAAAATTGAAGACATGTCATATGGAATGTTGTACTGGAACTGGTCTATGCAGCCATAACAATCGTAAACATAAGATCCGTCCAAAGGCCCTGCCAGGCGCATTGGTACCGACCGATCGCCGTGTCACACTAAGCCAATAACATCTTCGGATAAGATATGGAGAGGCGTGGAGTCAGCACACCAGTCTACCGCTCGCTGTCTGTTTTCGTAGCCTGTCGCCGCTACTACTCGGTCAAGTAGCTCCTCAACTGGCGTTACGAGGCTGAATGTACCCCGTTCCAGTCCTTCCACGAAGGAAAATTCTCTGCGCTGTCCAATCAGCTACTGAGCCGGTCCCGTCTGTGCTAGCACCTCTTGTAATATTTAGTGTGCCTCCTGAAATAACCTGTATATTAGCCCCTTTCGGAGGTGGGACAGAGGTTCAATACTAGACTATTTTACACGGGGAATCGAGGTTTAAACCGCACTTTGTGCATCGAAATTTATGCTCTGTGCCGTTTGCTCCAGTATCTTCAGGCGACTTCTGTGATGGTTCATTTGAAACAGCCACTCGGCATACCTTCCTGCATTCTCCTTCAGCTGAACAACGTATACGGCCGCAGCGAACTCGATAAGACACCAAACTTCCTTGCTTCTGTCTTTTCTTCCTTTCACGACTTGCTCTGTTGTGTACAGCCTCATTCCCAATACTAGTCTCTCTTGGTATACAGCACCTACTAGGATTTAACTCAATTTTCACAAGTACAGCACTACAACTGAGCCGTGGCGGTGCTGGCACCAGTGTTGTCGCACTTAGAATGGCATCGCTGCCATCGATTATAGGGTCACCATCTTTGCCTTCCGCGATTCAGGCCGGTGGTCGGGTGGTTAACGGGGAGAGAAAAGAGACAGCGGAGTGGACATTCGGAGGGTCGGAGGTGGCTTGTTTACCGTGAGGCCTGTGGTACGACGCCTGTACGCTATGGGTAGGGTCAGCGAGAGATCCCGGCAGTGACTTGATGGGACCTCGGGTTTGGTATCGCGGTGGTGCACTGTTGTGTTTTGTGGCTTTTCTGCTGCGAGGGCATGTGTAGGTTCTTGTTACTTGCCATTGAAATTGAGATGTGTCTGTGGCGTGACGGAGGAAATGTGTGATGCTCGTCGCTGTTGCATGTGAAAACGCTTCGTCTGCCTTGGGTCTGTGCAGGAAATTATGTGAAGTAAATAGCTGATACCACGGCAACATCTTGCTCTCATGCGTTGTTGAATAATTTTCGGAATTACTGAACGGTGAAGATATCCCACGTGTAAAGCAAATGAAGCCATTTGCGCCATACTAAGGTACTGTTTTCTTCTGCTTGAATCTGTGTCAGTTATATATGCATGTATATGCCCTTCTTTAGTTGCAAATGTTATAGAAGTGTGTAAACAGAGAGCTGTGTGGCAAGGGATGTATAGTGGAAACCCTTCCAATAAGTGAATACAGTCTAACTCTGTATTACTAAAGGTGCCTTTCGATACCAGCACCTACCTTGGGTAATAAGTGTTATTCGGAGGTTGTCGTGGTACTGTAAGTAATTATTATACACAAAATTGTTCATTCTGATTATACTAAACTGGAGATGTAAGGTCTGTTGTGGTCTGCTGTAAATTACTATTGTCTGTGTTGCAACCTAGCGTTGTCAGTGGCTTCAATTATTATTCCTGTCATATTTCGAGTTTTGTATTCGCCAGTTTGCTTAAGCTGACACTGTTGAGTTGTAAGACCTATAAATAGGCAAGTCAAACTGAGTATTCTATGAGCTCAAGACGATATGCTATTACGTGGTACCTTCGTTTGTTATAGGTTAGAAGTATTTTACGTGTTATTCATATTCTGCTGTTTGCTTTCTCTAAAGAGGAGCTAGTTCTGTGGAGCAGTTCGAAAATGGTTCAAATGGCTCTGAGCACTATGGGACTCAACTGCTGTGGTCATAAGTCCCCTAGAACTTAGAACTACTTAAACCTAACTAACCTAAGGACAGCACACACATCCATGCCCGAGGTAGGATTCGAACCTGCGACCGTAGCGGTCGTGCGGTTCCAGACTGTAGCGCCTTTAACCGCTCGGCCACTCCGGCCGGCTGTGGAGTAGTCGTTTGTATTTTATTAGTGTGCTACGCCTTGTGCCTTTCCATGTTAATTGTTTTTAAGAAGCTACAGATGACTCTGGGTATGTTGCAGGTAGCTGAAACTGACGTACTCACGGGGGTGGCGTCCTGACGGGGTTTCACTACGGCACATCCGGCTATCCTCCTTCAGTACATTTGTCTTGCTTATATCGTTTCAACGTTTGTCGAGTGGAATTAGGGCTTACTGTAATCACATTATATGTTGAAGTGAAGCATCTCCCTTGCCAGGGCTCGAATCTTCGTGGATATAGTCGTATTCTCATGTGTAAAGATTGATAGTGTTATTCATTTGTTCTCGTCACATGTATGATTATTTATCGTGTTATATTTAATGTCAGTAAAATGTAAGTGTTAGCGAGGTCCGAATTGGGACGTTGTATTCTCCTCTTGTGGAAACCAATTTAAGTGATTTTATTCTTTTTTTAAGTAGCCTTTAGATGCGTACATTTTGCCTCCATGTTTGGTGTTTTTATGGGTTCCACGTTAATTAAAATTACAATAAAGGTAAATTTGGCAACGGAGGGTTTCGTGTATTTATTAGTTGCTAAGTGGATTCTAAATTAAGTCCAGGAATCCTACCAACAACGTTCCCGTCGAAGAGAGCCCGAGATGATTTCCAGATCTGTAGCTGTACAGATCCCTGGTATCGTACGTTATAGTGTCCTCATGATGTATCTCATGTTGAGCGTAAAAACTTAAATGGGAATGCTTGGCTAGGGTTCCGTAACACTTCCTCCCGTACACGAGTCCAGTACCGGAAGTGTTGGAACTTCTCGTTTCGTGTTGTCAAGGAAGTCATTTATAAGCGGCATCACCTACTTTCACGTCGGAGCTGGTGGTCTAGCATAAAGCGCGTGCCAAAAACCGACAGGTCGTCAGATCGAATCCTGCTGGACTATGGAGTTTTCAGTTTGCCTTTTAACATAACGTACACCTCTTAGCGATATGGAGATTCGACAAAAACGACACGTAGTTCGGATTCCACGTTAAATTGTACATCGCCTTTCCGCAGTTGGATAACTGGGGTAGGGTAAAGACAAGCAAGTCACCGAAGCGGAGTCCAACTGAAAGACTTGCACCAGGCCACTGAACCGCACTAATTTGTAAATAATTACAAGGGACTACTACAAATCAAGGGTGCCCATTCGATAGGTCGTAGATGTGGGGAGCTAGACCTGAGGGTGTGGGTGTACTTTTAATATTCTGGAAGACGAATGGCGACTTATAGCCACAAAAAAGTTCCGGTTCCGGCACTGCTAAAACCTAAGTAATACCGATTGTTAAATAATTTTCTTGAACGAAAAGCCGGCCGTTGTGGCCGAGCGGTTCTAGGCGATTCAGTCACGAACCGCGGGACCGCTATGACCGCAGGTTCGAATACTGCTTCGGGCATGGATGTGTGTGATGTCCATAGGTTAGTTAGGTTTAAGTAGTTCTTAGTTCTAGGGGACTGATGACCTCAGATATTAAGTCCCACAGTGCTCAGAGCCGTTTGAACCATTTTTTCTTGAACGAAAAACATCTCACTACACTATTATTTTCCTTCCCTGACAGCTAAAAGGGATGGGCACCCGTGCTACCAACTGATCTTGTCACAATTCACGTAATCTGGAAGTTTTCCTAAATGACGTCTGTTCCCCAAGCGAGTTCGGCCTACATCTGTGTACAGTAAATTCTTCAGTAGCCGGATAATTTACACACATCACATTAACTGTTCCTCGTCTAATAAATTTTCCTTTCAAGTGAAGTCTGAAACACTTTTTTATCTGTAGGAACAAAATGCTCTCTGAAATTCTCGTTTTTTGTGTCCTGTTGTGAAGGAATAATTGCTGATTACCTGTGTATAACATTAAATGTAAGCTGTAAGGAAATGGAGGTCCTCGGTAATGTCCTGTAGATCGATCTAAGCCCACTGCGTGTGAATTATATTCGACGAGAGACACGGTGAGGCTGGTTACTGCAAGACAAACATTAGATTCGCTTCAGAGTGGAGGAATTGTTCGTGCAATGCCTACTTCATACACCGACGCCTGAGAACCAGTTACTACGAAGCCTCGGAAAGGTTCTATTTCCTGCGATGATAGGTGCGGTGGGCTCTGCTGGAAATGGCAGCGAATGCTACCACTAAGTTGACTGGGCGGAACGGCCAAAGGATGCTGCATTTCTCCGCGGAGGAACGAGATAAGCAAGGCTTAAAGACAAGTCTGACGGGGCGCTAGCCGTGAGCGAGCGGGAGGAAATAGCCGCGAGATGGGCGCAGCAACCTGTTCTGGCGCTGTCTTGCTGCTGAGAAGAAGAATAACAGGTACGGAAAGCGAGAGGGAGAGGGAGAGGAATGGGGGGCGGGGGGAGGGGGAGGAGAGAGGAGCTGCCGAGTCGGGAGAAAATAAGCGCGAGAGAGCATTTGCATACATCACACAACTCAATATATTGACAGGCGCAGGGAGGCGGCATTGTTCGCGGGGCTGCTATTGTGTGCAACTGTAACAAATTTGAAGCGTGTCGCCTATCGGCGGCGGCGATCGCAGTCCGACAAACGGAACAGCGCGCAAACAGGTGCGCTCGCCATTACAGGCGGCGGGGGAACTGCACGCATCAAATTGCCCACCCTGGTGCCTCAAAGAGCGCCGACAGAGACCCCTGCCCACGACTCACATTACCTCTCATTACTAGCTACAAGCGTCTATTCCTTTTTTTCCCCGCCTCACCTCTGCCTAGTCTTGAATAGGTAGGAATCGGACAAGCAGTGTCTGCCAACCTATGTAAGCTACCTGTCCTGCTACTAAATTACGATTACATTCACTATCATGTAATATATCCTGTATAAATGCCCTCATCCGCATAAAGTTTATACGCAAGAAATGGTATTATAACGCTATCGGACTACAATTTTCTAAGGAACTACAATATCTTAGAGGAATAGAACATATCCAGTTCTTTAAAGAACCGAATTCCCACGTACAAAACTTCATATCTCACGAATTGTGTGTCGTATAAGGCACGCTCAGAAAGTAAGTGTACCAGAATTTTATATTTTTTTAGAAAAAGTATAAAAAAAGGATATTGTTGATACACAACCCGCGGCAAAAGTTTCTTCATGCCCTCCTCGAAAACCTTTCGCGCCAGCTCCTTCCCCCATTTCAGAACCTCTTTCTTCACCTGTTCGTTGACTGGAAAATTAATCCCGCTCATGTGTGCTTTCAGGCAGGTAAAAAGATTATAATCTGGAGGCACAAAGTCAGAGAAAAACGGGGGTGGCTCAAAACATGCCAGCCAAATGAGTTCAAGAGCGCATTTGTGGCTATGGCTGTGTGAGGGCGTGCGTTGTCGTGCAACAAGCACACTGTCCTCCTCAACATCCCCTCCTTTTGTTTTGAGTGCTCCTTTGGAGATTTTTTAGGGTCTCGCAATATTGATGAGCATTGACGGTTTTACCCTGAGGCAAATTATGCCTTTCGATCCCAAAACCCTAAGACCACGATTTTTTTTGCCCGAAATCGTGGTTTTGAACTTTTGGCAGATGGGAAACTGGTATGACGCCATTGTGACGACTATCTTTTGGTGTCAGGCGTATAATGAGCCACCCACGTTTCATCTCTAGTCAAAATAGAGATCAGAAGATCGCCTTTCAATTCAAGCAGCTCAAGATAGTCCCGAGCGCAACCGCTCCTGCTTTTCTTGCGTTTATATGTCAACTGTTTTGGCACCCATCTTGTACACAGTTTTCGGTATCCCAGAGGTTTGTGAGTGTCTTGTATAAAAGAGTTCTGGGAAGATGTGGAAACATCGCAGAAATTTCATCCATTGTCAAACGGCGGTATTCACTAACAAATGGTTCAAATGGCTCTGAGCACTATGGGACTCAACTGCTGAGGTCATTAGTCCCCTAGAACTTAGAACTAGTTAAACCTAACTAAGCTAAGGACATCACACACATCCATGCCCGAGGCAGGATTCCAACCTGCGACCGTAGCGGTCTCGCGGTTCCAGACTGCAGCGCCAGAACCGCGCGGCCACTTCGGCCGGCTATTCACTAACAGTTTCCTCACTTTTTGCACCAACTTATCAGCCAAAGTGGAAGGTTTCTCACTCCGCTGCGCGTCGTGAACATTTGTTCTGCCTCCATTAAAATCCCTACATCACTTAAACACACTCGTTAAACCGCTTTGGTTCGCGAAAAAATTTCAGTAGGTGTTATTCCTTCCGCAAGTTGGAAGCGGAGCATAGCACGTGGCACGCACGTGGCTGATTTTCTTAGCAACATATTTCACACAAAAAACAAAACACCACAGCCCATTATGGTTACAGCACACTTACTGTCTGAACACGTCTCGTACAATGATACAATTTGCATTTACATTCAATGGTGTATGTGTGTACTGCCAGAAAAGTATGTTGCCATCAGAGATTGCAGTAAAACAGTAATAAATTAACCATGCTGTTCTGTACACATGTACTGTTCGTGTCAATGTGACCAACATTGTAATAGACAAAAAATTTCTGCTAACATATATTTTTGTACAGTTGTTGACAGTTGTATACCAATAAGCCTATGTTCTTGAAAATAATGATAATGATAATACTGAGAACTTTATTTTCAAAAATTTCCTATAATAACACTAATATTAATGATAATAATACTCAGAAACTGATTTTTTAAAAACCTTATAATAATAATAATAATAATAATAATAATGAGAACTTTATTCTTAAATATTCTTATAATAATACTAATAAGAATTAATAATAGTAATAACATATACGGAGAAATTTATTTTTAAAAACTTTATAATAATAATAATAATAATAATAATAATAATAATGAAAATAATATACAGAATTTAATTGAAGAAAATTTCTTTTTTTTCTTCAATCTGTGAAATGTCGTCACTGTCACCAGAACGCTTGGTTTCAGATGCATTACTTCCATGACCTTGAATCTTAAAAATTATTCGTTCATCTGTTGAGGAATTTACCAATTCTTCCAGCTCAACATCACTCAGTCATATAGTTAACAACTGTGTCACAATTCACACTGAGATTAAAATAATTGAGAAGTGCTAAGCGATACCTTGGAAAAAGCGACAAATAAGCACATTGCAGAGGCATTGTTGATTGTTCAGAGTACTTTGAAACGACATAAACCATTATTACCATAAAATATGAAGGAAAACTAAATAATGTTTCACATTAATAATATTTATGTCGGACCATTACGACCTGAACATTGCACGTGTATCTATTGAGGTTTATGACCAAACTACTTAAAGTGCTTTGACATATTTTACACACTTTCTGACAAAGTCACGATATTTCAAACAGCTATCTTCGTATTCAAATAATGAGAAACGAAATTTATTTCGGGTAATATAGACGCGAATAGAAAAGCAGGGTCAAAATATAATGCCCGATGCTGCAATTTTACTGCATGAAAAGCAGAAATAGAGTAAGCGATAATGTTTTTCCTACACTTTTTTGTGTGGGGTGCTGCGAGAAAGAGTTCCATAGAGGTTTGAAATCATGCCTGAGGTACGTGGCAAGTCGCCAAATGCTCTCATTCTCAAATATCGGTTGAATATAGTTTGGATAATTACCGCCCCTTCAACTGCGTTGCATCAAGATATATATACACAGTTACAACTTTAGTACTTGAGTTACAGTGTTAAACCCTTAAAATAAGATTACAGTCCTTAATGAGAAGATCATGACAGCATTTTAAATTTTTGAATTCGGTCAATAACAGTATGAAATACTGAAAACTAAGTTTTTGTTGGCCCTAGGAGCCGTTAGACAAGAAACTTACACCTGTGACCGTGCCCCGGGTTAGCCATTATTTATACGCAGGGTGAAAATTATTTAAACCCACTAACTCTGGCAGGTAGCACGGAACACCTGAAGACTTTTTTTCTCTAATGTCATAATTACTGTCAGCATATTTTACTCCTGCAGAGGATGTATTCGTTCTCAGCAGTTGTGTAATTGCGCGTAACATGGAGACGAATCGGACGAATGTAGGAAACGCCCTTCGCGATCAACTGTTTAACCATTTCACATACAGCGTGTGCACAGTTTGGAACCAAATTATCATCCATTTAGAGCACAGTTTTCGCAATGATACCCGGGACAGTGTCTAAACCATTTTATCTTTCCCTCGTCTGTGCTGTTCACATAGCAAGCAATGTCCACGCATGATGAGGTCTTCGACATCCATAGGTGACATGTTTTGAGTGAGGTTAATCCACATGCCACATTTACTCGCGCTCATCAATTGCGGTTCTACGTGAATGTGTGAGAAGGTGTTGTCGGTGATTAATTGGACCATATCTCTTACCTAGGCAATTAAATGACAGTCATTATTACAATGTCCTCGCAAGTGCATTGACAGAGTTTTTGAGCGACGTGCCACTCGCTACAAGAGAGCATATTTGGTTCTAGCGTGGCAGGGCTCCGGCACATTTCAGTCGTCCTGTGCGTCGTTTCTTGAACCGAGTTTCGAAAAAGTGGATGGGCAGTGGTGGCCCTCTAGCGTGGCCTACTCGAGTCTCATTTGACACCTCTGAACCTTTTTGGGTGACGAGAGACGTGCAGCCTCGTTTACAAAACCCCTGTTGAATCAGAAGAGGATATCGTTTCTCGGGTAGTAGCAGCAGCAGTAGGAATTAAGGACACTCCTGCAGTCTTCGACTGTGATAGAACATGACCCCCCGTGTAACCACTGTTTACGACTCAATGGAGGCATTTTTGAAGCTGTACTGCAATTGAAGTAATTGTGTTGTGTTAATATTGTTACCTCTTGGCAACAAAAAATTAAACCTTGTTAATGTTACTTTTTGTCCTTACAGGGAAACACTCTAGAAAAAATGTTTTCATTGTCCCACGCCACCTTCCACAGTCCATTAGTTTAGTTAATTTTCATTCAGAAAGAACTCCCTCTACCGGTTTACAAAATCCTCACAGGAAAATGTGACGTAAGGGAAAAATATTACTATCGATGTCCCGTGCAACCTCCCACAGTTCGTCGGTTTAAACAATTTTCTCCCTGTAAACTGAAAGGTACGGTGTAGCTTATTTAGTACAATGAAATAATAGTGGGCATAAATAAACATTTTACCGAATTCTATAGTCATACTAACTTGTGATAAGCTCATAGCCTAGTCTCAAGAACGTGTAAGTCACACGGCTTGTATACATATTACGTGTAGTAAGCATGCTTGGCTTAATTTGTTTCACTAACATTTCCTATTTAAAGATCTGAAGAACTAAAAAGACAAAGTAATCACCTGTTACAAAAAGTGATGAACTTCCGTTCTCTGTATCTTCAGCTGATGACTCACCTTTCGTCCTGAAAACCGTGCAGAGAAATAGCAGAAGCGTACAGATGACTGCACTTTTTAGAAACATGTGTACTGATAGTAATAATAGCTCAGTAAGACTGGTAAAAAAGCACCCATTCTGTCATAAAGACACAAGAATATTTAAACAGTGACAAGGGATTACCGATACATCTAATAAACTTTGACTCAAGAGAGTGTAATTTCATCTAAAGCATAATCATGGTCTCAATGAAGCACACGCCGAAACGCGTAATACAGCAGTTCATCACAAAAGAATATTTCAAACAACAACAGTTTCATATGCATTACTGTTTCAGGGGCGTGATGAATTCAACCGCCCTAGTATTCGGATGGACTAATACAAACCCGATTTTCTATCATACTTCCAAAGCTCAGAATCCAGCCGAACAAAGAATGTTAACACAGACAAACGTACGTTGGAACGGTCGCCTCTCATTGGCTAGCCTTACCTTCCACCAAAATGTTTCCATCTGACAATACATTTACAGTTACTCAACGTCTGTGATACTTTCAGTTATTGATTTCATGGTACAAAAACATCTTAGCAGAGAGTCGCGGAAGAAAAACCAGTTATGAAAGTTGTCACTGTAACGGGCAACTTTCACTATGCAGTCCACAATCTGTACACGATTTACAGCATTTTTGTATTTGAAATGTGTTTCGTTTGACACGTCATGACGTGTTTCGAATATTCTATGCGAAAAACAACGATGAAACTATTCTTTCTATTATTTTCTTGCGACGACGAGGATGACAGTGTTTCAAAATGCAGTTAGCTGTCTCGGCCAGCTGGTGGTCATCAGCAGACCTAAGCTGCCCTTTACGTTATACTTACATCGACAATGCAACAGGAAGCAGGCAAACCACCGTTTTCAATATTTTCCCTCAGTCTCACGATGATCACTGACTGGCCGAAAATGGTAATTCCATAATTGTCGCAAGCAAATGAAATAACACCAGTCTTCATGAAAACAGGTGACTGAAAATAAATATGTCTTGTTAAATAACTTTTTTATGCTGACTTCGCGGTTGTTATTGGTTTTCTTCTATCATACACAGAATTATTTCATAATGGAATAAAGTTTATTTTATTTTCAGTTATAGCAGTTATGTAAGGGAAGCAAGTTGCAATGTTACTTATATGAGTGCAGAATCCGGCAAAATGGAAAAGCTTTGGAGCGCTCAGGTTTGGCTATATCGGAGACGTTTTGTATGAATCTCTTGTAGACAACAAAAAATATTGCTTTGATCTCCACATACCAAACTGCTATTGATGAAGCGGTTTGTAAGGGCTCTTCCACAAGATGGGCCAATTCTTCAAGTACCTTTCTATGAAATTTCTTTTCATCAGCCAAGAAAAATTGAAAACCAGGTTTTCTATAAATCCTCAAATTCACAAACTAACGAAGGACCAATAATTTTAGAATTTAATGAATGTTAGAGAAAACGATGCCTTGAGGTCTGTTACTGAAAACTATAGGGAATAAAAAACATCCAGATTACAATAAAATGTTAAATGATGTTGGATAACGTCAAGAAGTTCTACTGAAGCATGAGCATAAAAAAACCAATTCCTACATTCATATAATGAATACTTCCCAGCGAGAACGCTGTCATTAGGACGTTAAGGAGATGGAGAAGAGATACCAGGGAACATGTAACGAAAGTATGATGGCCATTTATTGATGGATGATGGAGAGAAACAGTAAAGAAGAAGGTCCAGCAAGGAACTCGACAATGAGACAGTCTGAATATCAAATGTAATAGCGTACTCATAATGTCGATGAGACAACTGGTCGGATGTTTATAATTTTATTACGTGGAACCGTTGCTGTTGTGCAGCTATGTTTAAAACACAAAAAAAAACAACTGTTTTTGTTATTTTTAATACATGCCTAAAAATGAAACAATAACAATATAGACAGATATTGAAATTTTATTTTAATATTTCTACTTTGACTACTTAAATATTTAAAATATGAAACCCCATTTTGCGAAAAATCCTACGAGACAAAAGAAAGGTAATTTTCAGAATCAGCTTTACTAATTAATTCTAAATTACCTATTTTTGAGAAGTTATGTCACAAAAAATTTAAAATTTCCAGGTTGTGTAATTAGTCACTCACAAATTTTGTATTGAAAATAAAGGTAAGCTATGTGATCAAAAGTACCCGGACACCTGGCTGAAAATGACTTACAAGTTCGTGGCGCCCTCCACCGGTAATGCTGGAATTCAGTATGGTGTTGGCCCAACCTTAGCCTTGATGACAGCTTCCACTCTCGCAGGAATATGTTCAATCAGATGCTGGAAGGTTTCTTGGGGAATAGCAGCCCATTCTTCAGGGAGCGCTGCACTGAGGAGAGGTATCGATTTCGGTCGGTGAGGACTGGCACAAAGTTGGCGTTCCAAAACTTTCCAAAGATGTTCTATAGGATTCAGGTCAGGATTCCGTGCACACCAGTCCATTACAGAGACGTTATCGTCGTGTGACCACTCCGCCACAGGCTGTGCATTATGAAAAGGTGCTCGAGCGTGTTGAAAAATGCAATCGCCATCTCCTAACTGATCTTCTATAATGGGAAGCAAGAAGATGCTTAAAACATCAATGTAGACCTGTGCTGTTATAGCGCCGCGAGGGATTAGCCGAGCGGTCTCGGACGCTGCAGTCATGGACTGTGCGGCTGGTCCCGACGGAGGTTCGAGTCCTCCCTCAGTCATGGGTGTGTGTGTTAGTCCTTAGGATAATTTAGGTTAAGTAGTGTGTAAGCTTAGGGCCTGATGACCTTAGCAGTTAAGTCCCATAAGATTTCACACACATTTGAACATTTATTTTTGCTGTTACAGTGCCACGCAAAACAACAAGGGGTGCAAGCCCCCTCCATGAAAAACACGACCACATCATAAGACTCACGCCATCGAATTTTACTGTTTGCACTACACACGCTGGCAGATGACGTTCACGGGTCATTCGCTATACCCACACCCTGCCATCCGATCGCCACATTATGTACCGTAATTCGTCACTCCACACAGCGTTTTCCCACTGTTCAGTCGTCCAGTGTTTACGCTCCTTACACCAAGCGAGGCGTCGTTTGGCATTTACGGGCGTGATGTGTGGCTTATGAGCATCCGCACGACCATGAAATCCAAGTTTTCTCACCTCCCTAACTGTCATAGTGCTTGCAGTGGATCGTGATGCAGTTTGGAATTCCTGTGTGATGGTCTGAGTAGGTATCTGCCTATTACATATTACGACCCTCTTCAGCTGTCGGCTGTCTGTGTCAGTCAATAGACGAGGTCGGCATGTACGCTTTTGCGCTGTACGTGACCCTTCACGTTTACATTTCAGTATCACATCTGTAACAGTGGACCTATGGATGTTTAGGACTGTGGGAATCTCACGTACAGGCGTATGACACAAGTGACACCCAATCACCTCACCACGTTCGAAGTCCGCGAGTTCCGCGGACTGCCCATTCCTCTCTCTCACGATGTCTGATGACTACTGAGGTCGCCGACATGGAGTATCTGGCAGTAGGTGGCAGCACAATGCACCTAATATGAAAAACGTTTGTTTTGGGGGTGTCTGGATAATTTTGATCACGTTGTGTATACCCTACAATTTAACATGATATGAAGCCTTTTGCACGAATGAAGTAGTCCATATTTAACGCTTTCACCAGTTTACCATGTACTCAAAAACACTGCACTCCAGGCGGAAAGAAAAGCAGAGAGAAGCCACCTCCATTACATCATTCTACAGAACGCTGCTGCATAATGTGGAAAACCACGCTGTAAAATGTGACCAACGCTATTCACAATAGCGGGCCGCGGTGGCTGTGCGGTTCTAGGCGCTCCAGTCCGAAGCCGCGCTGCTGCTACGGTCGCAGGTTCGAATCCTGATTCGGGCATGGGTGTGTGTGATGTCCTTAGGTTAGTTAGGTTTAAGTAGTTCTAAGTTCTAGGGGACTGATGACCACAGCAGTTGAGTCCCATAGTGCTCAGAGCCATTTGAACCATTTTTTTTATTCACAATATTTCCCAGGTCACACTGTACACTGGTGGGACAGAGGTCAAATGTTAGTCTAATTATGCAAAAGCATTTAATGTGAGTTTAAGAACTAAAAATTGCTTGTGTGTACGAAAAATAGCAAACAATGCCATACTTTGGGTTCCACTTATGTTACAATTCCCCTAATAAGTAGCTACTAATTCTTGCCATAGATCGGAGGAAGGTAACAGCATTTGAGATATGTTTGCCCGAAGCCTTGTAAGGCACCAAGATGTACAAAGCAACGTTGGTTTGATGACCACTGATTTCTTAAAAGCATACTCCAGATACTGCGTTTAGCGACAATCCCAGAAGCATACCTACGCGAGTTAATGTTGGTCCTTTGGCAGTGCTCACTGTCACACATACGTCTGCTTGCGGTACTAAAGTGATACTGCGCTAACAAAATATCGAATGGCTGAAATTCTAGTACATATCAATAACGAAAAGCGCTAACAATGCCTATAGTAATTAGTAGCAAGAACAGAATTAAGATGAATAATAAGAAATTAGCTGGGTATTTCAAGCAGCTGTCAATGTTTCTCGACGAAATTAACAATAGGACGCCCATTGCACTTGTAAGTCTTGTATTTATACGGTGAAAGTAAATCGCAGATGACGTTTTATAAAGGGGCTTTTGTGTGGGTTTGTAGACGAGCGTTCGATAAGAGGATGAAGAAAGAGCAAACGATTTCGCGACAGTGGGAGATGGGTCGTAATTAAATAATGGGCGCCAGTGACGGGAAAGAAATCGCATCAGGCAACACATGCAGGGCTTGGCAATCTCCGGTGTGCGGAGGGAGGGAGTTGGGGGGGGGGTGGTGGAGGAGAAGGGCGGCGCCGAGCGGACAGGCGTGAGGAAGCTCATGGCTGCCGGCTGCGACGGCTCAACACGTCGCAGCCATCGGCTCCTGGCATTTTGAGTCAGCGACAGGACGCGGAGCAGTCACTGGATAGCGATATGCACACATACGGTACAAATGGCGCTAGTATTGCCTACACAAGGTACAAAAGGGCAGTGCATTGGCGGAGCCGTCATTTGTAAGCAGGTGATTCATATGAAAAGGTTCCCGACGTAATTACAGCAGCACGACAGGAATTAACAGACACTGAACGCGGAATGGTAGTTGGAGCTAGACACATGGGACATTCCACTTCGGAAATTCAGACAATTCAGAATTCCGTGATCCACAGTGTCAACAGTGTACCGAATTTGATGCACTGCCTCTCACCACTGACAACGCAGTGGCGGCGGTCTTCTCTTAACGATCGAGAGCAGCGGAGTTTGCGTAGAATTGACAGTGCTAACAAACAAGCAACACCGCGTAAAATAACAGCATAAATCAATGTGAGACGTACGACGAACGTATCCGTTAGGACAGTGCAGCGAAATCTGGCGTTAATGGCCTATGGTAGCAGACGGCCGACGCGAGTGGCTTTGCAAACAGCACGACATCAATTGCTGCGCCTCTCCTGGGCTCGTGACCAGATCAAATGGTTCAAATGGCTCTGAGCACCATGGGACTTAACTTCTGAGGTCATCAGTCCCCTACAACTTAGAACTACTTAAACCTAAATAACCTAAGGACGTCACACACATCCATGCCCGTGGCAGGATTCGAACCTGCGACCGTAGCGGTCGCGCGGTTCCAGACTGTAGTGCCTAGAACCGCTCGGCCACCCTGGCCGGCGTGGCCAGATCGATTGGACCCCAGACGACTGGAAAACCGTGGTGTGGTCAGATGAGTATCGATTTCAGTTGGTGAGAGCTGATGGAAGGGTTTAAGTGTGGCCCAGACACCACGATGTCATGGACCGTCAACAAGACACTGTGCAAACTGGTGGTGGCTCGTTAGCGATGCGGGCTGTGTTTGCATGGAATGGACTCGGTTTTTGACCGGAAATGGTTATGTTCGGCTAGCTGAAGACCATTTGCAGCCATTCATGGACTTCATGTTTCCAAACAATGATCGAATTAAGAATACCAATGCGCCATGTCACCGAGCCAAAATTGTTCACAATTGATTTTGCAGAATATTTTGGACAATTCTAACAAATGATCTGACCACGTAGGTCGCCCGATACGAATCCCGTCGAACATTTATGACACATAATTGAGAGGTTAGTTCGTGCACAAAATCCTGCACCGGCACGTTTTCGCAGTTATTGAGACTACAGAGGTAGTGTGGCTCAGTATTTCTGCAGGGGACTTTCACCAACTTATTGAGTTCATGCCACGCCGGTTTGCTGCACTACGCCGAGCAAAAGGATTATGGGGTATGCGATAGCTTCTGTCACCTCATTGTATGTGTACCAGGATATACCAAGGAGGGGAAATGGGGGGGGGGCGACTGTTAAACTCGATATACGTTCCAGAGGAGCTTAGTTTGGTACCCAGTGCTCGTATTCTCATTTTGAAGTCTCTTACTGACATCAAACGGTATTGTGTTATCACTGTTCTGCTTGATCATTCATCTGGATCTGAGCGTGTTACTTTCGAGTGAGAAACTTTTTGTCTGAGCAGTCCCCGCCAATATCTGTGTCCCCGTCTACTGACGGACGGCATCAGCTATCGCCGTCTATGACACCATATTCCCTCAGCATTATTTATCACAATCTATCTTCAACCCCTAACAGTTTCATTTACAGTTGTTAGCTATTATATGTTGTCTGTCATGAATCTTTCTTCCACTACTGTCTACAGAATGCGTCAGCTTCCTCTATCTCTACAGCCAAAGCTCTGTCAGTTAGTCCCCATAACTTATAATATCTTTTTCGTATGATTACCACCGATTACATCCAATTCAGAATATCAGAAGGAACAATTAACAAATAAATATCAAATCACGTTTAGCGGCGTGATGCAACATATCTCCGCCAATCACCACCACCGTCACTAACAGCTCCAGTCATATCAGCAACACCTCTCTATCAATCCTGCCATCATTAACTCTCTCCTTCCACACCATATTTAAACGCAAACTTTTTCTCTTTAAACTCCATGACAAACGCCGTAGCTCTGACATGCCCTGTGTCACGAGAAAATTAAATAAACGAAAGCAGTCAAAGATAATAAGCGGTCCACTCGCTTTCTGCATCTCCAGGTCCGATGGCTGTGTTGCAGCCTCGACACCAAATTACATATACCTTTAAAAACAGAACAGAAATCTTGAATCATTCACGTCTAACAGAATTATATTCAGCACAATCACTGACCAACACTTGCCATTGTCTGAGGGAGGAAATTCTCGCAACACGATTCAAACTAATAAGCCGGTTCACACCTGAAATGACATCAGTCTTGTAAATCTACTTTCACCATGTATCAGCTCGACAACGAGTCCTATACCTGTCACCAGCAACCATCGTATTGGATCGAATTAGTCCTCTCTCAAATATGCTCCTGTTCCTGGTACGTACAGTGCTGATCCAATCCAAGGATACAGTAGCCGACACAGCGCTCCCAACTACAGATTCCATCTGCCTGCTCAAAAACAGTTTCGATCTTCCATTCCTACCTACGTCAAGTACCTGCAACGTATTAAACCCCACTTACTACCATTCGTGTACAGTAAGTTCCACAACATCCCATCCTCCCTTTGCCAAACCCCAAATTTCTAACACACACACACACACACACACATACACACACACACACACACACACACACACACTGAAACCTGATCTATTTGTACCAATCTGCCCCACTGATGCATCTTTACTCGCATACCTTAATAACTACTTGTCTCCGCTGCCGCCTCTGTCATCAGCTCATCACCTTCCACCTGAAAAACATCTGTCATTGTGCTTTCCCTCCATCAGTCGCCTAGAACTTAGAACTAATTAAACCTAACTAACCTAAGGACATCACACACATCCGTGCCCGAGGCAGGATTCGAACATGCGACCGTAGCGGTCGCTCGGTTCCAGACTGTAGCGCGGCTACTCCGGCCGGCTCCCTCCCTTCATCGGCATCGGATCATACAGAGGAGTCCAATCTAAATTTGAAAGTCATCTAAATGGAAAAGCAAGTCCACTCAGACTCGTCAGGTCAAGCCTTATTGAGGCAGAAACATTGTGGAATACTCTTGCTTTCGTCACTTTTCAGTGTTCTAAACGCATTTTACTGTGTATTTCATGGCTAGAAAGCAAACAGGTCCTATATTTTTTGTTACACCATCGACGAATAATTATTACAGTGCTTGACAAAAAGCTGGAACATCCAGAATACATGGTCAGTCGTCATTGTAAGTTGATATATGTATGCACCATCGACGTTGCGAGGTGCCGGGGCTAGCAGTGTATTTAACACTAAATTCTTCTAGAATCTACATATGTAAATGATGCTCTAAGCCCCCCCTATTCTAACTCCGACTTTTGCTGTTGCACAAGGATAAAAAAAATACGCGAACTGACTCTAATCAACCCTGCCAGTGGAGTAGAAGAGAGTTTGGCACCTGCAATAATTTAATTTGATAAATAAGTTAAATAAACGAAGGTTTCATTAACATAGTGAGGAATGATAGGGTTGCTCTACCGATTAACAGAATGAAAGTTCTGTCCAACATAACAATATGATTTATTAAGACTAAACACAAAATAATAAACAAAAACACATGAAACATTTACAATACATCAAATTGGATACTCAAACAAACGCTGTGAATATGAAGTTGTCCCTAAACCAGATTGTGAGGATTATGATGAAGTGGTATGTGCAGCCAATTCCTTGCAACTCAAATCTTAGAGAAAACACATAGCCAACCCAACATTAATTGCTGCTACTCAAGACAGAACAAAGTTAGAAAAAGACGAACAGGTGCGCTCTGCTGAGCTCTGATTATCACCTAGGAAAATCCCTATCTGCCGGTGCTGCGGACATACATTACCAAACTGTCTTCTTAACTGCCAGAACATGATCTGGCGTACCGGAGGCGATGGCTGGTTGCTTCGACGTCCTCGACCGAAAGGCGAGAGCCGACTACCCACAAGAGCACCCGTACAAAACCGAACACCGAACATTCCCGCCCCCATGACAGTGGCCGTGGTTAACCGTTCCAATTAGCAACTCGAAAACCGGCGGAAAATTCCACTCCATTGCCGGAACACTACCATTCCACCAATGGAGATTCTTGGCACCAATTTCTGCGCCGATTTTGCTACGTCACGGAGCTATGCCCTGAGTAAGCCAATCACAGTTACGATTTTGCAGAAAGCGCGGGAATTTGCCCGCCAAAACTGCCTGGGTACACAAGTCATTCCCACGCCTCGCTGGTAGCCCGCCAGAAAGTGTTTTCGCTAAGTTTCTGCGAAGTAACGGAACCTCTAGCCCAGCCGCTACTTCTGGCCCTTGCGGGCGTGCCTCTTGACAATGTCGGCGTCTGGAAAGCATTCACTCGACTCTCTCACACCCGTTGGCTTACCCTTTCAAAGTCAGCAGAGCCCGCCTGTCACCGGACCACCCGAGTGACGAGAGACGCTGCGTGGGAAGTCCGCGTGTGAAGGAATAGCAACTTTCCACCGCATGCAATTAGAGAGGAGAATCGTAAGATAGAAATATGAGAGGGGGCTCATGCCACCTCTCAACATTATGTAAATCATTAGACTTGCAGTTCTCTGTGACACATCAGCCATTAAAGTGCGCTATTTTTGGTCGTGTTTAGTGTAGTTACAAGACCTGGTAAGGTGTATTAGGGATGTTAACAGTCTCATACGCTGAGTGATAACTGTGAAGGGCACGGAGGTGCCCCGTACTCGTGTCACATGGCTTAATCAACACCTGACAGAGTTTGTGAGGGGGCATATTGTAGCTCTCTAGTTGACTGGCTGCTCAAATCGTGCAGTATCCAGATTAGTGAGCCAATCGGATGGAACAGTGGCCCTGTGTGGGACTGTATGGGAATCCCAGGCGATAACAGCTAATCGCCAAATTGGGTACCAGGCACATCGTAACCTCTATATATCTGTGCGTGCCATCCGAGAATAGGTAATGTACTCCCTGCGATTTCCTGTGTCATCCTGCACCGTTGGACGAAGACGAGCAGCAGGCGAACGAGGGAATTACGTCACATGTTTAGGCTGCCGTTAACGTCATAGCACAAACGGCTCCTTTGGGTTGGTGCCCCACTTACTTCCAACTGTGTACAGCAAGTTTTACCATTGGAAAACGATGGACTTAATTTTTGTTCCTCCGTTAGGGACTTCAACTTTTGCATCTCCCTTCCGGACGTTGATTGTGGCTTACTTAGTGCTTGGATATTTGATTTTGCAACTTTCAATTCAGCATGACATTTTCAGGCCATCAGTTTTCAGATATTATTATTGTTCCTTCGATATTCAAGAAGTGACTTGTTTTCAATTAAGCCGAAACATTTAAGGAGAACGCTCGGGTGAAGTGGGAAATCCGAGTTCAAGTCCTGGTCCAGCACATATTTTCATTTGTTTTCGTTAAATTGTATAGCTGTGGTGGTACCGTATTTGTAATCTGCGAATGCATTCGATGATCATATTCAGTTATTGTGTTCCAAGCTGACTCCCGATTTTTTATGTTTGTTGGAACAAACTTTATTTTATACCTGTGTATTTTCCCTGTGCGTCTTCCGGTGGATGTATCAGTCTGCTACGAATGTTGTGTGTGTGTGTGTGTGTGTGTGTTTGTGTCACATGTAATTTCTGACCCAGGTACACAGTGTTTTTGATGTATGTTCTTCCATTTTCAAGTACGCTTCTGGCATGACGGAAATTGGCTAATATTTCTGCCCAGATGTTGCTACTGCTCCAACATGAGCTACTTATGAAAGGCGCTCGGTGTATTCAGCAAAGGATTGTGTTTCTGCACTACCCCAGATGACAACTGTCGACGAGTATGGGGACGATCTAAGGAGAGGCCTCATTCTTGCAACGTTTTGCAGAAGCAGTGTTACTCCTGCCGTCATGATGTGGGAAGTTATCGGACAGGGCTTCAGGTGACAGTAGTGACTGGGGGAGCTTCGACAGTACAATGGTACAGCGCAGTTGTCCTGCGTCCTCATGATTTAGCTTTTGTACAATAGTATTTTGGTACCATTATTCAACAGCACAACGGTAGTCCACACGTGGTACACGTGTGTCGTTGCCTTGTATCTGAGGAGCCAGCAACCAACAAGATAGATGTTTTGGGTGGACGCTGATCGCGCACAGGCAGCCCTTCAGACGACGAACAAGAATGGCCACCCAAGTGCCGCCAGAGGTCACTGGACTCGTGGACGTTTTTCCCCCAAGGATCATATGACTGAAAGTAAGTACTTCCAATATCCTGGTGCCCAGGCTGAACTGAGGCCAACATCCGGCTATGTTACAGGAGTTCAAGCGAGTTTCCTGGGCCATGTGTCAGTTACAAAAGCATTTCCACAATTGAGATCTCACACTGGAGCTGCCACTACGACAATCACATCACCCTCATCGACTTTCGCCTAAAGGAACTTCAGCTGCGGACTGACACCATTCTTGGCATCTACACTGTAGAGACGGAGCCTCCGATGCCGTAACTAGCAGCTGAACTTTGTAATTTTTGTCTTTGTTTTTCATTAGCAAAAGCTGGACTTAAGCTTTTGCGTGTCCGTTAGGGACTTTAGCTTTTCATCGTCCTCTCGGGACTTTAACTTTTGCATGTCCCATTCCGGATGCTGATCGCGGCACAGTTACTTTATGGACGATGCATATTGTAACTTTCAATTTATCGTGATATTTCCGTGCCTTCAACCTTCAGGTATTATTAGTGCTCTTGCGATATTCAGGGAGTGACCTGCTTTCAGTTGTTGTTTTCCATATTAACTTCTATTAGAGAAGATTCTGTATCTTTGTTACTGTAAACTTCATACTCATTTTATATATTGGTATTTTCCTGCGTCACCTTTGCTGTTGTATCATTCGGAGGCGAGGCTTTTTTCTTCATGTCATTGTCTCACACGTACGGCACGACACAGGTAGACAATGTTTTGGTATGTGCTCTTTCACTTTCAAGTAAACTTACTGCCATGTTGCTTCCATCATGACGGAAACAATGGATGTTTCTGCTAAGGTGTTGTTCCTGCTCCACCGCATTGGGATACTCCATATTTTAAGCGAGCAACACCATCTTATTTTCCATTTGAGCGAAATTGGGTAGGCAAGAGATGTACGAGGGTAATCCCAAAAGTAAGGTCTCCTATTTTTTTATAAATACATAGACCTGTTTATTTCTACAATGGTTTACATCAGTTTACAGCTTGAACATTTAGCTACTTTTCCACATAATCACCGTTTCTATCGATGCATTTTTGTAGACGCTGTGGCAGTTTTTGTATGCCAATGTCGTACCAACTCGCCGCCATGCTGTTCAGAAAGTTGTGAACCTCTTCTTTCACCTCTTTGTCGGAGCTCAATCGCTTTCTGGCCAAATGTTCTTTTAACCTAGGGAACAGGTGACAGTCACTGGGACCCAAGTCAGGACTATAGTGTGGGTGGGTGATCATGTTCCACTGAAACTATTACAAGAGAGCAACGGTTTGCCGAGCGATGTGTGGGCGAGCGTTGTCATGGAGAATGTGTACGTCCTTGCTCAACATTCATCTTCTCCGGCTCTGAATTGCCCATTTGAGTTTTTTCAGAGTCTCACAGTACCTGTCAGCGCTAGTTGTGGTCCCAGTGATTCAGCTTCGACGAAGAGGTGAAAGAAGAGGTTCATAACTTTCTGAACAGCATGCCGGCGAACTGGTATGTCATGGTCATACAAAAACTGCCACAGCGTCTAAATAAATGCGTCGACAGAAATGGTGATTATATCGAAAAATAGCTAAATGTTCAATATGTAAACTGATGTAAACCATTGTAGAAATAAACAGGTCTACGTACTTATAAAAAATAAGAGACCTTGCTTTTGGGATTGCCCTCGTATATGATATAATTACTTATTTTCTTAAGTATGATGTGTGTACTAAAATGTAGTTGTCTTTTCTGTTTCATATCACGAGGAGAAGATCCTGGAAAGTGATCCAGGAATGTTCCACCGACGCAGAAACAGGCAGTGCGGGTCATTAATCACAAGTAACCGGCAGTTTGCGACGGCGAGAACATTGTGTCATCATTGTCAGCATCTTCTCTGAGCATTATTTTAAATTAATGTTTGAAATGAATTCATGTAAATACATCAGTTCATAGATAGTCTAGGGCATGTAATGATCTCTGTACGGTATTCCAACGTCTTGTAAATAAAAACAGCGTTATTTTAAATATCTGTTGACTGCCTCTGTTGAGTAGCGTATGATTCTATCAACGAGCAAGACAGGAACTATTTCAATTTGACTGATTTCGGAATAACATTGTAAAACTTGTGGTTGATACTTATGCACAACTGAAAAGACGATCTTTCATTTGAACGCTGTTTTGAAACTTATTAGAGAGCAAGTTATTTTTGTAAATATTAGTCACGTCGAAATATATACTGAAAACTCAGTTGTTCGACACGAAGTAACTCAATTAAGATTCTGAACTCTTAAAACTAGTGAAAACTTTATTTCTTTAAAGTGGTTAACTGAGAACAAAAGAAGTTAATTGTTTTTTAATTTTATTGCCTGAGTGGAAGTTTCATCTTGGTGATAATTCAAGTGTAATCTCAGAACAGTATGATTACGCGTAATTTACCTCCAGCAATGCTATCTGTGGAGCATACTTACTTATTAACAGTTTCTGACTGGATGTGTTTGACGACAGGTACAGAAGTTTAAAAGAGTAACAAATGTTACTTTCTCATCAAATATACTAACTGACAGAGGAAAACAGTTTAAAGTGACACATTTCGATGATATGCGACTGTGCTGTCAAATAGCATCAGTGTCCCAGCGAATTAAATGACGCGATGTGTCATCGGTTTAGTCAAACAGGAAAAGCAAATCTTACGCGTTGATGATGATTTATTTCAAATTTAAAAGACAGTCAATTCTGAACTAGGCAGACTAAACGGTCCTGCTATATACAAACAGAACTGGAATTCATTTTCCAATAAGAAAGATATAAACTAATTACGAAGAACTTTTCATATGAGGCGTGGCACAACCGATCATCACGGTCATTTATACCAACGAAAGAAGCTTTTTGAAGAAAATCAGTTAATTTATAATCATCCAGAGAAAGAATACAATGTCTTATCATATATGGAATACAGTGGTCTGACTGCGATTATTGAAGACAGGAAGGCATTCAGCTATCCAATCTAGAGAGTACGCATTTGGTGGAGTATGTCATCGGGCTAGTGTTTGGATGGACCACCTCAGCGCCCACAAACTCCTGATGAAGTGGCTGTCCGCCGTCTCCACATCGCCTCCGGAGCTGTCCAACTGCCTCTCGCGGAGCGATACTATGGTCAAAAACTTCTGAACGACGGCCCCGTCATTCCAGAATTTAGACAAGAAAGTAGAGCCATGGGTTTACTAAGGCGCATGCATGGAACAGCACTTCTTAGCCTACGACATTCCAGGAAATACTCAGCAGCGCGCCTTCTTTCTGGCATACGCAGGCCCAGGCATTTACCATATTCTGCAACTTCACCCAAAGGGGGAACCCCATGTTCTGCTCTACACACTTCCTTTGAAACGTGTCTACACATTATCAGAGCTTTTGAACAGCCTCTCAGGTCGTGAACCACCCTGCAGGAACCATCACAAGTGTTCTCCCACCGATTAACGCACCGCCATGCGTCCAACTCAGATCGGATTCACGCACTCCACGCAAAGACTCAGCGGCCAGGCACAACTCTCAACAGCTCCCTTCTTGCAGCTTGTGTTTCATCAGTCACAAGAGATACTAGTGCCAATACTAGCACGCTGTGTGCACCTCTCGTAGGAAATCCAGGCATAGGGCCGAAATGTGCCACGCAGCACTCAAAAGGAATTCGACTGTGCATGCATGGACTCCTAAGGGGTGGATGACAAGACAGATCTGTTCCCGGACATATCCTACACCCAGTCTGTGCTTCCCCACTCAACGGAATCTCTGTTATCTACAATAGTTGCAAATACACACAGGGTCTTCTGCAGCCATCATAGATTGGCAGTCTTATTATTCTGTAGGGTCCCCTTCAACATTTTAACTTTCCATTCCATAGTTACAGTAATGGCGTCATTGAAGTTAACAGTCGAGTTACAGCCTAAGTTCAGTACCGTTCAACCACTCTCACAGCCAGGATTTTGGTCGTCGACGCTGCTAGAGCCATCAGTCTCTTGAGCTTGCATCTATTCAACGCTCTTGGCTTAGAAATCCACGACTGCCTCCCATCATCAAGACACTGGTGGCTAACCCCTACCTAATAGACGTCTCTTCCAATTTCAGCTCAGTGCTCATGCAGTTCTCCTCAGGTGTCAAACATTCTCTTATCAGTGACCCAAAGTTCCTCAGAGCCAGAAATGTTCTCATCACGCCCAGATACAAACTTCGACTGAAGCTACTGCTATTGCAGGGTGAGAGTATTCTCACTCCCATTCGCAACAGGTAATGGGACGCCCCAAAGTTATTATAGAAAAACCATTTGTGTGAACTTTAAGAGCACCATCAATGCCCAATCTTTCATAGATGCTTATTCTATTCCCAAGTTAGAGGACATAATGAATCACCTCACTGGTAGCAAACTGTATGCCAAGATTGACATCTGTGATGTATATCTCTAGCTTCCGCTGCCTGAGGATTCCTGATGCTTTTTAGCGGTCGATATTTCTGTTGGTATGTTTCATCATAATAGACTTGCCTTTGGCATTGCCAGTGTTCTCAGGACTACCTTGAGCACCTCACCAACAGACTGTCAGTATAATGAGGCAGTGCAGGAATGTCTGGCCTACATCAATAGCAGCCAGCTGAAACTAGAGGTGGGGCAGCCCAGTTGTTACTGTAAACTTATTCCACATGCAGCAAACATTGTATAACCATTACACCACCTCTTACACAAAAATGTTCGCTAGTAATGGACCCCAGCATGTCATAATGCCTTTCATGACTTGAAACACTGCCTTCTCCACTCCACATGCCTCACAGCAAATGGAATCACCAAGTCCTTAATCTTGGCAGCTGGTGCATCAGACTATGGGTTGGGGGGTGATCCTTTCACATGTGGCCAATGGCGTGAAGTGATAAACTGCATTTGTGTCTAACACTCTCTGCTGCACACTGTAACTAAATTAAGGTAGCAAAAGAAGCCCGAGCAATCATATTTTGCATTAAAAGTTTCATGACTATTTCTATGGCCACCATTTCATACTGTTCAGGGACCACTAGCCCTTTTAAAGTGTTGGCGGATATTCTGACCACAAGTAGACACTACATTCAGTGGTGAACTGTTTTTTTTCATGTTATAATTATGACTTCCAGTACTGTTCGACAAAAAACATTCTCATGCTGACCTCCTCTCATGTCTACCCCCACGCCAGGATCCTACCTTCAATGCATATCACAAAGTAAGCTCCCACATGTACCCTGCTTCCAAGGTAGCCATGGCCAACCTATCACTGGACACAAAGCTCACTGTGTGCCCACACCACCAAGGACCCTGGGACCCACGATGTATTCCACTTGGTGCCATGTGGTCGGCTACCAGGCAGCAAGCAGTTGTGACACCTGGAGGTCCTGTCCTACTGCTATCACTGGACAGATATTTCCAACCTCAGTGATGTGTTCCTGGTCCAGTGAGTCAATGGCCACACCAGGGTCAATCCTGGCAGGCCACCAGAACTGGAGTGTAGTGCTCACTAAATGTGTAGCCTGCCAACATGTCTACTGATGGGGCATGGACAGAGCGATTACCGACATCGTCATCTCCTGTCCCACCTTCCAGAGCAAGCTGGCCACCCTTCCATGTCGTTTTATTCTTTGGCCTCACACTTATGGCCCCTGGTCCCAGCTGCACCTGGATTTCACATGTCTCTTCGTGATGTACTCCTGGTTAATCGTCATAGGTACCAGTATTGGGTTACCCTATGTGTCATGCATGTCTACTACATTCACAGGGCAGACCATTTAAAACTAATCACACGTTTTGTTTTCAACTGAAGGGCTCCCAGGACCTATTGTCATAGATAACAGCCTTCAATCTGCTTTCACTTTTTTTTTTTACTTTCTACATAGCAAGTGGCACAGTGCTGATATATAATGTGTCCCTTCACCCTGCTATGGTCTAGCCCAACTCTTCACCCATACCCTTATATATCAGCTATCTGAGCTCCACTCCCATCATCCTTTGGATGAGGCCCTGACATTCTTTCTGCCTTCTTATTGTTCCGCTCTTCGTGATGGGTCGACCCCAGCAGAAGAGCTGCATGACCAGTCATGTCACTTAAAATTGTCTGCCAATCATCATACTAGCGTCCACCTCTTTACATGGCAGTCCAGCCTCCACCGCTTCCCTCTCAGGGGTAACAAGTCTGTGTCAGAGGCTGGCAGCATTGGTTTCCTGTAGTCGTTCCATTCTTCTGAGAGGGGGGGGGGGGGGAGATTGCTGAGGTGACACTTCAAAGTAGCACAGTCTGCTGTAAGCACATTAACCAACTGCCTCGCTGTGGTCATCCTCGTGGGTCCTGTAGTCTATTGTCATCTTCTGCTCCAGGGGTGGAGTCCTCCACAGTACCCATCCCGAAGCTGCTGGCCGATTGCAGCTCCAGCCTGTGACTATCTCCTTGGAGTGGCCCTCAGTTGCTTCACACGCCATACCAGCGCCAATACTGATAGAGATGGGCCTCAGCTTCTCTCCCCCCCCCCCCCCCAGCCAACCCAGCCACCAGTGTGGACCCAGCCCCTATCAGGGAGATTAGGATGTGCTACCATCTCTTATCTCTTTGGGGGCGGGTGGAGGGGAAGGAATGTTGTGTCAAGGTCTTTTACTTGCTCAGTCAGCAGCCAAGAACACGGGTGGGTTAAGCAAGCATGGACCTTGCAGGGGACAGTTCTGAAGACGACAGACAAGGGATATAGCGTTCCATCCAGGCCACCAAGCAGCATCCCTCGGACCATTTTCTTCTCCATAGGCCACTTGAAAAAAGCAGCATCTCTAGTATCTGACACCTGGGCGTGTTTGTGTCGGAGCCCGGGCTACGTTCAATGAGTCTGCTCTGAGTGAGGTTTTTGGGCCAGGAGCTGATTGCGAAAGCATTTCCACACTCCGGATCTCACTCTGACACTGGCACTACGACGGCGACTCAAGATCTGACAAAAAAGAATAAGAGTTCACTTACAAATAAAAATCGTTTTTCAAGACCAGTTGCTGACTCTGAACTGCTTCTTTAGACTGTGGCAAGTATATCAAAACTATCAATTCGTGGGTGATGAGCAGTTAGAAAGGCAAAACTGGGGCGCTACTGCTCAGAAATGTATTTGTCCGGAGCAAGAAACGAAAGCAGAATCGAATGGTTCCAAATAATTCATAAATTTGAGATGACCACCTCTAACTGGACGTTCGTAGTAAGCGCAGGCCTCCATTATTATGTTTGTCCCAAACATCTTACACGACATTTTCGAACGGAGTACTAGAACGCGCCTGTGGTAAGCTGCTTGTCAACTGCTACCGAGCAGATGAAACGTCTCGCACGTAAAGACACATATAATGATCGAAAAACACTCATGCACTGGTCCACCTTGGCGAATGGTTTCTTAGAAAGATTCTATTGACTGTGAAATTTGTGATATCGGGCTTATATCGAGATCTACCGACAGTGTTTGTTTTCACCCTCCATCAGCGGATGGAATAACAAGGGATTATCTTGATACACTCCGTATTTTCTGTCATACAAATGCTGTAGCTTGCGGGCTGCAGGTGGAATGCGGCAGCAATAAAATTCTATTGCTGCCAACCGGTCTCTGCCCGATGGGGTGAGATGAATAACAAAGAAAATTCAGATTGTAATAAATACATACGCAATAGCAAGGATGTCTCTGATCTCGGATTTCTGCTACATGAACATAAAAGTTTTCTGGATACGCTACGGTGTCATATTGTAAATAACTAAAAATGATGGAGTACAACAATCAGCGTTCTTTCCTTTCAGGCTTTATTAAACGAAATCTAGATTTTTTTCTAGTGCTAGTCATTATCAAAGTAGTATTTCAGAGCTTTATTATGTCAATCTATTGTTGTTCGGGTGCCTGTCACACATCATTCGTAAATAACTATCAGTGGTGAAACGAACGTTTGGGCCACGGCTACAGTGTCCTTATTCTGGGTCTACTGTGTTTGATAGACCCTTCTGTAGGCCACTGTAACCGTGGCCAAATCTTTGGTTTCATCAGCGATAGTTATTTGCAATATGAGGCAGTAGTGTATCAAGAAAACTTTTATGTTAACTGACTCTGGCCACGGAATCCTATGCGGTTATATTCTCCTATGTTACCTTCTCGTAAGATCTTATAGTAGCCTGTCTCCATATTCTACTCCTCTTTGTGCAAAGATGATCATTTACGCTACTTAAAAGTAGTTTAAAGTTTGTAGAAGTTGCACCAACATGAAAGACAGATGAACATGATAAAAAAGCTTTAGAAGAACATTCAAATAGTTATTAGAATTACAATTTATGATGTGACGAAAGATCAAAAAGAAGTAAGACTCTTTCTCACAGTGAAAGTAAAATTACGTTCTACTTCAATTTCAAAATAACATCTTCAAATATTTATCGAAAATTGTGAAAATCGTTGTATCGGGGGACGTATTATCGCCGGCTTATATTAACATGTTTTAGAAAAAATATCGATATATCGATATTTTATCTTCAGGGCTAACAGGCAGTCTCTGCTCCTGCAAAGAACTAGGGCATAATTCTGGCTCATTACCTTCACTGAACTGAACACACAATTACATTCTGTAAGAAGGTGTCAGTGTCACTTCTCTCACTACAGAAATATAAAAAAGTACTTCCTTTCGAGCCTGAAATGAAGCTTGTAGTCACTTATACTCGACTATAGTAATGCTATTATCCAGGGAGTATCATACGAGAGCTCACTCAGATTGGAACTGGCGATGAATGCTTGTGCACAATGTTTTTGTGACATTCGCTTTTTCGACCGTATCACTTCTACCTTCGAACAAATATCATGGGTACGTGGTAATAAGCGTAGAGATTATTATACCTATGCTTGCTCCACCGTCTTTTCAATCACTGCGCTCCGTCTTATCTATCGTCAACTTTTACACTACTGTGGAAACAGCACAGCAGAAACATCTACTCTCAGGACAGTAAAATCCTCTCTGTACCAGTACAAAGCACTGCCATATTCTCTAAATCATTCTTCTCATCAGGAACCCGACACTGAAACAATCCTCCACCAAAATTAGAAAAAAACAACCATCTATCCTACACTCATATACGCAGCTTAGTCTCGCAAATTCCCTGTACCCCACAACTCCTACCACCACGCCCTCCCTCCCTCTCTCTCCTGTCAGCAGAGTTCTCCATTGTTTCCGATCTTCTACTGTCGCTGTCCTTTCAGTCCTCTCCTTCATCTACAATCCTTTCACCTTGATAACTTTAATCATTGGCTCAAATGTACTGAAATAATTTATATAAATCCTTACGCCATTCACCATTATCATCATTATCATTATTATTGTTAGTGCCAACTGTTACCATTATTACCATTATCATTGTTAATATTATTTGAATATTATTACGGCGAGTTTTGTGTGAAATCTTTGGTATGTGTTGTTCCTGGTCAACCGTGAGAGAGAGCCTTAAGGCCCTAATCATCTCAGGCTAAATAAGCAATAAATAAATAAGTAGATCTATCGTACCTTCCTAGCATTCTGCCAATAGTACGCGGTCTGCATTTCGCCCTTCCCACAGTGTTTTCTGGGTGGTGGTTCCAGTTTAAGTTGTACGTAATTGTAGTCTACAGGTATTTAGTTGAATCGACGACCTTTAAATCTGTGTGATTTATCGCACACCCGAAATTTAGCGGAATGTTTTTGGTACTCATATGAAGAGTTTCACACTTTTTATTGTTCACTGTCAATTGTCTGTTTTCGTAGCACGCAGATTATTTTTTGAATCGCTTCTTAATCGTTTTGACTGTCTGATTTTGCTGTGTAATTATGAAACATACTGTCTATTCGTCCGTAGTCCCTACGTAGGGTTCTGGAGACTCGGTTTGCCGTCTCGTTAGCCGCAGTCCATTTTGCAGGGCCAAGCAAAGAGACTGCTAGTACGATCGCTGCCATTCTTTTGTGCTGATGTGTGCGCTCTGTACCGCCTACAGTTCAGAACTGTGTGTTCTGGGGTTCCTATTTCCCCACAACAGACAGTCGTCTGCAGTGTGAATAGTTCGTTCTAGATGATGACTACTTCGCCGGGATCGGTTTTGCGCAGCCTTTATGAACCACAAGCGGGGCCCCTGTATAGAGGAAGAACTGTGTGAATCGCGCGACGCAGTGACAGACGTTAACGAGTGAGGCGGCTACGCCACTGCGCTATGTCCGAGTCCTAATTGTCAGCGTGTTCCTAACTAGACCTAGCCACAGACGCAGCGGCCGTCTGGGGCTGCATTCCGGGACGGAATAATGGAGCAACCTCGCACTACTCACTCACTCACTCACACACACACACACACACACACACACACACACACGGACGAATGCGCACGCGCCGGCAGCCTCTGTAATTTACGTTCCGGGCGCAATGATTGATGTTTCCTCGTCTCGGATTCATTGCCGGGGGCGAACTTAATGAACATCGGGGCGCCGAACGCCTGCTCGCCGCTTTAAGAGGTCGCGTGCGTGGGTGGTTGGGGTGGGGGTGGGGGGGTTTCGGAAAGGGGAATGGGGGGCGCCAGGCCTCAAAAACACGCTGCGGCGCCCAAGGAGTCGCCAATTGTTCATTAGGGGAAATAATGCGACCACAGCCGCCTATTGAATACCGCTTCTTCCACTCGTCCGACCCCATTCAGAGAGGCCACAAAAGCCCCGCGCGCAACGTGCATGTGAATGAATGGAAAGTCACTTAAGAAGCAGAAGAACCTTATTATTTTCTTTTTCACTTACATACCTTTTTTCCCTCCCGTTTTCTTCCTCCCTCTCTCTCTCCTCTTCCCCGCTTTTACTTGCCCGAGGACGGAAGGCCGTATTATTTGGACAGGCAGCGCGGCGCGCGCGGCCGCCTCTGCAGCCACAATGCTGGCAACGATGTGAAGCTCAGATTGTGGGCGCGAATGTCATTACGCCCTAACATAGCTCCCTTCCCCCCCCCCCCTCCACCACCTCGTCCGCCCCCGCGCCGCGCCCACCGCCCTCCTCTCCGCTGTTTCTTTTGAGCCGCTGTTCCGCGGCTCGTCCGCCGCCGAGAATAAATACAATGTCGTCGGCCTCCGCCCACAGAGTCTCGCGCGCGCCAGCGCTAATATCACCGTCGTGGACGGCGAGATGCGACGCGGCGCTTTCGCCACAAAAGAACCTCCCACTGTAAATAAAAATTATTCCCCGTAATGCGCACTGCGGGGAGCGCACGGCGGACAGAAAAAGGGCGCCGCGTTATCTATTCCGAATTTCTCTTGAAAAGGTCGAAGAACATCTTTCTGTAGGGAAAGTCGCCCGTTTTTGAGAACGTGTCACATGACGAAACCCTCATTTCTGAACAAAAGGCAGAAAGGAAAGGAGCGCCGCTCGGGAGGCCAGTGCCTCATTGTGAACAGCGCGCCGGCAACGTCGGGCTACAATTGGTTGCCTTTCAGTCGACACCCGCCGTCACACTTTTGTCGCGAGTCTTTCAACCAGCTGATAACGCAAGCGTCTGCTAGCGGGTAGATAAGGCGGCGGCACCATGCTAGTCTCGGCGGAGCGTAATTCTGTAGACTTTCTACTGGACACGTGCTCCACAGCGACAACATCGCGAACGAGTGTTTGCTCTGCCTTGGCGCTAAGAACCGACTAAAACACACTGCGATTCAATACATGCTAAGCTGAAGCTACGAAGAAATAAAATAAAATAAATCCGTACATGTGCACGTTAAGACTCACGCTCTGAGGGTTTCATACAATCTTACCACGCATGCAGATAATAACAGTAATAATAATTTCATGTGACTCAAGGGCCAGTGCTGGTCTTGAAAGTTATTTGCTCTGACTCTATCTTTCGTACGCTCGTGAGCATTAAAATGTTTGCCTGCTTTTTACTCAAAACTGAGTGTACTTCCGTCATAAAAAGGTTGAACTGAAATTACTATTGCGAACAGCGTGTCTCAGTGCACACATTTATATAAAGACAGAGATAATTAAACCAAAACGGCTATTCAAAACCCACTACCAAAATCAAACTGTGCACTATCCACAAGAATTCAAACACTGAAATTACGTAGCAACACTACGAAACACACACTGTTCACTGGCCCATTAAAACTCTGAATTACAAAGAAAATGCTCACACTTTGCGCAATGGAAACTTGAGATGAGAAACGAAAGACGGAAAAAAACGAAAAGAATCTCACCTGAAAAATTTCAGTGTAATCAGCAGCAACAGCACAACATGAAGAAATTGCACCAGCCGAAAAGATGCTAAAGTAAAACTAAACTACTGGGAGAAAGATGAGGACGATTTTTTCATACTAAAAAGCTTCTCACTTTAAATGATAAATACTAACCCGTTCACTATAAACTCTTTGTTTTAAACTCTTATGTCACAAGAACATAAAACTAACAGAAAACTAAAAACATTACTTTCTTTACGAAGTCCTACAAGGCAATGCCTTTGAGATTATACAGATTGAAATGAATCGAACTAAAATGACATAAACTTAGGTGGGAAAGCGTACTGTTCTATCGCAGGAATCACCAACATAATAAGTACGCGCCAGAAAACTTATTATCTTAAAGCCACATCCATAGTGCAAATCCATTCTCTCTGCTCCACAGATGCTGTATCTGTAAGTCCTTCCATCAGATTAATAATTGCTAACAACTTTCTTCAGCAAAATCCTCCTCCAATATGCACTACGCTAAGGCTTCTGTCAGTTAACTCCACGTCCAACACTCGACTATTCTCCTCTCTACAACTGAGCCAAGGATACAAAAGTTCAGAGATACTACTGTCAGTACCGTAAGTTGACTGCCTCACTCTCGCAACATGAAGTTTCCACTCATCCTGACACTATACCCAAATAAATGTCCAGTGCACTTTATATGTCCACCATTCAGTATTACCTAATGAACGCCATTTCGGAGACTTGTGTCTCTCCAAACTACCTCCGGTACCAAACCGGAAAAGGGGTCCTACTTGTTTCTGGTGGCTCCTCACACAGCTGAGAGGCGAAGATTAGGTGGAACCGGAGACTCAAAACTTCGTGTTGTGACCGAGATTAGAACCCGCAACCTACCAGTTTCCTACATTCTCTATACCGCTAGAGCAGCAGGCTCGAGATTTGTACAGGTACATCTGTAGGTTTTGATGAGCGAGTTTGGCGGTATCGAAATATGTGTCATAAATCACAGTATCGTTTGACTGCGTTGGCCTAGAAGCTCCAATTTTCCACAAAGTCCGCCCACCTTGTTATCCGGCATAAATTTCAGTTTGATACTGAAACATCCCCTTTGAAAAATCAATGAATTACGGTGCTGGTAAACCCCTTACGTTATTTGATTTTCAAACAGCTGAGCAGAACTGAACGTATTCAGACATTTCTCTCTTTACTTATTCTGATCATCACTGAACTGACACACAATATTTTTAGCGCAACGCAATCTGACTTTCAATAATCCCTACAAAAGAATGGCCCTGACTAACAATAACCTATACCTTTCATGAATCACTTACCTCACAAAAATCTTCATTACTCGAACTACTGCAATACAACGAGCGCAAATACTGCCAACTAAATAAAAGATTCTAACTACTGAAGGCACTAACTACTGATAGGCATACTTAGCAAATGAAAGATTTTGATAGAGAACAAACAATGTATTTACCTTAATAGTGTTCAAAAGTCATTATATATATATATATATATATATATATATATATATATATATATATATATATATATATATATATATCAGTTCGTGACATCCAGTCTTAAAAATTTACTGTCTCTGATGGACACACGTCCAGATCATCCGCTCTCAAAACTCCGCCATCTCTCTCCCCACATCCACCACTGCTGGCGCCTCACCTCCAAATGCGCAACGCTACGCGCTGTTCACATCCAGCTGCCCAACACTACAATAGCAAATATTCCAACAATGCAAACCAGCCACAGACTTCACACAGCACAGTCAGTGATTTTCATACAGAGCGCTACATGGCGTTACCAACATAAAAACCTAAACAGCCTACTTACAATACCTCTATCCGTTCTTGAGAAAAAGGGATTTTAATAGGCGGACAATAAAGAGATCCTATAAGTGTTCCGTTGTAAGTGACGTGCACTTAAGTGGTGTTATGAAATGAGTGGAGCCCTGAGCTATATCCAGATGGCTAGAAGAGCCAGACGCAAATGGAAATGCTATTTGACATTAAAATCAAAGTAAAATATTGGGCCGCCACCAGCCCTAGCCACACGACAAACAGGAGGTTCGACTGAGTTGGAAAATTAATTAATTTAGTCATAAGAAAAAACTCATAAAAGAGCATTCATTGTAATTTCACCCATAAAAAATGGGATGTAATTATTAATACGATCCAGCGATTGTTCACATGAATCAAATATTAAAATAAAGTAAAAAGTGTGTGAACACTGTGAATAAGAGCAGCTTGCAGCAACATCCCTGGGAACAAGATCTATCGTAAAGAATGTATTTTAAATAAAAAGGGAAGACTATTTATTGGACCTGTGCACATGGAAACTCTTTGGATGTGCTAACAAGGAAACTACAAGGTAAATGGCGTAGGTAAAGGAGACGTAACATCGGTTCACTGCATAAGACTTGAAACAAAATTATTTATTTCTTGACACATCGATATAAGACATCCATATAACTGCTGTTGCCTGGTAACTACGTACGATCGCTTGTGAAGTGCTATACGATTCACAACAGAACCTCTTGATTTAGAATCGCGGTCGTAATTAGAGGGGGACGAGAAAGCTTTAATACTCGCATTCAGACCCACATTCACTCAAAGAACAGCAAGGACGGCCCCAACTCCAACATGCAACGAAGCTAGCAGGTTTATTCCGCTGTGTTGGGAAATGATTAAATAAAAGAGTAAATCTGAACATCACAGTTGCATTTAAAGCTGAACCTCGGTTTGGAGAAACAGCCTCAACGAGGGCCACACATACACGCTTCCGCGCTTGACATGAAATCACAAACCCCAAACGCTACTGTATAATCTGGGCGGGATATATGTAATATTCAAAAATCTGAGCAGTAAGTAAACTCGAGGACAGAGGCAGGGAGCCACAGGAAAGTTGGGCTCATAGTTAACCCGCGTGCCCACGTGGTTCGCAGAGACACGATTTATACGTACCGTGGCCAAATTTTAGCAACATTAAACCACACAGCCGCCATCAATTAACATTTTACAGAGGACACATTTGAATAGACAAAGGGTAATGGCAGAGGGCCAACAAACTCTAATATTCACAAATCAGAGCTCGTACGTAAGCGTACATATAAGCGTTTTTTCTCCCGTCCCATCAGGTGGAACACGAAGGAGGACAATTAACAGTACTACAAGGTACGCTCCGCTATGCGCCGTATGGTGGCTTGCCGAGTATACGTGTATGTTTGTACATGTATATTTGTAAGGCTATTCGTAAGGATACTTTTGCGGTTCATTTTACTGTATATGTAACTAACGGAGAAACCTAGTGTTGCCCAGGTATTTATTTACAGCAGTGCGTCGACGCCCGAACACTCAGCGTCTGGCCTTGTGGTTAATGTCTGTAACGTCAAATCGCGTAAACCATGTGTCGTACAGTGATGTAATTTTATAGGTACATTCAGTGGGATATTTGGCTACTGTGTGCAAAGCGTGTTGCAGATGGAGTTAGTAGCAACGACGTAATGACTTTAACCCTCATGCGCCAATGCCACAATTCTTCACGCATCTCACTCTTTATGGAATTATATCTCCTGAACTATTTGTCGTACAATGATACAATTTTGCACTTATATTCAGTGGTATATGTGCTTACTGCCCGTAAAATTTGTCGCAAATACAGTTAATAGTAAAGAGATAATAAATTATAACGTCATAGCTCATGGTGTACTTTTACTGCATGAACAGCTGAAGATTAGAAAGCAGCAAACATTTTACTTTTCATCATTCTGTAGGGCTTGTCAGCGAGAAAAATTTCGTAAAGATTCGAAATTATGCGAAAGTCTGTTGCAAGTCGCTAAATACTCTCATTCACTAATATTGGATGGATAAATCCTGGGAATTCAATCGTCTCGGGCTACGCTTCTTTTTCACGCCCCACTCCCACGCCTTTGATAGTTTGTAGATTGTTCTTACCGCCGCCAATGATTTCGCCTAAAAGCAAGGTATTTGTGTATCAAGATTGGTTGAAACTGGTTCATTGGTTTAGAAGGAGACAAGTAACACACACACACACACACACACGCGCATCAAATATTCTCACTGTCTGGTAAATAGAATTTAAGTTCCTTGGGTAACTCGGTATAACAGGAGGTTAAATGGGACGATTTTTTTCCCTCGACATTCGAGTTTATTCATGTAGAAAGTTAATACAAAAATCTACTTGCACACTACACTGAAATTTATGATTTAAGTAAAATAAACGTCACAACATCAAATCACGTTTATGAGATACCGCAGTCAATAAACTCTTACATTTTATTGTCTGAGTTTCAGTTGTGGCAAGTCAGGTACGGGTCATTTTGGACACATTTTGAGCGAGACAATATGTTGCACTGCGCTCAGCGTACCCGTCGTGGGGCACGTCTTGATTGTGGCCCGAGTTTCAAAAATTTAAAGCATCCCAATATTCATCTTTAGCACTATAACGTGAAGGTAAAGGATCTCGTCCTATACAATGTTTCCAGGAAGTAAACCTACATACCTGTATATTTGACATACGTACTATTCTTCCACATAATCTGATATTTTTTCTTTGCCTACTCGTTTTGATTGTTCTGCTTCTATCCTTCCTTTCACAAGGCAGCTGGTTAAAATTCTAGATTCAGTTTTTCTTCAACAGGTTGATTTTCGCCGCTATTCGATCTTGGGGTGTGCCAATAGACTGAGCGGACTGCGTTACAGCGTAACAACGTGACTTGGGGATCCATTACATAAATTCCTACAGCACGACCCTGCTGAAGCACAATGCATCGCATTGGTGCAATGTTGTTACAACAGAAAAACTCTAAACATATTATGTGTCAGTACTACAGAGCGGTGACACCTCTGCATGAAGTCAGGATAGCAGTTGGGTCTGAAGGGTCTGTGGCACTAGTAAACCACTGTGAAAGTTCAATTATTTATTAACCATGTTTAGAGTCGTCTTGTTCCTGACTGGCCAGATAGCCGATGCCTCATTCAGCTGCTTGTTAGACTGTAACGACTGCATGTGTCCTTATTCCGCTATATTCTCTTAACAGGCTCTCAACTGGTGTGTAACTTCTCTGATACTGGTTCTTATGAAATAGGTTCAGTTTATTTCGGCATCTCTTACGAGCTAACGAATATGCGTGTCATATTTCCGCTATGTTTCTGTCCCGTGCTATTTTCTGCTGAGCTCGTCTTCTCTCTCTCTCTCTCTCTCGGCGTTGTGTTGTAAGATGCAGAGGCCCGACCTACTTGCGACATACTGCTTGTTTCCTGGTTCTGTCTACCTCTGGCGACACACCACTTTGCTTGTAGCATGAGTTTTAATAAAATTTTCTAATTTTTAACCCATTACTATTCTGTGTCATAACAGTACATAGTTTAAATATACAGTGTTTACCTAAAACTGTTTTGGAGCTACGCGGTACATTTTTAAGATAAAAATCTAGTCCCAACATAAATTAAAAAAATTTCGGTATAGCAATTCTACACACAGCAGCAGCAGCGTAGCAGGAATTGGAAAGATGGCAACAATGAAAGTCTCGTCATTCGATCCGGAAAGTAATATTTGTACCAGCCTTCACGGCAAATGCACTGTAACATGAAATCCTTGTCACATCATATTTCACTCTACCGTACAAGATTTTACACACTAATGCATATCCCTAGGTTATTAGTCTCGTGTCTCCTCTGAGAACCTGAAACAGATACTACTCAAAAAAGAAGATTAATGACGTTTAATTTATCAGTTTACTCTAGTGCCACATGTCTTGCAATTCTTTCTATGCGATGTCACTTGGGGGCTTGCTTGCCAGACATGTTTAACTATAACTCTGAATGTGAATTATTACCTGAATGCTAGTATTCATTATAGATTGACAGTGTGAAATATCCTGTACTTGAAAAATTCACATGGTACAAGTACGAGGTGCATTCAAGTTCTAAGGCATCCGATTTTTTTTTCTCCAGACTGGAAAGAGATAGAAACAGGCGTATTGTTTTAAAATGAGGCCGCGTTCATTGTCAATACGTCCCAGAGGTGGCAGCACCGTAGGCAGATGGAATTTTACCGCCAGCGGCGAGAATGAGAACTGTTTTAAATACTTAAAATGGCGACGTTTTCCTTACTTGAACAGCGTGCAATCATTCGTTTTCTGAATTTGCGTTGTGTGAAACCAATTGAAATTCATCGACAGTTGAAGGAGACATGTGGTGATGGAGTTATGGATGTGTTAAAAGTGCGTTCGTGGGTGCGACAGTTTAATGAATGCAGAACATCGTGTGACAACCAACCGAAACAACCTCGGGCTCGCACAATCCGGTCTGACGACATGATCGAGAAAGTGGAGAAAATTGTTTTGGGGGATCGCCGAATGACTGTTGAACATATCGCCTCCAGAGTTGTCATTTCTGTGGGTTCTGTGCACACAATCCTGCATGACGATCTGAAAATGCGACAAGTGTCATCCAGGTGGGTGCCACGAATGCTGACGGACGACCACGTGGCTGCCCGTGTGGCATGTTACCAAGCAATGTTGAGGCGCAACAACAGCATGAATGGGACTTTCTTTTCGTCGGTTGTGACAATGGATGAGACGTGGATGCCTTTTTTCAATCCAGAAACCAAGCGCCAGTCAGCTCAATGGAAGCGCACAGATTCACCGCCACCAAAAAAATTTCGGGTAACCGCCAGTGCTGAAAAAATGATGGTGTCCATGTTCTGGGACAGCGAGGGCGTAATCCTTACCCACTGCGTTCCAAAGGGCACTACGGTAACAGGTGCATCCTACGAAAATGTTTTGAAGAACAAATTCCTTCCTGCAGTGCAACAAAAACGTCCGGGAAGGGCTGCGCCTGTGCTGTTTCACCAAGACAACGCACCCGCACATCGAGCTAACGTTACGCAACAGTTTCTTCGTGATAACAACTTTGAAGTGATTTCTCATGCCCCCTACTGACGTGACCTGGCTCCTAGTGACTTTTGGCTTTTTCCAACAATGAAAGACACTCTCCGTGGCCGCACATTCACCAGCCGTGCTGCTATTGCCTCAGCGACTTTCCAGTGGTCAAAACAGACTCCTAAAGAAGCCTTCGCCGCTGCCATGGAATCATGGCGTCAGCGTTGTGAAAAATGCGTACGTCTGCAGGGCGATTACGTCGAGAAGTAACGCCAGTATCATCGATGTCGGGTGAGTAGTTAATTAGAAAGAAAATCGGAGGCCTTAGAACTTGAATGCACCTCGTAGAGTCGGTTTGCCACTGCCTTCATCAGAGAAACGGAAGATGTGTCATGTGTTCGTATGCGTGTTGAGAGATGAAGGATTATCCAATGTAAGTTCGGCATACACTGTTATCAGTACAAAAGAACATAAGAAGGGAAAGGGGAAATACGTCGAACTCATAGCCTACATCTCTCCATCAGTTAACAATGGGGACACCGAGCTTACATTAGCCACCTTGGACTGATCACCATTTTTTTGTATCCCGCCTGGAAGGCGGTACGTGGGTCTGCTCCTGTAATTTAGAGGGTAGGCCGAATATAGGAAGCTAGGAGGAGCAGGTGAGGTAGAACTCTCGGTACAGCAGTAAAGTTTAAAGCACCTTTACTATAGGAAGAATATGAATACATAACTTTGTACTGAGAATCACGTAGGTGCGAAGCCGGATGTATCGAAGCTTACAGAAGTTACTCAGGCAAAATCTATAGTAGCTCGCCCACTATGAAATACACTCCTGGAAACTGAAATAAGAACACCGTGAATTCATTGTCCCAGGAAGGGGAAACTTTATTGACACATTCCTGGGGTCAGATACATCACATGATCACACTGACAGAACCACAGGCACATAGACACAGGCAACAGAGCATGCACAATGTTGGCACTAGTACAGTGTATATCCACCTTTCGCAGCAATGCAGGCTGCTATTCTCCCATGGAGGCGATCGTAGAGATGCTGGATGTAGTCCTGTGCAACGGCTTGCCATGCCATTTCCACCTGGCGCCTCAGTTGGACCAGCGTTCGTGCTGGACGTGCAGACTGCGTGAGACGACGCTTCATCCAGTCCCAAACATGCTCAATGGGGGACAGATCCGGAGATCTTGCTGGCCAGGGTAGTTGACTTACACCTTGTAGAGCACGTTGGGTGGCACGGGATACATGCGGACGTGCATTGTCCTGTTGGAACAGCAAGTTCCCTTGCCGGTCTAGGAATGGTAGAACGATGGGTTCGATGACGGTTTGGATGTACCGTGCACTATTCAGTGTCCCCTCGACGATCACCAGTGGTGTACGGCCAGTGTAGGAGATCGCTCCCCACACCATGATGCCGGGTGTTGGCCCTGTGTGCCTCGGTCGTATGCAGTCCTGATTGTGGCGCTCACCTGCACAGCGCCAAACACGCATACGACCATCATTGGCACCAAGGCAGAAGCGACTCTCATCGCTGAAGACGACACGTCTCCATTCGTCCCTCCATTCACGCCTGTCGCGACACCACTGGAGGCGGACTGCACGATGTTGGGGCGTGAGCGGAAGACGGCCTAACGGTGTTCGGGACCGTAGCCCAGCTTCATGGAGACGGTTGCGAATGGTCCTCGCCGATACCCCAGGAGCAACAGTGTCCCTAATTTGCTGGGAAGTGGCGGTGCGGTCCCCTACGGCACTGCGTAGGATCCTACGGTCTTGGCGTGCATCCGTGTGTCGCTGCGGTCTGGTCCCAGGTCGACGGGCACGTGCACCTTCCGCCGACCACTGGCGACAACATCGATGTACTGTGGAGACCTCACGCCCCACGTGTTGAGCAATTCGGCGGTACATCCACCCGGCCTCCCGCATGCCCACTATACGCCCTCGCTCAAAGTCCGTCAACTGCACATACGGTTCACGTCCACGCTGTCGCGGCATGCTACCAGTGTTAAAGACTGCGATGGAGCTCCGTATGCCACGGCAAACTGGCTGACACTGACGGCGGCGGTGCACAAATACTGCGCAGCTAGCGCCATTCGACGGCCAACACAGCGGTTCCTGGTGTGTCCGCTGTGCCGTGCGTGTGATCATTGCTTGTACAGCCCTCTCGCAGTGTCCGGAGCAAGTATGGTGGGTCTGACACACCGGTGTCAATGTGTTCTTTTTTCCATTTCCAGGAGTGTAGTAGATGAAACGGTGGAGACACAAAGAGGCACGGTTAGCAGTGTTAGCAAAACAGTAACTGGCGAGAATGATCTAGCAGAAGTAACTGATTGGTGTGTGGAGATCGACGATCTGTACAAGGGCCTAAAGCAATGTGAGTGGGAGGATTTTAAGAAGGAGTATGAGGAAAGGAATCTGATTAGTGAAAAATGAGATAATAGGGACGTCGATAAGGTGACGTGGCCCAAAGTTGAAGAGGAGAGAGTAAACAGCGCCGCGCTGAGTACGCGTGCTGCCGATAGGACGATGATTAAAGATAGGAAGGAATTGGAGGATGAAATACTAAGCATTGATGAGGAAGTAACTTCTGTTAACGATCCGCCAACAGTACGAGCTGCTACCGGAAAGCACCGTGAGGAAGGAGCAGGTAATTACCTGAAAGTAATTGAAGTCCACGAGAATTACACGAAATATGAATTAACAGTAGATGTGAGTAAAGCTGATAATGAGAACGTTTTGCCGAAAGAGGATACCGAGTTAAAATCAAAACCTGACGAAAACGCAGAGGATAAACTTAGTGCCTGTCTCAGAAAAGCTTTTATGTTAGAACTTGAAAGCTATCCAGAATGGTCGGATTCTGACGATAGTTCAGATGACGAATATTTCGGTACTAGTGAAAATAATGGAAATATAGCTAATTGCGATATTGTATATATTGATGACGAAGTTTTAAAACAAAATCCAGATGTTGAGACTGAACAAAGAAAGAAAGATCCACCTGACGACTCAGTGGATATTTTGCAAAGAGTTCAAATAAGTAAAGACTTTGAACTCCAGAAACCTAGAAAGCCACCAGATATAAGTGGTTCACAGGTCAGGAACGTATCTTGGGACAATGTCACAGTCGCCCAAGGTTCGTTGTGGAAAAGAGAGGAAGGGGCATGATTTAGAGTCTGGGGCAAGTTTATATCGGAATTTGAGAATGTCATGAACACCTTACATCACGAAACTACTGGATTCCCACCGGAAGAAATTTTGTTAGACAGCAGAAGTAAAAGTTTAATTGAGGAAAAACTAGAGTTTCCGCCTTGTACAAGCTTGGGATTGAGTCAAAAGAAAGAATTAGTCAGAAATAGGGCAAAGCAAAAAGCAAATAATGCGTTCACTATGCTGTTTGTAGTAGCTTACCCGCACTCCTATTTTTTTTATTCATTATTTAACCTACTCCAGCATTTCCTCTATATGATTTTGTATTTATAACCCTGTATGCATCCGAACAGAAGTCTTGTTCATCCTGCCATCGAACTTCACTAATTCCCACTATATTGAACTTTAACCTATCCATTTCCCTTTTTAAATTTCCTAATCTACCTGCCCGACTAAGGGATCTGACATTCCACTGTCCGATCGGTAGAATGCCAATTTTCTTTCTCCTGATAATGACGTCCTCTTGAGTAGTCCCCGTCGGGAGCTCCGATGGGACAGTATTTTACCTTCGGAATATTTTACTCAAGAGGACGCCGTCATCATTTAACCATACAGTAAAGCTGCATGCCCTCCGGAAAAATAACGGCTGTAGTTTCCCCCTGCTTTCAGCCGTTCGGAGTACCAGCACAGCAAGGCCGTTTTGGTTAGTGTTACAAGGACAGATCAGTCAATCATCCAGACTGTTGCCCCTGCAACTACTGAAAAGGCTGCTGTCCCTCTTCAGGAACCACACGTTTGTCTGGCCTCTCAAGAGATACCCCTCCATTGTGGTTACACCTACGGTACATCTATTTGTATCGCTGAGGCACGTAAGCCGCCCCACCAACGGCAAGGTCCATGGTTCAACTTTACATATAATTTCAAATCTTTTCGGAACTTTTTCTCGGTGAAATCCGGCAAAAAATAAAGAAAGATGAAAAGTTCATCAGTCACTGCAGTGTCGCCGTTAATGCAGCAAAGCTTCAGCATCTGGCATGGCGTTATCAGCTATCACTTCCTTACTACTAACTCTATTCGCAGCACATTTTGCACATACACGACTGTTTATACCTTCAAAATTTAATCTTTGTACAATACTTATTTTAGGAGGTGTAACGTCATAAACAATGGGATGCGTGAAAAACTAGCTTTTTCTTAAAACGGAGGGCGAATTACCCGGACTACACACATGCGGTGTTCGATAACTAGAGTACTTAGCGGTTTCCAACAAAGTAAAACATAATTTCAAATATTTTCTAAAATTTTCTTGTTTATACGCTGAACGTAAAATATTTAACGCATTGATTCATTTGAAAAATAATCGGAATTTTGTAGAAGTTTTACACATGCGAGTTCATGTCTTTAAATAATCGACGGTTTACTGGTCTACCGTAATTATAATCCTGTTATATCTCCAAATATACAGAGTTTACAAGCTCTAGGGATTTATCGATGGGAGGATAAAGAACAAGAAAGGTGTAATGAACTTATGTCCGGAAATACATGTTTTCCATGCTAGAGATAATTTCTTCTATCATACGTTGTCGCAGAGACTGCGGTCTATTACGTGCTGTGCCATGCAGGCCACAGTTACTGTATTACTGAAAATGGTTCCCATGTGCCTCAAAGCATGCGTGTACGCGCCGTAGCATGTTCTGTCTCACACGTTCATATCGGCTAGGCTGCTTCCGAACAGTGTCAAAGGGACAATGAATACACTGCTCCATTGTCTCCAAATCTGCAATGGGCTCTGCATGCGCGATAGTTTTGAGATGATCTCATAACCAGAAATCGCACGGGTTGAGATCCGTTGAATGATCAGGCCATGCAACTGGAGTCCCTCGTCCGACCCGTCGAACAAAGGAGACACGAATGAAATGCAACTGCACGTTAACGGCGATGTGCGCTGGAGCAGCATCATGTAGCAGCCACATAACCCTTCGAATCATCAATGCACTTCTTCTAGCAGGGGAGGCAAAGTCACCCACAAGAAACGCCGATAGTTTCGGCCGTTAGGCAACGTGGAAGGAAGACTGGCCCCAAAATACGGTCACCAATTATCTCGCCTCACACATTCTGGTTCCACCGGTGCTGAAGATTCGCTGTCGCCATACCATGGGCGTTCCGCATACTATCCCACAGATGACTGTTACGGAAGTTGGAGATACCACTCAGCGTAAAAGTGGCCTCACCTATGAATAGGATGGATCACACAAATCAAGGAACTGTGGTTGCCTGGTGAAGAAACTGCTCACGACGTGGGAAATCTGTCGGTATTGTGCCCTGCACACGCTGTAAGTGATAAAGATAGTAATAATTGTCATGGAGAATATTCCACACAGTCGTCCGGCTTACCCTTTACTGGTGGGCCAACTGCCTCCAACTGACCCAGCGGTCGCCTCTCACACTGTCAGTCACATTTACTTCCAAGACTGGTGTCTGAACGTTTTGGATACGTCCTTCATGATTTCCTGCTTTCTGAAACGACCTTCTCTTAGACAAACCGCGAAACGCTGTAGCAAACATTGAATGCTGTGTTTGTAGTCGGCGGGGATAGGTCTTCTGATACAGCCTTCCGGCCGCGGTGGTCTAGCGGTTCTAGGCGCTCAGTCCGGAACTGCGCGACTGCTACGGTGGCAGGTTCGAATCCTGCCTCGGGCATGGATGTGTGTGCTGTCCTTAGGTTAGTTAGGTTTAAGTAGTTCTGAGTTCTAGGGGACTGATGACCAAAGATGTTAAGTCCCATAGTGCTCAGAGCCATTTGATACAGCCTGGCTGCCCGCCGCCCGTTGCCATTTGCCTTTCCTTAGTAAACACCACGTCGGCAAGCTCTCAATTCGAATATGGAACCATTGTGTACAACGCTGTATCACATCCACTACAAAGCGAGTCAGCAAGAAAAGAGAGTCGGACACAGCAATACCAATTATTATGGCAGGAGAGGGCATGACGTATGAGGAACAGTACCACCCTCTAGGAGAAAGCCGTACATACTATAACTGGGGCTGCATGGTACAGTGCGTACTAGACCGCAGTGTCTGTAACAAAGCATGATTGAATAAATGATATCTAGCATGGAAACCATGCATTTCCGGACGTAAGTGCATTAGACCCTTATTCTTCCGTATCATCTCATCGATCAGTCCCTAGAGATTGTCTACGGTTGAAAAAATCACTCTGTATATCCATATGGAATAGGACAAGAACAGCACAGGCCGGTAGGGTTTGAAGATCCTTAATAACTCAGCATCACATACCTAAAATAACAGCACATACATATGCACGAATACATCAGTTGCACTCCATCCAGTGTTACACTCTTCTTTCTCAGAGTTCGCGGTCAGTGTCTGCTTACATCCTATTCCCCATACCCTGTGGTTGAATCGTTACTGATAGTTACTGGTCACCATGTCACCGAAATTCTGCGTAGGCACAAATACGGAAGTTGGAGAGTGCGTTTTGTCTGCTGTAGTGTATACGTTAACTATCTAAAGAATCAAAATCGTGAATATCCGGAATTGTGTTCATTGCATCGACCTCAGAAGATGTCTCCCGCAGATGGAGACGAAACGTTAGGTGGAAATTTTATACTTTGACCACGGCCTCTCTGCCCAGAAGTTTCAACTGAGGACTACACCGGCCGTGAAAGCCTACATTGTAACATAGTTTAGTACCAAATGTCTACGCCGTCACTCATAGTTTATTGTTAATGGTGTGGTGCCGATAGCTACGATCCCACAACGTAGGTGCGCTCTCGTAGGTTGGCACTATGAAGGCGGACTAACAACGCCGACCACAGCGCCCTCTAGCCGACGCTGTGGAGCTCGACGAGCGCCGCTCCAGATTCACCCCATTTGATCACGAGCAGACGACCAAGCAACATTGTTTCTACACTCCTGGAAATGGAAAAAAAAAACACATTGACACCGGTGTGTCAGACCCACCATACTTGCTCCGGACACTGCGAGAGGGCTGTACAAGCAATGATCACACGCACGGCACAGCGGACACACCAGGAACCGCGGTGTTGGCCGTCGAATGGCGCTAGCTGCGCAGCATTTGTGCACCGCCGCCGTCAGTGTCAGCCAGTTTGCCGTGGCATACGGAGCTCCATCGCAGTCTTTAACACTGGTAGCATGCCGCGACAGCGTGGACGTGAACCGTATGTGCAGTTGACGGACTTTGAGCGAGGGCGTATAGTGGGCATGCGGGAGGCCGGGTGGACGTACCGCCGAATTGCTCAACACGTGGGGCGTGAGGTCTCCACAGTACATCGATGTTGTCGCCAGTGGTCGGCGGAAGGTGCACGTGCCCGTCGACCTGGGACCGGACCGCAGCGACACACGGATGCACGCCAAGACCGTAGGATCCTACGCAGTGCCGTAGGGGACCGCACCGCCACTTCCCAGCAAATTAGGGACACTGTTGCTCCTGGGGTATCGGCGAGGACCATTCGCAACCGTCTCCATGAAGCTGGGCTACGGTCCCGCACACCGTTAGGCCGTCTTCCGCTCACGCCCCAACATCGTGCAGCCCGCCTCCAGTGGTGTCGCGACAGGCGTGAATGGAGGGACGAATGGAGACGTGTCGTCTTCAGCGATGAGAGTCGCTTCTGCCTTGGTGCCAATGATGGTCGTATGCGTGTTTGGCGCCGTGCAGGTGAGCGCCACAATCAGGACTGCATACGACCGAGGCACACAGGGCCAACACCCGGCATCATGGTGTGGGGAGCGATCTCCTACACTGGCCGTACACCACTGGTGATCGTCGAGGGGACACTGAATAGTGCACGGTACATCCAAACCGTCATCGAACCCATCGTTCTACCATTCCTAGACCGGCAAGGGAACTTGCTGTTCCAACAGGACAATGCACGTCCGCATGTATCCCGTGCCACCCAACGTGCTCTACAAGGTGTAAGTCAACTACCCTGGCCAGCAAGATCTCCGGATCTGTCCCCCATTGAGCATGTTTGGGACTGGATGAAGCGTCGTCTCACGCGGTCTGCACGTCCAGCACGAACGCTGGTCCAACTGAGGCGCCAGGTGGAAATGGCATGGCAAGCCGTTCCACAGGACTACATCCAGCATCTCTACAATCGCCTCCATGGGAGAATAGCAGCCTGCATTGCTGCGAAAGGTGGATATACACTGTACTAGTGCCGACATTGTGCATGCTCTGTTGCCTGTGTCTATGTGCCTGTGGTTCTGTCAGTGTGATCATGTGATGTATCTGACCCCAGGAATGTGTCAATAAAGTTTCCCCTTCCTGGGACAATGAATTCACGGTGTTCTTATTTCAATTTCCAGGAGTGTATAATGATAAGACAGATATTTAGGAACCAGGTTTTAAATTGTAAGACATTTCCAGGGGCAGATGTGGACTCTGACCACAATCTAAGGAGATGGGACCTGGATAAACTGACTAAACCAGAGGTTTTATAGAGTTTCAGGGGAGCATAAGGGAACGATTGACAGGAATGGGGGCAAGAAATACAGTAGTAGAAGAATGGGTAGCTTTGAGGGATGAAGTAGTGAAGGCAGCAGAAGATCAAGTACGTAAAAACACGAGGGCCAGTAGAAATCCTTGGATAACAGAAGAAATATTGAATTTAATTGATGAAAGGAGAAAATATAAAAACGCAGAAAATGAAGCAGTCAAAAAGGAATACAAACGTCTCAAAAATGAGATCGACAGGAAATGCAAAATGGCTAAGCATGGATGGCTAGAGAACAAATGTAAGGATGTAGGGGCATATATCACTAGGGGTAAGATAGATACTGCCTACAGGAAAATTAAAGAGACCTTTGTAGAAAAGAGAGCCACTTGCATAAATATCAAGAGGTCAGATGGAAGCCCATTTTTAAGCAAAGAGGGGAAAGCAGAAAAGTGGAAGGAGTATATAGAGGGTCTATACAAGAGCGATGTACTTGAGGACAATATTATGGAAATGGAAGAGGATGTAGATGAAGATGAAATGGGTGATATGATACTGCGTGAAGAGTTTGACAGAGCACTGAAAGACGTAAGTCGAAACAAGGCCCCGGGAGTAGACAACATTCCATTAGAATTACTGACAGGCTTGGGAGACCCAGTCCTGACCAAACTCTACCATTTGGTGAGCAAGATGTATGAGACAGGCGAAATACCCTCAGACTTCAAGAAGAATATAATAATTCCATTCGCAAACAAAGCAGGTGTTGACAGATGTGAAAATTACCGCACTATGAGTTTAATAAGTCACAGCGGCAAAATAATTCTTTATAGACGAATGGAAAAACTGGTAGAAGAACGACAGAAATGCATATCCTCCTATTTCCATGTATTGTACTATAAATTTTTTTCCTTATTTTGTTACCTGAAGATAAGACATTTCTGTGTCTTTATATATTGTAATTCTTCTACATACAGAGGGTGTTACAAAAAGGTACGGCCTAACTTTCAGGAAACATTCCTCACACACAAATAAAGAAAAGATGTTATTTGGACATGTGTCCGGAAACGGTTAATTTCCATGTTTGAGCTCATTTTAGTTTCGTCAGTATGTTGTATCACCTTGGAATGAAGCCTCATCCATAAAGAGAACATTTGCACTAAAATGAGGATTGACACATTGTTGGATGAACCATTCGCACAAGTGTACCCGTGGAGGCTATCAGCTACTGATAGTGCCTGCACACTCTGTACATGGTACGGAAACAACTGGTTCTCCCGTAGCACTCTCCATACAGTGACGTGGTCAACGTTACCTTGTACAGCAGCTACTTCTCTGACGCTGACATTAGGGTTATCGTCAACTGCACGAAGAATTGCCTCGTCCATTGCAGGTGTCCTCGTCGTTCTAGGTCTTCCCAAGTCGCGAGTCATAGGCTGGAATGTTATGTGCTCCCTAAGACTCCGATCAATTGCTTCGAACGTCTTCCTGTCGGGACACCTGCGTACTGATGTGTGCCATACATCAAATGGGCATCTGCCAACTCCGCATTTGTAAACATTGCACTGACTGCAAAACCACATCCGTGATGAACACTAACCTGTTGATGCTGCGTACTGATGTGCTTGATGCTAGAACTGTAGAGCAATGAGTCGCATGTCAACACAAGGACCGAAGTCAACATTACCTTCCTTCAATTGGGCCAACTGGCGGTGAATCGAGGAAGTACAGTACATACTGACGAAACTAAAATGAGCTCTAACATGTAAATTAAGTGTTTCCGGACACATGTCCACGTAACATCTTTTCTTTATTTCTGTGTGAGTAATGTTTCCTGAAAGTTTGGCCGTACCTTTTTGTAACATCCTAGATATATTATGCATTTATGTCGATGTAGAATTGGTTTGTTTTGTAAATATTATTTGTATTTTTACGCTGAGTCTGGCCTTGGGAAAACAATGCTATCGAACGATTACATCAATAGGTCGTGTGGAGAACCAAAGTGTTTAGGATCTTTGGTAGTGTTAACTCGGTCGCGTGGAGCGCGGGCAGAGAGAGAGTTTGGCTGGGGTGATGCAGTGGAGCAGATGTGTTGTGTGACGCTCCCGCGAGTTGCCGCGCTTTCGGGGTTTGGCAGCATGTAATTGCGTTAGACTTGCTATGATAGTTTCTGACACGGTGCCGCGGATGGTAAGCATTAGCTGGCGCACATCAAGAGCCCTTCTCGCCTGGTGACCGTGTCGAGAAGAAGGCGCGCCAACATCCAGCTTCTACAACAGCGACGGCCGACAATGAGTGACTGTCGCTACCTCCCCGATCGACGACTGCAAACCTTCAATCAATCAACAAGGAAGACTAAAAGTACGTAAAGTTTTAAAACCGTATGGCAGACCTCAGCTTTTCAAACTGTTGCATCACAAAAATATAGCAACTTAGCATGAACCTTTGTTGCTCATTGTCCCAATTGCATTACCAAGCAGGGTCCCTTCCTTTTCTGGAATGAACCCGAGTGTCGTTGAAATTCATACGCCAGCATTAAAGTAATATCATTCCATTTCACTGCTTTAATTTCAAAGTTCAGTTAAAGTATTCATAGCTGGCTACAATATTTAGATTACACGAGCAGAAATTAAGAGTGCGAGTTTTGTTACCATATTTTAGCTTACCTGTGACTGCAGCTCAGCTTGGTACGTACTACATTTTACTATTGTTAATTGTTCAGAATCATTTAATTCAAGTTCAAAGTTAAATCTCTTATTTCTAAATTGCGTAGATTCAAGTAGCTTTTGAAATGATTGTTGAGGTAGCCCAAGACTAACCTTATTTTATTGAATTTCGTAGTGCTTCAGAAACAAAGTTCACTATTAATTTCAGTCACTAAATTAACTTTCAATTTTCCGGTTTTATTAATTCTTTTGCTAAATGAAGCCAGAGTGTAGCGAAATTTATTACTTCTGACAAACATTCAGTTTTCACACAGCACGTGTCAACCTTCAGTTGCCACGCTTTTAGTGCTAATTATATGTGCATTAATCTTTCATTTTCAGTTATTCTAGAAGTTGTCCATAGGACTGGCGACCGTAATTTACCCCAAATCTCAAATATCTAATTAACGCCAATTAATTGTTAACGTAACGACCGCATATTTGTTTCTTCAGTAGTTTTACCCGTTAATCAAAATTAATTTTCATCAATTTCATTTGCATTTTCCTCTCATTTAGATGTAACCCTTTCCTCCCTCTTTACCAACAAATTAACTTCGGTGACGATTGCTTTTCCCAAATTTTCATTGGGTGCACGTGGTTTAATTTTTCTCTGTCATTAGGGTCGATAAGTGAGGGGGAGGTTACATACTCTCTTTCAAATTCTGAAGGTGTCAGGGGTAAAATACAGGGAGCGAAAGGCTATTTACAATTTGTACAGAAACCAGAAGGCAGTTATGAGAGTGGAGGGACATGAAAGGGAAGCAGTGGTTGGGAAGGGAGTGAGACAGGGTTGTAGCCCATACCCGATGTTATTCGATCAGTATATTGAGCAAGCAGTAAAGGAAACAAAAGAAAAATTCGGAGTGGGAATTAAAATCGATGGAAAAGAAATAAAAACTTTGAGGTTCGCCGATGACATTGTAATTCTGTCAGAGACAGCAAAGGACTTGGAAGAGCAGTAGAACGGAATGGTCAGTGTCTTGATAGGAGGATAAAAGATGATCACCAACAAATGCAAAACGAGAATAATGGAATGTAGTCTAATTAAGTCGGGTGATGCTGAGGGAATTAGATTAGGAAATGAAAATGAGACACTTAAAGTAGTAAAGGAGTTTTGCTATTTGGGGAGAAAAATAACTGATGATGGTCGAAGTAGAGAGGATATAAAATGTAGACTGGAAATGCCAATGAAAGCGTTTATGAAGAAGAGAAATTTGTTAACATCGAGTATAGATTTAAGTGTCAGGAAGTAGTTTCTGAAAGTATTTGCATGGAGTGTAGCCATGTATGGAAGTGAAACATGGACAATAAATAGTTTGAACAAGAATAGAATTGAAGCTTTCGAAATGTGGTGTTACAGAAGAATACTGAAGATTAGATGGGTTGATCACATAACTAATGAGAAGGTATTGAATAGAATTGGGGAGAAGAGAAATTTGTGGCAAAACTTGAAGAAGGGATCGGTCGGTAGGACATGTTCTGAGACATCAAGGGATCACCAATCTAGTATTGGAGGGCAGCGTGGAGGGTAAGAGTCGTGGAGGGAGACCAAGAGATGAATACAGTAAGCAGGTTCAGAAGGATGTAGGCTGCTGTAGGTACTGGGAGATGAAGCAGCTCGCAAAGGATAGAGTAGCATGGAGAGCTGCATCACACCAGCCTCTGGACTGAAGACCACAACAACAACAACAAAAACATCCTAAAATAAGTTTTGTACAAAGATGAAATTTTGGAGGTATAAACAGTCGTGGTTGTGCAAAATGTGCTGCGAATAGAGTTAGTAGTAAAGAAATGACAACTGATAACGTCATGCCAGATGCTGAAGCTTTGCTGCATTAAAGGCGACACTGCAGTAACTGATAAACTTTCCATCTTTCATTATTTTTTGCGGGATTTCACCGAAAGAAAGTTCCGAAAAGGTTTAAAATTATATGTAAAGTCTGTCGGGAGTTCGTAACTGCTCTCATTCTCAAATACTGGATGAATATAATCGGCGTATTTTGAGCGTCATGAGTTACACAGCTTCCAAACAAGCTTTTAACTGTAATACTTGTCTTGCTGTGTTAAACCTTGAACATTAGCCTATAGCTCTTAACGAATAGATTACGAAACCTTTCAATTTTTTTTAATTCGGTCATTAATTATGTGAAAAATTTAAAATAAACTTTTGTTGCCACTGGAGGCCGTCAGATAGGCAGACTGCAGCTGTCAGCGGGTGACCGTGCCTCGGGTTATACGTTCAGTTATATAGATTGTTGTGAAAGCTAGTGAAGTAGCTAGAAAACTGAATGGCATATACTCAACTTACAGATTTGTTATACAGTTTCCAAGTCGAACATCGGCTCCATGTGGTGACACCAGAAATGATAAAAGTTCAAGAAAATTTATATTGGAGAAAGAGCCATTTTGGAACATTCAAATGCATAAACACAAAACCTGGATCTGGCCAACGCTCAACTCGAAATCTGAAACCCAAACCACGCGTCCTTTCAGTCTGAAGAAAATAAGTATCTCTAATCCATCACATGTCAACATTCGTGAAAATAAGTAATGTATTGCAGTGTGACTGATTGGAAACAACGAAATGCACAGCTTTCTGCGAGATGCTTGGTAATCCAAAGCTCTTGTTGGCTCTGTATACTGGATGACGGCGACCCCGTTGAGTATTGGAAACGAATAACCTGCACGTCACCTGCACTAACAAGAGACATCTTTGATCTCGATCGCTTAGAACCGCACGAAACAACGCACAGAATAACACTCGATCATATAAAAATCTGTGGTCTATTTCATTACCTAGCAAAACGTTGCATTCTTCCACAAGTGACATTTTAATAGAGACAAACAAAGTAACACGGTATCAATAACATAGTAGGGAAATTGTACGTAATTCAATGACGTCAGTGTATTATTATATTTTCAGTCAATAGTACCAAAAACTCTTTGCTTAATTATCATACCGCAAAACACTCATATCTTACAGACTTGATAATTTATATTAGTCCTCATATTGCAGATGCATAATTTCGATGAAGTGGTTAAAACGAGATGGAGGAGAACTTTCGTATTCAAATAGTCCAGTATCGAATCCATACTAATCACATATTAAAATGAAGATGTCGGACTGTCAGTGTCACAACCTACCTTTCGCCAAGCATACAGCAACATTGGCGTATACAATGGCGCAGAAAATCGATGGTCAATCACAGAGTGAAGTTTGTGGTTTGACACGTTGTAGTCTTACACTATCAGCAATCCTTCGCTACAGCGCTTATATTGCCGAAAGAAGTAAACATCAAAGGGTTGTAAATACAGCATTTCGCTGTTTTAGGCGGCAGTTTCCTAAGTATTATATCTTTGTTTGGAAAACTTGCAACCTGAAGGGAACGATCTGTATGACGTGATCAGGAGTCGCACAGCAATAGTTTCATTTCACCTGTTACACGTTCGCCAAGGACTGAGGTTAGAAAAATTTTGACGGGCTCTTTAGTGATTTTCCCACCTTTGCTTGCCTCCACAGTCTTTCGTGGGCAAGTTGTTTCAATTTTCTTTGAAATATTTGGGACGAAAGTGCCTTGTGCCTCTTGACAACAGCTTTACAACTGGTTTGCTGGTCTCCCTGTCACTGATAAAACCACATCAGTTGTGTAGCTGTGGGTACAACTTTGTACAGACTGCGGCACACAACCTGTAGTTTTCTCTCCTCTGTGAGACAATGTCGATGATAAAGACATTTCGTACTGGAACTTACAACACTCCTGCCTACTGCTGCTATACTATAACCTCAAAGCTGGAGGCAGTTTGTATAATGAAATTATTTTTATTCAAGCAATTATAGTATAAAGAAGCAGAGCAGTGTTACCCTCTGAGAGGAATTTTGTTATGTTGACCGTGTTGTACCTAACGGAGGTGGCTTATCGGAAGTGAAAGTCAAAATTACGTACATATTTAAACAGTAACAACCAAGTTTTACCTATCTACACTGTTCATTGAATAAAGAAAACGGTCGCCAGCCTAATTAGGCAAGAGAATGAGTAATATTCTTATTCAAGAACTGAAAATAAGTAACTTCAATGGGCAAACACAGCCTATACTTTTGTCACTCGAGAGTGCAATGAACTCTGCCACCTGCATGTGTTAACGGTAATGTTGGAGCAGACAGAGCAGAACAAACTATTTGCATAAATATAACAGATAACCATACACACTATTATTTTTAGGGCTTATTCAAACTGAGTGGTCTTTATAACATTACTATTAATACTCACTGTAGAATCATAATTTGGACATAGGTTCAGTATTACTTTTCAAACATTTTTCTATCTGACAAAAAATTGTAAATGTAGTTCACTGCATTATTATTAACTGGTCATATGTTAAGTCTCTCTCAGCTAAATACTTTTCTATGTAGAATGAGAGTTAAATGTATTTCACTAACAGACAATTTCTCACTGAATTTTGAATAAAAAAGTTACTGTTTTCATAGATAGTGGTCTTTCTATTAATTGTTATTTATCATGAGCATAAAGGATAAACTGTGGAGCCTATTTCACTATTAATATGCACTTTCAATACACAAGAGGAACCCAATATTGTACAGAATTTGACTTGAATAGCAAGACTAATTAAAACTTTCTATAATTAAGTAACTTCTTGCATGTGAACGACTTTCAATGAAGGGGGGCCCCTTAATCTTGACCACTGTAGCAGAGCAAACTAAACACACTTTCAATACACTAGAGAAACAAGTACTTAGCAGGCATGAACATATAACTCTCAACAGTTGCAGTTCTGAACTTTTACTGCAGTGAAACACAAATTTGAGATATTTGTAAGATCCTTTCAACAAACAATATTAATTTTAGCACACTCTAATTCCATATTAATTTTAATATGTCTTCAATAAAGAACAGTCGGTAAACACTTTAGCGTGGGAGGGATCCTAAGCGGATATGTGACTGAGGATAAATCACGGTAAGTACAAGAGTTCAGTCAAATTTTACCTTATATTTGGGTACACTATAACATCCTATGAGCTTATACTTCACTGTACATTACTATAGTGTTCCATTACAGTGATTTGCAATGTAGTGGCGATTGCGTGTTGGTAGGTGGCTTTGCAGGTAGAATTGCTGGACTCTGTCATTTCTTGGTGGCGATGATAGATACCAATTCCAGAATAGTTTCAGCTCTTTATCCATACATCCGAGGCACTGGAAAGTGTCAGGAAAGGCCTCTCTCGGAACAAACACAATATACAACTTTTACATGAGTAGTTGATAGTTTGGTAGTTCATCCCCGACTGACTCTTGGTTCCACCTTTTCTACCTAGGCCAACCACAATTTGCGCGTGCTACACAGTTCCGTTCCCGAGGGCAACCACAACACCTTTTACATACAAAATAACTAAGACCCCTAAGTGAAGGTCAGCAGTTTACGTAACAGCAAACAAACATTTTAAATAAAACAAAACATTTGCACATATTGGCAGTTCTACTCAAAATTATTTAAATAAAATTATTTAATTTTAATGATAACCAAAGAGATTATATGAGGAAGACAAAATATCATTTGCTCATATTGTGCATATTACAAAGATTACACTTCATTACAGTATCGAATTAATCGTACACTAATTACAGAAGTTCAACTATGAGATGTTGAACAAAATAGAAAGCTAAATGAATCAAGAAAGAGTATGTAGTGTGTAAGCTGTGGTGTTACAAACTGACAATGTCCACTGTTCCAGACGTTTTCTTTCTTTGCACCCTGCTCTGTCCACTTTCTCCACAAACTGTTGTGCCTTGTGACGGTATTATTACGGTCGTCTCTATCCTTGTGTCTGACAAACGTCTTAATATATAGAGATGAAATGCCATATTCAGCCTTAAGATTGTCGATAAAACAAATCGATGCTGTCAAATTGTCCAAGCCAGCTTTTCTAGATGCATCTAGTGCCCAAATCTGCAGATGCCAATAGTGAACTGTTGCTCTATGAAACTGCGAAAGTACATGCTCTTTTATAGTTTTTAATTGCGACAGGTTATTTTCTTTCAAACGACCTGTTGCTCTCCTTTTGTTAGACACATGATTTATAACTAATCTTCAATTTGGTTTACTTTTAAAGCACTTATAGTGCCTCATTAATTTGCTATAGGAATTGAAGTCACAATGTAATAGTTTTCATTAATGTTCTCTAGTACGCTGCTAGCAATATCTTCTGACACACTGGGCCTCGACTGTATGGCTGGAGATGGTTCGCACTTTGTTTGAATGGACTGTTCCTGTTGTTCCGGAGATGAACGTCATGTACAGCTTGAACTGGTTCAGGTTCTTACTATCTTTCAAAATCAGTATATTGATCCAGCGTAACGTCATGTATTTCTGTGTCAAAAAAATGGCTCTGAGCACTATGGGACTTAACTTCTGAGGTCATCAGTCCCCTAGAACTTAGAACTACTTAAACCTAACTAACCTAAGGACGTGACACACATCCATGCCCGAGGCAGGAATCAAACCTGCAACCGTAGCGGTCTCGAGGGTCCAGACTGAAGCGCCTAGAACCGCTCGGCCACTCCGGCCGGCATTTCTGTGTCATCCCCATTATATTTCTGATTTATTTTGTCATATAATATATACGCGAACTCTCTATCCTCAGTTCGTATTTCGTTTCCATATTCAGCACGTCACAAATTTGTCCCTAATATGTGGTTCACAGTCGTAGGATTAATGGTCTTCATGATATCACGGTACGCAGTTCACATAGTAACTCGCATGCGAATACTCCAAGAGACACATTGTAGCTATACCATTCACGCAACTCGAGCACTGTTATTTTTATGATCAAGTGTTACTTTAAGCATGGGTTCATGCGGTTCCGAGCCTTCGAGGTCAAGGGCGTCTCTTGTAAGCACTTACATCCGGGTACAAACTCCAAAGTTCACTTTACAACAGCGAGCCAGTCTCTCATCAAAAAACTTAATCTACCAGTACACCAGTGATCCAGTTGCCAAGCTTCAGAGTTAGAAAATCAACAAGTTTAATTTCTGCGCGATGGAAGTATATTAGCGATAATGAATTTTAGGTAGTAAATGAAGTGTTGACTGGACAAAGAGCTTTAGACTGTGTACACAAGAAGGCATGATACTGTGAATAAAGAGACAGAAGGAATAGGCACTGTATCGTTATTACTTACGAGTTATCGTCAGACTTCATTGGCATATCAAGTACTTCACGGAATACTAAAGCATCACTTGATGCGCTAATTAACAAATTGTTCTCTTAAAGTACAATGTTCAATATTTACAAAAGTACATTTTCATCTAAGACTTGAACAACTCATTAGTCCTATGCCATATTACTGGGTGCTTCAGCTGAAGTCAAGAATTGGAGCAGTGCGCTTCCATGCTCGGTTCTATATTGGCCTTGGTGCGAGGGTGGTACTGTGCTGAGAGAGAGGACGTGTCTTACCCAGCCTCTCCTATTCGTCGTTGCGGATTGCTGGGATGCATAGCTAATGTCTGTAGTATCGATGTGCATTACCGACTTGATGTTACCCAGTGATCTTTGGACAATACCACATAATGTTTCCAGAACAGCTAACATGCAGACGTCTACCACCAAGGTCATCAATAGTTAGGAAACATAAGTCGGACTAGCCCTCATACACACTTTTTAACCTATGAAGGGCAGTCAAATGAAAACGAGGTAGATTTTAAAATTTGTGATAAGATCCTATGGGACCAAAGTGCTGAGGTCATCGGTGCCTAAGCTTACGGCACTACTTAATCTAACTTAAAATAACTTACGCTAAGGGCAACACACACACACCCATGCCCGAAGGAGGACTCGAAATTCCGACAGGGGGGAAGACGCGCGAACCGTGACAGGACGCCCTGGACAGCTCAGCTACACCGCACGGCAGTAGTAATGTGAAAATCGTGTTATCATTCTGGCCCAGGTCCGTGCGTAAACATGTGTGTAATTCTTCAATTTTGAAGGACTGTATTTTCAGCGTTCTCGGACATTGAAACGCGTATGTATTCATTACCAGCGATGGCGAGGCATGACAGAATCTCTGACCAGAGAGTTGTTTATCGTTGCTAGTCTGCGCTTGACCGCGCGAGACGACAGTAGTAGCGTGTAGTGAGTCGGCAGGAACAGTAGCACGTAGCGAGTCGGCAGGAACAGTTGTATGTAGCGAGTCGGGAGAGGTAGTAGTCAGTCGATTGTAGTAGCGGGTGGACGATTGTACTGAGCGGGCGTCGGCATGCGTCGGCGGCGTGCTCTTCTCGCGACTCTGGTCACGGTTCGGGACGATGTATATTGTTATAGAAGGTAATGAAGCAGCATTGCGCAAATCTAATAATGTATATCAATTGTAATTAATTAGTTCAAAAAATCCCCCAACAATAATTTTTTTATAAAGTAACTCTTTTAAAGAAAAACATTCATTGCAATTTAAAGAATATTTCCTATGCATTTCCTCCAAGAATTAAAATTAAATATAAGCCAGCATGGCACGAAGCTGTGTAGTAGAATCTACAATTAAGAGCAGATATAGATGCAGTTTGTTTTTATTGAGGTAAGAATCTTTTGCCTTTTTTATCTGAATACAGGGCCGAAGATCAGCGCTGCTGCCCTTATAAAATTATTAGGTTTAATTATTTGTGTTCAGACGTTACATTCAGTTCATGATTCATTATTTAATTAATATTATTGTGGGTTTATGATCAATCACCATTCTTTAATTTTGTAGGGAAGTTAACATTCTGGGACATTTTTCATTATCATTGACTTTTTACTATTTCTGCGGGCAGGTTATACCTGGCTCCATTTCCATTTACATTAATTATTGATACCGCATTTTTTTGCTGGGAGGTTACAACATCAGTAGTTCTCTTTCCCATAATTGGGCTGACAATCTTGCAGTCATTGCCAAGGGTTCGGCACAAGCTGGACACGGCATTTAGTGTAGCTCAGCTGGCGACAGCATCCAGAGAAATTATTATTAATTAATTTACTCGTACTAAATATGAAGGGGCGATCTGCATTTACATTCTTAGGAGAAGGAAAACTTCTTAGTCAAGATCGCAATAAAACACTGTATTGTGGATAACCGGCTTCAGTAAACTATGTTACCAGCATCAGATCTTCGTACAGGTTATTATAAAAATCTTGTGCCAGCTGCACACAAAATCTTTCCATTACATCTCCAGATACACAACATATGACAGGAGTGATGTGTTGGCGCGTCAAAAGTAGAAGTTAAAATTGCTATGTACACAACTCGCCACAGCATTACAACCATATAATCACACATCATGCGTCCTAGGGCGCCAGAAGACTGTCTGTCAACAGCCAACGCATGAGATGAACTGACCACGACTGACACTTGCAACGTATTGAGGACGTTGCACAGGTGCCGTTGGTGGCGAAATAGAACAGCGCAATCTGCAGGACTGGCTAGCATTTATATTTATGTTCAAGCAGGCATATCTCGCGGTGTTTCCGTATTTTTGTCCATTTCCTGTAAATCTCTAATTTTTTAAAAGAAATCCATACAAACTTAAGGTAACGGCATAATCAAGATTTAACTGTCTGAAACAATCTTTAGAAGCTCTTGTAAGCTGCTGAATTGTGTCCAGAAAAAATGTCAGAATATTGTAGTTAATGAAAGATGGTGTGTGAGTTGTTTAGAACGTCCCACCCAACCGAAAGAAATCGAGGCATCCATCTCCCCCGCAGACGAGTATTACGCTACTGGCCATTAAAATTGCTACAACACGAAGATGACGTGCTACAGACGCGAAATTTAATCGACAGGAAGAAGATGCTGTGGTATGCAAATATTAGCTTTTCAGAGCATTCAAACAAGGTTGGCGCCGGTGGCGACACCTAAAACGTGATGACATGAGGAAAATTTCCAACCGATTTCTCATACACAAACAGCAGTTGACCGGCGTTGCCTGGTGAAACGTTGTTGTGATGCCTCGTGAAGGAGGAGAAACGCGTACCATCACGTTTCCGACTTTTATAAAGGTCGGATTGTAGCCTATCGCGATTGCGGTTCATCGTATCGCGACATTGCTGCTGGCGTTGGTCGAGATCCAATGACTGTTAGCAGGAGGGTAATACGGAACGCTGTGCTGGATACCAACGGTCTCGTATCACTAGCAGTCGAAATGACAGGCATCTTATCCGCATGGCTGTAACGGATCGTGCAGCCACGTCTCGATCCCTGAGTCAACAGATGGAGTCGTTTGCAAGAGAACAACCATCTGCACGAACAGTTCGACGACGTTTGCAGCAGCATGGACTATCAGCTCGGAGACCATGGCTGCGGTTACCCTTGACAGATAAGAGCGCCTGCGATTGTGTACTCAACGACGAACCTGTGTGCACGAATGGCAAAACGTCATTTTTTCGGATTAATCCCGCTTCTGTTTATAGCATCATGATGGTCGCATCCGTGTTTGAAGACATTGCTGTGAACGCACATTCGAAGCGTATATTCCATCGCCATACTGGCGTATCACCCGGCGTGATGGTATGGGTTGCCATTGGTTACACGTCTCGGTCACCTCTTGTTCGCATTGACGGCACTTTGAACAGTGGACATCACATTTTAGATGTGTTACGACCCGTGGTTCTACCCTTCATTCGATCCCTGTGAAACCCTACATTTTAGCAGGATAATGCACGACCGCATGTTGCAGGTCCTGTACGCGCCTTCCTGGATACAGAAAATATTAGACTGCTGCCCTGGCCAGCACATTCTTCAGATCTCTCACAAATTGAAAATGTCTGGTCAATGGTGGCCGAGGAACTGGCTCGTCACAACACGCCAGTCACTACTGTTGATGAACTGTGGTATCGTGTTGAAGCTGTATGGGCAGCTGTACCTGTACACGCCATCCGATCTCTGTTTGAATCAATGCCGAGGCGTATCAAGGCCGTTATTACGTCCAGAGGTGGTTGTTCTGGGTACTGATCTCTCAGGATCTATGCACCCAAATTGCATGAAAATATAATCACATGTCAGTTCTAGTATAATATATTTGTCCAATGAATACCCGTTTATCATCTGCATTTCTTCCTGGTGTAGCTATTTTAGTGGCCAGTAGTGTTGTAAGAGGTCCGAGCAGATGTAATTTCGATGTATTGCTCATGCGCTGCCTACGATATGCAAGGTGTAAGAGAATCTCTGACCAGAGAGCAGTGTTGACTGCAGTACGAACTGTGTAGCTGTAGCAGTTAAGTTGTTGCTAGTCTGCAGTCTGCTCTGGTCTGATCTGGTGTATCGTGTTGGCTGGGCCGGTCGCGGTGCAGCGATGGCGGAGCCTGCGTATTATTGTATAAGGTAAAAAGCAGCCTCGCGCATATGTAGTAATGTCATCTCAAGTCCAATGTAAATGTTTTAAAAATCTCGTAATAATAATCTTTCTCATAAAAAGTAACTTTTAACAACCATTGTATAAGGTAAAAAGCAGCCTCACGCATATGTAGTAATGTCATCTCAAGTCCAATGTAAATGTTTTAAAAATCTCGTAATAATAATCTTTCTCATAAAAAGTAACTTTTAACATCCATTCATTTCAATTTAAAGAATTTACTAATTTCTCCCATCCATGGTCATCCCGATTGTTGCAAAAGAAAAATCAGTTGCTTCGTTTCATAAATGACAAATCTATCGGCCAGCATTACACAGGGCTGTGCCAGAAAACATTATTTTAAGAGCAGATATATATGCGTTATCCGGCGACTTCATTGAGGTAACAATTTTTCTCTTTTTTATTCAGAATGATCTTTCAGGGCCATGACGTAGCGCTGCTGACGTCCAAAATGTACCAGGTTAAATTCACAGTCAATTATTGAAAAGTTATAAGTGAGTGACAATTTAATTGAGAGGTTAGTTACATTATATTATCACCAGGTTACTGAATTTTATTTTTTTTTTTTTTTTGTTGGGACGTTACACTGAATGTGAACGACATAATTATAATTTTTTACTGTTGAGAGGTTTAGGAATTTTTCTGCTTTGAAGTTACACTAAATGTGAATATTATTTATGTTAATATTTTCTGTTGAGAGGTTACGGTAAATAATTTTGTGGGGAGGTTACAGTGTATTACTGTCTTCGTTCAGTTATACGAAATTCTTAAGCTTGCGTCGCCGCTATTATTAACGCATTACCAAGTAACCTGTAAAAGCAATAACAATGAAGATATTTCTAGCCGAAGAATCCATATTTTACTCATAGCTCGACGTCACAGAGTATTTTCTAACTGTAGGTGCGGGGTGTTTGTACACACGGCGATTTCACCCCACGCTGTGATGGCAAACTGGAGCAGGGCACCCTCTACTGTGGAGTGTAGGCCGGACCCCCCGCTGCCGAGGCCGCCCCTTTCCATGTCACTGGGTTACGTGGGGAGCTGTGGCTGGCGTACTGCCTGTCGCCGTTGGTATTGATTTGGCGGTGCCCGACTGCGCCTCTCAACAGCACGCTCGCTCTAAGCTACTGTCCGATCACAATACAGGGTGAGTCGAAAAGGACTTTACCACTTTGGAATGATATGGAAATTTATTGAGATAATAAATGGCAACGATTGCTGTACCATCGTAATAAAGTCATGAGATGTTCAATTGACTCTTTTATTGGAACATGTTAATCGTTGCGGGATTACAATCATCTTCAGACATTACAAACTTCTACTCCTTCCTAACCAACCATGCGTACAGCCTTGACAACTCAAAGAAAGTGTCCAATAACATATGACTATAACTGCGACAGAAGTAGTCTTGAAGCAGACTACTTCTGTCGCAGTTATATGTTATTGGACACTTTCTTTGAGTTGTCAAGACTGTACGTCCGGTTGGTTAGGAAGGAGTTGAAGTTTGTAATGTCTGAAGACGGGTGTAATCCCGAAACGCTTAACATGTTCTAATAAAAGAGTCAGTTGAACATCTCATGACTTTATTGCGATTGTACAGCATTGGTTGCCAATTATTACCATAAAAATGATCGCAGGCCTGAGACTGGATTTTATGTCCTGTACATCTTATTGAGATAACTTACAGAATCGGGAGACATAGGAGCATCCGTCTGTCAAATTTCAACGACGAGGGGATTTTATGTTAATTTTGGATCTGGCAACATAGATGGTCGCGTTGTTGGCTACGGCTGGTGTGTGGCCGAACATCTCTGAGTCCCATCGGTTACAGGCTCTTAATGTGAGGCCGGTAGCTAATGTGTTAAATATCCTTAATCATAAAACTTCCTGGTGGATTAAAACTGTGTGCAAAATCGAGACTCGAGTTCGTGACCTTTGAGTATGGCGGGCAAGTGCTCAACCAACTGAGCTACCGAAGTACGACTCTGGAAACATCCCCCAGGCTGTGCCTAAGCCGTTTTTCCTCGAATCCTTTCTTCCAGGAATGCTGCTCCTGCAAGTTTCGCAGAAGAAGTTCTGTGAAGTTTGGAAGATAAGAGATGTGGTGCTACCTTAGTAATGGTGTGAGGACGGATCGTGTTCGTGCTTGGGTAGCTCAGTCGGTGGAACACTCGTCCCCCATAGGCAGAGTTCCAGATTTCTTGTCTCGGTCCGGCAAGTCAGTACACACTCCGCTGCAGAGTTAAAATTTCCTCTCGGGTCCTTAATTATTGTAAAATGAGCTGTAGGAATTACACACAATACATGTTGAGGTTGTGGGCTAAGACTGTTAGGCTCGTCAAGGTGTAAATACTTGCCCGTAACTTCCCGCAGACTGCAGACGTTTTGCCAGTATTACGATGTGCATTCAAGTTCTAAGGTCTCCGATTTTTTTTTCTAATTAACTACTCACCCGAAATCGATGAAACTGGCGTTACTTCTCGACGTAATCGCCCTGCAGACGTACACATTTTTCACAACGCTGACGCCATGATTCCATGGCAGCGGCGAAGGCTTCTTTAGGAGTCTGTTTTGACCACTGGAAAATCGCTGAGGCAATAGCAGCACGGCTGGTGAATGTGCGGCCACGGAGAGTGTCTTTCATTGTTGGAAAAAGCCAAAAGCCACTAGGAGCCAGGTCAGGTGAGTAGGAAGCATGAGGAATCACTTCAAAGTTGATATCACGAAGAAACTGTTGCGTAACGTTAGCTCGACGTGCGGGTGCGTTGTCTTGGTGAAAGAGCACACGCGCAGCCCTTCCCGGACGTTTTTGTTGCAGTGCAGGAAGGAATTTGTTCTTCAAAACATTTTCGTAGGATGCACCTGTTACCGTAGTGCCCTTTGGAACGCAATGGGTAAGGATTACGCCCTCGTTGTCTCAGAACATGGACACCATCATTTTTTCAGCACTGGCGGTTACCCGAAATTTTTTTGGTGGCGGTGAATCTGTGTTCTTCCATTGAGCTGACTGGTGCTTTGTTTCTGGATTGGAAAATGGCATCCACGTCTCATCCCTTGTCACAACCGACGACAAGAAAGTCCCATTCATGCTGTCGTTGCGCGTCAACATTGCTTGACAACATGCCACACGGGCAGCCATGTGGTCGTCCGTCCGCCGCTCGTGGTCTTGCGGTAGCGTTCTCGCTTCCCGAGCACGGGGTCCCGGGTTCGATTCCCGGCGGGGTCAGGGATTTTCACCTGCCTCGAGATGACTGGGTGTTTGTGTTGTCCTCATCATTTCATCATCATCCAGGAAAGTGGCGAAATTGGACTGAGCAAAGATTGGGTAATTGTACGGGCGCTGATAACCACGCAGTTGAGCGCCCCACAAACCAAACATCATCATCATCATCATCATCATGTGGTCGTCCGTCAGCATTCGTGGCACCCACCTGGATGACACTTTTCGCATTTTCAGGTCGTCATGCAGGATTGTGTGCACAGAACCCACAGAAATCTGTGTGCTTCCATTGAGCTGACTGGTGCTTTGTTTCTGGATTGAAAAATGGCATCCACGTCTCATCCCTTGTCACAACCGACGACAAGAATGTCACATTCATGCTGTCGTTGCGCGTCAACATTGCTTGACAACATGCCACACGGGCAGCCATGTGGTCGTCCGTCAGCATTCGTGGCATCCACCTGGATGACACTTTTCGCATTTTCAGGTCGTCATGCAGGATTGTGTGCACAGAACCCACAGAAATGCCAACTCTGGAGGCGATCTGTTCAACAGTCATTCGGCGATCCCCCAAAACAATTCTCTCCAAGTTCTCGATCATGTCGTCAGACCGGCTTGTGCGAGCCCGAGGTTGTTTCGGTTTGTTGTCGCACGATGTTTTGCCTTCATTAAACTGTCGCACCCACGAACGCACTTTCGACACATCCATAGCTCCATCACCACATGTCTCCTTCAACTGTCGATGAATTTGAATTGGTTTCACACCACGCAAATTCAGAAAACGAATGATTGCACGCTGTTCAAGTAAGGAAAACGTCGCCATTTTAAGTATTTAAAACAGTTCTCATTCTCGCCGCTGGCGGTAAAATTCCATCTGCCATACGGTGCTGCCCTCTCTGGGACGTATTGACAATGAACGCGGCCTCATTTTAAAACAATGCGCATGTTTCTATCTCTTTCCAGTATGGAGAAAAAAAATCGGAGGCCTTTGAACTTGAATGCACCTCGTAGTAAGAGCACTGATTCGAGCCCCGGCGGAAGAATGAGATCAGTAGACAGAGGTTTTACATAGCTGCAGCTGGTGTTTAATGGAAGCGATGGAATTGTCGAGGCCTAAATGAAGAAAGTAAACTGCACTCGTAACCGTGAAAACTTGAAGCGTTTTGTTTTGGTAAGTTTTTCTCCACATGACGTTTAACCGTTACCCTGAGTTTACCCTTGCACATTTCTACGGATGTTACGAGCGACATTCAACGAGTAATACAACACGTTGTGACTATGTAGACTTTCCCGGCGTATTAGTACATCAGATTCCTGTCGGGTTTCCAGCCGGATCAAACTGTCGCCTGAGCACAATATTTCAGCGGTCCACCTGGCCGCCATCATCAGGTGAGAAAAGCTACGCTGCTCTCGCTGATAACTGATTCCAGTCGCAAATGACTGCACCTTTATATGCATCGGAAGTGCAACAGCGCATGCGCTAGATGAAGTGCGCACGTGCTCAATCATTCCTGCTGCTCCCTGGTGCAAAAAGAGCTGCAGCGCCTCCAGTGGTGAATACTGTCGAAAACGACATGTCGTTACAAATGATTATCCATAGCTGGCCGATTCAGATGCCGTTGTTTCTTCAAGTCTGATTAAACAGGATTCCACGTTTTACTTATCGCGTATCTATCATCACGATTAATGATATTATCTGCTAGTCTGATTTCGACAGATTCTTTTAGAACACAATCCCAATACCACGAAGCATTTGCAACTACTTGCGTCTCGTTATATAGCATCCTGTGACCATCTGTAAGGCAGTGCCCAGCCACCGCAGATTTATCTGGTTGTAATAATTACGTATGGCGATGATGTTCAATACACCTGTCGTTGACGGTTGAATAGTTTGGCCAATGTAAATTTTCCCGCAGTCACACGGTATTTTGTAATCGCCAGACTTGCTCAACATAAATCATCTTTGACAGAGCCAAGAAGTGCTCGAATCTTATCTGGCGGGCGAAAAACACATCTGATCTCATATTTCTTCAAAAGTCTTCCTATCTTGGGGGACACATTCCGAGCATACGGAAGAAAAGGCACAGACCTAAAGGTTCAGGTAGAGGTACAAACTCAAAAGCACGTCGAATTTGTCCGTCCGTATAGCCGTTATTATTGAACACTTCCTTAAGATGTTTCAGCTCCTGTGGTAAATTTTCAGCCTCCGAGACAGAATATGCTCGTTTAACCAAGGTCCGAAGGACTCCTGTACGTTGAAAAGATGGATGGCAACTGGTAGCATGTAAATACCTGTCGGTATGAGTCGGTTTCCTGTAAACCTGTGTCCAAGAGTTCCGCCTTCTTTTCTATAAACTAGTACATACAAAAACGGTAACTTTCCCTCCTTTTCAATTTCCATCGTGAATTTGATGTTCAGATGAAGACAGTTAAAATGGTCCAATAACCGGTGCAAAGAGTCTATTCCATGTGGCCAAACAAGAAACAATCGTCAACATGTCTCAGAAAACACGAAGGCTTCAAAAAGATGTTTTCAGGGCCATATCCTCAAAGCGTTGTGTATGCTGAACCAGTTCTTGATGTGCAGACCCTTCAACAGCGTGTTCACAACGCCTGTGACGCTATTCGGAGAGAGCGTAGCTTTTCTCACCTGATGATGGCGGCCAGGTGGACCGCTGAAATATTGTGCTCAGATGACAGTTTGATCCGGCTGGACACCTGACAAGAATTTGAAATACAAGACGTTGTTTTCCTGGAAGCGGGTTGGCTTTATGCAGGATTCCAGTATACCGTATTATTCTCGCCTCTTTTGGCTACAAAATTCTATTTTTCAACATAATATCCGTTCATTGTGACGGCCTTACACCACCTATCTGGGAGGGCCTGTATGGCTGCGTGGTACCTGTCTAAAAATCGACGTCGGAGACAACATCTTGCTGCATCAATAACGTACTGCTTGCCGCGGAGTGCATCCTTCATTGGGCCAAACAGGTGAAAGTCGAATGGTTTGAAATCAGGGCTGTAGGGTAGATGAGGAAGAACAGTCCAACGAAGTTTTGTGAGCTCCTATAGGGTGTGCAGATTTGTGCGAGACCTTGGGTTGTCACGGAGAAGTTCGTTTATATATTCGTGGCGACGAACACGCTTAAGTCGTTTCGACAATTTCCTGAGTGTGTTTATTTATTTATTTATTCATTTATTACAAATTTAATGACATTTTACCTCATATTTTAAAACAGGTCTTACATATTACAGTTTTCATTTTTCAACTTTTCCGTAGTTTTTCTTGCTTGTTTTCATCTGCAACATGGGCGACAAGAAAGGAGCCTCCACGAAGAGTATGTGAATGCAATACACATACTCGGGCGTCCCCTGGGCGGTTGTATACCGGCTGATCCTTTCACTCCAGAAGCAACATGACAATCCTACAGAAAAGGACCTTATCAGGCCCAGCACTGACGATTATCTCTGTAAATATTGAAGGCCAGTCTGCATGCAAAGAACGTCTACTACAAGACCTCTGTCAGAAAGAGAAATGTGACGTCTGTGTCTACAAGAAACTCACAGAGATAGCACACTCAAAAGACCCAAGATAAACGGCATGCGACTAGTAGCTGAAAGGCCACACCGACAGTATGGCAGCGCAATCTTTACCAGGCCAAACATACGGAGCCTTTCAAGCAGTATAAACGACATCAATGATACTGAAGTGCTAACCAATGAACTTAGTGACTGCACTGTTACATCAGTGTACAAACCACCAACTGTGGACTTTTCCAGCTCCAACGTAAACAATTTTACTAAAGACAGAATTAATTTTGTAATCGGTGATTTCAACAGCCACAGTACGCAGTGGGGCTACCAAGAAGACGACGACAATGGCACGGCTGTGATCTGCTGGGCCGAGCTAAACAACTTAAAACTGATACATGACAACAAACTGCCTGCTTCCTACAACAGTGGCCGATGGGGGAGAGGTTATAACCCGGACCTCATCTTCGTTAGCCATCAAGTAACGTCCCAATGCTCAAAAGGAGTTTGCTCACCAATACCAAACACCCAGCACCGTCCAATAATGTGCCAGATCACATCTGTTGTTAAACCCCATAGGGTACCTTTTCGCCGTAGGTACAATTTTAAGAAAGCAGAATGGTCAACCTTTCAAAACCTCATGGAAGATTCTGTAAACAACCTACCACTTGAACCAAGATTCTATGACAATTTCGTGAAGGCTGTGCAGTGGTGTTCCAAGCAATCGATCCCTAGAGGATGCAGAAGCAATTATGTTGAAGGCCTTACGCCAGAATTAGAGGACCAGTTGCAGCAATACCTGACACTGTTTGACGCAAACCCTCTATCCGCGGAAACTATCACTGCGGGCGAGCAGCTAACCGAGTCACTAGCTAAAACCAGGAGAGAGAAATGGCTGAGGACAATAGAGGAATTGGACATGAAAAGGAGCAGTCAGAAAGCCTGGACACTCCTTAAACGTCTCAACAATGATCCGACTTTCTCTCCAGGACATGCTCCCGTCACAGCCGACCAAATAGCCCACCAGCTTCTCAAGAATGGGAAACCCGACACCAAAATCAGGAAGTCGTAGACCAAAATAGACAGGATTGAACACCAAGAAAATTCAACTCTAACCACCCCTCTCACAATGGCAGATCTGGACAAAGCCATAGCGAAATGCAAGCTAAGGAAGGCCCCGGGCCTGGACGGGATTTTTGTTGAACAGATTAAACACTTTGGTCCCAACGTTAAACAATGGCTACTGAAACTGTTTAACAATTGCATGGAAACATTTCAGATTCCCACAATCTGGAGGAAGGCTAAAGTTATTGCCATTTTAAAACCAGGCAAAAATGCTGATGACTCCAGAAATTTCCGACCCGTATCACTTCTCTGCCATATCTTTAAAATCTTTGAAAGAATACTCCAGGATCGCCTCTCCAGTGCCATAGAACCCTACCTAATCCCCCAACAAGCAGGTTTCCGCCCAGGGAAAAGCACTACATCTCAGGTAATTAACCTCACGCAGCTGATTGAAGACGGCTATGAGAACCCGAAAATAACCGGTGTCGCCTTTATAGACTTGACAGTCGCAAGGGATGCATAGCAGGTGGCGGGCCCAGAAAAATGGTCTCCCTCAGGGCAGCGTACTGGCACCCTTACTTTTTAACATATACACCAACGATCAACCACTGCCAGCTGGTACGGAAAACTATATCTACGCCGATGACCGTGCTATGGCCGTACAGGGTGACTCCTTTGAGGATGTTGAGACAAAGCTCACGGATGCGCTAGACATGCTCTGTCAGTACTACGCCGACAATCAACTCAAGCCGAACCCTAGCAAAACACAAGTTTGCGCCTTCCATCTCCGTAACAAGCAGGCATCCCGTAAGCTGCGTGTCTTCTGGAAGGACACACTCCTCGAACACTGCGTTAACCCCAAATACCTAGGAGTAACCCTAGACAGGGCTCTGACGTATAAACAGCACTGTATTAACACCAAAATGAAGGTGAGCGGCAGAAATAATATTCTTCGGAAAATAACGAACTCCTCCTGGGGCGCAAAGCCAGAGGAAGTGAGGACCACAGCACTAGCAGTTTGCTTCCTAGCAGGCGAATATGCAAGCAGTGTCTGGTACAACCCACGCTAAACAGGTCGACATTGCTCTGAACGAGACCTGCAGGCTCGTCACTGGATGTCAAACCGACGCCAGCAGATAAGCTCTACCATCTTGCTGGGACTGCACCTCCTGCAGTGCGAAGAGAAGCGGCAGCCTATGGTGAAAGAGCGAGGGCTGAGATGGCAGAGAGCCACCTCCTCCACAAAACTCAGCCAGCCACCAAGCGCTTGAAATCTAGACGCAGTTTTCTCAGAGCAACCGAAGATTTTAGCGACCAACCTGGATCTAGGGTGGAGAGATGGAAGCGGTCGGGAGAAGGGCATTGGATGGAACCAAAGGAAGAATTGGCACCAGGTTACGATGAGGACTGGGTGGTCTGGAGATCACTAAACAGGCTACGCACGAACACTGCACGGTCAAGAGATAACCTTCTGAAGTGGGGATATTCTACAACATCTAATCTCTGTGACTGTGGAGAGGTGCAGACGACCCAGCACATGTATAACTGCCCTGAATGTCCTTCACACTGCACTTTAGAGGATCTGATGTTGGCAACCCCAAATGCTGTCGAAGTAGCCCGCTTTTGGGCCAAATGCCTATAACATTTTGTTTCTGTGCACACATATTTGTATATATATTTATATATATATATATTCATATGCCTGTAATTAATTTCTTTCTGTGTGCTATTCATTTTTTTATATTCCTGTATCCATGGTGATTCTGACACGAATAAAAAAAAAATCTGCAACATTTGACAAAGAATAATACAAATTATAAAATAACAATAATTTGAGGTTGAAATTTTGTTGTTTTAAGAAGAATTTAAAAATGACAGGGTAGAGGAGAGATTTGTTAGCGCCATCACCGATAGTGACTGGCGGTGAATACCTCGGTGTGGTTTCTTCGAGCTATTGACCACCAGTCACTACACAACACTTTACAGTTAGTAGTAGAGAAATGGTATCGCTAACCCTATGCATTAACGTTGGGTAATCATCCGTGTACAACATTAGGTGCTTTCTTGACTAGATTGCCAGCACTTTACATTACGCTTACTGTAATATTCACTATCCTTAATTATAATTTGACCGATATGTACAGTTTGAGACTGCATTTTGGCATGTTATGTCTGACTCATAACTCTAGGTGTCTTATTTACTGTTACATTTCATCTTCCTCCTCCTCCTGCTCCTCTACAGTGTCACTGTTTTAGCTGTCACTGTGGATGTCACTCCGGAGACTGTCGTTGCGGTGCATGTAGGCATGTCTGTTATGTCGTCTCTGCAGGTACTCTTCATGTGTTGTTTTTGAAATACTGTTTCTTAATGCATTTAGTTGTGGCCATTGTTCTTCGTCTCTCATTGTTGTGTATACATAGGGTAAGCATTAATAAAATTACAAACTGCTGGGATGGAATCCTGACTAGAAGTGGCGGAAAAAAGGAGCTATGAGTATGTGTGCGGAATTGGACGGTATGCGTGCGACGACAAAAAATCGTCCCAGAACACAGTACAGAGCTGCATCACATTCACGTCATTACAGTTGTTCAAATTGGCCTCCACGAGATACAATACGCGAGTTCACACGTCGTATCGTGGACTGCTACACTCTGTTGCACGTTACGCCTCTCTCCGAATAGCGTCACTGGCGCTGTGAACAAGCTGTTGAAGGGTCTGCACAGCAAGAACTGCTTCAGCATACACAACGCTTTTCAGATGCCCCCAGATGTAAAAATCCAGATGGCTTAAGTCCGGTGATCTAGCAAGCAATGCTCCAGGGCCTTCGCGTCCTATCCAGCGTCTCGCGAAGTGTCGGCGTATTGTAATGCGAAAATGGGACGGTGTTCCATCCACGTAACCTGTCGTATTTCCAAAGGTACATTCTCAAGCAGCCCAGGCAGAATATTCCGCAGGAAATCCAGGTACGTTCCTCTGTCGGGGTGTTGTGGAATAATAACCGGTCCAAATACAGGGTGTTTCAAAAATGACCGGTATATTTGAAACGGCAATAAAAACTAAACGAGCAGCGATAGAAATACACCGTTTGTTGCAATATGCTTGGGACAACAGTACATTTTCAGGCAGACAAACTTTCGAAATTACAGTAGTTACAGTTTTCAACAACAGATGGCGCTGCGGTCTGGGAAACTCTATAGTACGATATTTTCCACATATCCACCATGCGTAGCAATAATATGGCGTAGTCTCTGAATGAAATTACCCGAAACCTTTGACAACGTGTCTGGCGGAATGGCTTCACATGCAGATGAGATGTACTGCTTCAGCTGTTCAATTGTTTCTGAATTCTGGCGGTACACCTGGTCTTTCAAGTGTCCCCACAGAAAGAAGTCACACGGGTTCATGTCTGGCGAATAGGGAGGCCAATCCATGCCGCCTCCTGTATGTTGCGGATAGCCCAAAGCAATCACACGATCATCGAAATATTCATTCAGGAAATTAAAGACGTCGGCCGTGCGATGTGGCCGGGCACCATCTTGCATAAACCACGAGGTGTTCGCAGTGTCGTCTAAGGCAGTTTGTACCGCCACAAATTCACGAAGAATGTCCAGATAGCGTGATGCAGTAATCGTTTCGGATCTGAAAAATTGGCCAATGATTCCTTTGGAAGAAATGGCGGCCCAGACCAGTACTTTTTGAGGATGCAGGGACGATGGGACTGCAACATGGGGCTTTTCGGTTCCCCATATGCGCCAGTTCTGTTTATTGACGAAGCCGTCCAGGTAAAAATAAGCTTCGTCAGTAAACCAAATGCTGCCCACATGCATATCGCCGTGATCAATCCTGTGCACTATATCGTTAGCGAATGTCTCTCGTGCAGCAATGGTAGCGGCGCTGAGGGGTTGCCGCGTTTGAATTTTGTATTGATAGAGGTGTAAACTCTGGCGCATGAGACGATACATGGACGTTGGCGTCATTTGGACCGCAGCTGCAACACGGCGAACGAAAACCTGAGGCCGCTGTTGGATCACCTGCTGCAGTAGCTGCGCGTTGCCCTCTATGGTTGCCGTACGCGGTCGCCCTACCTTTCCAGCACGTTCATCCGTCACGTTCCCAGTCCGTCGAAATTTTTCAAACAGATCCTTTATTGTATCGCTTTTCGGTCCTTTGGTTACATTAAACCTCCGTTGAAAACTTCGTCTTGTTGCAACAACACTGTGTTCTAGGCGGTGGAATTCCAACACCAGAAAAATGCTCTGTTCTAAGGAATAAACCATGTTGTCCACAGCACACTTGCACGTTGTGAACAGCACACGCTTACAGCAGAAACGACATACAGAATGGCGCACCCACAGACTGCGTTGTCTTCTATATCTTTCACATCACTTGCAGCGCCATCTGTTGTTGAAAATTGTAACTACTGTAATTTCGAAAGTTTGTCCGCCTGAAAATGTACTGTTTTCCCAAGCATATTGCACCAAACGGTGTATTTCTATCGCTGCTCGTTTAGTTTTTATTGCCGTTTCAAATATGCCGGTCATTTTTGAAACACCCTGTACATGGTCACCCAGAATCCTGCCCACTCATGGATGCTGAACTAAAGCTGATGAGACGCCTCAACCATTCGCCGAGGATTGTCTGCAGCTCACAGATGATGATTATGAAGACTGATGATGCAAGTTCTGTTAAAGGTTGTTTCGCCTGTAAAGAGGACTGATGATAGGAATCCCATAATTGTGAAGGTCTGGTGCAAAGAACATCGACAGAATCCTTTCCGTAGTGGGAAATCCGCTGCTGATAATTCTTGCACTCGTTGCAGGTGACAGTAGCGGTTGTCAGACAGGATACACATAACCGTACTGTAGCTTACACCATGTTGGCACGCCACTTGACTGGAGCTTGTACTAGGATTCCACTAAATATCATGTGGAACCCGGTCCTCCAAACCTGGTGTACCCACAGTTGGTCGCCTCTCTGCCCGTTCGTGTGTCTCGAAGGACTCATGATCACAAAAGGGCTTAAAGTGTTGTGTGATGTGTTTGGTGTCTGTGAGAGTACTTGTTTTGGTTAGCTGTGCTGCCTCCCATCGTTTCCATCTGCCTGGCCGTGCACGAACACCATCTCGGCTCGTGCCCAACGCGAATACCGGACTGTTCTACTGCTTACATTAAGCTGCATCAATCACACAGCCTGTAACACACAAGGAACACATGGAACGTGGCCAGAGGAATTTTCATTCTTCAGCTCCATCTACCGTGGCAACGATGCATTTCCTTACACATGTAAATACAACCTTTTTTCCGCCATTTGCTGTCAGGAATCCGTCGTTGCAGTTTGTCGGTTTTATTAACATTTAGCATGTGTGTGTGTATTTGTTTCTATGTAGTCAGGAAATATAGCATACCGTGGCTGGAATCGATATGTTTGACTATCAACTGCTGCTTTATGTCAGGGAGGCCGCACGGAGTGGCCGTGCGGTTTGAGGCGCCATGTTACGGACTGCGCGGCCCCTCCCGTCGGAGGTTAGAGACCTCCCTCTGGCATGGGTGTGTTTGTTGTTCTTAGCATAAGTTAGTTTACGTTAGTTTAAGTAGTTTGTAAGTCTTGGGACCGATGACCTCAGCAGTTTGGTCCCTTAGGAACTCACACACATTTGAAGTCGTGCAGTCTGCTTCCCTTATTACCTAGGTCCCACTCACCTGGCCATTTTTCCAAACGCCAGCTTTCTTGTGTACCTTATCTAGTCTCCCCATCTTTAACCTGTACCTTGCAGCTGTGTATTTGATCTTGATTTCTATGGGGCATATTCCGTGCATCACAAACATGGGATCCATTGAGGTGTTGCCGAAGGCTCCAGTTAGCCTAAGCAGGACGCTTCTCTGTCCACGTCTGACTGATGCTTTGTTGGTGACCAGGTCCAGTCTGTGTGATCCAATGCTAGGTGCGAGGTTGAGTACTGATTCGAATAGCGCACAGTGGTATGTCCGTATGACTGGTAGAGTTACCCTGTGCATCACAAACATGGGATCCATTGAGGTGTTGCCGAAGGCTCCAGTTAGCCTAAGCAGGACGCTTCTCTGTCCACGTCTGACTGATGCTTTGTTGGTGACCAGGTCCAGTCTGTGTGATCCAATGCTAGGTGCGAGGTTGAGTACTGATTCGAATAGCGCACAGTGGTATGTCCGTATGACTGGTAGAGGTACCCTGTGCCGTTTTGAATTTAGCCTCACCAGTTTATTCGCCATTTTTCTGCTTCGTCTGCTGTTAGAGTGTTCGTGGAAATCAATTTCTCATATATGTGTATCCCAAGATAGTTGGTTCGTTTGATATTTGTGACCCCTATATGCCTTTGGAGTGATCCTTTCAGTAATGTGTATGTTGTTTTGTTTTCGGCTACCCTGAGTTTCTGCTTGTGACATCATTGTGTAATTGTTTGTAGTATTCCACTAGCTTTCTCTTCCAGCTAGGCTCTGCTGTTTGAAGTGAGTACAACTAATAGGCCGGCCGGTGTGGCCTAGCGGTTCTAGGCGCTTCAGTCTGGAACCGCGCGACCGCTACGGTCGCAGGTTCGAATCCTGCCTCGGGCATGGATGTGTGTGATGTCCTTAGGTTAGTTAGGTTTAAGTAGTTCTAAGTTCTATGGGACTGATGACCTCAGATGTTAAGTCCCATAGTGCTCAGAGCCATTTGAACCATTTTTGAACAACTAATAGGTCATCCACGTAGGCGACCATTCTGTCTGACCTGTCGCGGCATCTAGAAGCTGTAAGAGGGGATCGATTGTTAAGTTCCAGAAGACGGGGCCGCATTTAGATTCTTGAGGACAGCCTTTGGTAATTTTTTAAATTACTTTCGGGCTGCCCATCTGACATTCGACAATTCAGTCAAGGAAATCGTTGTACGATGATTGCAGTACCTCCAGATAAACCTCTGAAACGACGTGGGCCAGCAGAGGTTATCGAATGCCACGCAGTGTCAGACATTATTAACATTGCGTATTTCTGTATTGTAATATTCACTATCCACTCGAAAACAGTGAAGAAACTAGCACCGCAGATCACTCCGTTCCTAATAACGTTACTGAACGATGCCTAACTGCTGGGCGTGGTACCTACAATGCGGAAAACCTCGAAAGCAGTCATTATTAGGAAATCAGCAGATTGGGATCCTTCAGATTCAGAGGCGCACAGACCAATATGCCTTATAAACACTGTAGCAAAGATTAAGGAGAAGCTACTGTGTATGCGTTTGCAAACCCTCAAAGCTCTCAGGGGCATGAACCGACACCAATTCGGCTTCATAACCGGCAAATCTGTGGATGATGCCATCAAGTGTGCCCACACATAGTTAATCACTGTTAATGACTGCAAGATTTCTTCACTGTTTTCGAGTGGATACCATCTGGTCCAGCTGCTTCTTGTTTTTGAACTCTGAAATGTCTAGCGCAACCTCTTCTTTCGCAGAAGCACAGGTGACTGTTGTAGTGTTGTATGATGTGTGTAGTCATCTCTTAGTGTGGTGTGATATTGTGTGTCAGTGTCGATGACGTCGTCAGGGAGCAGTTTATACAGCAGAAAGTCTGCTGTAGTCCTCCATCCCTTCGTCATGGTGGCGTCATCCTGCCTTAGCGTTTCCAGAACTAGTGGGGTTTTTATCTTCTCTGTCAGTGTTTTGTATGGTTCCCCCCATATATTGTGCTCTATTTGTGTTGTTACAAACTGCCCCAGTGTTCTTTACGTGTGTTGTATAAGGTCTGTCTCTCCTAAGCACGTCTGTATGCCTCATTTTTTATGCGTGTATCTCTATCTAGTACCGCCCTTTGATATAATTTTCATTTGCGTTTGGCATCTTGTTCGAGCATCGTGAGTTCGTTGGCCCGTGGTATTTGTGAGCTTTTCGTTCTCTTTGCCGTCGGTATTGATGAGTTTTGTGCATGTTGTGTATATTACCTGAGTTAGTTTGTGGGCTCTGTTATCAATACCTCCATCTAGATCGTGTTTTTCGATAATTTCCGTTAATTTTTTCCAGTCTGCTTTGTGGAACAATAAGTGTATGTTTTGTATTTTGATAGTTGTGTTCCGAGTGCGTGTGTTAGTGTGTACGTTACGACATTGTGGTCACTACTGGTTGCATTTTTTTTTACTGTATTACTCTTTGCGTGTAGTGTAATTGAGAAACACAAAGTCTGTGAATGACGTGCAAATCCATTACCCGTTTTCCCCTAGTTAGTAAGTAAAAAAATTTTACATTGGTATCCTCACACAAAACTTTATGTCTTTCGTAAGGACTCAGCTCAGCACAGTATCCAATAAGAATATGAAATTCCTGTAAGTGGATGAGAAGTTTTTGTTCTCCGCGATTTCAAACTTTCCTTCATATCTTCCAAATATCAGTTATGTGACCTGTTCTGATACGTGAGTTCTTTTAATAGAAAATTACGTTAACCATGAATGGCGAGTCTTCCGACCTGAGGGTACTCACAGAGCAGACATTCACCCACAGAAATCAAACAACATTTAACCCTAACTTTCAGTGAATTTAAATTCTAAGGCATATAGACTTTCGGTGCATTAATGCGCGCTTGTAAACACGTCGTTCCGCGTCTGTGCGCTATTTCTTCGGTGCACACCCCACTACAAACAAAGCTACGTTGCGCGGAACGGCACGGAGTGTTTTCGACAATGTTTGCTGGATAATTTATGTGCATGTTAAACAGTGGAGGTGGGGCCATAGTTTCCAGAGGACGGGCGCCGCCTGTGGAGCGCCTTGTATATTCAGCAGACGCGACGCCGTGTCGCGGCGGCTGAGCTCTCGCAATCCGCTGCCCACCGAGCCACACAGCGGCGGATGGAGTTGGATGGAGCACAGAGGACGCGGCGAGCGCCGAAAAACGCCACAGGCAGGCAGCCGAGCTCCGGCCGGGCCCGAGGCACCGCGCCGCCGCCACCGGAATGTAAATGGCGCGAGTAATTGTGTTGGCGCACGGCATTCAGGTGCGCTGATGAAACATTGTCTGCGGCGGTGCTGGCTGTTTCCAGTGCTGGGTGGATGCTCACTCCTCTGCGCACGGACTGCCACTGCTGGCAGAAAACTGACGCAACCAGGTTTCCGTGCGAGATGAAAAGAAACTATGCTGACGCAATGAACAGTATTTTGCATGTGGTATATGTTACGGAAGTATGCAAAGTAAGTTATGCATTGATGCGAAAAAAATACAGAACCCTCGAAGACGAAGCTATTTTATTGACAAGTGATGTGGCAGGCGGTTCGTACTTGTAGAAATATAATGATGACAAATTCAGACCACTTAAAACACACATGATACAGTAAGGGGTGCTCAAATGGTCGCTTCAGTACAGTGTACCCCTCTCTGACACCAACGCAGGTTAGATTATATTATATTAGATTAGTACTTGTTCCATAGATCACGAATACGACACTTCGTAATGATGTGGAACGTGTTAGGTTAATAAAAGGTGTCTATACAAGATATTACATTACACAAAATATTGCATGACACTTAATATTTTTAATTTTTTTGTGGGGGTTGGGGAAATTACCCACTTACAATATCCAAAAATTCATCTAATGAGTAGAAGAAGTTGCCATTAAGAAATTCTTTTCATTTCCTTTTAAATGCTGTATGGCTATCTGTCAGACTTTTGATCCTATTAGGTAAGTGACCAAAGACTTTTATGGCAGCATAATTTACCCCCTTCTGAGCCAAAGTTAGGTTTAACCTTGAGTAGTGAAGATCTTCCTTTCTCCTAGTGTTGTAGCCATGTACACTGCTATTACTTTTGAATTAGTTCGGATTGTTAATAACAAATTTTATAAGTGAATATATATATTACGAGGCTACATTGAAGATCTCTAGCTCTTTAAATAAGTGTCAGCAGGATGATATTGGATGAGCTCCAGCAATTATTCTGATTACACGCTTTTGTGCAATGAACACTCTTTTACTCAATGTTGAGTTACCCCAGAATATGATGCCATACGAAAGCAGAGAATGAAAATGGGCGTGGTAAGCTAATTTACTGAGATGTATAGCACCAAAATTTGCAATGACCCTAATAGCATAAGTAGCTGAAATCAAACGTTTCAGCAGATCTTCAGTGTGTTTTTCCAGTGCAACCCCTCATCAATGCATACACCTAGAAATTTTGAATATTCTACCTTAGCTACCGATTTCTGATCGAAGTCTATATTTATTAATGGTGTCATTCCATTTACTGCGTGGAACTGTATGTACTCTGTTGTGTCAAAGTTTAATGAGAGTCCATTTGCAGAGAACCACTTAATGATTTTCTGAAAAACATCGTTTACAATTTCACCAGTCAATTCTTGTGTGTTAGGTGTTATAGCTATACTTGTATCATCGGCAAAAAGTACCAGCTTTGCATCTTCGTGAATATAGAATGGCAAGTCGTTAATATATATTAAGAACAGCAGAGGACCCAAGACCGAACCTTGCGTCACCCCATTCAGGCGTGTATTCCCGGATACAAACGATTATAAAGCTGCCGACTGGCAACCTGCAGTAGACTGTCTCAAGCACACTGCATCTTTTGATGCGATTCGGCTATGATTCTTTCATTCTTTCCCGCTGCAGCATGTCCCGTACGAGTTTAATTGGTCAGAGCTATGGTGATCTTGCTGGCCAGGATAATATTTTTACGCCATAAAGGGCAGTATGTGGAAGTGCATTGTAGTGCTGAAAAACCACATCGGTTTCCTGTCGAAGAAATGGCAGTAGGATGGGGGTACCAACCAGTACAATGTAGCGAGCACTAGTTACGTTGCGTTGCAGAAACACCAATGTATCCGCGAGTTGTAACTGACGCCCCACTCACCGTGAAGACTGGGGTTGGGATCTGTGTGTCGTGAGAGAATGCTCTCTGGAATAGGCCAACCATCACGTCCACACAGTACATTTGAACGTCCATCACCAATCACGTCCAGTCAGAACTTACTCTCATCGCTGAAGAGAATAGAATGACATTCCACTCTCCAGTCCACTATTTTACGACACCGGGCCACCCGTGCTAGGCGGTGTTCGGGTGTCAGAGGTAGCCTGGCCAGATGCACATGTGATCTTACTTCTGCTACAAGCAGACGGTTTCCAATGATCCTTCCTCACAGAACAGGAGAAACATGTGGCCAGATTTCATCCCTGAAAGACGGGTTGTCGTCCGCTGATGCTCTCACAATGCGTCGATTAGTATGTGTTTCCGTACAACGTGGACGTCCAGAACCTGGTTGACAGGTGAGGAAATGTTCCACAGACCACTGATGAAAGCAGCTACCTACCACTGACACAATGTGTCCAATATAGGATGTTTCCGCAAGAGCGTGCAAAAGGATAACAGGACGTAGAGAACACTTGATTGAACGATTTGGGGTGGGGAACATGGGGTTGGAGAAGCAAGCTTAAGGAGATATGGAAGTAAACTTGTTTATCGATTTGTCAAGCATTACTGTTTTCCAGCTTATTTACAACTAACACGCGTAAGAGTTTACGCATGCTGTGCTGTTTATTTACGTATGCGTTCCTTATTTCCTGCATGTGAACGAGGAGGACGAGCCTGATTGCTGGGACGTATATTCTCGTCGGTGGAATGGAAGTAGAGGTCCAATTCCATGGCCTGCGAGGTCACATGACCTGAATCCCTCTGAAAGTCACTTGTGTACGAGACCCCATTAGTTGCCAGAATTGTAGCTGCCTGTGATGTGATTCGAAGCTCACCAGGGATATTTGTCAGGGTGCGTCAGAATCTTGTTCGCATATCTCACGCTTGGCTCCAATGTCTCTAAGCACTATGGGACTTAACATCTGAGGTCATCAGTCCCCTAGACTTAGAAATACTTAAACCTAACTAACATAACGACATCACACACATCCATGCCCGATTCAGGATTCGAACCTGCGACCGTTGCAGCATCGCGGTTCCGGACTGAAGCGCCTAGAACCGCTCTTCCACAGCGGCCGGCTGTCACGCTTGCACTGAGGTGAATGGCCGTCAGCATCAACACATTTTGTAAGTTGTAGTACAAATGGTACGTTCATTATGTCAGTGATGCTATTTGCAGTTAACTGTAGCTAATGTAAATAAAAACGTACATTACTGTGATTTTATTCCTATTACCTCCATAAGTTGGCTTCCCCGACTCCAGGTTGCCTATCTGAAATTACTCAGTGAAGCATCCTCCATGTTCTGTTAAATTTTTGTACGCTCTTACGGAAACGTCCTGTATATGCAGCAACCTGTAGAAACGTCCATCCTGTTTACTGCACCCCCGTTAAATGACCCTGCTGAAATGGTTAAAATTCTTGAACACAGTAAGTACTCGTCGGTGGAGCATGGTTGTACCCTAGAATGAATGTTGCACATACAGTTCACCTATAATCTCAGAACAATTACTGCCCACAGGGTCAAAACAGAGGGCGCAAAGACAGGCATCTAGCACTACAACCCCTCAGTGTGCACATATTACAACCTGGTGCCACTGAACATAGACCTTGGGTATGTTGAATATTTTTTCCCGTAGAGTACATACTTATCAGCGCTGCTCCATAACAGTTATTACGAATTTTTTTAGAGGAAATGATTTAATCTTATAACACGTTTCAAGTTGTAGCGTCATTATCAGGTAAACCTGGCAATACAAAAGCATTTAACATGCACTGATGACTCAAACATTATGACCACCTTGTAACCTCCCCACAAAAATTATAATAAATAATATGAGTATGATTCTAATTTAGTGTAAACTCCCCACAAATTTTTTTCTCTTTTGACCTCCCACACAAAATTCTTTCTGATTTAATCTAAGCTCAAAATTCATTCACACTTAGCGTAACCTCACAACAGAAAAATTCCTAAACCTCTCAACAGTAAAAATTATAATTATGTCGTTCACATTCAGTGTAACGTCCCAATAAAAAAAATTCAGTAACCTAGTAATAAAACAATGTAACCTCTCAATTAAATTGTCGCTCACTTATGACTTTTCAATAATTCACTGTGAATTTAACCTGGTAAATTTTGGACGACAGCAGTGCTGCGTCATGGCCCTGAAAGATCATTCTGAATAAAAAAAGGAAAAATTCTTACCTCAATAAAGTCGTCGGATATATCTGCTCTTACAATAAATTTTTCCGGCACAGCTCTGTCCAATGCTGGCCGACCTATCTGTCATTTATGAAAGGAAGCAACTGATTTTTCTATTGCAATAATCGGGATGATCATGGATGGCAGAAATTAGTAAATTCTTTAAATTGAAATGAATGGTTGTTAAAACTTACTTTTTATGAGGAAGATTATTATTACGAGAGTTGTAAAACATTTACATGCGACTTGAGATAACATTACTACAAATGCGCGAGGCTGCTTTTTACCTTATACAATAATACTCAGGCTCCGACACCGCTGCACCGCGACCGGGCCAGCCAACACGATACACAATACCAGACAAGAGCAGACTCCAGACTAGCAACCACTTACTACTACAGCTACACAGCTCCTACTGCAGTCAACACTGCTCTCTGGTCAGAGACCTTGCATATCGCAGGCAGCGCATGAGCAATACATCGAAATTACATCTGCTCGGACCTCTTACAACCTGCTTAATAGCGTGTTGATTCACCATGGGAACACAGTACAGTATGATTCTGGGCGACAAGGATTATGTAAGTCCTTGGTTGGTATGCGGCATCATGTATCTACGCACAGGCCACGTAGTTACCGAAAATTACGAGTCGGTGGTTTGTGAGCGCCGATGTGGCTCCCGACAACATCCCAGATGTGTTGCATTACGTCCAGATCAGCTCAGTTTGGTGGTCAAGACAACTTGATTTGATAATATTCTTCTCGGGTGTGCTACCGGATCATAACGTCATCTTGACACAGTATTTCACGGTCCATCTGGCTGCCATCTTCAGGTGAGAGTGCTGGTACACGATCTAGCCAGAACTGACTTCTCAGCGGAAGCGGCGGCCCCTATACAGGGTGAGTCACCTAACATTACCGCTGGATATATTTCGTAAACCACATCAAATACTGACGAATCGATTCCACAGACCGAACGCGAGCTGAGGGGCTAGTGTAACAAACCATAAAAAAATGCACGGAAGTATGTTTTTTAACACAAACCTACGTTTTTTTTTAAATGGAACGAACCCTGTTAGTTTTGTTAGCGCATCTGAACATATAAACAAATACGTAATCAGTGCCGTTTGTTGCAGTATAAAATGATACTTACATCCGGAGATATTGTAACCTAACGTTGACGCTTGAGTACCACTCCTCCGCTGTTCGATCGTGTGTATCGGAGAGCACCGAATTACGTAGGGATCCAAAGGGAACGGTGATGGACCTTCGATACAGAAGAGACTGGAACAGCACATTACGTGCACATGCTAACACCTTTTTATTGGTCTTTTTCACTGACGCACATGTACATTACCATGAGGGGTGAGGTACACGTACACACGTGGTTTCCGTCTTCAATTACGGAGTGGAATAGAGTGTGTCCTGACATGTCAGTCCAATAGATGTTCAATGTGGTGGCCATCATTTGCTGCACACGATTACAATCTCTGGCGTAATGAATGTCGTACACGCCGCAGTACATCTGGTGTAATGACGCCGCAGGCTGCCACAATACGTTGTTTCATATCCTCTGGGGTTGTAGGCACATCACGGTACACATTCCCCTTTAACATACCCCACACAAAGAAGTCCAGAGGTGTAAGATCAGGAGAACGGACACCAATTTATGCGTCCTCAACGTCATGGTAATGTACATGTGCGTCAGTGAAAAAGACCAATAAAAAGGTGTTAGCATGTGATCGTAATGTGCTGTTCCAGTCTCTTCTGTACCTAAGGTCCATCACCGTTCCCTTTGGATCCCTACGTAATTCGGTGCTCTCCGATACACACGATCGAACAGCGGAGGAGTGGTACTCAAGCGTCAACGTTAGGTTACAATATCTCCGGATGTAAGTATCATTTTACACTGCAACAAACGGCACTGATTACGTATTTGTTTATATGTTCAGATGTGCTAACAAAACTAACTTGGTTCCATTTAAAAAAAAACGTAGGTTTTTGTTAAAAAACATACTTCCATGCATTTTGTTATGGTTTGTATTAACCAATTACACTAGCCCCTCTCCTCACGTTCGGTCTGTGGAATCGGTTCGTCAGTATTTTATGTGATTTGCGAAATATATCCAGCGGTAACGTTAGGTGACTCACCCTGTATAGGCCGCAGAAGGCCCACAACGCTTGTGCGACAAGGTGCCGTAACTGCCCTCTAGCACAAGTAAACATACAGCGCCCCAGTGGTGGAAACAGGCAAAATCAAGAATTCGCTATCAAAAAACTAAAAATTATTGTGACGATCGAGACAAAGACCGTTGTTTCTTAATGTCTGATAACACCGGGTTCCAAGTCCTACTTTTGGTAACCCTTGTCTCTATTAATAAGATTATCAGATAATCGAATCTCTATGGATTCTTTAAAAAAAAAAAAACAATCCCAATAGTGAGATGCAGGGGCAACCATTTGTGTCTCGTCATACTGCTCCGCTACTGCAGATTTCTAAGGCTGCAGCAACCGTGTGCGCCGCTGCTGCTCAACACGTCGGTCGTGAATGGTCAGGATTGTCTGACCAATACAAGCCTCCCCACAGTGGCAAGGGATCTTGTACACACCGGGCTTCCTCAAACCCAAGTCATCCTTAACGGAGCCAAGAAGCGCTCTAATCCTAGCTGGCGGACGAAAAATACTTCAAATATGATATCTTTTCAGAATTCTTTCTATTTTCGAGGAAATGCTCCCAGCAAAAGGTAGAAAAGCCATCGATTTGCAGGTATGTTCTGGTGGTTCAGGCTAAGGTCCTGACTCGAAAGCACGACGGATCCGTTTATCTGTATAGCCATTCTGCTTGAACACAACCTTGAGGTGGTCCACTTTTTGTGTCAAGCTTTCTCCGTCTGAAATGGCATAAGCTCTTCTCGCCAATGTCCGCAGGGCCCCCGTACGTTGGAACGATGGATGATAGCTAGAAGCATGCAGGTAACGGTCCGTGTGCGTAGGCTTTCGATCAACGCTGTGTCCCAGTGTCCCACCATCCTTTCTGTACACCAGAACATCCAGAAACGGAAGCTTTCCATCACTTTCCATCTCCATGGTAAACTTGATGCTAGGATGAAGGGAATTAAAATGAACTAGGAGGCACAGTCACAACTTGATTTCATTATCACGCTCCTCAAACCATTGTAGCACGTTTCCGGACTTGCGACGTAGACAGTTAACCTTTTGGAAGGTGCCCCTGCCGTTGGGGAAGAAATTAATCATAAGGGGTTGCAGATGTTCCACAGAAACATTCACGTAGCCACAGCTGCCACGATACCTTCGGCTGCTAACACAGTTCGTATCACTAAAATTTTTTCCCGCATAAACAAACGAAGTGAATTTTCAGTGATAAGCAATATATTTAATGATAGTTTTATGTAATTTGTACATCATTACTTTTTATGTAAATGTAAACGGATTCAATGTATTCTCTTAGTATGTTTTATGTTCAAGTTCCGGTAGGTGGCGGTGCCACACGTAGCCTTCAAAATTGTGGCTGTAACGGAGGTGGGCTCCCAGCAGAGAGCTGTCGCTGGGTTTATTTTGGCGACAGCATGGTCAGTCGTTGGGCGAGGCATCTGTCATCACTGCAACAGGGCCGTGCAAACCTGTCCGGTCTCCTAGGTGCCGGCCGGCCGCTCACAGCCGTGACCCCTGTAACGTTGGAACGTGCGGACACTCTCATTCGAAGCCGCCCGTTGTGGCCGAGCGGTTCTAGGCGCTTCAGTCCGAAAACACGTGGCTGCTGCGGTCGCAGGTTCGAATCCTGCCTCGGGTATGGATGTGTGTGATGTCCTTAGGTTAGTTATGTTTACGTAGTTCTAAGTTCTAGGGGACTGATGAGCTCAGATGTTAAGTCCCATAGCGCTCAGAGCCATTTGAACCAACTCTCATTCGAGGTGACAAGACACATGTCAAACGAAAATCTCGCTCCACAACTGGATGTGTCTGTCGGTAATGCTGATACACGTCCACCAATCTGGATACTCAAAAGTGTGTGTCCCGCTTGGTTTCTCACTGTCTAATAGAAGACCACCGTAAAGAGCAACGAAGAACCATCTGTGCGGAGTTGTTTGTGCATTAAGACGCTGATCGTGACAAATTTTTGTCCACAGACCATGAGACATGGATTCATCACCTCTAACCAGGAACAAAAGGGCAATCCATTGAGTTGAGCCATATCATCTCTCCTCAGAATAAAAAATTCATAGCGGCACCTCCAGCTGGTAAAGTCAAAGTGACGATTTTTTTGGACTCTTAACGTGTTATTTTGTTTGATGTCCTCTCTCATGGTGCAACGACCAACTTTGAAGTGTACGTGCTACTCTCAGGAAATAGAAGAAACGACTTCAGCGTGTTCGTCCCAGAAAAATGTAATCGAACTTGTTCTTCTCCCGGCGGAGGTTTGAGTCATCCCTCGGGCATGGGTGTGTGTGTTTGTCCTTAGGATAATTTAGTTTAAGTAGTGTGAAAGCTTAGGGACTGATGACCTTAGCAGTTAAGCCCCATCAGATTTCACACACATTTGTACATTTTTTTCTTCTTCTCCATGACTACGCAAGGCCCCACGCAAGCCCCGTACCAGAGAAGAAATCACAAAACTTCACTGTATTGTTCTCGTCATCTGCTTTACAGCCTAGATCTCAGATCTCCCGACTTCTATATGTTTGCCTCAGTGGAGGATGTAGTTCGCGGGAAACAGTATGTGGATGATGAGGAGGTTACTGATGCAGCAAGACTTTGGCTGCGAGGCCGACCAGTAGGGTGGTACAATTCGAGAATACATGCCCTCTGGCCAAGTGGCGCGTGGCCGTCGCATTAAAAGGAGATTATGTTGAAAAACAGTGTTTGTCATCAGTGCAGATTTTTCAAGCGACAAACGAAAGTTAGTTAGTGGCAGCTGAGACGCTGTCGCATAACACAGAAGGAACGTGCCGTTTAGTTTGTGGAGAAGAGTAATAATTTTGCGAAAAGGAGACAGTTTTCTTTGTGATAATAACCGGAAGGTCTTATGTGGAGGAGAGAATTATGGCGCTGACTGAGCGTGCAGAGACGAGCGTATGACCGACTTCGCCAGCAGTTCATCATAACAGCATTCCTGTTGTAAAATTAAAAAAAAAATTAAGGGGAGACCACGATCTTTTAGAACTTATCAGTCAAGTAGAGAAGACAGAAGAGAAAGAAGGCACAAGAGATAATATCCAAGAACTTGAAATGCATAAGAGGGCCGACACAGGAGACAGAAGATCACCGTGCCGAAGAATCAAGACATCGAATTTGCAAGAAGGGACCAGTCGTCATTACAAAACGAGGAGAGATCTTGAATTACAGCGGTGGAGGGACTGTGTTACAAAAATTGTTATATGTTAATTTGAATGTAGTGTGAATTGAGGAAGTACGTGCATGGTCGTCCACTGTTGTGCATGAAACAGAGTTCGTATTATCAGCCCGAAACATTCCGTTCCAGTTTCCTGTCTGAAGAGTTTTGAAAGGTTTTATAGGAAGTTTAGCAATCAAGAAGGTGCACCGAAGCAGCGGTCAAAATTATTTACATTTTTTGATTAACATGATCATTAAGCAGATGGCAATGGCCACCTTTGCATTCCCCTCCACCCTCCAGCACACAGAAAACATCTGCTGATTCAAAAGCGTTAAGATTAGTAACTAACTTCAACCACAGGAGAGCAAGGGCGTCCACACACTCTCCCCTCCCCCTCCCCCCCCCCCCCCAATGTTATTCTTTCAAGAAAATGATTTAGAAGTCGGTATTAAGCACGTTTTGAACGGGGTCGGAAATGACTACATAGAAGTCGACATTCGTCTTTCAAAATGGTGAGAATACTCCATATACACTCCGCCTCCCCCTCACCATCACCTGTTTGCCCCACCCAACTACAAACTACTGCATGGACGATCCTGGAGAAGAAAAAGCAGTTACATTGGTCCGATGGCAGCCATATGTAACAGATTTTATGTAAAGACAACAGTGGAGAACGTTAAATGCATATCAGTTATTTCAGAAAGATAACAATATATCCAACTACATACGATTTTACAGTAAATTCGGGGTTTTCTCGCAGTCCAAATACGTGCTGTCACTATTCAAGTACAACAGCGAAACCACTCGCGTCAGTTATATACCACGGTCCGTTCAGATTTGATATATACATTAAATTCGCAGCCAAAGTAGTGATTCATATACATTTGAGTGCCATTATAAATACAGAAGTCCATCAGCTGAAATTGACCGACCAAATTCGTGGCACTGGAGCAAACATTTTCAGACAGACATTGTACGTAATAAGTTGCTTTCGAAGCTACAATTTAATGATGTAAGGATGTGAATAGTTGTATTTTAGTTCTGAATAATTCATATTTGATATGTATCGGTTGTAACAGGTGTTTTTTTTATTTTCAATGATAACTGAAAAAAAAAAACAGAAATATCAATTAGCCATAGTACTAGTGCTGAAATTTTTGATTGTTAATAAATAAAACCCCTGAAAAAACGAGTAATTTTTGTACCTGAAATTTTCTTTGCTTTGAAATATTGCGTTAGTACAGAAATTCGGAAAAGTGATCAGTTCTGTTTTAATAACAATGCCGACAGAACGAGCAACAAACACATGACAGAATTAGTACAGCTTTGCTGCGACCATAGTGTCCCTGTAGCCGAATGTTTTTGCTTAAAGTACGCATCCATGTGGAGTGTGGAAGGACTTACCACCAGATGCAACAGTTTCTCTCTGTCGTCGCCAGACGTCCGTTGTATTGCAAAACTGTATTGGCCATAGCGTGCAAATATTTTTTTGAAGTGATGCCGCAATGAAGTACAATGCCCCATTTGCTTTAAAAGATTAATAACAGGATGAGCCGCAACAAACTTGCAACATCACAGAAGCAGAAAAACTTTACAATTCATTCAGGTAGTTGATATGTTGCCTGTGTCTACATAATATGCCTTTATCTGCTTTAGCTTCTGAAAACGGACGAATTAAAATATAGTTCTTCAGCTTCAGTTTTCACCCTTTAGCAGCTTCTGTTTATTATGCCCAAAGGTACGATTCTTTATTATAACATGATTTTTGAGCAGAGTTAAAAAAAATTGATTCGGTCGGAAGATACTGGTGATTATTTTACAGTATTCAGCTTTCCACTTTCAGAGAAAGGCAGCGGTTTCTGGACGGACTGGGTTTTCTTTTATTTGCCTATTTAATATAACTTTTTTATTCTATGTATCCTGAAACTGAGGGAATCAAAATTGTTCATTTTTGTTCGATATCCGCGTTTATTAAAGGAAATAATGGGAATAAAAAACCGAAAATTGGTTATTTCAGAAATTGGCTGTTTTTAGCAGTTTTAACAGGTTAAACTGAGTTTGAAAGAAACCGATGTAAACGAAAACGGTTTTTTCAGCGATAACCACCATCCCTACTTTTACATATAGATTTCTAAATAAATTTCGATAAATAACAATAGTTTATGCAGTCTTATTCGTACAAAAAAAGTCACTCTAAATATATCGACACATACCATCGCAATACAAACGAAAACAGCTTATCTGTCTAAATAGTTATATAAATATGATTGTATATTCGTATCTGATTTATGTAATAATGACTAGAGTATGGAATTAAGTCACATGTCATAGCGAAGAGTAGAAGTGAGATGATCCACTTACAGGTTTGACGAAAGCATATATATATAACACTGAACTAGTTTCGCGAAACAGTAGCAGATTTGATGGTAGCATTTCAGTTGTTTACTATTGACACTGGCAGCAAGTAGTCATTAAAGCATAGTTCAGAAGTATCCGGGGGCCGCATGAACAAAACTGAAGCACAAGCGTGGTAGATAAAGATAGAAGTCAGAGCATTTACTTTCAAGCAAAACGAAAAAGCGATTCTCCTACCAATTGCTTCTAACATAAAAGCAAAAGCGTCTAACGATCTGATACGTCTGCACTGTCATCAGCCTCTGTTGAGTAAATGCGTGCATCTGATTTCGTTGCTCTGTTGGCCATAAGACTCCATTTCGTTTTAGGCCTATTTGTTGTAAGAGAAAAAAAATCGTTCAAATGGCTTTAAGCACTATGGGACTTAACATCTGAGGTCATCAGTCCCCTAAAACTACTTAAACCTAACTAACCTAAGGACATCACACACATCAATGCCCGAGGCAGGATTCGAACCTGCGACAGTACCAGTCGCTCGGCTCCGGACTGAAGCGCCTGCAACAGCTGGGCCACCGCAGCCGGCTTGTTCTAAGAGAGAACACGTTATTATTCGCATTAGTATCAGTAATAGTAGTATCAACTTTAACGCTGGCAAACGTTCTTTTGTTTATTACAGTAATCATGTTTTACTTCAGAAACTTTGCAGTACAATGAGTTTAGACGTAGGGCACTATTGCTGATGTTAGTAGACTATATTGTGTTATTTATGACGCTTTATTCGTTGACATAAATTCCAGTTTGGTTGCTTATTATCGTGATTACATGAGCGTAATTTATATATCTATAAAAGACAATGTCCTGACTGACTCATCATCGTCCACTGCAATCAGCTAAGGACAGAAACTTAAAATATGGAGACGGTAGTGATCTTATACTGTAGGCGTCGTTTAAGAAGGTTTTTTTCTTCGAAATACCAGACCTAATCGGGTAAAACAGGAAATGAAAGATTTTTGAAAATATATCGCTACTAAGACACTTTGAAACTTGACCTACGAAAATTGGTGTTTGGAAATTTAATCCCAATTGTAGGGTGATATTGGGTCAATTTCTTTTAATTAATCATTATTAAAGAGTAACAAAAAGCTACTTTTATGAAAATTTGATCTCTGAGTTAAAAAAAAACGTGTTTCTACCATTTTCGGAAATTCGACCCCTTAGGCGGTGAAATAGCGGATGAAATGTATTACGACAATATTTCATTACGAAGTCGTTTTTAAAACCAAATCTTAATTTTAATACATTCTTCAGTTTTTTTTAATCCAACCCCTATGGGGGTGACATAGGGAATGAAAGTTTTTATGGAAATATTTCAATGATGCAAACTTTATTGAAGCTAAATCTAGGAGAATTTTTATTGGGTTTTTCGGTTGGATATGGAAAAAAAAACATGTTTCAGTGTTTTTGGAAATTCCACCCCTAAGGGGCTGAAACGAGACAAAGCTGATCTTATGACTCATCATCGCCCAGCACAAAGCGCTAAGGACAGAAACTTTAAATTTGGAGAGGGTTTGGATTCCTATCATAAGGGGGTGAAATAGGGGATGAAAGGTTTTTTGAAAATAAGTTGCTATTAAGGCAACTTTGAAGCTAGAATTACGAAAATTGACGTTTGGTATTTCACTCAAAGGTAAAAAAATACTTGTTTCAGCATTTTTGGAAATCCAACCAATAACGGAATAAAATAGTGGGTGAAAGATTTTCTGAGAATAAATTTTTATGATAGAAATACTAAAGCGTTTTTAAACCTGCTTTAATGGACCCTGGTATTTGACTTCTTGGTTAGAAATATAAAGGATACATGTTTCAGTGTTTCTGGAAATTCAACAGGCTATGGGAGTAAAATCGTGGATAAAAAGTTATATGAAGTTATTGGAATTCTCAAAGTTAACTCTATAAAAAATTGTTTTTGGTTTTTCTGTTACAAATATTAATGCGAGTATTACGCATTCATTTGTTTTTGTAAACTGAACGCATAAGGGATTGAAATAGGGGAGGAAAAGTTTTAAAAAAAATTTCTTTACATTAAATTAGCCAAAGCTACGATAACACTAGCCAACAAAATTTTACTTTTTTTCTGTAACTGGAATGAAAACAGCTAATCTCTATGGTTCAGGGAGTGCTGACAGTGAAAATGTTCATGAAGATACAAGACTACCTGTCATTTTGAAGTTATAATAGCTTTACGTTATTGCCTATGTAAGTTTATGCGTACATTTACCTTGGTGTTGTCCTTCTGTGGAAAGTCAGATAAGGGGCAACCGCTTTGCCAAGTGTTTATAGTTTTCTGCTTGTGATTCCCTGATTAGAGTACCAGTAATCAGCTAACATGGATGCACTCCACTTTCCCTGGTATCTCATTTCCATGTCTGAAATTTGCCAGTGATCGCCGTTTACAGAACCGCAGTTGCCAGGAAAGAAGTTCTAGTGAGAATCTAGGAAACGTAATTTTAAGAACATGATGCACCGCAGTCTATTTTAGCAGTGTAGAAGATTTGCCGCAAGGTCCTAATAGTTTTCTACCCCCTTACTTCCAAGAAACGCTGACATTTGAACACAGGCAGCCCAAGCTAACGTTTCGTCACATGTCAGGATGGTGTTAAAATGCGCATCCTTGTACAGTGTGCGTATCTGGGGACCTACTAAAATCTCCTCTTCTATTTTTGCCTCACTAAGACATGGAAATTTCTCACGCAAATACAGAAATGCTTCACCAGTTTTCTCTTAAGGCCTGAACAGAGTTGTTCATTAGGCCCAGGGAGAAGGGAGAATTTTGTTCGTGAATTCAACAAGTGCTTCGTGCATAACATTATGGGATCCGGGTTCCAGTCATTTAAACTTAGGCCAGCCTTTCTTTTTATAGTGAATTATTTTGGAGCGGCTATCCAAGAGGCACAGGAAACAACAGAATTTAGTGTAGTCATGTTCTAGTCCAAGTAATATGGCTATGACTTTCAGATCCCCGGAAATCTGCCATTTAAACTTGCCATAGTCCAAGAGCAATAATAATTGTTTCATGCTACCATATGTTTCTTTCATGTAAGGAGCAAACCCATTCCGAATCGTTGATAACACGTTGCCTTCATGCAGTAGCACATACTTGAGACTTACTTAGGAGGAGGTGATGAACAACCTCCACTGATCCCTTTTATAGTCAAGGCCAGTAGCTGCCATTAGTCCCTGTACATCGTTATAAGGTACGAAGTTCTTTTCACTTTGGAAAAATGGAAGTAACGGCATATGGAAATTAGCGAACGCAGTCACATTTACCGTCTTATCAAGACAACTCCACTGGTGTAGTTTTGACGCCTACAGTTCAGCTTTACCCTTCGGCAAACACACATTTCTCACTAGGTCATGAAGTTCACATTACGTTATTTTGTGAATCTCTGTACACTCATCGTTAAATACAAAATCAGGATCTTCAGAAGAACTGGGTTTTGAAAGTGATGGCGCAGCGCTAGTTTCTCTACCGTCCTGGTCACTATACAATCACTTGGAACAGGTATAGGCAATCATCATCCGGGACGCATTGGTCGCATGGTCGGCAGTATACTACGATGTGTCAAGGAAGACTTTTTGCTCTTTAAAATACCAAGTGTTAAATGAAGTTGTCAAACAAATTTGACTACCATTTACATGGTTTGACCATGGGTATACCAAAGACCATGGAATATCTTTTACAGCTTAACCACGAATGAAGACTCGAGACGCAATGTATGCAACATAAAGGAGGAGCCCAGGGTTTGTCCCGGTCCCAGATTTCACAGGCAAAGTACACTCTCCACGTCTCCCTACTATATGGCGTTATTGGCCTCCTTTGCAATTTCAGTGTAGCCTGTCAGCAAACCTATTAAAAATTGTCAGCACTGTTTGCGCATTTTCGAGGCATATTGAATCAGAGGAATTACAATGACGATACGCGTTACCTACACTTTAGTAACACTGTCTTCCAGCACATGAACAAAACACAACTTGTGACAGACTGAAACTACGGTTAAATGAAACGTGCTTTTTCATTCTGTCTACGACAGGAGCATTCCGATCCCTGTATAGAAATGGATTGGCAATGAACGCTAATAAAGTGTAATCATAATTAAATGCACCCTCTTTAACTTATAAACGAGAGGTAATTCGAGATTTTCATTGTCATTTTCGTTATCAGCGTGACTGATATAGTTAACAAACACTTATTTCATCCCTGTTACATTTTCACTGTTGACTAGTGTAATTCGTATTTCACTTCCTGGTTAGCTATTAGGAAATGTGTGTTAGGGAACGAAAGTTTCTATGGAAATATACCACAAGAAAGAAAAAGGCATTCTTGTCGAAAACATTCGACTCCAGCTACCAGAATCGCTTTTTGGTCAGAAGTACATTCTAAAAAGATGTGAAGTTCTTGACCAAAATTTTATAACAAGTGAGCACTCAAACCTGTCAAAAGATGCTGATTTTACTTCTGTGGAACTTCAGGCAAAAGGAAAAACTATCTACACGCTGTCAGACTGGTATACAATCATAGCTCAATCACGAAGAAAGAAGTCATTTACAGCAGTACAAATGAAGAACTTGTTTTGACGGTAGTTTTGCCGAAGACAGTAACCAACCGCAAAGTTAATGAATTAAAGTGTTCAGTATCTTGGTTAAAAAGTCGGTGGTTGCTGTATACACGATCTGAACCAACTTTGACTATCGGTATGGAGTTTATCACCTTTGACATAAAAAAAGGAAGGAAGGGACGTCCAGTCAGTCCAGTTCACCAGTATAAAACAGGAACCACTATACAGTGAAACACGACCAGTCTGAAATTTGAAAAACAAAGGACATGTTAGATTTGTTACCATACATTCCTCCTGTTCGCCATGTGTTTTCTCATTGTCTGAAAGAAACTTTTGAGAAAGAAGATGATTGAAATGTATATTTTTGTTAATTCAAACCGAAACTGTGCAACTTATACATAATTATGAGGATAATATTAATATTACTACATAACTGTGCTCAAGTATTGTTAATTCAACGTGAAATTCACGGAATTAGTTATTATTATGTTGATAATATGTTCATTTTAGTGTACCTCTGAAACGAATAAAGAAAGTTGATAATATTAATATTACCATGCTTAATTTATGCTCCAGTATTAATAGTATCACTTATTAGAAGCAATGTCCATATATGTACTTCCATTAGGATTTTCTTATTTTTCTGTACAATGTTTCACAAAATGTTAGTTTCTCGAAATGAGTAAAACTGACTTACACTCGTTCATATATAAAAAGCAATGTCCTGACTGACTCATCATCGCCCAACCTGAACCACTAAAGACAGAAATTTAAAATTTGGAGATGGTGTTGATCTCATATTGTAGGGATTGTTTTAGAAGGTAGTTTTAGAAATTCCATCACAGCGGGCTAAAATAGGGGGTGAAACGTTTTCTAAAAATGCCGCTGTAATGGTAGTTTTAAAGTTAGTGCAACGGAAATTGTTATTTGATTTCTCGGCTACAAATAAAGAAATATGCATTTCACAGTTATCAGAAATTCAACCCGTAAGGGGATGAAATAGTGGATGGGATGTTTTATGAAATTATTTCATTGTGAAAGCATTTTTAAAGTTAAATCTACGAGAATTTGTATTTGAATTGTCTGTTAGAAATAAAAACATACATGTTTCACAGTTTTTTGGAAATTCATCCGCTAAGGGGATGAAATAGAGACAGACTGGTTCGCGGACAGAAAATTGAAATTTGGAGATGATGTCGAACGTATACTGTAGGCTACGTTTAAAGGGGTGATGTAGGAGAAGAAAGCCTTTTTAAAATATGTCGCTATTAAGTAAATTTTGAAGCTAGAACTACGTAAATTGATATTTGGTTTCTCAGTCAGAAATTAATAAATACGTGCTGCAGAATTTTTGTAAATTCAATAAATAAGGGATGAAACAGTGGGTAAAATTTTTTGTGAAAATAAATCGTTGTTAAAGACCTGCTAAAGCATTTTTAAGGCAGCATCAATGAAAACTGGCAATTGACATCTCGGTAAGTACTAAAAGAATACATATCTTAGTGTTTCTGGTAATTCAACCCCCTAAGCGACTGTAAAGGGGATGAAAAGTTTTATGAAGATGTTTCATTATGGAAGCTTTTTCAAGAACAAATCACTGAAAAATTTGTATTTGGCTTCTGTATTAGAAATAAAAAAAGCACATGTCTCACTGTTTTTGAATATTCACCACCTAAGGTGCGGAAATAGAGGATGAAAATTATTAAGAAAATGTTTTGTTACAGAAAAATATTTTTAAAGGAAAGTCAATAGTAAGTGGTATTTCACTTCTCCATCAGATATACAGAAACATGTGTTAGAGGATGAGAATTTCTATGGAAATATCACCACAAAAACGCAAAAGGCATGATTAACAAAAACTTTGGTCTCCAGCGACCAGAATCGCTTTTTGGTTAGATGTACATTTGGAAAAGACCATCCTTCCATGGCCTTAATTAGCGTGAAAAGTTTAGAATGCGTTGCAGTTTGCGACTAATATAAATTTCTATTATACAAAAAAATAAGTCTATGTAGACCATAAAGACTACAGAAGCAAAGCAGTGGGCGCTAAGCTAGTCTCTATGTCCTGACTGACTGACAAACTCATCATCGCCCCACCCAAACCATTTAAGTGAAATTTAGAGATGGTATTGACCTGATGCTGTAGGGATTGTCTAAGAAGTCATTTTTAGTAACCCCACCACTAAGAGCTGCGAAAGGGGATGAAAGGTTTTCTGAAAATATGTTGCTATGAAGGCAATTTTGAAGTTAGATCTTTGGAAATTGGTACTTGGTTTCTCGGTCAGAAATTAAGAAGTACATGTTTCAGTGTTTTTGGGTAATCGAACCCTAAGAGCGCCTAATAATGGTGACAGAATTTTAAAAAAAATATTATTTAAGAGCTACAAAAGTATTTTTAAAGCTACATCTATGAAATTTATATCTGACTTCTAGGTCAGAAACTTCAAAAAAAAAAATGCCGTGTTTCTGTGTTTCTGGAAATTTAACCGCTCAGGGGATAAAATATGGGATGGAAATTTTCATGGAAATATTTCGTTGTATTCAAACATAAAGGGTATTTATCTTATACTGTAGGCATCGTTTAAAGAGAGATTTTTCAGATTTCCATACCATTAGGGTTGGGCTGAAATAGGGGATGTTTCACTGTTTTTGGAAATTCTACCTCCAAGGGGGTGAAACAGCGTGTGATTTTTTAAAATAAATCATTATAAAGAAATCCTATAGCATAAAGTTACATCTATCAAAAACTGGTAGCTGGCTTCTCAGTTAGAAACAAAAAATATGTGCTTTAGTATATTAGAAAATTCAATTCCTAAGGGAGTGAAACAGGGAGGAAACCTTGTATGTAAATATTTCATTATGGAAATAAGGAAATCGGTTGTAAATCAAAAAATACACGTTTCAGTGTTTTTCAATATTCAACCCCTAAGGGGGTGAAACAGAGGAAGAAAATTTTTGTGGATATATTTACTTACATGAAAACGTTTTTAAAACTAAATCTATGAAAATTGATATTTGACTTACCAGTTAGAAACAAAGAAATATGTTTTAGCATGATAAAGTTTCTATGGAAATGTCGGCACAATAGCTAAAAAGACAAGATTAAAAAATACCTCCAACTCCAGCTAGCAAAATCACTTTTTGGTCACATGTACATTTAGAAAAGAACATGCTTCTATGGTCCTGATTAGCGTGAAAAATTTACGAGGTTTGACACTTGTAAACTGAAACAAAGATTTAACGACCGCACGTCAAATCGGCTTTGTCAGTATAGCACAGAAAAAGAAACAGGTCTTTAATACATTAGTTTTTCAGTAAGTGTTACACATGTTTATAAAATTATTTTTGTTGGAATTACTATGCAAACTAATAATTACTGGTGACAAAATAGATACCAAATTAAAATGCGATTCCAAGTACAGGAATATCGGTCTGAGATGTGAAAATGCAATAGCCGATCTAAGACTGGCCATAATAACTATTGTTACTTTCCTGTCTGCAGCTTATTTTGTGTAGAGTAACAAAACATAATGTCAATTATTAGAGAACAAAAAGAAGACCTGTGCGGTCTATACGCGAGCTAGGCAGTGGTCGCTGAGCTAGACTATCTGTCAGAGCCGTGATTATTACTCAGTATCCGTATGTGCCACGGCTACAGTTAACTTCGGACACCATCATTTTGTGGACCTTTGCGAAGGAAAATTTCTGCTGATATCCACGTAAAATGCATCTTTATAAAAATGCAAACACTTGTTACGTTTTATCGCTGTATATATCTTTGTCGTACCTAAGTGTTTCTCCCCAACATGCTCCTCGTCTGGAGCGAGTTATTGTGATAGACCACCATCCCTGAAGAAAGATAAATGTCTGCCAGAAACAGACGAAAAAAAGGTGCTCAGTACCACAAAATTACACAGGTTGGTGCTACTGGAGCAACAGAAATTGTCCTTTATGCAATTGGACAAAAAAGCTATGATAATGAACTTCCTTAATGCAAAGCTAAACAATGGAAACTGCTCTAGAGAAGGAAAATGAAAATCGTTTTAATATATCTGCTGTTCTTTATATTGCATTACCACAGTTTCTTTCAGATAATCAACAGTTTTGTATATTTTCACAAAGAAAAAATTCAGAATCCTGCATTTTGTATTAGATCTGCCATTTATTGTTTTTTCCTACCCACCCCTACATATTTCAGTCTCCTTATAATTAGCATGATAGAAAATCACCTTATCAGACGACTAATCTAAAATTGTATCACTCTCCCCCCCCCCACCCCCACCTTTTTGTAAGGCTTGCTAAATGATTTGTGACTCTCCTTTGTTGGTTTACGCTATGGGGTCATCAAGTCATCAACCAAGGCACTAGGCAATAGCCTTCATCACCTAAAATAACACTACTTGGATACTGGCAACTGAAACCAATAGCTTTATTGTAATCCAACGTAGTTTATTCAAACCATACTACCAGTTCCGACGCCAGAAAGGGTAATCTTCGGGCTCCAAGCGTAATCTGCCTTTAACACACGAACCACAGTAACAAATGACAATGGAGTCTAAAATGGTTCATATGTTGATGGCAGATTACGCTTGGGATCTGAAGAAGACGCTTTTTGGCGTCGAAACTGAATACTGTTATGAATAAACGACGCTGTTGGTCTCAGTTATCATTATGCAAGTACTTCATGACCAGCTGCAGTCCCATTGTCCACGTAAGATTACCAGAGACTTGAAAAATAGTGTTCTTAAATTTCACGTAGCGCTTTCCGTACACTTTAAATTCTCCTCATATGATTGTTATGTATTGAACCAAGCTAGCTAGTCTCAACGCTAGTCAACTCTTCCTTTATAATGCATGTAGCGAGCACGTTTATATTTGCATAGCCTTTTCTTTCAAAACTCGTATATTCGTCGCCATATTGCATAGGTTTCGAACTTCGCAAGTGGGTACAGCCTGTTACGCCAATGTCACCTGTAAATTTACATTTTTTCTGAACCACTCGTTTTTTGCCACAGTCACTTCACGTGGTGACGACGGAAATTTCATTTTTACCCTTATAGTTTTAGAAACACTCCTCACTACTTTACTCAATGTAGTTTGATGAATCGCCATTTCTTCTGCTGTGCCGGACTGCAATCCTCGATCAGCTACGTACCGAAGGGAAATCTTCATTCTCTGTTCTGAAGATAGTAACCCAGTTCTTCTTTCCCTGTGTATGACGGAAAATGATTCGTAATACATTTAACATTTTCTTCGCTGAAACGACACAAAATGTTATTATGCGATCAAGGCGGACATCGTCGTGGCCTGTAGTATTTTTCACGGCGCACACAGGCTGTTCCTCGAGCCGCACTCTGCAAACACGAGTCTAACACTGACCAGTATTCACATTTTAGAAGCTAATCCTTCCAGAATGAGGACAGAACATTCACACTGCCGAAGCCATAGTTCAAGGCGAAGAAAAAGCTTCTATCTCTGTTTCGTCCCCACAAGCTAGAGCTTTTGCTTCATATTTTATTCATAAATTCCGAAGCTTAAGCTTCGAAATTCGAATTAAAATCATTTGCTTCGCTTATTTCGTACGGCCCAATAATTTATTACTACGACCTTTTGGGTCCGATGAAAGCCCATGTAAATGCACCCCATAGTACAATATTGCCCGCAGTGGCCTACATTCGTGGTGCAGTACAGGCTTCGAGCAGTCTTTTGTCTGGGTTACGGGGTATCCGGATACGAACATCGACCTGGTGTAACAAGAAAGGACATACGTTGGACCAAGCGACACGTTTACATTGATCCACGGTCAAGCCTAGAGGATCCCGTGCTGACTGCAATCGTAATTTCCCACGGCATAATGTCGACTTGGGAACACGCTGCAATCGTCTGCTGCGGAACTCACTGTTCGGTAATGCGTGCTGAACGGTGTGCTTCGAAACTTTTGACTGCGTCAGCACTGTACTCTTTGGTCGGATCTGCTGCAGATCGTCACCTCCCCTAATGTCCTCTCCTTGTCGTCTTCTCGTTTCGCCGTCCTTCAATCATTTTCTGCAGGTGCTCACGACAATAGCAGGCGAACAGCGGACCAGCTTCGGTGTTATCGAGCTGCTCGTTCCGTGGCGCCGTAACAACCTGTCCGTCGTCAGAGTTGCTTGTGTCAGTGGATCTAGGAATTTGCAAGCCGTATTGTAGCTGGAATGGTTCCCCATTCGTCTTTACCCGCTGATGTACTTCCCTTACCCTGTCACGTGAGTGTAACATCATCAGGTGGCGTTCACTCTCACGGTGGACTGTGGTCATAAAGTTTTGGCTCAGTGTAAGTTCACATAGGTTTTAAGGAAGTGTGAGATCTTCAATATCCGAATGCGGATCATCCTACTTTGCGGGTTTCCCTTGCATAGTTCGCCGATCTTTGGAACGTAAATACACTGATCAGGCAAAATATTTTATGTCCACTGCCCACCTTCACGCTGGATGCCGCTTGCAGCCGCTGCGGACGCGTGACGTGGTAGCAAAAGTACAGGGCTATTACAAATGATTGAAGCGATTTCATAAATTCACTGTAGCTCCTTTCATTGGCATATGGTCACGACACACTACAGATACGTATAAAAACTCATAAAGTTTGGTTCGACTGGAGCCGCACTTCAGGTTTCTGCCGCCAGAGCGCTCGAGAGCGCAGTGAGACAATATGGCGACAGGAGCCGAGAAAGCGTATGTCGTGCTTGAAATGCACTCACATCAGTCAGTCATAACAGCGCAACGACACTTCAGGACGAAGTTTAACAAAGATCCACCAACTGCTAACTCCATTCGGCGATGGTATGCGCAGTTTAAAGCTTCTGGATGCCTCTGTAAGGGGAAATCAACGGGTCGGCCTGCAGTGAGCGAAGAAACGGTTGAACGCGTGCGGGCAAGTTTCACGCATAGTGATGTGAAAGATTCAGTGTTTAAACCTCCTCTACCAAGAAACGTGCCCGAACTGCGAGCTCGTATCAACAATGCTTTCGAACTCATTGATGGGGACATGCTGCGCCGAGTGTCTGAGGAACTTGATTATCAGCTTGATGTCTGCCGAATCACTAAAGGGGCACATATCGAACATTTGTGAATGCCTAAAAAAACTTTTTGAGTTTTTGTATGTGTGTGCAAAGCATTGTGAAAATATCTCAAATAATAAAGTTATTGTAGAGCTGTGAAATCGCTTCAATCATTTGTAATAACCCTGTATATAAGCAGAGCAGAGACGGACGGCGACTCACCTTAGCTCAGATATGGGCTGCAAATGGGGAAATCCGTTGAGATAGGGGACTTAGACAAAGGGAAGATTATTATTACACACAGCCTGTGAACGGGTATCTCTAAAACGGCTAAGTTGGTCGAATGTTCACGTGCTGTCGTAAGCATCTACAGAAAGAGACAGGACAGTGAAATGGTTGGACGTCCACCACTCTCCACGGAAAGTGGGGTTCTTAGGCGCATCTCCTCTGTAAAGTAGGATGGATGGTCATCTGTGGCATCTCTATCGAAAGAGCACAGTGCTGATGCACGCACAAATGTTCGGAGCGTACCATTCATCGTACATTGTTGAACATGGAGCTCCGCAGCAGACCACCGACCCAACGACATCGTCAGTTACGATTTCAATGGATACAGGACCGTCGGGATTCGACTGTCGATCAATGTAGACGTGTCTGCTCTTCGGACGAATCATATGTTTGCCACACTAGGTCGAAGGTCGTCTCCATAAACGCCGTCATCGAGGTGAAAGGCGGCACGAAACGTGCAGCGCCCCACGGATGCAGGCTGGTGGAAGCAGTATTACGCTATTGGATGCATTCTCCTGAGCTTGCATGGGACCTGTGGTAGTAATTGAAGAAACTGTGACAGCTGCGAACCAAGCGCCAACTGCATCCCTTCATGCTTGATGTCTTCCCCGACGGCAGTGACATTTCTCAACAGTGTAATTATCAGTGTCTCGGAACCAGAATCGTGCTGCAGTGATTTGAGGAGAGTTATAGTCAATACTCACGTTGCTGACTCGGCGACCAAATTCGTCTTACGTAATTATTGTGGAACCCATTTGGATCACTATGAGGCGCCATCACCGCGTACGCAAATCAGCAGCCCGTTATTTACGTGAACTACACGACCTGTGCGTAGACATCTAACGTCACACATCTCTGCAAACCCACCAACAAACTGTTGTATCCATGATGCGCAGAACCAGTGATGTATTTCGCTCCAGACACGGACAAACAAGCTATTAAGCAGATGGTCATAATGTTTTGGCACATCAGTGAACAAAACTAAGCTTGATGTACCCTATTAGAAGCAGAAAGAATATTTTTGTCTAGAATGCAAATTTCTTTTTGTTATGATGTAAATAACGAAAGCGAGTCGTCAGACCCGCCAGGTTAGCCGAGAGCGCTAATGCGCTGCTTCCTGGACTCGAGTAGGCGCGCCGGCCCCGGTTCGAACTCGCCCAGCGGCTTAACGATGGAGGCCGGTGTGCCAGTCAGCCTGGATGTGGTTTTTAGGCGGTTTTTCACGTCCCACTAGGTGAATACTGGGCTGGTCCCCACGTTCCGCCTCAGTTACACGGCTCGCAGACATCTGAACACATTTACACTATTCCATGGATTACAATAGACACAGAGAGTTGGGGTACATTAATTCCGCCCCAGGGGGTACGGGGTGGCGGCAGGAAGGGCATCCCGCCACCCCTTAAATTAACCTTGCCAATTCCGATTAAACATGCCGACCCTGCTTCATTGCGGGAAAAAGGCACAAACAAAAGAAAGAAAGAACGAAAGGGAGTCGTTTGAAAGAGGTGCCTATTAACCCGGGTTTCAGCAGCTAAGTGATGCAGATATAGTGCATCAACTATGTTTTATACAGGAAGACACTGAAGACAAAGCGAACGAGAACATGTTATGAAGCAGCCCAAGGTATTCAAATGCGTTGATCTGTTATTAGAGAATGCAGGTCAAAACTTGTTTTACTGTACTTATGTACTGATACTGCAAACAATGAAGACCGTCGTCGGGAAGAGAATGAATGAAAAACAGACATAAAAAATGGACGATTATTTCCCAAAAGTGAACAGAAAGTGAATTATTCGAAATTCCGAATGTATTAAGCGTATTCTTTCAGTAATAAGTTGTCAATTGCCAGCGAGTAACACTTAAATTATGCAGTGAGCCTTCAATTGTAACTTGTTGCACATTTTGTAAATATAGCAAAGAGTAGTTTCCCGTGAATACAGGTTTCTTCTGGATTATCTGCGTTTTCCGGTTATCTGTTTGTCTCGGATGCACATAAACCCCGATAATGTGGAGCCAACTGTAGTTGTGTTCCGTATTACAATCCGCCATGGCCTGCCTGCAGAGAAAGCAAAGTATAATATATACGAGAGAGTATTTACTTCGTTTGCTGCTTTGCTGATGATACAAAATTTGTAAATAATCACTCACACTGTTCATTTGAAATGGTTTCGCTCTGCTACAGTGTGCGGAAGGGAGTCTTTAGTGAACTAGTGGGTTGCACAGAGCTCACGTAAAAATGACGCACAAAATTCGACAACTGTGGACAAACGTTAAACGCCATTTGCATTCCGTTACATATCATTGTATTCGTAATGACGATACACCATTTTAAAGTAATTGCGCATTGAAGATTTATCACAAACACATCGTCCTTGCTAAAATTTGTTATAATTAGATTTCAGTTGATGACATATCAACGGCACAAACTTTCAGGAGATCCTAAGATGAGTTATAATATTGCGTCATACATTAACTGTGGTGCTGATGTTAGAGACGTGGAGTGGCGGAGTTAAAGGAAATAGGATCGTGTGCTTTTATATACTAATATATTTTCTGTGTTTGTAACAGGTTCTGAGACTTGGTTGCAGCAAAGTTCTTGTAGACTGTAAATACTTTTAGATTACAGGAGACCACTCACCGAAAAGCAAAAGCATTCAGTTGTCGAAAGGCAGACACAAAAAGAAAGAAAACTTCCTAGCTTTCGCAGGTCTCCCTTTACGAGCTGCAGTAAAATACACACAGAAAACAGACAGACAGACTCACACACACAAACACACACACACACACACACACACACACACACACACGCGCGCGCGCGCGCGCGCGCGCGCGCGCGCGCGCGCGCATGCATACGCCTGGTTACACACGTGTATGCCACTACAAGGTGCCAACTCCTTAGTCCGGTTTGTTTTATTTAAAAAGCTTTAAGAGTTTTCACATAAAAAATTTGGAGGCGTTACTTTTCAACTCGCCCCCGTATATCCAGATCCACCCACGGCAGATTACTCTTTTTAAATAAATACAGACACATTTTTACAATGTACGGTATAAGGTGATTTTTCAGGAGCTCTGCGCCCCTAATATAGGTGCATAGGAAGGTTTCATTCGACGATAAACGACAACATTACGTGTACTCCATATACCTTATGTGATCAAAAGTATCCAGACACCTGGCTGAAAATTACTTACAAGTTCGTGGCGCACTCCATCGGTAATGCTGGAATCAATATGCTGTTGGCCCACCCTTAGCCTCGATGACAACAGCTTCCTCTCTCGCAGGCATATGTTCAATCAGGAGCTAGAAGGTTTCTTGGGGAATGGCAGCTCGTTCTTCACGGAGTGCTGAACTGAAGAGAGGTTTCTATGTCGGACTGTGAGGACTGGAAGAAGTCGGCCTTCCAAAACATGCTAAATGTGTTCTGTTGGTTTTAGGTCAGGACTCCGTGCAGGCCAGTCCATTACAGGGATGTTACTGTCGTGTGATTACTCCGCCAGGCCGTGCATTGTGAACAGATGCGTTCGGCATACTCGAATTGCTCTTCGGCTGTGGGAAACCTTAGGAGCTTAAAACATCAATGTAGGCATCTGCTGTGATAATGTCACGGCCGGCCGGTGTGGCCATGCGGGTCTAGGCGCTACAGTCTGGAACCGCGCGACTGCTACGGTCGCAGGTTCGAATCCTGCCCCGGGCATGGATGTGTGTGATGTCCTTAGATTAGTTAGGTTTAAGTAGTTCTACGTTCTAGGGGACTGATGACCTCAGAAGTTAAGTCCCAGAGTGCTCAGAATAATTTGAATTTTTTGATAGTGCCACGCAAAACAACAAGGGGTGCAAGACCCCTCCGTTCACCATACCCACACTCTGCCATCGGATCGCCACATTGTGTACCGTGATTTGTCTCTCCACACAACGTTTTTTCACTGTTCAGTCGTCCAATGTTTACGCTCCTTACACCAAGCGAGGCGTCGTTTGGCATTTACTTGCTAGATGTGTGGCTTATGAGCAGCAGCTCGACCATGAAATCCAAGTTTTCTCACCTCCCGCTTAACTGTCATAATACCTGTAGTGGATCCTGATGCAGTATGGAATTCCTGTATGATCGTCTGTATATATGTCTGCCTGTTACACTTTACGACCTCCTTCATCTGTCGGCGGTCTCTGTCAGTCAACATATATCGGCCTTTTCACTTTTGTGCTGTACGTGTCCCTTCACGTTTCCACTTCATCATGACATCGGAAACAGTGGACCTAGCGATGTTTAGCACTGTGGAAATGTCGCGTACACACGTATGACGCAACTGACTCCCCATCACGTGACCACGTTCGAAGTCCGTTCTGCGGAGCGCCCCATTCTGCTCTCTCACGATGTCTATTGACTACTGAGGTTGCTGATATGGAGTACCTGGCAGTAGATGGCAGCACAATACACCTAATATGAAAAATGTATGCTTTTTGGGGTGTCCGGATACTTTTGATCACATAGTGTGTGTCAGAAAGTGCTACTGTCATGAAGAATACTATGAAATGTTCGGGTGCCATAACTGACTGTGTAATATTTGTGTGTTGTTTACAATCAAACAGTTGGTGCTTCCTCCCAGAAATGCATTAAGACCAAGTCGAAACAAAACACTATTCTCCACGACACTTAATAACAGGAGTAGGCGACATGTTGGTGACCATTCTGACGCTGTAATACAACAAGTGAAGATACTTGAAAGTGGGCGTAATTGCCGAACAATGAACATGGCAGTAAAGTAGCGCCTCTGAAAAATATTTGTGGCTGGAATTTAATTCGTTTTATTGATTTCAGGCAACGCCCATTTCGTCAGATACATTGGTGTTACATAATGATGCAAACAGGACATTTGTCTATCTTAATCACAAAATTTAAAACACTACTATGCATAATAATATGTCTACGTAATTAAACATAGGAAAACCACCCTATATTTTGAAAGGGATCTTAAAATAAAAAGGCAAACACAATTGGCAATGGACATACTCTTAAAATTAAGAGCTGCTTTAAGAGCAAAATAATTCTTCGTTTGTAAAATGTTATTCGGTGTAACTGTTCTTGGATGCCTGCTGTTATCACATTTTATTAGCAGGGTAAAGTTTTGTACCTGGAGTATAGTGTGTGTAGGAACTCATGATGTTTCTTGGAAGGTGTTTCAGTCTAAAGACCGTTCTTAGAGTTACGTGAAGGAAAGCGCATTAGAGACCGTTTCAGACACGTTCCATAATTTTTTTACAGTCTGTTGTTATGAGATGCGAAGTTGTGTTCGGTGCAGCGTTTGTAAATATAAAGAGTTTTACACATGTAAGTGTTCTGTAACACAATGAAGCTATTTTGAGCATATTGTTAATTCTTTAGTTACAGAGTGTAACTGTGAGTAAATACATCGTTAGTCATACACCATCATGTATTTTGAAATTGATGGTCTTTTTTCCATCAAACAAGTGATACTTACAAACGAACTGATTTTATTTAATGCCTTAACACTTTTTCCCTGTCTCAATAATGGAAATTTCTGTTAGTCTTCAATAATCTATTTCTAAATATTTTTAACTTTTAACAGCTTTTTTAAAATACTTTCTCTTTACCCGATTAGCTTTCTGTAGTAGAGTAATAATGTAACTCACAGAATATGAAACACATAGTTGATAAAATTGTCTCGATTGTTATACCTGTTAGTTCTCAATAGCATCTATTTCCAAATGTTTTAATTTGTAATTGGTCTCTTAAAATACTTTTTTCTTAAACTCATTAGTGGTATGTAGTAGAGTATAATGTAACACATATACTATTAAACACATAATTGATAAGATTGTCTCGATTGTTGTACCTGTCAGCTGTCAATAGCATCCATTTCTAAATGTTTTAACTTGTAATTGTTTTTTTTTAAATACTTTTTTTCTTAAACTGACTAGTGGTATGTACTAAGCACATAATTGTTAAGACAGTCTTGATGTTGTACCTTATAACTATTTTTCGCATTTGGAAAATTTCGCTTTTCCGGAGTAACTTTTGCAATTTCAGAAGAAGACACGAAGTAAATGTTTTCATTTCAAAATATAATAAGGAAATATTTATAACTTTTATTACAGGCTCGCTGGAGACGTAGGTCTGAACAGTGTTCCGACGTACAGCACGTTCCGCCAGGTGTATAACGTCCTCATCAATGAGAGAGGAATCACAGCTTGTAGAGGGTATTAATTTTATCAACTCTACCGTTTCATTAGTATTCATTCGATGTGTTCGTAGCCTGTTAATAGCAACAATGTCTTTTGTTGTTAGCGCCGAATTGGGAAACCGAGGGTAGCGTGGAATCTCTTGCTGAATCGCTCGATATTATGAGCCTTGAGTGGTGCAGCCCATGACCACTAGCATTGTCCATCCTGATTTTGCTTGTTTGGTGAGTGTACTCTGGAAACCATCTTATGGTAGCGATATGCCAGCGGGAAGTAGACTCTGCAACATTTTCACCAGTTGTTCTGCCCGTTCATTTTGTCTACTACCATTATGATCGGGTAGCCATTGTAGACGAATCAGCTGACACCGCCCATTTGCTTTATTGAGACTTCTCGGTATATCGCGTGTCAATGGATTTACAGCTTTTCCTCTGCCTGTAGGGCACTCGACATATTAGACCTTCATCAACTTGGAAGTAGATTGGATAAGGAATAGCTTAAAAGTGCCTTACAACTCCCCAGTTAATAACGAAGCTTCTTTTGATACGGAGGAGGACTGGCTCCAGAGCCGGTTTGAACTCATTTTTCCATACGAGTGACATATGATTTAGTGCCTTCCCTCTCACTTTCTACGACACTCCTTTTCCTAACAACATGGTTACCTTTCTTTGGACTCTTGGTAAGATCTTTGGAAATAAACGTGAATCTAGTGATAGCGGAAATGGGTTGCTCTTTCTTTTAACGTAAGTACTACATATACAGTACTGTGTAACCTGAATCTTATTCGTGCGCTAAATATTAAAAGAAGAAATAATTAATTTCCATTTAACACAATACCACAGATCATTAAAAACTTCAAGTGAAAGCAAACAATCGAACTCTTCTGCCTTCTTCTAGCTTCGATAAAAGTGTGTATCTGTCAAACAGTGGAAGTAATCAAAATGTGAAACATCTGTAGTTTTTTTATTTTAGGAACGAAACTTTTTAATTCGATAACTTACAGATCATTTCAATTTCCATCGGGAAAACTGAGACAGAAATACAACAAATGTTATCTACTTTCATACTACAAGAATGCGCGATGTCTGTGCTTTCGGACATGTCCAGTGACTGTGGATAGGTGCTGCTATGTGGAAATGTGGGTCGGCCGGGAGGTGTGCTAAGATAGCCTGCGCAGTTGTGGTGAAAACTGTCTCTGGGTGACACAGTGGTTAAAGCACCTGCCTAGTAATTGGAGATCCTGGGCTCGAATCCTGGCCCTAGACAAATTTTCACTCGTCGCCGCTGATTCCGCATAAAGTCCCAATGCAGCTGACATCAGCAGTCCCTTCCCTTTCCTCTCTCTTCTCCCCCACCTACCTTCAGTTTATATAATTTTATATTGTCGTCTTTAAAATAAATCACTGTTCAACTGTGTAACTTTTGTGTTGCACGTGAAAAGAGTTGAATTAAAAAAAAAATCATGCAATCACTTGGAAATTAGTAAACATGATCAACTTTTTTATGTACATCAAAAGGAGAACAGACGTTTGTGTGTGATACGAAAGAGAAATGTTCTGTTAATAATGCCATGTCGAGGTGAAATGTGGGATCACTCTTTAACATGTATGACTGTACAGTAAATTTCAACAAGTAACGTGCTGAAGCAGTACTGTATTTGGAGCGGGGTGGCGCAGTGGTTAGACACTGGACTCGCATTCGGGAGGACGACGGTTCAATCCCGCGTCCGGCCATCCTGATTTAGGTTTTCCGTGATTTCCCTAAATCACTCCAGGCAAATGCCGGGATGGTTCCTCTGAAAGGGCACGGCCGACTTCCTTCCCAATCCTTCCCTAATCCGATGGGACCGATGACCACGCTGTCTGGTCTCCTTCCCCAAACCAACCAACCAACCAGTACTGTATTTCTTGTTAAGGAGGCCTTGGGTGAAATTTGAGCACAATTAAATGGGGATTTAATCAGAAAGTTAACATTTCAGTTACAATTTTATACTAAGTCGGACGATATTTGGAGTCGTACTCAGTGGAGCCTCGTGAGCACACTTTCGCAGTTATCTCGCAAACGGCTCATTTGCTGACCAATGTCTACCGGAATACTTGTGCTTCTATTACCGTACACTGTCAGCCGCCTCAGTTTTCGCTTCTACACTGCGTAATAAAATCCACCTAAGCTGTCGAAGGGGTTAAATGAGCCTTTGGCGTCATTGGCCAGGAGGCACCTTGTGGGACAGGTCCAGCCGCCTTGGTGCAGGTCTTATTACATTCGACGCCACATTGGGAGGCCTGCACGCCGGATGGGGATGAAATGATGATGAAGACAACACAACACCCATTCCCTGAGGGGAGAAAATCTCCGACCCAGCCGGGAATCGAACCCGGGCCCGTAGAGTCGAAGGGGTTGAATAACCTTCAGGCGCTAGAGCAGCCGCTAGGATGAACTGGAAACAGGTACATTTTTAAAATGCTCAAGAAAGGTGTGTGGGTGGCATCGAGGATGTTGCCGAATTGTATGGCCTTAGTGGGATACTTTGCCATTTTATTCACTTACGTGTCATTGTCCAACAGTCCCGCCATCACGCCACAGGAGGGCGCGAAGAAAGAGGTATAAATATCATAAAAAACACTTTACTGCTTCGATTCACTTTCAGATTTTGTCGAATGCCTTTGAACGGTTCCTAGTATTTTGCCGGCCGGAGTGGCCGTGCGGTTCTGGGCGCTACAGTCTGGAACCGAGCGACCGCTACGGTCGCAGGTTCGAATCCTGCCTCCGGCATGGATGTGTGTGAAGTCCTTAGGTTAGTTAGGTTTAATTAGTTCTAACTTCTAGGCGACTGATGACCTCAGAAGTTAAGTCGCATAGTGCTCAGAACCATTTGAACTATTTGAACCTAGTATTTCTACCCTTCATACCGCAACAAAAATATCTGTCAAACTACACTCCAAAGGGATGAGATCACGTTTAGTGGGGTTTTAGTAACGCTATATCCTTCCAGTAGGGTTGGAACGCCCAGAGTGTAGCAGCAGTGCCCAGATATGTCAAGAATGTCACCCTGCTGCTCGTAGCACCCCGAATTGCCGTTCTCGATCCCGAAATGTGTGACAGTCAGAGCACCAAGCGAGGGGTGGTTTTATTGGTGCCTTTTATACCACCCTCCACGGCCTTTTCATGTCGATTCTGAGCGGCTGTTGCCTGGAATGTTTTCCTCGGCCACCATACGAAAACCACGTTATTTCAAGTCTGGTTTTCATGCATCTCACCTCCATCTCAGAGTCGTCAAAGGAAAGTATGAAATGAGGGTAAGAGGGGCTGCAACGACCCTCCATCGTGTGATACGTCCGCAGTGGCGCTGCGCAGAATTGTGGCGAAATTTGGTGCCAATGTAACATTATTAACCCACATTACAGCTCACAAGAACTCTGAGTCGTGGTCTGTTCTTCTCGTGTGGTGTTAGAAGGGTGACGTCGCAAAGCGCCACTCTTTTCCACCATTACAGAGGAAATTAGAATTATATGAATACCTTCAGCTGCGGACGGGCGTTGATATATATCAACTGGAACAGGTGAAAATGTATGCCCCGACCGGAACTCGAATCCGTGATCTCCTGCTTACATGGCAGACGCTCTATCCATCTGAGCCACCGAGGGCATAGACAGTGCGACTGAAGGGACTGTCTCGCGCACGCCTCCCGCGAGACCAAAATTCTCATCTTGTATGTCCACACTACATTCGTAGTGTCCCACCCCAACACACGCATTTCTCGTGGAAGACAATCTTACCAAGTCCCGTAAGAGTTCGGGGAATATGTGTGCATCCGCACAGAAGAAGAAGGTTATGGCCGGTATTGCCAGAACTATAAACTTATAAGGATTTACAGAGGAAGGTTGTGGGGCCCTTTGAACCAAATTTTAAACTTGTGCGTTTCAATGAGAGACAGTTAAGGGGTTGCAAAAAAGTGATCCTTTAATTTTGTTGCACATTGTAATTATGGGTCTTAAACCGTTCCTGACTGTGTCCATCCTGTTTGCTCATCAAACAAGGCGACTCCGGTAGGGACACACATTTTGGAACCATTCGTGTACAATTTGTTTTGCTGGCTTCGTTGTTCCTCAATAATCTTTAAGGGGCTCCGGAACGCCCTGTACTTGCAATGTTAAAATAACGCTTATAAATTACATCTTTCTTCACAAAGTATTTGAGGTAGGAAGTTGAACTTTTGACAGATTATTTATTGGAATATGGGCTACAACTTAACACAGGGATTTTACAAAATTTTAGTTCAGTTATTAAAGATGATTTTTTTTCAATTGTAATGAAAATTCACAACATTTTTTTGCAATTTTTTATTTATATATTCAAAAATATACAGTTTTTTTGGAAAAAGGCTGTGTTAAATTATGCAGAAGGTACTGTGTAACATTTACTGAAAGTTTGAAACAAATATGTTTGGAAGATCCTTAGAAAACATGTAATTAGTATGAGAAAATAAAAGTTTTGGGAATCGAGCGACAAAGATTGGATTAACTTTTTAGTGCATTCCAGGTCCATAGGATGGATTATCTTCATCCTCTGCAAACTCCTCCTCCAGCTTCCTCTTGTTCCTCCTCCTGTTTACTCTTGCTTGTATTTCTAGACTCTTTACAGCCCTGTCTGCAGCCCGAAGGCGTTCCTTGTCTAAAGCAAGCATCGTTCGTACCATGTTAGAATGTTATTATTTACAGTAATAACACATACCTTTGGCTTTCCAACATTTCTCCTTTTCTTAAAAGCCTTCAGAGGATTTCTAATAACTTTACTTTTACTCATTATTATACTTCAACAAAACAGAGACTCAAGAAACAGAATTAATTACGAATATTTGCGAGATAACGACAGAGTAAATAAACATGAAACAATCGACAATCACATCAGCGATATATATTGAACCATCACAGGTTAGCCACAACACATACTTTATCTCAAATCACTAAAATGTACCTGATGAACACGGAAGTTAATAATAACACCATTTGACAGCAGTTTAACAGCGCCACAGTGGGTCACGCCCATGTAGAACACATTTAAAAAAAATTAAAAATAGTTGTAGTCTTCGGAATTGAATAAATTATATATCTATTAAAAGGTAATAGTCTGCAGATTCAGAAAACGCAAAAAAGTAAAAATTGAACTTTTCATGATTTTGAGCCTTTCCGGAGCCCTTTAATACACGACGTTCAACAATACACTGAGATGAAAAAAGTTATGGGCTATCTCCTACTATCGTGTCGGATCTCTTTTGTCCAGCGCGGTGCAGCAATTTTACGTGGCATGGACTCAACAAGCCGTTGGAAGTCCCCTGCCCAAACACTGAGCCATGCTGCGTCTATAGCCTTCCGCACTTGCAAAACTGTTGCCAGTGCATGATGTTATCTCGATTACAACCCACAAATGTTCGATGGTATTCATGTCGGGAGACTTGAGTGGACAAATCTTTCGCTCGAATTGACCACAATATTCTTCAAATCAGTCGCGATCAATTGTCGCTCGGTGACAAGGCGCACTGTTACCCATAAAAATTCCATAGTTGTTTGGGAACATGAAGTTCATGAATGGCTGCAAACGGTCTCCAAGTATCTGAACATAATCGTTTCCAGTCAACGATCGGTTCAGTTGGACCAGAGGATCCACATGTAAACATAGCCCGCTCCATTATGGAGCAACCACCAATTTTCACATTGCCTTGTTGACAAACTGGGTGCATGTCTTAGTGGCTTCTGCGACAATCTCGAACCCTACTATCAACTCTTACTAACTGAAATTGGGACTCATCTGACCAGGCAACGGTTTTCAATAATCTAAGAGTCCGACCGATACGGTACCGAGTCCAGGAGAGATGCTACAAGCGATGTCGAGCTGTTAGAAGATGCCATCAGCTGCCATAGCCCATTCAAGTAAAATTTCGCCGCACTGTCCAACTTCAGTCCCAATTTGATTTCTGCCGTTCTTTCACGCAGTGTTGCTTGTCTATTAGCACTAACAACTCGACGCAGACACTGATTCTCTCATCTACATCTACATCTACATCTTCATACATACTCCACAATCCACGATACGGTGCGTGGCGGAGGGTACCCGGTACCACAACTAGCCAGCATCTTCTCTTCCTGTTCCACTCCCAAACAGAACGAGGGAAAAATGACTGCCTATATGCCTCTGTACGAGCCCTAATCTCTCTTATCTTTGTGGTCTTTCCGTGAAATGTAAGTTGGGGCAGTAAAATTGTACTGCAGTCAGCCTCAAATGCTGGTTCTCTAAATTTCCTCAGTAGCGATTCACGAAAAGAACGCCTCCTTTCCTCCAGGGACTCCCACCCGAGTTCCTGAAGCATTTCCGTAACACTCGCGTCATGATCAAACCTACCAGTATCAAATCTAGCAGCCCGCCTCTGAATTGCTTCTATGTCCTCCCTCAATCCGACCTGATAGGGATCCCAAGCGCTCGAGCAGTTCTCAAGAATAGGTCGTATTAGTGTTTTATTAGTGGTCTCCTTTACAGATGAACCACATCTTCCCAAAATTCTACCAATGAACCGAAGATGACTATTCGCCTTCCCCACAACTGCCATTACATGGTTGTCCCAATTCATATCGCTCTGCAATGTTACGCCCAAATATTTAATCGACGTGAGTGTGTCAAGCGCTACACTACTAATGGAGTATTCAAACATTGCGGGATTCTTTTTCCTATTCATCTGCACTAATTTACATTTATCTATATTTAGAGATAGCTACCATTCTTTACACCAATCACAAATCCTGTCCAAGTCATCTTGTATCCTCCTACAGTCACTCAACGACGGCACCATCCCTTACACCACAGCATCATCAGCAAACAGCCGCACATTGCTATCCATCCTATCCAAAAGATCATTTATGTAGATAGAAAACAACAGCGGACCTACCACACTTCCCTGGGGCACTCCAGATGATACCCTCACCTCCGATGAACACTCACCATCGAGGACAACGTACTGGGTTCTATTACTTAAGAAGTCGTTAAGTGAAGGCCGTCGGCCACTGCGTTGTCTGTGGTGGGAGGTAATGTCTGAAATTTTGTATTCCCGGCACATAATTCGCACTAAGGGTCACAGAATATTGGATTCCCTGACGACTGCCGAAATGTAATGTACCATGCATCTAGATAAAACTGCCAACCCACATTAAAAGTATGTTAATTTCTGTCGTGCGTCCATAAGTACGTCGGAAACCTTTTCACGTGAATCACTTGAGTACAAATGATAGTTATGCCAGTGAGTTTATCTTGTATACCTTGTGCACGCGATACTACCCCCTTGTGTATACATGAGTTTCGCTATCCCAAGACAGTCGTCACTTCAGCGAAATGGGTCTGAAGATGCATGCTGCAGTGATGCAACCGAGATTATACCATACACAGGGATCGTATCGAAAGCCCAACGTCTACGTGGCCTGGCCCGAAGGCGAGCAGTGTGACGTCGCAGCGGGCCTTCGCGACTCCCTCATCACGACCGGCATTCACCGTCCGCCGCACAAAACCGACGCCGACGCCGCAGCCTCCGATTGCTAACCGCCGGCCAAACAATCGACGATAAATTTCCCGGCGGGGGAAACAAGCCCGCGTGTTAGACGCCAGGTGTTTGCGGCGGCGCCGGCGCGCACAATGGCGGCATTGATTGCCGGCGGCGACGCCGGCGACGCCGTCTTAACACAATTACCCAACTCCGGGGCGCCGCGGCGCCGCCGGGTCACGTGATTGCGGCATTGTGCGCGCGCCGCCCAGGTGGCGTAATTGTCGCGACGCTCTGTCTTGCGCCCTTCCTTCCGCCCGCGCTACCGTCGACACGAATTGCTGTGTCCCTTGGTGCCTTGTCGGAGACGGGGCGCGGATAGCTTCCTTTCATCAGTACCCTTCACCTCGGAAGGGCACTCTGTGGATCAGAAGACAGTAGGGGGGTGTTACCAGAAAGATTGTTTCGAGGATCCCTTGTGTTGTAATATATTCTTCGCTGCTGCGACGTGGCCTGGTCGGTTGCATAAACTTCTTTTATTGCGGTATACTGCCACGTATGTAATAACCTCATAAAAATAAGAAAGGAGGCCTATTTTATCTGTGCTTGTTATTAATTTAGTAGTCTCTTTCTTAGCGAAAGTTTCCAACATTTAAATAACACCGAACTACATCTAAGTAAATTACAGTTCATAAATAAGATTTAACTTTGCCGCGAACCAGACCAGAGAGTGTACGCATTCTTTTTGTGTTGGCTGCGAGAGTAGAAGTCTCTAATCGAATATTCTGACATTAATGACCCTTTGCACTTAAATGAAAAGCTTCCCACACTTTCACTGATATTTATGTTTTAAAACTTTTTCCCTTTTTGTACATGAAAAGAAAAGTTTAATTAACTATCACTTTACATGTCGTATTGATTTCAGTCTCGTATTTCATATGCGAATATATGACTAGTCAGCGTTGTGAGAACGAAAAATGAACATCCCAAGGTTTTTGTGAAAGAATAAACCGAAGTCCATTTCAGATATATATTTTACGCTTTGAAAAAAAATTATATATACAAGTGTGACAACAGACGGGAACGACAAGAGACAAGAACGTCAAGAGACAAGAAGATACAATTTTTTTTTAGTTTTGCCGTAGTAGTACAGAGCTTACACAAAAACATACAGTATCCTTTTTTCGATAAACTACTCTAATTACTCTTAATTTTGATACTTTTTATTATCAACTTTTATTGTGTACATTTTTTCGTTAATTTTATTAATAAATTTTCTAGTTGGAATAATAGGAAAAATATTTTTCTGTCTTACGTAGTTTTACACTTCTTTAAAGTCAGTATCGACATTAGACTGTTTTTTATTTGCAGTGTTACATTTTCATGATCATGATTTCGGCTTTAAAGTGCCATTGTTAAGTTTTAATGTTTCTATAGTCCGCCCCCGGTGGCTGAGTGGTCAGCGCGACAGACTGTCAATCCTAAGGGCCCGGGTATAATATGACAAAATTTTCTCTCTTCTTCAATTTATGTATCATCTGTAGTATATGTAAAAAAGTTTCTTCCACTTCCGCTCCATCTATCATGGTGATGTTTCCCTCATACTGTCCCATCTAACAGTGTAAAATAGAGGAAGAGATCAAACCAGAATGCACAATGTGCCTGTGGCGTCACAAGTGCATCACATACAGAAACATGTGTCGATGCTAAATATAAACTTTTATGCCTGTCCTGCAATGTCTACCCAAAAAGAAAGATGACAAATGGCAATGTAAAAGGGTTCAAGGAGCAACAATAAGAGAAAAACGAAAAATGTAAAAAACGAAAACCTATAAAATGACAGTAATATTAACCAACACTAGGAATATAATAGGTTAACAGAATATTTTTTTAAATGTATCGTTGTTAATATATTTAAATATATATATAAGGATACAAAAAAAAGGTTCGATTCCCGGCTGGGTCGGAGATTTTCTCCGCTCAGGGACTGGGTGTTGTGTTGTCCTAATCATCATCATTACATCGCCATCGACGCGCAAGTCGCCGAAGTGGCGTCAAATCGAAAGACTTGCATCAGGCGAACGGTCTACCCGACGGGAGGCCCTCGTTACACGGCATTATTATTATAATGTTTTAATGCTATACAGTGCCTACGATGGCATACTGTCGTATTTTAAATACGACAGTATGCCATCTTAGGCACTGCATAACATTAAAACACTTGATAATGGCACTTTAAATCCGAAATCATGATCGTGTAAGTGTAACACTGCAAATAAAAAACAGTCTAATGGCGGTACTGACTTTAAATAAATATATAATGACTGTGGCCCCACATTATGAAAAAATTAGTAATTTTACCCGTTTTGTCAGCAGGGAGGCTTATAAGATCGGCTACACCTTGTCGCAGGTGGAGCACGGATAGTTTCCTTTCATCAGTATCATTTACTGCGAAGGTGCATTCTGCTGTTCAGAAGTCAGTAAGTGAGTGTTTCCAGAATGAGTGTTTCGTTGTGCAGCAGAGTGTGCGTTACTTCGAAACTTTTTGCTAACACTAAATTAAACGTGTTAGCCCGACCAGGTCTCCAACGCTGAATCGCCTTTCGCGGGAAACACTCTTTTCGAATTAGCTGAAACATGACTCTCGGTCTGCTTCCACAGATTCACTTCCATTTTTATTTTTACCCAAGTTCGAGTGGGAATACTAAGATTGTTGTCAGATATACCGCGAAGATGAAAATGCAGAATTCTTCTTCTTCTTTGAACAGACTTGTCTCTACAGCCACAGCTTCCTCTTAATAGCACTCCTCCTGATCTCCATGTATGAAGAACATCTCACCGATCATATTTTTTAAATACGATGTTCCCCTTCGTCCTTTCGTTTCTTCCCTAAGGTGTTGGCTTTCAAGATGTTTTGTAAAAGAATATCTTGTCTAAATAAGGGAACCTGGATGTCACGGTCTGTAATTTTACTAATATTTTGAAGTATTGGAACACCATACTTTAATAGGTATTATAATGAAACTTCAACAGACTACTCGATATACTGTGACCTGTATATGACAAAAATTTAAATAGCGTAGAATTTCTAATGGAATGAAAATTTATTAATATCTTACATATTCAATTGTGTGTAATTTTTGTTTTATGTACACTGTACTTCCACATCATCCAAAATAAAACGTCATAATAAATTTTAATCTTTGAGTTATTAACTTATTGAAACTGCAAAGCAGGATTATTTACCAATTTCTTGCTCCGTGTCTTTAAAAAAAATTTCAAAATTAATTTTTCTCCTAATAATTTAAGAAAGTATGACATGCTCCACTATAAATATTTAGTACATTGTTGAATAATGTGATTCACTGTGGACAATGTATTATTGCCATACAAAATTTTCTTTTTGTAACTTTAATATTGGATGAGATAATGATGCCTAAATACGGGAAATCGTTGATTGCGGGAAACTCAAAGCCAAAATTTGCATGTCATTTTCTTCTCAGTAATATGTCAAAAAAATGTTCAAATGTGTGTGAAATCTTATGGGACTTAACTGCTAAGGTCATCAGCCCCTAAGCTTACACACTACTTAACCTAAATTATCCTAAGGACAAACACACACACCCATGCCCGAGGGAGGACTCGAACCTCCGCCGGGACCAGCCGCACAGTCCATGACTGCAGCGCCAGACCGCTTGGCTAATCCCACGCGGGCATATGTCAAAAAATTGTATCTTTATAGTCTTGTTGATTGTGAGTGTTCTTTTCATGTTCTTTACTTATCTTCCTTTAATTTGTTAGTGTTGCTTCCTTTACCATGATTTTAGTAGTATTTCAACTTCAGTGTCACGTTGCCTGTCCACAAGTAGAGGCCCATTTTTCATGGTGTGCCTAGTTTTGAAGCCTAGTTTACTCATGCTTTCTAAGCTGCTTGTTACTCCGTCACTAAACTTTATGGATCCATCAAATCAGTCTGAAAAGCTGACATTCCAACAAAAAATTGTTGGAACTTTCATTTGGGTTCTGTGTTTTCTAGTTTAAATGTTTTTATTCGAGTTTAGAACCATAAATATATGCATAGCATTTAGTTATACCATAATAGTTACTGTTAAATAACGAGACATTTCACGTAATGTTTTGTGTTTGATATAGATTGACAGATAGGTACTTACAAAATACGGGCCGCATCTGCTTTAAAAAGGCGTTTAAACAGGAAATGAAGTAATGTACATAAAGCATAAGTTTTGAGAACGAGTGAGAACCACAGAATTTTATAATCACATTTCCGAAGCTTCGAGGAGAGCTTTCTCCTGCTTTGCTAACTTTTAGGTTTCACACCCGTAGTTAGGATATTCCATAGAATGAGGTCTTTGATATTTTACTAGTGTGGAGTCTGACGTTCTTATATAGCAGAAGGTTTTTCTCGTTCGGGAAGGCGCTCTTCACCAGCACTACCCTTGTCTTGATTTCCTGGAGACTTCTATTGTTTTCCTCCAGAACGCTACCGAGATAGTGGAATTCGGCTACTTTCTAGAGGTATTACCTGTCTGTTGTTATTTCGGTCTTGCCACCACCCTCTATCATGTCTATAATAATGAATTTTGTCTTCTTGGTATTTACTTAAATACTTTTGATTTCAGTTGATTTATCTCCTGTTTTAAGACCTTAAACATTTTATTTAACTCCTTCTCTGAGTCTGCGACTAATGCGATGCCATCAGCAAATCTGAAGCAGTGAATATGCATACTAAGTGGTTTCATTCCAATCTCTTTTCCTTCATTATTGTCGTTGCTTCCTTGATGAACATATTAAATAGGTAAGGTGATAGATGTCGCCCCTGTCTCACTCCCCTTCTGAGTTATTTTATAATGAACTGGATATTAATGGTAGAAAGCAAGAAGCAAAATTGTAACCAGCCACATTATTTTTGAACTAATGATTTATTTTTCCGTAATTAAGTAAGCGTTTGGACCAGTCTTCAGCGTAAAGGTTTGCTTCTTTGAAGTGCTAGATGCTGAACCTTGACAATAGTGAGCACAAAATGGTGGATAGATCAAGATCAAATGAAAAAATGTGTATTAGAAATCTTCGCTGCTGTCTGATGATCCAAATTCACATACGGAGAAGTAAATTGTTGAAATGTAGGATGGCTGGTTGTTTTCTTGCTCACTTGTAACATCTCTTCTTCTTCTTTTCAAATTTCACAGAAGCTTTCTTGCAGGACACACTGCTGGCCAACCAAATTGTAACAACAAGAAGCATGGGGTATATAGAATTTTTATTTGTTGTCTGGGTATACTAGAGAAGGATCAACATATACTTAAAATTGTATGGGATTTTGGAGTACACACTGTGCGAAATAAAGTAGTCAGAGCTGCCAACACTGGCAGCAACAGTGGCTCTACATTGGTTGGACTTAGGGTCAAACTGTGCTTTGATGACAGATATGGTAAGTCACTACATATTCTTCAACTTTATACCATTGTTCATCATCGTAGAGGCAGGTGAATGGTGGAATGGTAGTCTCTCGCCGGCCCATGAAAAGATGTGAGAGATCTACAGAACATCATAATTAGGACAACAGCCCAGCACCCTCTCTATCGAAGAAGATCGGGACAGTAAGGATACATGCAGTCTTGCATCTAAATAACACAGCAGAAATACTTGTTCCCAACAAAGTAAAATACTCTCTGTACAACTACACAACACTGACATGTTCTCTAAGACATTTTATGTTACAGGAACCCGACTTACGAACAATCTTCCACAAAATATTAGAGGAATTAAAATCGTTGAAACTTCAAAAGACAGCTTATGGCCTCTCTTGTATCACAATAGCTATCGCTTCTGTAGTTCACTCTCGTGAACCCTTCATACCCTACCACTTTCCCCTCCCCTTCTCTGCAGAATTCTGTATAGAAATTCTCTTCTTTCCTAGCAACCATTTTCACTTTCATTTCAATCCTCTCCTCTTCCATTATCAGATCCACTTGTGCTAATACCAAACAAGGCTTCAAAAGCGCTAAAACAAACAATATCATTCTTAATGCCCCATTACTTTATTATTGTTATTGTTGTTACTATTATTATTATTATTATTATTATTATTGCAAATTATTCCTTTTCTTAATAATGCAAATTATTATTATTTTGGTTTATGTAATAAGTATAGTGCGCATAAAATAAGTTGCAACTTTTAAGAGTTCAGTTTGGAGCAAGTGGAGGACAACGTAGCTGCAGCGTGTGCTCGCGGGGTAGCCGAGCGGATGGTAGACGTTTCTCCCTCTTACAGAAATCCTAACGCTATCTTTTCCGAAACAATAAAATTCAAATGGCATTTCCAAATAAGAAATGCGCTCTGTAATCTTTCCTTTTATACACTTTTCAGATGGTATTAATTTGCAGGTACCCCCCTGGGCTGACGAAGCAAAGTTCGTATTTTTCTCTGACGCTCGCGATGTGGTGCTTTAAGGGAGCCTCTACATTAATGATTTCTCTGCGAAGTTTCGAACAATTTGGCGGGGTCTGTATCCAAATCGCATGCCCGTCGAAATGTATACCCATTGGTATTCTTGTTTAATTTCTCCACATCGTAGATCTAAAAATGTTTCGTACTTTCACCTGAAGCTCATTCCAAAAATACTGATACCTTTCACTGAAATTACGATAGCCAGATGCAGATTCTGTGTTCTCTCACTCTGTTTCTTTTCTGACAACTCATCTCAAATATAGTCACAGCCCAGCCAATGCACATCACCCACCTCAAAACAGCCCATGAGTTCTTCCAGCTCTATCGTTCCCGTGGAAGTAAATTTCTCGAATTTTGACGACGGAGAGTCTGAACAGATCGAATTTAGATAATCACCGCTCTTTGCGTCTAAACTATGCGTCCACTATGTCTCCATTCCGCTCTACATTTTCCCGTTCGCTGTAAAATCATCCCAATTTCTTTTGTTTGATTGATTCGTCGAGTATGGTCCTCATGCGCAAGAAATCACTGGCCTGGCAGAAATGATCACTTGCATTTGAATCTTGTGCTGTGTGCTGAAAACAATAAATTTGTTCTTAATATTGCTGTGTAAACTAAGGTAGCAACCGTGGCACAGAACAAGCTGAACTTTAAATGAACACACACACACACACACACACACACACACACACACATATATATATATATATATATATATATATATATATATATATATATATATATATATATAACGCAGTTATCCAGTTACCTCAAAGCAGCAAACATGAGATAAATTTGATTTTGAAATAGCACCAGCTGTGTGGCAGATTTGTTCCGAAAGTGATTTCTGTTGTTAAGTGTTTTAATTATTATGGAAATGCATGTTCGATTTCCACCTGCGCACTCAGATTAAAAAATTATGCTCTTCGGGTTGGATTCAGAATTGCTGCTATTATGTCAGCTATATCTTTCTTTATTCGCAGTTGTTACGACAGAAAAGAAACTATAACAACACGTAACTTTAAAAATCAGAACAAGTGTATTCTTTTAAAAACCATGCAAAATCCAAGATCGCATAAAATATTTCTTTGTTTAAGAATATCGGTTTCAACAGTTACTGCTGTCATCTTCAGGTCTTTAACATCTTTTTGTTGTAAAACATGTTCATTTTACAATGAAGCTCACTCATAAAATGTCAAATGGATAAAACTCAGCACATTATAATTATTTGTCATAGCCAAAATATTTAAAAACGTGAAGTACCTTGTCCAAATGGCCATGCCCATATACGTATTGTTCACAGATACTTGTTACTTCATACAGACACTTTACACAATAGCAGATGTGTTTACATATGCTGGACACATAATGAAAGAATCTTTTTACGCTATCTTGGCTTTCAAACGGTTTTTAACAAACAGATGGCCCTTCAGTACTCCGAAAATGAGAAAATTCAGTCAAATTAGTCTGCAGTCAACACCATCTGTGGATGCCATTCAAACACTTCTTACTGATCACTAGATCATTCAGTTACTAGCATTTCTTTCCGATGAGCAGATTGTGATGGCCCGGGTGCTCGGCACGAGTACTTCGGAAACTGCACGACTCATCAGGTGTTGGAGGAGTGTTCTGGTGAGTATCTTCAAGAAGTGGCGAAACCAAGGTGAAGCAACGTCCAGACGTCGTGGTGCTGGACAGCCACCCCTCATTACAGATGTTGGGGGTCGTAGGCTGAGCAGACTGGTAAAACAGGACAGGCTGTGAACTTTGGCTGAGCGAACATCAGGCTATAATGCTGGGCAGAATATAAGTGTGTCTGAACACATAGTGCACCAGACACTCCTATGATGGGCCTCCGCAGCCGATGACCCTTGCACGTACCAATGTTAACACCACGACATCGGCAACTACGACTGAAATGGGCACGTGACCATCGGCAGTAGACCTTGGCGCAGTGGCAGAGGGTCGCATGGTCTCAAGAATCCCGATAGCTTCTTCTTCGTCATGCCGATGGGGAGGCCGCGATCCGTCTTCCAGGGGAACAGCTTCTCGACACCTGTATTGCAGGATGGAGACAGGCTGGTGACGGCTCCATTATGCTCTGGGGAATAATCACGTGAGTATCCATGGGCATGGGTCCAGTGGAGCTCGTACAAGGCAACATGACAGCCAAGAAGCATTACACTGGTTGCACACTACATACTCTCCTTCATAAGCATCTTGTTTCCCGACGGCAGTGGCATTTTTCAGCAAGATAATGCGCCATGGTTGGGAAGGGTGTAAGACAGGGTTGTAGCCTCTCCCCGATGTTATTCAATCTGTATATTGAGCAAGCAGTAAAGGAAACAAAAGATAAATTCGGAGTGGGTATTAAAATCCATGGAGAAGAAATAAAAACTTTGAGGTTCGCCGATGACATTGTAATTCTGTCGGAGACAGCAAAGGACTTGGAAGAGCAGTTGAACGAAATGGATGGTGTCTTGAAGGGAGGATATAAGACGAACATCAACAAAAGCAAAACGAGGATAATGGAATGTAGTCGAATTAAGTCGGGTGATGCTGAGGGAATTAGATTAGGAAATGAGACACTTAAAGTAGTAAAGGAGTTTTGCTATTTGGGGAGCAAAATAACTGATGATGGTCGAAGTAGAGAGGATATAAAATGTAGACTGGCAATGGCAAGGAAAGCGTTTTTGAAGAAGAGAAATTTGTTAACATCAAGTATAGATTTAAGTGTCAGGAAGTCATTTCTGAAAGTATTTGTATGGAGTGTAGCTATGTATGGAAGTGAAACATGGACGGTAAATAGTTTGGACAAGAAGAGAATAGAAGCTTTCGAAATGTGGTGCTACAGAAGAATGCTGAAGATTAAATGGGTAGATCACATAACTAATGAGGAGGTACTGAATAGGATTGGGGAGAAGAGGAGTTTGTGGCACAACTTGACCAGAAGAAGGGATCGGTTGGTAGGACATATTCTGAGGCATCAAGGGATCACCAATTTAGTATTGGAGGGCAGCGTGGAGGGTAAAAATCGTAGGGGGAGACCAAGAGATGAATACACTAAGCATCAAGGGATCACCAATTTAGTATTGGAGGGCAGCGTGGAGGGTAAAAATCGTAGGGGGAGACCAAGAGATGAATACACTAAGCAGATTCAGAAGGATGTAGGTTGCAGTAGGTACTGGGAGATGAAGAAGCTTGCACAGAATAGAGTAGCATGGAGAGCTGCATCAAACCAGTCTCAGGACTGAAGACCACAACAACAACAATGCGCCATGTCACAAGGCCAGGAGTGTGATGGAGTGGTTCAAGGAACATAGTGCCGAATTCCAATTGACGTGCTGGCCTTCCAACTCGCCAAACCCGAACCCGGTTGAACACATCTGGGTTGTGACTGTATCTGGCTTCAGAGCGCATCGCCCCCTTCCGCAGAATGTACGGGAATTAGGTGACTTTTGTGTATACATGTGGTGCCAACTGCATCCAGCGGCCTACCAAGGACTTGTAGCTTCCATGCCACGACACGTCGCCCCTGTTATCCGTGCCAAATATGTACATACCAGTTATTAGGTAGGTGGTCATAATCTGCTGTCTGATCAATATACACATAGCGGAAGCACCGCCAATCTGGCTACGAACAGACCAATCAAAACTGGCCGACCGTCGTGTCACCTTCAGCCAATTTCGTAGTCGAGATGTGGTATGGAGAGGTAGGGGACAACACACCGTATCTCGGCGGATGTCGGGTTGGCAGATCTGGTCCAGTTACTTATAACTCAAGATCTTCAGTTGCCTTCACCAGGCTGGCTGCACCCTGTACCAGCCCTCCCATCAGGGAAAAATTCCTGGCCATATCAGTAATCGAATCTGGGTTACAGAAGTGGACAAGCTAAACATAATAGTGTATGGAGTTTCAAGCTAATCACACAGCAAGTTTCACTTTTTATCTGTCCATTCAGCAACACCTTCATCACCGCTACCGAGAGCATGCGAAATTCTAAAAGCATTGATTTTCAAGGAATGTCCCTTCGGCACCAATTTTCGCTGCCATCAAGTCATACCTAACTGTCTCTGACTCCTGTCAAGTTCATAGTTAACTAACTAGATTAACTGAATCAATGAGCAGTGCCCTCTTTTTATGGAACGACGATGGAAGGCACAACAGTGTTAATCATAATAAAAGGGACGTAAGGGCTTCAGACACAAAGCCCATTAGAAACTGATGGTTGACCAACAAGGACAGGCGGTATGATGAGAACATTTACTAGGAGGGACTGAAAAAAAAGGCCAGATATCTTGAGAAGTTTTTTGTCTAAAAATAGGAATAAAATACATCAGAGGAATATTTGTCGTGCTACATTTGCTGTACATTACTTCGAGCATCATTCAAAGACGCGTCAAATGGTTCTCTAATCTAGTTTATCTCTTACTTCTAGACAAATCATTTTGAAAAACATTTGACTGTTTTTCTTCATCTTTTTATTTCAATTTTGTGTTCAAAAACATGAAACATAAAACACTTGAATATTAGTCGATATTCTGTTCTTATTATGAATGTATACGTCAAGAGAAAGCAGAGACATTTCCATTTATGCTTTAATTTTATATATGTTTTTTACATTTTCAACATTGAAGAAAGACTTCCTCAATTTCTACACCAATGTAACTTTTCATGCTCAAAATAACATGGCACTGAAGAGAGAAACTTTTTGAAACTTCATATCTGCACTTACATAGCTACAGCACCTGTTCGTAAAATACTTAATTTTTGCCACAGTTCACTAATTAAGTTTTTGTTACTTACCCTGTTTAGTTTTAACGAATTAAACTTTTTTTTCAGACCTAGACCTCATGCTGGTCATTGTGATTCCCCATACGCCCAGTTCATACATTTTGTTTGACTAAGAATCTTCGGACAGAAATTCATTTTGCAATTTGCAGATGAGTGGAATGGTGGAAAATGCACCGACAAAGTATTCTGCTAATTAAGAACAGATAAGAAAAGATAAGGAAGGTTGATATAAGACGCAAGAAAACGGGTAGGTGCATCGTGGATACGCATTGCTGAAGATCGGAAAAAATGGACCGAGCAGGGTATCACACGGCAAGGACAACGGTTCAGTTGCCGTTCGGCCCTTTGTAGAGGTTTGAGATTTCGCTAATTGGATTATAATGAATTCCTGGATGTCCTTTCTTTGAAATGGAACTACCGATTTCCTCCCTTGTCCTTCCTCAATTCCAGGCGCCTAGCCTACTCCGTGTGTAATGGGGTTGGAACGTACTGAGTAACACTTCGGGGGAGAGATATTTCTGCTTGGGCTGGGGCTCTCGGTGGAATAAGTGGCACTTTGCAGGTGGTACACATGTACACTAAGTGTCTTGTCTAGCAGTACGGCATAGCGTGCAGTAGTCTACGACACGCGTTTTTGGGAATTAGTTCCAATCTATGGTCAAAATTTCAAATAACTGCCAACATGGAAAAATAATGTTTAATATATGTGTTTTACTCGCCGTACAAGTTAAAAATTATTTTAGGTTCCAGTCAGTTTTAAAGCTTTTGCGGTATTATCGTCAGTCTTAATTCCTGACTTTTTTATTCTTTTCTTATTTTAAAATTGGTCTGTCGAACTGGTGACCATAGCAGTCCGCGTCTTCTTGACGACATTTTTGTTAATGAATAACGATATGGATGAACATTACATTTTAATGTACTTATACTTCAGTTCTATCCTTCAGAAACGTTCTTACTGCGATAGCGCCTTCCGCTGTAGTATCACATATCTCTAGGCATGTTCTCGTTATCGATCCACTAGTCCACGAAATAGTCGTAGAAGACCTGAAGCTTTTGATTTTCAGGCGTAGTCTTCTAAATACACAGCCAACCATTATCCAGTATTTCCGGGGGAAGATGTGCTGCAGAAAAACGCTTTCTTACGTGATCGCCTATTACTTCGTTTGCCTTTAAGGCAAGAACAGGGCCGCAAATGAGAACATGTTTCCGGCCACATTGATTAAAACGATAGTTATCCGTAATCTCTGTTTCAGGAAACAAACTTATACTAATAGCTTATTGGACGGTAGCTGTTTCGAAGTGCGTTATGAAAGACGCAGGCAAGTTTGTTCCAATATTTTTTATAAAATGGTCATATGTCTCTTCCTTTTTGTCGGTAACTAAGCGTAATCGGTTAAAATAGTGATTGCATCCTCCAAATGAATCGTAAAGAATAAATACTTGCCGAAACTTTTTTACACATGCTGGAGTAGCTGTCTGTCACCAATTTTTATTAGTCCGTTCAACGAAAAACCAGTCCAAAGTTGCAAATTTTACTTTTTTTTATTCACTCGATGCCTAGGGTCTCCGTCGAAACTAGTCATCCAGCGAATAAAAAAAGTAAAATTTGCAACTTTGTACTGGTTTTCCGTTGCACTGACTTGTCGATACTCCATACGCGAAGCACCCTTCCCTATAGTAAGCCGCAGACAACGGCAAACAGGCCGGTGTACCCTGCGTTGTGTAGCCCCGTAATTGCCCCCAGGGCAAAGTAGCTGTTCGAAATTTGCCCCATAGTTGCTTAAAACCTCCCTCTGTTATGGTGCAAAAGCGTGCGGCCCTGCGACGTCACCATCTGGTTCGGCAGCGCTCAAATATCAAGTTGTCGGTACGTGAGAAGATAAGGACAGAGCTCAGAAGTTCATGTGAGGTGTGAGGTGGATTAATGATATCACATTGGCACCAAGTTTCATCACAATTCTGCCCAATGCCACCATGAATACTTTATTCTGCCCAATGCCACCATGAATACTTTATTTCAAGTCATTAGAAGGTTGTCAGTCTCACTCTTACACTTATTTCACACCTTAATTTGACGCCTCTGCGATGGAGGTCAGAACCGCGACGCACAGTCTTTAAACAAGCGTTTAAACCATCCGGTTTTCTTATGGACGGCTGAGGAAAACATTTCTGACTCACCACGACTCAGCACCGACTCGAAAATGCCTCAGGAAATGGCATAAAAGGCGTCATTGAAACCACCCATTTTCTTAGGTCGTTAATTTCCACATATTTCGCAGCCTTTATTGAGAGTTCGCAGCGCGATGGGCATCAAGGTGACGTTCTTGACAACGTTCGACATTGCTGACGCCCCCCACTCCCCGGCCGATTCAACCCTTCTCCAGGGACATCGTGGAACTGCAACCGCATTGAACGTTATCTGACCCGTTTGGAGTGAAGTGCGGCGCAATTTTCGCTGTTGTATACAGGATGGAATCACCAGGGACCGTTCAAAACCATTCGACGAATTTTGAACGTGATTCGAAGCAATGAAGGGTTTTATGTTTACTGAACCCTTCTGTTTCACGCCCTTCTGCGGCGTGATCACCGGGGGTTGCAACACTGACACATGAGTGAATAAAATCGCACAGGGTCCCTCTAGGACCTCTCAATTTGACAACTCTCTCGTGGCCACCTGCGCACCTTCGTTGAGCGTTTGTACCTGTACAGAGATATCCATTCAGGTAAGTGGGGCTGCGCAACATTGCATGGGGGCTTAATTTAAATAAAATGCAAATAAATTTTTATTTTCGTAGCTGTAAGTCCGATTACGCAAGTCTTTAAAAAAATATGAATGCAATGCAAATACACTCCTGGAAATTGAAATAAGAACACCGTGAATTCATTGTCCCAGGAAGGGGAAACTTTATTGACACATTCCTGGGGTCAGATACATCACATGATCACACTGACAGAACCACAGGCACATAGACACAGGCAACAGAGCATGCACAATGTCGGCACTAGTACAGTGTATATCCACCTTTCGCAGCAATGAAGGCTGCTATTCTCCCATGGAGACGATCGTAGAGATGCTGGATGTGGTCCTGTGGAACGGCTTGCCATGCCATTTCCACCTGGCGCCTCAGCTGGACCAGCGTTCGTGCTGGACGTGCAGACCGCGTGAGACGACGCTTCATCCAGTCCCAAACATGCTCAATGGGGGACAGATCCGGAGATCTTGCTGGCCAGGGTAGTTGACTTACACCTTCTAGAGCACGTTGGGTGGCACGGGATACATGCGGACGTGCATTGTCCTGTTGGAACAGCAAGTTCCCTTGCCGGTCTAGGAATGGTAGAACGATGGGTTCGATGACGGTTTGGATGTACCGTGCACTATTCAGTGTCCCCTCGACGATCACCAGTGGTGTACGGCCAGTGTAGGAGATCGCTCCCCACACCATGATGCCAGGTGTTGGCCCTGTGTGCCTCGGTCGTATGCAGTCCTGATTGTGGCGCTCACCTGCACGGCGCCAAACACGCATACGACCATCATTGGCACCAAGGCAGAAGCGACTCTCATCGCTGAAGACGACACGTCTCCATTCGTCCCTCCATTCACGCCTGTCGCGACACCACTGGAGGCGGGCTGCACGATGTTGGGGCGTGAGCGGAAGACGGCCTAACGGTGTGCGGGACCGTAGCCCAGCTTCATGGAGACGGTTGCGAATGGTCCTCGCCGATATCCCAGGAGCAACAGTGTCCCTAATTTGCTGGGAAGTGGCGGTGCGGTCCCCTACGGCACTTCGTAGGATCCTACGGTCTTGGCGTGCATCCGTGCGTCACTGCGGTCCGGTCCCAGGTCGACGGGCACGTGCACCTTCCGCCGACCACTGGCGACAACATCGATGTACTGTGGAGACCTCACGCCCCACGTGTTGAGCAATTCGGCGGTACGTCCACCCGGCCTCCCGCATGCCCACTATACGCCCTCGCTCAAAGTCCGTCAACTGCACATAAGGTTCACGTCCACACTGTCGCGGCATGCTACCAGTGTTAAAGACTGCGATGGAGCTCCGTATGCCACGGCAAACTGGCTGACACTGACGGCGGCGGTGCACAAATGCTGCGCAGCTAGCGCCATTCGACGGCCAAGACCGCGGTTCCTGGTGTGTCCGCTGTGCCGTGCGTGTGATCATTGCTTGTACAGCCCTCTCGCAGTGTCCGGAGCAAGTATGGTGGCTCTGACACACCGGTGTCAATGTGTTCTTTTTTCCATTTCCAGGAGTGTACTTTTTAATTTTCTGTCGCTGCATGTCCGATTACGCAGTCTCGTAAACGGCTGGCCCTGACTAGTTTTTGTACGCAATCTGACTGCATGGAACAACAACAAAGAATGAAATGAAAATTTTCGTTAACACAATTAATTAATTAAGTCCCCAGCAACTAAGAAACCTACGAAACCAAAGCACAAGAGTAACTGTTCTGTGTGTGGTAGTATGACTCAACGCACATCTGGCAAGGTTCTTCTTCAACAAGACAAGAATTTTTAAATACCAATTATACTGACGTGATAAAAGAAAATTAGAAATATTATAATTGCGTAAGGAAATCAGAATTACACTCTAATACAAGAACACAAGCCAGATGCTTTGTTGACTGAACCTGTAATGATGCATTATTTGAGACACAGAAATAATAAAAAGAAAAAAACAGGGAATTAGTTACCTTCATATATATTGACGAAAAGCACTCTGATCATTACAATCTCTCCATTAGAACAAAATCTGCTATCTCTCCCATCAAACAACTGCATAAAACATGGAACAAACACTCACTACTACCACACCTCCACTCCGACTTCACGACAAACAGTGTCCACCACAACTTCTCGGCAAGAACTGCGTGCCGCTACTTCTCAAGAATCACTGCCAGTGGAGGCGGCGGAACAAAACCCTCTGGCGTGATCTCTGGCGCTGTGGCTCAGTGTAGCCACCTTTCAACATTTCAAGCGCCTGCTTGCGGGCGTGCGGAATGCAAGGCGCATCGAAGAGGTTGTCTGCCCACATTATAGTATTAGGCAGAATTATGGCGAACTTTGGTGCCAATGTGATATTATTACCCCACCTTACACCTCATATGAACCTCTAACCACTGGTCTTTTCTCCTCATACTGCATTTTGAAACGCTGTCCAGCCCGAGTGAGAAGTCGTAAGGAGCCACGCTCTTAAACCATTACAGAGGAACGTTTCTTCCACCTTCCAGTTAAATTTCAAACTTCTGCGTTACAGTGCGATACAATTACGTGGTTTCAAAAAAGTGACCCTTTAATAGCGTTGTGCGGTTAACTTGTGAACAGCCTGCTCCGATGTCCACTACCCTCTGTAAAAACGTCAGCGCATTCCATCTCCCCAAGAGAGTCGCTCTGCACAGTTGTCAGAAACACGTTTCTAATGACGTCGTAGTCGACGGTACGCTTAACCCCAACCTTCCTTCTTTCTTTCGGAGTGAACTTAAAAAGGCCTCCGTCCAGTATCGGATGTGAAATGACTGATGATGATTATGATGAAGCTTAAGCATTTTTGTTGCCCCTTTCAGATGTGAGCTTTCAATTGTGAAGGTGTGTAACAACAGTGAATCAACGATGCAGTCAGAATTAGGGCCACATGGTAGTATTTTTCTAAGGAAAGGCGGCGCTACAGAAAATGCAACGACGGCGACCGCCGTAATGAGAGAGCGACGCAGGCGGCGCCGTAGCTGTAAGCGTCGCAAATTGCGTATATTGTGTCGCAGCGGGGGTGCGTCGCCAAGAATGCCCGACGCCGGGGACGCAATTATCGGCCCTGCGCAAGACGCGGCGGCGGCGCGATCGATGCGCGATCGATATTAGGCAGTGTGACAAACGACGCCGACGATGCGCAGCAGGCGAGCGAAACGCAGTACCGTAGAGGAGGCAGTACAGTGTTTGAGCCGGAAGAGCGCCATGTGCCTAGTTACCGCACACTAAGTACGGTGCATGGCAGCCACGTATATTTTGACAGCTGAATCATGCTCACCTAATATCACAAGCTGTTATTATAAGAAGGAAGTGGTTAGAAATCGGTAAAACAAAGGCTTTGTCGACAACTGATGGTGACACACGCTTTATTGACGAGATACTTGTTGCGTTTTGCCATTAATTTTTCTAATTTTAATGGAGAGTCAGGGATTTTAATGATTACCTGACCCACGGGCTGGAATTTGGCGACTGTTACATGTTGTGGGTTTCACTAAATATCCAGAAACAAACTTGCAAACCCGAAAACAGATATAATCATTATTACCAATTGCCTAAAACAGGGTATTGCTTCAGTCAGAAAGCGTGAGTAACCACGAATCTAAATGTAGGTTTCAAATCCACAGAGATTTATGCGTATAGTTTTAATTACACTCGTATATCCCTAGCTTCCTTCAAGCCTACGTATTACAGAGGTACTTAAAGTTAAGCCGGAACAACTCTACCCTTTGGCGCGAGAAGTATAAACAGAATAATGAACAGCGACAGGTACCGGGAAAATATCCTATGACTGAGGCGGTGATCAAAATGGCTGAGCACTATGGGACTTAACATCTGAGGTCATGAGTCCCCTAGAACTTAGAACTACTTAAACTTAACTAACCTAAGGACATCACACACATCCATAACCGACGCAGGATTCAAACCTGCGACCGTAGCGGTCGCGCGGTTCCAGACTGAAGCGCCTTTAACCGCGTGGCCACACTGGCCGGCGAGGCGGTGATTAAAATACAAAATTTTATACCAGGTGGTTATAAGTAAATTGCAGATACTCGCCGGCCAGTGTGGCCGAGCGGTTCTAGGCGCTACAGTCTGGAACCGCGCGACCGCTACGGTCGCAGGTTCGAATCCTGCCTCGGGTATGGATGTGTGTGACGTCCTTAGGTTGGTTAGGTTTAAGTAGCTCTAAGTTCTAGGGGAGTGATGACCTTAGAAGTTAAGTCCCATAGTGCTCAGAGCCATTTGACCCATTTTTTTGCAGATACTCACCATGGTCCAGTGTGGGTTGTAATTATCGTATGGAAGCGAAACTTGGTAGATATTCTAATGCGTTAATGCAAAACCGATTTACGCTGGAAAAAAAGTTAATCCCAATTTTGGCCACCAGGTGCAAATTGTGAGTACAAGAAAGACATATAGAAATGTTTCCATATGCAATGGATTAGGAACGGGACACAGGCAGAAAAGTTAGGATAAGTGAGAAAGACATAACGATGATTGTATCATAAACCATCGCTTACACAGTTTATTCGATATGAGCACCAGAGACGTCGACGAGATGCTGCATCCGTTCAACGACGTGATCGACGGTTGCTCACAGCAGTTCGGATGGAATCTTAGCGACGTGTCTCGTATACCAGCCTCTATATCAGGTACAGAGAAAAAGTGCCCCTTGTAAACACGTTTTTTTTTAGATATCCCCACAGCCAAACAGTGGTGTTTTCCTTTTGTTCCTCTCCATCTCCCTAAACAGGTACATCGTCAAACAAACTGGGCTTGAACAAGTTCTCTCCTTCACAACTGCCCCCCCCCCCCCCCCAAATCAGGTGATCCTGTAGGTCATGCATCTGAAAAGACTCCGGAGATAACACGTTCATGAAAGGTCGCATTAAGCAAATCTTCCATTGGGAGAGCGACATGAGATGTTGCTCCACCATTCATGAAAGCAGTGGTTTCCACAGAGTTGTACTTCTCCAAAGCAGGAATAAAATTCTGTACAAAGAGGTCTCGATAACGTGCAGACGTCACGGTACAGCTGACGTGCCCCTTGTGTATTCCCTTCAAAGAAGAACAGACCGAGAATAAAAGTGCTTGTGAATCCACGCTACTCATTCACATACGACGAGTGCGATGATTCTTCTTGCACAAAACGCGGTTAAGCGGTACCCTAGATTCGCCAGTTCTATGTATTCACTACACCCTGTAGTGTAAAATCTGCCAAGGAATATTGCCTGGCCACATGTCATCAATAAGCCATGCTGCAGCTCGCGTTAGTGCTGTTTGTAGGTTTCTGTCCTCTGTTGGAGGCCAGACAGTATCGTTTAGTTGACGTAGTTGCAGTTGTTTGTCTTCTTCTCGTGTCGACTGGCGCCACTTGGTTTCGCAAGTGCTGCCTGTCCACTAGTGGCAGCAAAGGCGGTTATCGATATGTACTAACTGTGGTCCTATCTTTGGGGTCACGTCGTGGTTCTTCTGGGTCGTGTCAGTGCGCAGTTCAGTTGGGGACTCAGGTGGAGCCAGGTCCGCACAGTGCGAGAACATGCCAGGACCGCTGGTGGCGCGCGTGGACTGCCGGATCGAAGGCCTGTGGTCACGAGAGTGCACGACCTCGTCGTAAACCGGATCCTGCAAGTGTTAAGATGAGTGCATTTGGATTCAAGTAGAGAAACCTCCACCACTGCGAGATCTTGCGATTCTCCAGCGACTTGGGTTCATGTTGACGCTCGTAATGCTGCCAAGGCAAAGAGCAGCGAGTGGAGTGCTTGGCGGATCTGATTAGCTTTCCTGGACTTCTAATTATTATTTATTGCGTTCAGTTTGTTACTATTTTTAAGTTCAACCAGCGGTATTTTTCCTGTCTCGTGGCCGCTAACGCCCCAGTTACCTGCCCTAGGGGTTAGTGTATGTAACGGCAGTGTACGTTTCCTCGACTTGCCGCTGCTGTCCGGTGAGGCGTGTAGTTTTGACAGCTTTCTTGATTGTAGCTTGATTGGCGATTCTTCTACTCAGGTGGTGGTGATTCCTTTCTCGTTCCGGGCGCTCTAAGCACAGTATTCTGTGGGCAGAGTCCAGACCGCCAGTTCCACCTTTGGCGTATTTTTACATCTTTGCATTTGGTTTATTGGACGTCAGGTAGCCTCAGCAAGATTATCATTAGTCATTCGTTAGACTGCTAATAGTCTCAGTTACCATCTTGTGAAGTGAATGCAACTCTTGCTGCCTAGCTCATCGCTCGCAGAAGTGTTGGTTCAAATGGCTCTGAGCACTATGGGACTTAACATCTGAAGTCGTCAGTCCCCTAGAACTTAGAACTACTTAAACCGAACTAACCTAAGGACATCACACACATCCATGCCCGAGGCAGGATTGGAACATGCGACCGCAGCGATCGCGCGGTTCCAGACTATAGCGCCTTCAACCGCTTGGCCACCTCGGCCGGCGCAGAAATGTTGTTTTGCTGGATATACTCGGAGGTCGATTCCTGGTGCACCGTCTATGACTGGCCCTTGTATTTTATTATTGTATTTGCTGTTTTATTGTATGTTTCTAAATTTTTTTTATATATTTGACATTCTTGGCGTTACAGCAGATTGAAATGATTGTGCTACCAAGTTTACCATCATTTTGTCTCACCTGTTTGGTGATCAGTTGCTTGTCCTTTTAAATTAACCTTTGCTATTGTATTTGCTGTTTTACTGTATGTTTTTTTTAATTTTTTATATAACTGCCATTCTTGGCGTTACAGCAGGTTTAAATGGTTGAGCTACCAAGTCTACCATCATTTCGTTTCAACCGTTTGGTTGTCAGTTGCCTGTCTTTTTAAATTAACCTTGCTATTGCATTGCTGTTTTACAGTATGTTTGTTAAATTTTTTATAATTGCCGTTCTTGACGTTAAAGGCCTTCAGCCGTGACTGTGGTTACTTGCCTCAAAATTCTAACTGGGATCACATTGGCTGTCGTTCTGTCGTGCACGGTTTTTAAAACATTATTTCCTGTGTCTGTATTTTATACTCATTTGGTAAATTGTAACGAACTGAAAGCACTATTAATTACACAGTTGTTTGTTCCTTCATTAATAGCGTGTGGTATCTTTATTTATTGCTGAGTCTGGAATTACCGTTTTAAAATAAATGTGTGTAATTGAAAAAGGAAATCAACAGTAACTGATTACGGCCCCGTCCACAATCGTAAGCGAATCCTGTCTTCCTTGTCTACCAGGTTGCAATCAACCAGAAACCAAAGGGAAGACTCAGAACGACGCTGTGGATCGTAAGGTTTCAGATGCTGCACCGTTTGGATCTTGTACGGGTACCAATGTGAAATAGGTCGCAAAATGTTCCGTACTGTTGACCATAGGATGGACAATTCCCGTGACAGTGCATGAGATGCGGCACTATCCGAGGAAAGTGCTGGAGTGGTCAGTTACGGCAGCAGCAACGTCGTCGATAACTTCCTATGGGATAGGACGCCTCCCTAATCTAGGTACCACACCAAGCTCAGCCGCGTTTTCGGATTTCATTATCATCTTCTTTAAACCATTTAGTGACATCGCGTCTCCCCTCAAACCTTTCAGTCGGCGATACTCAAACCATGCAACACTATAATTTCTGTCGTTCATTTAAGACACTTTCACCAACAGCTTTTGGTCTTTTTTCTGGATAGCTATACTGTTCACTCACGCTATGGCTTGTGAAAAGAGAGCGAGGATGTCATACCATCATACAGTGAACAGCACCAGATTTAAAAATTTGGAATTAATTTTTTCCAGCGTAATCGGTTCCGCATTAACACATTAGCATATCCAAAGTTTCGCTGTTGCACGATAATTACAGCCAGCCCACGCTGGACCTCCGCGAGTAACAGTACTTTAATTATAACCACCCGGTACCTGCATTCTTTCATGTAAAGACTAAGGCACACAAAAAGCAATAAGACAAGACAAAAATCTTACACGCCATCACATTAAAATCTGCACCGAGACACCACCCTGCAACCAAAGCAAAATATGAACTAGACAATGAGTGCACAAACAAATATACGCTCACCCTCTTGAAACGCGTGAAGGCTGTAGAGTTCGGAAAAGAAATTCCCGTTGTTCGATGTGACAGTACGTATCGATTATTATTGAACCCATCAGTAGTGAAGTCTTCTCAGATAGTGAAATGAACAAAGACATTGTTTAAATTCTGTTAAGTGAAAAACTACATCACAATCTATTAAACACTGTCAGTCGTGTTTTCACATCTCCCTAAAATACCAAATGCGGGAAAGATGTGGAGGCACTGATTTTTAGTAGGCAGTAGCATTTTATTGCACAGCAACAATGTATTTCTCATACTGAAGAACACGGATAGATGTTTTAAATTCGCAAGACCACGGAGGTTTGCAATATTAACGCAACCTAAAAATGTTCGAGAAACTTCTTGTCTGCTACTAGGTACAGCGTGAAGACTAAAGTTTCACTATGTCTTCAATCTCTGGCCTACTGTTACGCATTTTTATACATTTCCGTTGGCTCGGTAATATCTGTCTTGTTAAGCAGCATCCAATTCAGATAGCTGCTAAATTCATTTAGCCCGTCTTCAACAAATCAGCGACGGCTGCAACAGCCCCGTAAATGGCTTCCATATATCGTCAGATTCATAGAAAGCAAATAACTCTGTCACAAACAGCCGTCTTGCTTTTCGAGACAGTAGTTCAAAAACAGTTCGACGTCTTTGTTGCCAACAGCGCGATTCTGACAAGCGTTATTTTAGTGACAAATTCACTCATTGACAAATTAAGTGAAGCACGTAGAATACATGGTCGGACGTCCATGTGATGATGAGATGTCAATTTAGCTCCGTACATGCACCCTTCATAGGCGAGTATGTAGATGACTAGATTAGCAATTACATGTCACAAATAGAACGGCCAGCAGAGTGCACTAGTGTTGCTCGTGTTTAATCCTGGCCTGATAGAATATACAGGGTGAGTCAGGAGGAAAGGTACATGCTTTGAGGGGTAATAGTATTAGTGATTCTGAACAAAAAAACTTCATATGGACGTATGCCCTATTCCGAATGGTTTCCGGATAGAACATTTTTAATATCACTTTTGTGCGTTTTACTTGAATAACTCGAAAACCGCGCCCTCTAGCGAAAATATGTCGCAGTACAAAATTAAACTATATTAAATCTTCTACAAAAAGGTCATATGAATTTTTTTTTCTCTTGGATTAATGCTTTGTGCGAAAAGAGCGCGAGAATGTTGAAAAACTCGTTCGACGCGCATGCGCTGTAGATTACGTAGTATTTGTAGGCCAATTTAAGGCAGTTTCCCGACTTGGGAGACCACAAGTGTCCCGTATCAAACTTTTCCTCTCAACTTGCTCTACGCTACTGTGGTACATTGTAAACCCCAAATTAGCCTACAAAAACTACGTAAGCTACAACGCATGCGCGTCGAGCGCGTTTTTCAACATTCTCGCACTCTCTTCGCACAAACCGTAAGTTTTAGAGAAAAAAAATTAATAGGACCTTTCTTGTAGGAAATTTAATGTAGTTTAATTTTTATACTGCGACACGTATCCGCTGGAGAGTGTCGTTTTCCGAGTTATTCATGAAAAATGTACAAAGGTGATGTTAAATGTTTTCTATCTCGGAAACCATTCGGAACAGGGCATACGTCCAAATGAAGTTTTTGTTTAGAACCAGTAATACTATCACCCCTCAAAGCATGTGCTTTTCCTCCTACTGCGTCCGCAGCTCGTGGTCGTGCGGTAGCGTTCTCGCTTCCCGCGCCCGGGTTCCCGGGTTCGATTCCCGGCGGGGTCAGGGATTTTCTCTGCCTCGTGATGACTGGGTGTTGTGTGATGTCGTTAGGTTAGTTAGGTTTAGGTAGTTCTAAGTTCTAGGGGACTGATGACCATAGATGTTAAGTCCCATAGTGCTCAGAGCCATTTTGAACCTCCTACTGCCGGCCGCGGTGGCCGAGTGGTTCTAGGCGCTTCAGTTCGGGAACAGCGCGACTGCTACGGTCGCAGGTTCGAATCCTGCCTCGGGCATGGATGTGTGTGATGTCCTTAGGTTAGTTAGGTTTAAGTAGTTCTAAGTTCTAGGGGCCTGATGACCACAGATGTTAAGTCCCATAGTGCTCAGAGCCATTTTTTCCTCCTATTCACCCTGTATAAGGGTCGCCCCCGACTCTGAGCACTATGGGACTCAACATCTTAGGTCATAAGTCCCCTAGAACTTAGAACTACTTAAACCTAACTAACCTAAGGACATCACACACACCCATGCTCGAGGCAGTCTGCGACCGTAGCAGTCCCGCGGTTCCGGACTGCAGCGCCAGAACCGCTAGACCACCGCGGCCGGCTTATAAGGGTCGCGAATAGTGTAATATGTAGAGAACGATTACTGGGAGAGACAGAGAAATGTCTCGTACTCACGTGACACAACGTTCTGAGCATTTGACAGAGATTGAAAGGGGCTCCTTCTAGGACTCTATTTGGGCGGATGATCGAATCGTGCTGTATCTAGATCTGTGATGAATTGAGCTGTGACAGTGGACCGTTGTGGGACTCCATGTGAAGGTGAGAGTAGACGTACTCGTTGCTAACGTTTCTGTGCACCACGTTTGACCGGGACAAGGGAAGCGCAGCAAGCATATCCAAACTCCTTCACCCCTGCGCCTGTCATCCGAGAACAAGTAATGGGCTACTTGCAACATTCTGTGTCATCCCGCACTATTGATTGGCGACAGCTGTACTAGGGAATTACCATCCCACACGTAGGCTGCCATTAACGCCATAGCCTAACGGCTGGATTTAGAATGATGCCGCGACATGGAAGAATGGACTCCCGATGAATGATGTTTGGCGATGACTGGCAGCTCGGCACTGTCCCGGATAACCGCCGGCGGCGATTATGTCGATAACCTGGGGAGAAGTTCCATTCTTACAATGTTTTGGAAAAGCAAGGCGGTGTTAATCCTTATGTCACGGTGTCGCTTACGACTTCAGGTCACTTCTGGTTGTGTCCGAGGGAAGTCTGATGGCATGAGTATACGTCTCGGATACCCTACATTCTCACGTGTCACTTTACATGTGACACAAACGTGGTGGCATTTTTCTTCAGGTCAATATTCGTCCACTCAAGGCACTTGTCTCTATGAACTGTGAGGTACTCCCTGCAAGACTCCCAAATCTGTTCCCTGTATGTGTGGGACTCTCAGTGCCAGTAACAGGATATGAAGGAATAGTTAACAACAGTTGTGGGTCAGTTTTCCTTACGAGAGGGTACAACGGCCTTATGACATCCTTCCCAACTGAATCAGTCTACTGTTTGACTGCTGCTCATCTTTCACTACTAGTTTTTGGCGATGTGGTGACTGACAAATTAGTCTATCGTTCCCTTTGCACACTCTGGATGACTAAGTTACTTTCTACCGATACAGAGAATTGGTTCGCCTTTCATCTTTCAGTTGCGGTACGCCAATAAAAAAACATCGGTTTGTTGATCATATTGGAACAGGTGGCGATAAAAGAATTCCACATTGAATCACGAACAGAGCAGTCTATACGAGTGTGCTCACACCATTTCACCATGGAAACCAACATAATTTCTCAAGGCTTGTCTTCCAATCTTTTGGTCGTTGTTTTTTTTTTGGGGGGGGGGGTATAAAAGGCGTCTACATTTACATCTGCACTCAAAACGCCAACTGACGGTTGTAGTGAAGAGTACGTCTGAACTCCTCCTTAGTTTCATTCTGGTATGATGCGAGGAAAGTTGATAAACTTCGGTATCAGCTCTAATTTCTCTTATTGTTTCGTCACGGTCGTTTCGCGAGACGCATATGGGAGGAAGTATCATGTTTTCCGATTCTTCTTCGAACGTCGATTCCCGGAATTCCAACAGTAGCCGTGTCCGTGTTACACAACCTCTCTCTTGAAACAACTGCCTCCGGCGTTTGCTGGGCATCTCGGTAACGCTCTCGTACCCACTGAATGTTCTGTGACGTAACGCTCGAGTCTTCGCTTGATCTTGTCATTTCTTTCATTAATCCCAGCTGGTAAGGATCAAAAACTGACGAGAAATACTCAAGAATCGGTGTTTTATAAGCTACTCCTTTCGTGGATGAATTTGGTTTTATTAAGATTCTTCCTATGAATCTCAGTCCTATTCTGCTTTTCCTACTGTTTGTTTTATGTGGTCATTATACTTAACATCGATCTGAACAGACTTCGGTACACTTTATGGCACGAGATGCAACAGTAAATTTCATTATGTGTACCGGAAAGTAAGAGAGTAATGACACAAACGATGTGGTATGTTGATATCCTGCGTGATGTCGTTGTACGAAAACGCACATTTACGCTTGTGGACACGATTTCTTGACAAATTTCACATTAGAATTATTTGCATGTTCCTGGTATAGCCCGGGTTTCTCTCCCAAGAAATGTCACCTCTCCTTCTAAATGGGATAAATTTTAACTGTCACAGCGTTTAGCGGGTCAAGAAGAGCTTGAAGACGTCGAAGCAGGATCATCATCAGCGGAGTTCCAAGAAGAGGGCAAACAGAATACCACCATCAGTGTTTTAATGTTGCAGAAAATAACGTTCAAAGCAGTTTACCACAATACCTTTCATATTTATACACTAAAAATCGTCATATGTGTTTTTGTAATAACTGCATGGAAATTATTTTTCTGTTTTTGTAATAACTACACAGAAACTAATTTTTTCTTTCCGTACCTCCAGCTCCGACTTCGGAAGTGGGACTACGGCTGGTAAGTATGTGAGAATTAATGATAATTTCCATCGTGTACCTAAATATCTTTATTCAAATGTGACGGGTTTCAGGGTTCCACTGGACCGTTGTCAACTTTCCGTATTGTCAAGACAGCGAATAAAATTCAAACTCAGTCTCACCAACGAATGTGTGTAGCGGGCACTTATTGCGTGAGTAGACGTGCGAACAGCAAGTTTGATTTTTATTCCCTGCCATGGCAACATGTAAAGTGGGCTATAGAACCACTATTTGCCGCCAGAGGCACGTGATGACGCAGTGGATCACTGAAACCGGTCGCTTTTGAATAGAGATATTTAGACACACAGAGGAAGGTTTTACCATATATTCTTGTCTATAGAAATTAGTTTCTAAATGCCCCTCGTACCAACGAGTAAGCAAAAGTTTTACTTGTTGAATTCCCTTGAATTCTGACATCTTGCATCTTGTGTTTTCCTCCAAAATGATATTTTGAAGCAACTACTGTTCCTGCTTGAATAACTGGGAAGTTTTCGACCATCTTAAAATTAAATGATTTCCATCACGTTGTGTGATGAATAGAGGCTTGTAAGTGTACACTATACATTCAGCGGTTGATAAAATGTCATATATGAAAAAAAATCCTATACTGGATTGTGTTTTGAGGCAATAATAAGTAGTGAATTAAATTTACTTTGTTGAGTATCAGATGGAAGGAAATAGCTCGGCTGCTGCGATAACACAACCATAGTACGTAGTTTGGTCGGAGATGGGAATGCAAATGCGAGGGCAAAATTAATCTGATAAAAAATGACTGCCGGCCGCTGTGGGAGAGCGGTTCTAGACGCTTCAGTCTGGAACCGCGCGGCTGCTACGGTCGCAGGTTCGAATCCTGCCTCGGGCATGGATGTGTGTGATGTACTTAGGTTAGTTAGGTTTAAGTAGTTCTACGTTCTAGGGCACTGATGACCTTAGAAGTTAAGTCTCATAGTGCTCAGAGCCATTTGAACCATTTGAACTGTTATAAATCTGTGGTGGTAGGTGGGTCACATGAAACGTAAGTTTCACAACCTATAACCTCCACCACACTGTATCTTGTGTTAATGCTACTATTTGATAAAAATTTATTTAATGGGTCTTATAGACTTACTAGACAGTTAAAATACTAATGATCTTTTCAGAATAATTTAGTTTCATAAGAAAAAGACTATTGAAACCTTTTGTTTTTACCCGATGTTGCGAACCACTGACTTATGAAGATGGCTATAACGTACAAGAACACAGTTTGTGTGAAAATCCAACGAAGTTGCAATCGTTAACACACTGCAGCAACGAAGAAGTCCCTTATTTCATTCTCGACCTTTAAAAATAGGTTAGATAATTCAACATATCGACTGCTACTACAATGGGAGAGATACAGCCATGACAGCATGAAAATGTACTCCTTTCTGGAAGGTAATACATTCTAATATATTTGTTAGTAATTTGCGTTGTAGCGATTATCATTTGCAGTATCCTTTGATGTGAAGCGTCACTTACTCATACACTTGAGCCAACAACATCTGAAAACCAGCACTTGCTAGTTGCTTTTTATGTCACCTCTTGTCCTCTTCCGATCATTGAGACCGACTGTGGAGGGGAGATGTTCCTGCCTTGAGATAATTTCTTCATTTCCTGGCGTCTCTCTGACCCTCTACACCAGTGTAGCCCTCGTCCACCATCGCTCCCCTCAACCGCTCCAGCCATGCTTTTTTTCCCACACTGTTTGTTCTTTAATGCCTTTGCTGTGAGCCGTATCCATTAATGAAAATTGCTTTTCGATTACCTACTCAATCACAGCATCCTGAACTCAATTTTTGACACTACTATTTGGTACTTCGTCATTTCGTGATTAGCTCTTAATATTTCTCCAAGCAGTCGAAAAAATGATACGTGTACATATTACACGTGGTTCAATTCGCAGTCAGTCCACATATCTTCTTGGTTTCTTATCACTTGTTTCACCTCTGACATTAATTTTTATACGCGCAAATTGAAGGAAGCAGCGTGGTTCGAAGTCCACGGTAAAGGATAGTACTAGTAGAACTGACGGGAAAAGTTAGTGCAAAGACAAGAGGAAAACAAGAGCATACGATTTACCATAGAGCAATGCTTAGTAAAAAGCTGAAGTTCATGCAAACCTTCGGGTAGAGCACAGCAGTACCTTTTGATTTACATCTACAAGATTATACACACTTAAATATACAAAATAAATGCAGTAGCTTTCTACGTTGGAACGGCAGAGACATGTGGACAATTTTTCTGTAATAACTGTTACCCACCACTACTGTGGTTACGGTAGCGAAATGGAATTAAAATTTCGTATGTAGGTTGTTGTAGGTAAACAATGCTGACGCGACAAAATTTGTGGCTTGAAGAATTACGAATGACTGAGACTCAGAATACAAATATGAACTGTACTAAATTGTAGGGGAGATTGTTCTACCTCTAGGATAATGTACCAAGAAAGTATATCGACGGAAAAGAATTGCAGCATCAAATAATAATTAATATAAAATTTTGAAATTTCTCTAGGTTACATATTTAAGTGATTAACATTGCAATATCACAGGTAAATCTAAGCTAATCAACTGCAAATGAGAAATGTTGGTGCATTAATAACCGATGTAACCACCAGAATGTGGAATACAAGCAAGCAAACGTGCATGCACTGTGTTGTACAAGTGCCGGATATCAGGTTGTGTGATGCCTTGTTGCACTTAGTTGGTCAATACACGGACCGTTAATGCTGTTTGTGCCGGCCGATGTGGCCGAGCGGTTCTAGGCGCTTCAGTCTGGAACTGCGCGACCGCTATGATCGCAGGTTCGAATGCTGCCTCGGGCATGGATGTGTGTGATGTCCTTAGGTTAGTTAGGTTTAAGTAGTTCTAAGTTCTAGGGGACTGATGACCTTAGATGTTAAGTCCCATAGTGCTCAGAGCCATTTGAACCATTTGCTGTTTGTGGATGACGCTGGAGTTGTTCGATGTTGTTCCATAAGTGCTCGATTGGAGACAGAGCTGATGCTCGAACAGTCCATGGCAACATACGACACTCCGTAGATCAATAGCGATTTGTGGGAGACCGTTATCCTGTTGGAAAACACTTCTCTGGAATGTTCTTCATGAACGGCAGCACAATAGGTCGAATCGCCAGAATGACGTATAGATGTGCAGTCTGTATCTTGAAATAACCAGGAGAGTGCTGCTGCTGTTCTACGAAATCGCACTCCCCACCATAATTTAAAATGTACTCCCAGTGCGTGTAGCACACAAGCAGGTAGATTGCAGACCCTCAACAACCGGACATCATGGCACTGAGGCAGAACCAGCTTTCAGCAGGAAACACAACAGGCCTCCACCCTGCCCTTCAATGAGCTCTTGCTTGACATTACTGATGTCGCAGATGGCGATGGTTTGGGATTAGTGGAAAGCACACAATAGGGGGTCTGACTCGGAGCTACCCATGAGGTAAACGATTTGCAACAGTTCGTTGTGTTACTGTGATGCCAACTGCTGCTCACATTGTAGCTGTCGATGCAGTACAATGCGCCAGAGTCATACGCCTTTCACGGCGGTCTTCCCTCTCGGTAGTGACACGTGGCCGCCCACTCTTCTTGCTCTCGTTCATTCTCGTGACCACCGATGGCAGCAATCATATGCAGTAGTTGCATTACTGCCAAATCTTTTTGCGATACAGCAAAAGGAATATCCAGCTTCTCGTAGCACTGTTGCACGACCTCGTTTAAACTGTGAGACATTGATAATGGCGTCTTTGTTGTCTTGAAGGCATTCTCGACCAACATCAGCTCACCACGTCCAGCCAAAAATGTAACTAACGCTCACGACCGTTACAGCGTGTATTTAAGGCAAACCTGATTTGCATTCTCATGCTAGCGCTACTAACGTCACTGTTATGCGACTGGCGCGAATTCTGAAGAGACGTCATCTTCAGATGTAGAAACACGGCTACCAACTTCCATTTTTGTAGCACAACTCCTTCTTGGTGTATGGATCTTACTTTCTATCGGTGTAAGATGTCTCTTTGTTCCAGTCTAGAGACCGCACTAGCAAGTTCCATAATCAGTGTCCGCTATTTTCTTCCGTTTTGGATGTTGTGAAATATGAGGTTGTGTTTTGTGCAGCATTTATAAGTATTTCGAGTTCTACATATTTAAGTACTGTGTAATATATTATAGCTACTAGGAATATACTTTTAATTCTTCAGATAGCGAATTTTATGGTGAGTAAAATTCTATAATTTCTTAAAACTAGTTGTATAACACTACGTCGGTAGTGCAGCGTCTTTTACGGTATCTTTCAACATAAGATAATTTTTTGTCATGTAACATATGCTATTTGCGAATAAACCGAGTTTTTTTAAAGTGTTAACAAATTTACATATCTTGAAAACGGAAATTTACATTAGTTTCCAATAGCTTCTATTTCAAAACGTGTTTAAATTGTATCTGGTTTTTGCTAATCCTTCTACTTTATCTGATTTCATTCAATGATTATTTGTATGTAATACATTAATGATTTTAGAGATAGACTATTAAATACAGAATTAACAAGACCACCTCGACCGTAATACTTCCAAATTTCAATAGAATATTTTTTTCGTGCGAACAGGATCACGTTACAACTTGAAAAATTTTTTACACTTTTGGAAAAACGTACTTTTCTGGAGCAATTTTTGTAATTTCAATAAAAGGCTGTCGCACACAAAAAAGAATGGTTTTCTTTAAAAACGATAATGAAAATACAAACTTTTGTACTTTCAACATTGCAGCATAGTCAGCAATCGTGATAATATAATATATAAGAAACTGTCAGCCTCGACTGCGGTAATCAAACCAACCTTTACCTAGGTTTCAGCCCAAATAATTTATCCTTCTTCAGAAGATGTAGCTGAATCTATAAATTATCTGAGGGCATGATCTAGCCTATTCAGCCTGTTTTAGTTTTATTTCTAGACCATGCCCTCTTAGACAAATTATAGATTCAGGTATATCTTCTGAAGAAGGCTCAATTATTTGTGCTGAAACCTAGGTCAAGGTTGGTTTCATTACCGCAATAGAGGTTGACAGTTTCTTATAAATTAGAAAATACCAACTTCTATTAGGGGGCTGGTTAGAAAGGAAGCCTGAAAACTGTTCTGTAGTACAACACTTCCCCTGGTTCTAAGCACTAAATTAAAACAAGTATTATCAAACCAATTCTTGTAAATGTCGACGTATGGGCATACTAGATGTAAAATGTACTTAAATTCAAGGTGAAGAATAGAGAAAGTCACATCGTTCGGGCTAGTTGTAGGATATTAAAAACTTCTCGCTCCTCTAGGATATATACTGGTTGTAATAGCACCTGCGCATCACATACGTGCGAATAATTAGAATGAGCGAAATCTTTGAGACCTTGATTTTATAAAACGTAACGCAACTTCTTTGTCTACACAGTATAATGGTTAGATATTAAATACTGACCTTCACCAAAAAATACGAAGTAAATATTCCCGAATTCCATTAAGGAACTGCTGCCAGCAACAGTAACTTAAGAGTATATTGACCATACAAATGGAAACGAGACAGATGGAAAAACACTAGGTAAACTGTTTATATTTCAAAAGTAATCGCCATAGCTGTTAAAAAAGTTTTTCCACTGTGAGAGAAAAAGGGCAGTGCCTTCATGGAAAAAATGTTTGAGTTTGCCTACAGAGACTTGATTGTGTCCAGGCGTACACCTCTTCGGCTGAAGCAAATCTACGGCCACGAATATCATTCTTCATGGTTTCAAAAATTTGGAAATCGTATGGGGTGACTTCTGCTGTGTGTGTATTCGATGCAACCTTGCAAACATGTCTGCGGGGATTTTCCTGTAAGAGAATGACGCCGTCCGCCAACATATCTGGGCGTTTTGATTTCATGGTGAGCTTCAAGTTTTGCAGCCTCTCCACATCCTCCCCCATGGAATTTCCACATTTATGGAGCCCTGAAGAAAGACATTCGCGGCCGTTGGTCATTCATGGTTCCGTACTTAAACCGCAGAAAGTTTCCACGAAGTCATTGACCGTTTGCCTCACAGTGGGATAAGTTCAAATGGTTCAAATGGCTCTAAGAACTATGGGACTTAACATGTGAGGTCATCAGTCCCCTACACTTAGATCTACTTGAACCTAAGGATATCACACACATCCATGTCCGAGGCGGGATTTGAACCTGCGACCGTAGCAGCAGCGCGGTTCCGGACTGAAGCGCCTAGAACCGCTCGGCCACAGCGGCCGACAATGGGATAAGTGTATTACGAGTTATTGCGATTTGAAATATAAGGCACGATAAAAAAGTTTCAATTTGGGAGCGTTACTGCAGCGTATACCCATCCCACCGCGACTCCTATCCGGGTATGTAAGCACCGCAATGCAGGCAAGGGACTGTTGTGCCTTGGAACGGAAACTTTTTGATCTCCCGTTCTAACCAAAAATTTACTTTTTCCATCTGTTTCGTTTTCATTTGATATCCCCTTATAGTTATCCTCGGTGTACCGAAGCAACTCATATTACTTAATAAAGACAAGTATTCTGGTCCAGGTTGTATGCCAATGAGATTCCTTTCAGAGTATGCTGATCTAGTAGCTTCATACGTAGCAACCTCTCGCTCGACGAAAGATCCGTGCCTAAAGACTGTAAGGTAGCACATTTCACACCAGTACTCAAGTACTGAATTACACCAACGTCAATTTGCAGTAGAATTTTACAACATACACTGTATTCAAATCCTATCAGTTAACTCGAAGAAAACTCTATTCAGACGTGGTCAGCACAGAATCAGAAAAATCATTCTTTTGCAACACAACTAGCTTCTTATTATCGTGAAGTAATGAGTGCTGTCGACAGGAGACCGCAAACTGATTGCATATTTCTAGATTTCAACAAGACGTTTGACACCTTTCCTCACAAGAGTCTTCTAATCATGTTGCGTGTTCATAAGAGTATCGTGTCAGTTGAGCTACTGGATTTGTGATTTCCTGTCAGAAAGGGCACAGTTTGTAGTAACTGAGAGAAAGTCGTCGAGTAAAACCGGAAGTTGTATCTGGCGTTCCCTAATGAAGTATTATAGGCCCTCGGTTCTTCCTAATCAACGACACAGAAAAAAAAAAACAGTACATCCTTTCAGAGGTTTCCAATTCACTCAATAGTGGAACAGTGCATATCAACAGCAAAAGCGACTCTGTGGTACCAGGTATCGACCCATGCTGAAACATCGATATTAGTACTGTAAGTAGGCTGTTTAGGTTTTTATGTTGGTAACGCCACGTAGCACTCTGTATGAAAATCACTGACTGTGCTGTGTGCAGCCTGTGGCTGGTCGGACTCATTGTTGGGATATGCGCTTGTGTAGTGTTGTAGAGATGGGTCGAACTCGTTCATTCCCGTGAACTACTTCATTCATTTCACTCTTTGCCGTGAAGCGTTCAAATGAAGTAATTCATTCATGAAGTACGGAAGCCTGGCGAAGTTGCCCAGTTCGCCGCTCAGCCGCGGCTACGCTCGCTTCGCCTCGCTCGTACAATAAAACTTCGTAATACTTTTACCAACAGATGGTACTATGCAGTAACGTGCACGCAACGTTTTACGCTCTTACAACGTGTGACAAGGGAAACTCCCCATCGCACCCCCCTCAGATTTAGTTATAAGTTGGCACAGTGGATAGACCTTGAAAAACTGAACACAGATCAATCGAGAAAACAGGAAGAAGTTGGGTGGAACTGTGAAAAAAATAAGCAAAATATACAAAATGAGTAGTCTATGCGCAAGATAGGCAACATCAAGGATGGCTTGGGCTCAGGAGCGCCGTGGTCCCGTGGTTAGCGTGAGCAGCTACGGAATGAGAGGTCCTTAGTTCAAGTCTTCCCTCGAGTGAAGAGTTTAATTTTTTATTTTCAGACAATTATCGAAGTTCAGGCACTCACACATAATCAACTTCGCTCTCCAAAATTCCAGGACATGTTCAGATTTGCTGGGACATATGCAGGATTTGACGGTCTATACACGGAAAAATTTGAAAACGTTAAAAACATATGTTTTGACAGAGCACAGGGAAAACTGTGCGACTGTGAAACTGTTGCATTCATTTGTTGCAGTTTATGTGACAAACTCATATGTTTTCATCACTTTTTGGGAGTGATTATCACATCCACAAGAAAACCTAAATCGGGCGAGGTAGAAGAATCTTTTTATCCATTCGCCAAGTGTACAAGTTAGGTGGGTCGACAACATATTCCTGTCATGTGACGCACATGCCGTCACCAGTGTCGTATAGAATATATCAGACGTGTTTTCCTGTGGAGGAATCGGTTGACCTATGACCTTGCGACCAAATGTTTTCGGTTCCCATTGGAGAGGCATGTCCTTTCGTCTACTAATGGCACGGTTTTGCGGTGCGATCGCAAAACTCAGACACTAAACTTATTACAGTGAACAGAGACGTCAATGTACGAACGGACAGATCATAACTTTGAGAAAATAAAGAAAGTAAACTTTTCACTCGAGGGAAGACTTGCAACTAAGGAGTTCTGGTTCCGCAGCTGCTCACGCTAACCACGGGACCACGGCGCTCCTGAACTCACATTATCCTTGGTATTGCATATCTTGCACATGGACTACCCAGTTTGTGTCAATTGCTTATTTTTTTCATAGTTCCACACAACTTCTTCCTGTTTTCTCGATTGATCTGTGTTCAGTTTTTCAAAGCCTATCCACTGTGCCAATTTATAACTAAATCTGAGGGGGTTGCGATGGGGAGGTTCCCTTGTGAGCTAACTTAAATAGAGCATGGTCGAAGGGGACAAACGAAAGATAAACAGAGAAGCCTGTCACATATAAAGAAGGTATTACATTTAATCTTGCTCGACATTTCCTCATGAAGCGCCCAAAAACGTCTTTATCTGCCAAGTGAAACATTATTTGTTGTATTCATGGACTGAAAACTAGGGCTATCAACGAAATGCAGTCCAATTTTACCTTATTTTAAAATTTAATCCAAAATAGAATGAGTATGTTTACCACTGTCACGAAGTCTATATATCAACGTTAAGTAATTATTCAGAAGTTTTCCTGTAGATTTTACTTTTGTTGAGAATAATAACCCTCCAGATTCAAAACGTAAACTGTCACCTGTAGTCATTAGTACGATCTCAGGTAAAATCCCTCTTTCAGTGTTATTAACAAACCTTTTATTTTCATGTTGTCTGTGCATGCTCACACAGCCAGCCTCTTCGTTTGTATCTGTAATATTCATTTGTCCGCATGCGCTGCCAACGGTAGGCCACCGGTAGACGCGAAGTATAACTGAACTGCACAAATAGTCACGGGTAATGATGTCAGCACTGCTGGAAGCAGCTGACGCTGCCTTCCCCTCGCCCCACACCTCCACAACCCATCGCAAAACCTATCGTTTTCCACAAACGCCGCGCGATTCGTCGACAGGCAGTAAAGGGGGGACTGAAGTGAAGGGAGAATGAGAGACGCAGCGCCGATGTAATGGGATGAGGGAGAGGGGAAGAGAGTGAGTGAACTAGAAAAAAAGTGTGGAGTGTGCTATCTGAGAAGAGTTAGAAGTACGAGTTCATTGAAATTGAGTGGTTAGTTCACACTTCATTGGAGTGAAGCGTTCATTTGAACGACTCATTCACGAGCTCCCCATCACTATAGTGTTGGGCAGTTGGACGTGAACAGCGCGTAGCGTTGTGCTGATGGAGGTGAGCCGCCATCAGTGGTGGATGTGGAGAGAGACATTCCAGAGTTTTGAGCGGACAATCTGGACCTGTGTCCGTCAGAAAAAGGAAATCTGTAAATATGGATGTCATGAAGTGATATATATATATATATATATATATATATATATATATATATATATATATATATATATATATACACTCCTGGAAATTGAAATAAGAACACCGTGAATTCATTGTCCCAGGAAGGGGAAACTTTATTGACACATTCCTGGGGTCAGATACATCACATGATCACACTGACAGAACCACAGGCACATAGACACAGGTAACAGAGCATGCACAATGTCGGCACTAGTACAGTGTATATCCACCTTTCGCAGTATATATATATACACTCCTGGAAATTGAAATAAGAACACCGTGAATTCATTGTCCCAGGAAGGGGAAACTTTATTGACACATTCCTGGGGTCAGATACATCACATGATCACACTGACAGAACCACAGGCACATAGACACAGGCAACAGAGCATGCACAATGTCGGCACTAGTACAGTGTATATCCACCTTTCCCAGCAATGCAGGCTGCTATTCTCCCATGGAGACGATCGTAGAGATGCTGGATGTAGTCCTGTGGAACGGCTTGCCATGCCATTTCCACCTGGCGCCTCAGTTGGATCAGCGTTCGTGCTGGACGTGCAGACTGCGTGAGACGACGCTTCATCCAGTCCCAAACATGCTCAATGGGGGACAGATCCGGAGATCTTGCTGGCCAGGGTAGTTGACTTACACCTTCTAGAGCACGTTGGGTGGCACGGGATACATGCGGACGTGCATTGTCCTGTTGGAACAGCAAGTTCCCTTGCCGGTCTAGGAATGGTAGAACGATGGGTTCGATGACGGTTTGGATGTACCGTGCACTATTCAGTGTCCCCTCGACGATCACCAGTGGCGTACGGCCAGTGTAGGAGATCGCTCCCCACACCATGATGCCGGGTGTTGGCCCTGTGTGCCTTGGTCGTATGCAGTCCTGATTGTGGCGCTCACCTGCACGGCGCCAAACACGCATACGACCATCATTGACACCAAGGCAGAAGCGACTCTCATCGCTGAAGACGACACGTCTCCATTCGTCCCTCCATTCACGCCTGTCGCGACACCACTGGAGGCGGGCTGCACGATGTTGGGGCGTGAGCGGAAGACGGCCTAACGGTGTGCGGGACCGTAGCCCAGCTTCATGGAGACGGTTGCGAATGGTCCTCGCCGATACCCGAGGAGCAACAGTGTCCCTAATTTGCTGGGAAGTGGCGGTGCGGTCCCCTACGGCACTGCGTAGGATCCTACGGTCTTGGCGTGCATCCGTGCGTCGCTGCGGTCCGGTCCCAGGTCGACGGGCACGTGCACCTTCCGTCGACCACTGGCGACAACATCGATGTACTGTGGAGACCTCACGCCCCACGTGTTGAGCAATTCGGCGGTACGTCCACCCGGCCTCCCGCATGCCCACTATACGCCCTCGCTCAAAGTCCGTCAACTGCACATACGGATACGGTTCACGTCCACGCTGTCGCGGCATGCTACCAGTGTTAAAGAATGCGATGGAGCTCCGTATGCCACGGCAAACTGGCTGACACTGACGGCGGCGGTGCACAAATGCTGCGCAGCTAGCGCCATTCGACGGCCAACACCGCGGTTCCTGGTGTGTCCGCTGTGCCGTGCGTGTGATCATTGCTTGTACAGCCCTCTCGCAGTGTCCGGAGCAAGTATGGTGGGTCTGACACACCGGTGTCAATGTGTTCTTTTTTCCATTTCCAGGAGTATATATATATATATATATATATATAATGACTTTTGGACGCTATTAAGGTAAATACATTGTTTGTTCTCTATCAAAATCTTTCATTTGCTAACTATGCCTGTTAGTAGTTAGTGCCTTCAGTAGTTGGAATCTTTTATTTAGCTGGCAGTATTGGCGCTCGCTGTATTGCAGTAGTTCGAGTAACAATGACTTTTGTGAGGCAAGTGATTCATGAAAGATACAGGTTATTGTTAGTCAGGGCCATTCCTTCGTAGGGATTATTGAAAGTTAGATTGCGTTGCACTAAAAAAATATTGTGTGTCAGTTTAGTGACGATCAGAATAAGTAAAGAGAGAACTGTCTGAGTACGTTCAGTTTTACTCAGCTGTCTTTGTATCAAATAACGTGAAAGTTTACCAGCACAGTAATTCATAATTTTTCTAAGGGGACGTTTCAGTACGTGGAGCAGCCTACTTGGGCGGCAGCGCGGGCGCTGACTCTGGCACTCAGTCGATCGTACAGATGTCCTGTGGTACATTAAGCCACGTCTGCTCGACCCATTCACGTAGTTCTGTAAGACGAGTCCCATGAGCCACTTCTCGTCCCACCATGGTCCACACGAGCTCGATATCATGCTGGCCAGGGAAGTTGTTATACGACTTTCAGAGCACGTTGTTTCACGGGCAGTGTGTGGGCGAGCATTATCCTGCCGGAGCCACACGTCACCTTGCTGTTATAATAAAGACTAAAGAGGAGGTCTACCAACATTCTGTACGTACCGAGCACCAGTGTGCGATTTGCAGGGGGGATGGGGGGGATTTCCCCCCCTCTGCATCAGACCATCCCCTCCTCTGGTTTTAGTTTATGCAACCCAACCTGAGATGTTTACTTCCCACGCACTGGAGTAAAACTTGACGTATAATGTAAATTTGTGGAGCCGAACACAAAGTTTTTAATAAGTATTACTATTAACACTATTAATATGTTTCAGTTTTCTATCATAAGAATAAGTACAACTTTTCACAAATGTGCCTCTACGTTTTGAATTCCCCTCGTGTATCTGTACCTGTATGTAGATGATTTTGTAAATAAGCTTTACCTATTATGTACTTTTAAAGACATAAAAAGGGACGGCTTTTCTGATAGTGCATACGCGTCAATAGTGAGTTTCAGCTTTAACATCTATTTATAAATAGCTGTTTAACCATGCGTAATGCCACGGTCCAAGCTAGTAACATATATAATTCTACTAACCCCCTAAGACATCCCCCCCCCCCCCTGGTAGAAGCACAAATCGCACCCTGCCGAGCACTGGTTAGCGTGCTCTCCAGAAACATCAAAAGTCAGCGAGAGTTGTAGTTTGGCGCGCCCCAGATCGTGAACTCTGGGGTGTGCCCAGTGAGAAATACTCGTAAGAGAAATCAGCGCTCACACAAAGTTTTAAGTGTTCGCATTTCCCGAGTGCTATTCGGGAGTGAAAGTGGTTCGATGAACACTATGCCATGTCCTTAAGTGTGAATTTCAGAATAGTCATGTACGAGGGTAATCCCAAAACTAAGGTCTCCTATTTTTTTTTATAAGTACATACACCTGTTTATTTCTACAGTGGTTTACATCGGTTTACAGCTTCAACATTTAGCTATTTTTCGATATAATCACCATTTCTGTCGATGCATTTTTATTGACGCTGTGGTTCAAATGGTTCAAATGGCTCTGAGCACTATGGGACTCAACATCTTAGTTCATAAGTCCCCTAGAACTTAGAACTACTTAAACCTAACTAACCTAAGGACATCACACACACCCATGCCCGAGGCAGGATTCGAACCTGCGACCGTAGCAATCCCGCGGTTCCGGACTGCAGCGCCAGAACCGCTAGACCACCGCGGCCGGCTATTGACGCTGTGGCAATTTTTTGTATGCCCATGTCATACCAGCTCGCCGCCATGCTGTTCAGAAAGTTATGAACCTCTCCTTTCACCTCGTCGTCGGAGCTGAATCGCTTTCCGGCCAAATGTTCTAGGTGACAGTCACTGGGCGCCAAGTCAGGACTATAAGGTGGGTGGGTGATTATGTTCCACTGAAACTGTTGCAGGAGAGCAACGGTTTGCCGAGCGATGTGTGGGCGAGCGTTGTCATGGAGAATGTGTACGCCCTTGCTCAACATTCCACTTCTCGGGTTCTGAATTGCCCGTTTGAGTTTTTTCAGAGTCTCACAGTACTTGTCAGGGTTAATTGTGATCCCAGGGGCATAAGGTCGACCAACAATACACCTTTCCGATCCCAAAAAACGGTTGTAATGACTTTACCGGCAGACTGTGTTTGAATTTCCGCGGTTTTGGCGAAGAAGGATGCCGCCACTGGCGTAGTTGTTGCGTGGTCTCAGGTGTAAAGTGGTATGCCCAGGTTTCGTCACCCGTGACACTTGAGTCCAGAAATTTGTCCTGTTCCGCTGCAAGGCGGTGAAGAAACGCGCGGGAAGCATCATCTCGTTGTCGCATATGGTCCTAAGGCAGCATGCGTGGCACCCATCTTGCGCACATCTTCCGGTAGTTCAATGTTTCCGTTAAAATTCTGCGAGCGGTGCTTCGGGAAACCTCAGGAAGCAACGTGCAGAGATCATCCAGAGTGATCCGCCGATCTTCACGCATGCTTTGCTCCACCTTCAACACTGTCTCCTCAGAAATTGACGGTCTCTCGCTCCTTTGTTCGTCGTGAATTGCGGTCCGACCAGCTGCAAACTCTCTACACCACTTACGAACATTTTTGACATCCATGCACGACTCACCATACACTTCCGTCAATTGGCGATGGATTTCAATCACCGTAGTGCCCTTTGCGTTCAAAAACCGAATACCTGCGCGCAGATCGCACTTGGCGGTAGCTTCCAACGGAAGCTCCATGCTCAACGGCTGCCAAGACAAGATTGAGCGCCTCAGCGCGGCGTACGCATGTTTACACACAGCGCGTGAAGCACTCTTCATAACAGTGTGACCAACTGCCACACAAAAAGAAATCTGTACGTTTTTAAAAAAAAATAGGAGACCTTATTTTTGGGATTACCCTCGTAGATGTAGATTCACGACAGCGTTACAAACAAGCAGAGAGGCGAATAACAGCACTGGTAATGGCGCCAAGCTTCACATTCGCCAGTAAAATATAGATATAGCAAGTGGAAGCAAGGAATAGCTTGTAAATCGAACCATCGTAGCAAATGATTGATCAGGAATCGTGTTTATACGTTTTGCTCGTAGTGATCCTACAACCTAGCAATGTAAACACGTTTTACAAAGTTTGCAATATTTTTGTATAACGCGGGGAGACGCCCGTAGCTGTTACTACATTTGTTTCCTTTATTTTTCGACACAACCGCGATTTTCTTTCCAGTTTGTTGACAACGCATGTGCCTCCTCCACGCCATCTGAATCTGAAGATGGCAGTTTGAGATTGTCGAAACGGGCAATCTGTAAGGAAAATTGTGGCTAGTTCGGCAAGTAAAGAATTAACTAAACATGTTTGAGGGAATGCTTCAATTTCGCCTCAACACGTTCCATTTCCTTAAACTGATGATGAGCTGTCACCGAGGTTCTCCTTAGACCAACTACATACCAACTTATCTACTAATGACTTGCTAATTTTGCTTTTCAATAGAGGATCCAAGCTACAGAATAAAAACTAGGAGGTTATGATTTCAGTTTCACATATACTTACGTCTTCAGTAACCGTCTTTTAAATTCAGAAATCTGTTCCAGAGATAATGTAGTGCTCTGAAGATAAGTTAAATATGAAGCACAAGAATAAGCCTGCTTATTACTGAATTTACTGATCTCCACAAATACGTACGTAGATCACGTCTAGATACATCTTCGTTCTTGAGAAGTTAGTGTTTGCTCTTCTAGAGTGTTTATCAAAACCACTTAAGCATCTGAGTGACACTAACGTCATAAGACAAATATAGCGAATAGGAGGCTTAGGTATGCTGTCACCTTTTATTACACGAGAAGATAGGGATTATTCAAAATATTGAACGAACTGACCAGTAACGATCTGGGAGTAGAACAAGTGCATGCCACATAGTGTCAAAGAAGTGGAGGAATACCAGTAGATGAAGTGGTGGAAGAAATATGTAAGAAAGATATATATAACTATAATTATGAATGGGAAAACATCTCTTTTGGATGAGTTACTGGGGTGAAGATTGTGGAAATCGTCTGCCGTCAGACACATTTCATGCCGTGTATTCATGAGGGCATGGGTAGCCACCAGCCTGTCTCATATAACCTGTAGTCTTCTGGCTCTCTGTTAGGATATCCTTGGGTAGCAACTATAATACAGATCTCGGCAAGTCATCTGAACTTTGACGTGACCCAGCCAACAGTAAAGCTTGGCGAACGACATCGTTTATCGGGACGGCATGGTTAGCAGAAAAAGGGTCACTTGATAGTGGACCCTCTGTTCTTCCGCTTGCTGTTGTGGACACGTGATGAGCTGTTTAATAGAGACGCTTTGTCTTGTGAGAGTGAAATTGGTACACTGAAATGACTTCGTCCCGTATTATGCTGAAATGGTTGCTGGCTGCTTGGTTTCTTGCACGCATTGTACATTACTTGCCTTTTTATATTGTTGGATATCAAATTTCTTTCCGCGATATGGTCTGAAGTCGTTTTTATAGTGAGAAACGTTAGATCTTTGTCCGCGATTGCAGCTTCGTTGGAACATGTGGGAATCATTCTCCAAATTTTATTCAGTCATCCGAGCTTTCAGGTCGTTTATCTCGTTACTTTTACACTCATCAAATAATACACTCCTGGAAATTGAAATAGAACACCGTGAATTCATTGTCCCAGGAAGGGGAAACTTTATTTACACATTCCTGGGGTCAGATACATCACATGATCACACTGACAGAACCACAGGTACATAGACACAGGCAACAGAGCATGCACAATGTCGGCACTAGTACAGTGTATATCCACCTTTCGCAGCAATGCAGGCTGCTATTCTCCCATGGAGACGATCGTAGAGATGCTGGATGTAGTCCTGTGGAACGGCTTGCCATGCCATTTCCACCTGGCGCCTCAGTTGGTCCAGCGTTCGTGCTGGACGTGCAGACCGCGTGAGACGACGCTTCATCCAGTCCCAAACATGCTCAATGGGGGACAGATCCGGAGATCTTGCTGGCCAGCGTAGTTGACTTACACCTTCTAGAGCACGTTGGGTGGCACGGGATACATGCGGACGTGCATTGTCCTGTTGGAACAGCAAGTTCCCTTGCCGGTCTAGGAATGGTAGAACGATGGGTTCGATGACGGTTTGGATGTACCGTGCACTATTCAGTGTCCCCTCGACGATCACCAGTGGTGTACGGCCAGTGTAGGAGATCGCTCCCCACACCATGATGCCGGGTGTTGGCCCTGTGTGCCTCGGTCGTATGCAGTCCTGATTGTGGCGCTCACCTGCACGGCGCCAAACACGCATACGACCATCATTGGCACCAAGGCAGAAGCGACTCTCATCGCTGAAGACGACACATCTCCATTCGTCCCTCCATTCACGCCTGTCGCGACACCACTGGAGGCGGGCTGCACGATGTTGGGGCATGAGCGGAAGACGGCCTAACGGTGTGCGGGACCGTAGCCCAGCTTCATGGAGACGGTTGCGAATGGTCCTCGCCGATACCCCAGGAGCAACAGTGTCCCTAATTTGCTGGGAAGTTGCGGTGCGGTCCCCTACGGCACTGCGTAGGATCCTACGGTCTTGGCGTGCATCCGTGCGTCGCTGCGGTCCGGTCCCAGGTCGACGGGCACGTGCACCTTCCGCCGACCACTGGCGACGACATCGATGTACTGTGGAGACCTCACGCCCCACGTGTTGAGCAATTCGGCGGTACGTCCACCCGGCCTCCCGCATGCCCACTATACGCCCTCGCTCAAAAGTCCGTCAACTGCACATACGGTTCACGTCCACGCTGTCGCGGCATGCTACCAGTGTTAAAGACTGCGATGGAGCTCCGTATGCCACGGCAAACTGGCTGACACTGACGGCGGCGGTGCACAAATGCTGCGCAGCTAGCGCCATTCGACGGCCAACACCGCGGTTCCTGGTGTGTCCGCTGTGCCGTGCGTGTGATCATTGCTTGTACAGCCCTCTCGCAGTGTCCGGAGCAAGTATGGTGGGTCTGACACACCGGTGTCAATGTGTTCTTTTTTCCATTTCCAGGAGTGTATTTCGGGTGTTAACGCTAATATATGGTGATTTTCTGTGTCTAGTGTGCATATATCAATGGTCATAAACAGACATGTGGTCCGTTGAATGGGATTTGTATCTGAGACATCAGGTTTTGTACTCAGTTTCCGAACAATTTTTTAACTGAATACCTAGCCCACATACAATTTGAGATTCTTACGAATTAATTTTTTTCTCAGCTGATCTTCTTCACGTTAACCTTTCAGCCGTTCCGTATTTCTTCATCTGTTCACTTAAGAACTACGTTCTCCATAGTTCTCTGTTCGCTTTAACTACATTTAAAGGCGAGTAGGAATAAACTGCCTTCAACAGTGATGGTATGTTTATTTTAATGACATTTTCAACTATGCCGTTAAGTCCGTGATGCTGCGCAGCTAAAAGGCACACGATGCAAACAAATTTGCATCACAGCATAATATCTGTTGCAAGGAATATGGTTTCACTTTTATCTTGGTTCAAATTCGAAGCAACCTCCCTTTAATTATTCCATTATGGCCACTACGAATTTGAGAAATATAGTCGGATTGGGTTCATTAACATGTGTATAAGGTTCTATATACGGTAAAAGGATAATGTTTCAGAGTATTATAAATCGGAATCATAGTCTCTTACGATTGATAGTTAAAGTATAACGTAGGGCCATACTCTCAGCTGATATTATAATTTTAGGGTAGTATGTGTGCGAAGCAATGTGATAGTGTAATATCTTTAGTGGCAACGCAAGATTACTGTTGTTGCAGAGGAATTTTAAGTATGTTGTTGTGCAATATATTTATGAAAAGGTGAAATGAAAGTAAAGCGAGGAAACATCCTAAGGCAATCACAGTAACACTAGTGGAAAAGTGAAATGAAAACTATTAGAAAAGACATTGATGCTGTACATGATTTAAGATTAGGACAAATATTGTATTATAATTGCAAATTAGAGACCTCAGCATAGAGAAGAAGAAAAGAGAGGGTGCATGATAGCAGTATTAACTGTTGCCGATCGATGAAAATGAGATTAAAAGACCACAGACAGTGATTACCTGTTGGTATCAGAACAAAAACCTTTGATACTAAGCAAACTGGGAACTCATAGTACTGCAGAACTCGTCATCTACCTACAATAATTGTAGACTTTTCCTCGTGTGGTTTAAAGGTTCAGTCGTTTAACTATACTTCGGAACGTGTTATAGCAAAGCTCCGCAAAAAATACGGCGGAAGAGGAAGGGCAGTGTGATGGTTTGGACCTGGATTAAAAAAACAGCCGCCGTAGAAAGACACAAACAGCTGTCCCCGTTTCCGCACACAGACAGCGGGCTGATGGGCAACATACGGATAACGCGTATTTGTTTATGCAAATGGAGTCCCCGGCGCAGAATTAGCGACGTCTGTGGGGCGGACCGCCCCTCGCGCCGCTGAGCCCTTCAAAGGAGCCGCCGGGGCGGCCCGCCCTATGAAAAATACCGCTGACATCTGCGGAAGCCGGCAGCTCCCGCAGCAACTTGGGGCAATCCGAATTTGTAATTGGAAATGAGATTGGAGACAAGAATGGAGATTGGGGAGGGCTGGAGGCGAGCGCAGCGGGGCGAAGGGAGGGCCGGCCGAGGGAAAAAGCTATCAAACGCGATTAGGGATTCTTTCCGGCTTCTTTTGAGTCCGATTATTATTTGTCAGCAGAGGCAGATGGCAGCCTGCTGGGAACAGTCAACATTAGCGGGCCCGCTAAATGGTCAAACTTTGCGCGCCGCCTCGGTCGTTTGTAAAACGGATCGCCTCCGCAGAGGCAATCAGCCCGTCACCGGAGGCGGCGGCGGCTGAGCCGAGCCGAGCTACCTGTGGCTGTCACGGCGCGCCTAACAGATTGTTGTCGGAATGGATTCCGCCGGCGCTGTCAGCTCGTTCCGCGTCACACTCCGCGGAAATTACCAAAGGCCGGAGCCGTGATGGATGCCCACGGCGCCTCAGCTTGTGTGCCGATACTTCCCTGATCAAAGTTGAACGAACACGTACCTACGCACGCACCCAACCACCCACCACACACACACACACACACACACACACGCTCACACGCACACATAGACATACAAATACACACACACACACACACACACACATACACACACACACACAGGCAAACAGAAAAAGATTATATTTTAAAATTTATACTTTGAGATCTTTTTTCTTTAGAAAATGCTCAAACTACCTGCCTCCAACACCACTAAACAAAGTTGGCATCGTCGAACAAACGACTGGCCTGACCTCTCAGACGAGCCGTCACTGCTAGACACAACCAGTTACGTTCGCTTACCAATCAAACTCCCTTGCGCTCGTCGCTGATTGTCTGACGTTTTCACAGAGGTGAATTGCCAACCCCTGGTTACTTGGAAAATTCTGCTCGATTCCACACCTGCCCTCGTCTCAGGTTACCGTGAAGGTGTTTTTCCCCAGACATGTACACTTGTGTACAAAACTTAAGGACGAAGGTAAATTTCGCACGATGTGTCATTCTCAGGAAACAAAGCTCAATGAAATTGGAACCATACACAGAAATAATTTCTCCAGTAAAGTACTTAAGATAACGGGAGGATGCATGGGGGCTTAATTAAATATTATGCAAATATTTTTTTATTTTGTCGATGTTTGTCCGATTACGAGGTCTCGTAAACGGTTGGCCCTGACCAGTATGTGTACGCATTCTGACTGCATAGAATAACAACAAGAAATGAAACAAAACTTCCGTTAACACAATTAATTAATTAAGTCCCCAGCAACTATAAAACCTACGAAACAACAAATGTAACTGTTCTGTGTGTGGAAGTGTGATTCAACGTACACATCTGGCACGGTACTTCTTCAATAAGACAAGATATTTTAGATACCATTTAGACTGAATTAATTAAATAAAACTGAAATACTATAATTGCACATAGAAACCCGAATTACAGTCTAATACGTGAACACGAGCCAGATGCTTTGTTGACTGAACCTGTGACCAAGAGGCATTATTGTTTAAGACATTGAAATAATCTAAAAAAGGAATTTTTTTACCTTCATATATATTGACGAAAAGTACACTCTAGTCCATCAAAGCAATATGACAATATCTGAACAAGCACTCTCCATGGGATATTCTCAACAACGACACGCTACTGCAACATCTCCACAAGCACTCTCTACCACCGCTTCTCGACAAGCACTCTCTACCACCGCTTCTCGACAAGAACTCTGCCTACCACCGCTTCTGAACAACTACTGCCTGTGGAGGCGGCTGAATAATACTCTTTGGCGCAATCTCTGGCGCTGTGACTCAGTGTAGCCACCTTTCAAGGAATTACGCTATTAGACGAACAGGAACGAGGTCGCGATTCATGATGGTCCCTTGGACATTACGAAAGCCGTCACATGATTCATAAGAGGATAATGATCATCATGGCCGGCAGTGCAGGCACTGCAACGTGCTCCCATGCTTGCCACAAGGTTAGGAACGAGTACTTGCGGCAGGTCGTTCCATTCCTCCTCCATAGCCGTGACCAGTGCTGGATGGTACTTGGTGCCTCTGGACGTGTTCCAGTACACATCCACAACGTGTTCCAAATGTGCTCAACAGGATTTAAGTCGGAGGAACACGCATTCCGGTCCATGCGCCGAATATCTTCTCGTTCCAAAATTTTTTCCACCTACACTGTTCGATGTTCACGCTCATTGTCATCCAAAAAAATTAAATCAGGGCCGAATGCAGCACTGACGAGACGCACATGGGGAAGTAGAATGGTGTCACAGTAATGTTGACCAGCGAGTACGTCGTGTTCCAATATCTGGAGGTCAGTACGCCTACGCAACATGATGCCTCCCCACATCACAACACCTACAACACTAAAGCGATGCCTCTCGGAGTGCCCACGTGGTCTGAGGCGCCATGTCACAGATTGTCCGGCCCCTCCCGCTGGAGGTTCGAGTCCTCCCTCGGGCATGGGTGTTTTGTTCTTAGCATAAGTTAGTTTAAGTTAGTATAAGTAGTGTGTAAGTCTAGGAACCGATGAAATCAGCAGTTTGGTCCCTTAGGAATTCACACACATTTGAACAAAAGGGATACTGTTCAGCAATTCATCTTGGTGCATTGTGTGTTCCCACCTCTCGCCATATGAGGATACGTCCAAAATCACTACTCAGACTGGATCTTCTCTCATCCGAGAAGAGCACGCAACCCTATCCTCGTTTGTCCATCCGTATTCTCTTGACACACATGCAAAAGTTGCCGCCGATGTTCGGATATCAGCGGAACACGACCCACTAATCGTCGGATAAAGAGACCACCCCTATCCAGTCGTTGTGCCACTGTGGAGCGCGAGATTGCTTTACTTGCGGTCCTATTCAATGTGTTGCAATTGTAGCCACTCTCCGACATGGCTCCCTCCTTGCCTATTGCACAATGTAGCCGTCATCAGCTGCCGTAGTAGAGGGTGGTCGACCAAACCCTCTCTTTCCGGCGCTGCAGTCTGGAACCGCAAGATCGCTACGGTCGCAGGTTCGAATCCTGCCTCGGGCATGGATGTTTGTGATGTCCTTAGGTTAGTTAGGTTTAACTAGTTCTAAGTTCTAGGGGACTAATGACCTCAGAAGTTGAGTCCCATAGTGCTCAGAGCCATTTTGAACCTCTCTTTCCGGCATCAGTGCCTGTCGTTCGGAACGTCCCCCACGGTCGTGGAACAATACTGCGAGCAGTACCAACCTCCTTAACACTTCACTCTTGTTCCAGTTTACTGACGATTCTTCTCCTGTGTTGTCAATCGTATTTTGTTTCCGGGCCATTTTGTAGTGAAGAAAACCACCAGACCACCGAAACAGCTCGCTGATTGACACTAACCGTCTTTTTCCGTTCTTTCAAATGCCTCATGTTGAGGGTCCAACTCCAATTGTGTCTATAGCCACCCTGACTTCAGGCCATAAGACGACCAACTTTCTGTGCACGACTAGGAGACCTCCGGCGTCATATTCTCGCACTTTTTTCATTTCCACCGAGTAGCTAACACGTAATGTTACTTTATCTATCCCGTTCTTAAGTGTCGCAGTGGAGTATATATATAGGGTGGTCAAAAACAGTCTGAAAAGCTAGTAAAGGTGTTGCAGGGTAGGTTGCGCTGAGAGATAATTGCCAAGAAAAAAATGCGATGCGTTGCACCGTTTCCGAGTTAACTACCACTGAAGTTAGACGAACAGGCCGTTGCACGCGCAAATTGAAGTGGGCCCAAGATGCTATTAGTGTCAGTTGTTACCACAGAGTTACAGATAGCGCATGAAACCGCTCAGCCCTTGGCTAGATTTCGATCCTTACTACCGTTCCACGTCGAATTTTTGTGCCACTCTGCTGTCCCTTTTTAAAAACCAAAAAAATGTGTGTGTGTGTGTGTGTGTGTGTGTGTGTGTGTGTAGGGTGAATCAGGAGGAAAGGTCTTTGAGGGGTGATAGTATTCGTGATTCTGTGCAAAAAGATTCGTATGGACGTATGCCCTATTCCGAATGGTTTCCGAGATAGAACACATTTAGTGTCACTTTTGTAGGTTCCTTTTGAATAACTCGAAAACCGCACCCTCTAGCGAAAACGTTTCGCCGTACAAAATTAAACTATATTAAATTACCTACAAAAAAGGTCCTATTCGTTTTTTTCTCTAGCACTAATGGTTTGTTCGAAGAGAGCGCGAGAATGTTGTAAAACTCGCTCGACGCATAGTTTTTGTAGGCCAATTTGAGGTATCAAGTTGAGACGAGCTGTTTGATACGGGACATTTGTAGTCTATCAAATCCCGAAACTATACAACTGGCCATAAAAATTGCTGCACCAAGAAGAAATGCAGATCATAAACGGGTATTCATTGAACAAATATATTATACTAGAACTGACATGTGTTTACATTTTCACGCAATTTGGGTGCATAGATCCTGAGAAATCAGTACCCAGAACAACCATCTCTTGCCATAATAACGGCCTTGATATGCCTGGGCATTCAGTCAAACAGAGCTTGGATGGCGTGTACAGGTACAACTGGCCATGTAGCTTCAACACGGTACCACAGTTCATCAAGAGTAGTGACTGGCGTATTGTGACGAGTCAGTTGCTCGGCCACCATTGACCAGACGTTTTCAATTGGTGAGGGATCTGGAGAATGTGCTGGCCAGGGCAGCAGTCGAACATTTTCTGTATCCGGAAAGGCCCGTACAGGACCTGCAACATGCAGTCGTGCATTATCCTGATGAAATGTAGGGTTTCGCAAGGCTCGAATGAAGGGTAGAGCCACGGGTCGTAACACATCTGAAATGTAACGTCCATTGTTCAAAGTGCCGTCAATGCGAACAAGAGGTGACCGAGACGTGTAACCAATGGCACCCCATACCATCACGCCGGGTGATCCGCCAGTATGCCGATGACGAATAGACGCTTTCAATGTGCGTTCACCGCGATGTCGCCAAACACGGATGCGACCATCATGATGCTGTAAACAGAACCTGGATTAATCCGAAATAATGACGTTTTGCTATTCGTGCACCCAGGTTCGTCGTTGAGTACACCAAGGCTGGCGCTCATGTCTGTGATGCAGCGACAAGGGTAACCGCAGCCATGGTCTCCGAGCTGATAGTCCATGCTGCTGCAAACGTCGTCGAACTTTTCGTGCAGATGGTTGTTGTCTTGCAAACGTCCCCATCTGTTGACTCAGGGATCGAGACGTGGCTGCACGATCCGTTACAGCCATGCGGATAAGATGCCTGTCATTTCGACTGCTAGTGATACGAGGCCGTTGGGATCCAGCACGGCGTTCCGTATTACCCTCCTGGACTCACCGATTCCATATTCTGCTAACATTCATTGGGTCTCGACCAACGCGAACAGCAATGTCGCGATACGATAAACCGCAATCGCAATAGGCCCTTTATCAAAGTCGGAAACGTGATGGTACGCATTTCTTCTCCTTACACGAGGCATCATAACAACATTTCACCAGGCAACGCCGGTCAATTTCTGTTTGTGTATGAGAAATCGGTTGGAAACTTTCCTCATGTCAGCACGATGTAGGTGTCGCCACCGGCGCCAGCCTTTTGTGAATGCTCTGAAAAGTTAATCATTTGCATATTACAGCATCTTCTTCCTGTCGGTTAAATTTCGCGTCTGTAGCACGTCATCTTCATGGTGTAGTAATTTTAATGGCTAGTAGTGTAACTCGAACTGGCCTACAAAAGACTACGTAAGCTACATCGCATGCGAGACGAGCGAATTTTTGAACATTCTCGCGCTCTCTTCGCACAAACCAGTAGTTCTAGAGAAAAAAATTAATAGGACATTTTTTGGAAGAAATTTAATGTAGTTTAATACTGCGACACGCTTTCGCTGGAAGGTTATTCAAGAAAAACGTACGAAAGTGATGCTAAATGTGTTCTATCCCGGAAACCATATGAAGTTTTTGTTCAAAATCACTAATATTATCACCCCTCAAAGCATATATATATGTAGGATGAGTCAGGAGGAAAGGTACCCCACTGACGACTACACGGACTACCAAAGGATGGTAAGAGAAGAAGAAGAAGATATCCAGTGCAAAGTAATGGTTCCAGGTGCTCCTAAGAGGGCGAAATGAAAGATATGTATGATATAGAGGGAGTCCATATAGTTTCGCTATCATTTAAAATAATCATAATTATAGGGACAGAGCAACGTGGTTTGTTGTGAAATGTCTAGCAGCTCCCAAAGATTTTTCCTGTTATGCCAGAATTTCAAAGTGTGCCTTACTCGTCGCTCGCAGAATATTAATGAGATATTCAAATTCTGTCCATGTACGGGTAAGCACTGCAGCCTCAACAGTTCTAATGGCTTCATTGTTTAGTGCAGGAATTGTAATATGTCATTGTCTTGATCCACATAAAGAAGTCTATCGGGACGGGGCTGGCATCATGACTCATTTACTGCTCAGAAAATGTGTCGTACAGCAAATCTCGCTGCCTTAAAGCTGCAATGTAGGGAAGCACTATCATGCTGGATGGCGATGGAAGGCTGCAACTCTTCGATATGTGGTAGGTACTGTTCGAGTAAGTCCAGGTGAACATTTCCCGTTATGGCTTTCTATGCGAAAGAAATTGGACCTCTCCCCCAATCATGCATAAGGCCTCACCAGACATTAAGCTTCGGGTTATCACGGATATATTCACGTGTGTTGTATGACTTTTCGGAGCCCCAAATTCCAGCGTTATGGTAATTCACATGGATAGAAATGTGGAAAGTTGCTTCATATGAAAACAGATACTTTTTCAGGTAGTGATTGTCACTGTCTATGGACTCTAGCATGGACTATGCGAATGCATAATGCAGAGGACATTCATTTAGCAGCAGTGCTAGAACTATTTACACTTCGAACGCAGTGAAGTGTAATCGGTATTGTAACACTTTAAGGACAGTTGTCCTTGCTTCCTGCAATTCATCTGCTGCCTGACGAATTGACTTCTGGGGGCTGCTTTGAAATGCATCTTGCAGTCTGTCAGCAAGTGCTTGAGACACAGGGAGACGTCCACTTCCAGTAAATTCTTTGAGACAGTCTGCCTGTAAGGTTTTTGAACTCCATCATTACGCTTATTTTTAATGGTGGTGCCTTCCCACACTGACGCAATCAGTTCCGCACTACCGTTGTCACAGATACTGTATACCAGATGGCACAACTGTTCTTTCGCCAGTTTGACGCTTCCCTGTTAAATCTGCAACAAAGGACCAAAAAAAAAATATTTTGAGAGCTACTAAACGTCTTACAACTAATCACAGTTCTCTACCACTGTTACTTTGTAAGCTATGGTTTTTGAAAAGGTAGTAGGATTTTATAGGCGCCCTATATTTTTCTTGATGCCGTATATTAGCTAGTATCTTCTTACTCTTGTCCTATTCCTAATCACCATCCCTTATTATGCAGACTCTTCTTATCCATTCCCTAAATCAATTTCTTTTTAATCCTCTCAATTGTTCCCAGTATTTGTCTGTCTCATTCGCCCTGTGTGAAACGAACAGCAAGATAGAATTTCTAAACCAAAACGAATTGAGAACACAAATTTAAAGACTGGCATTTCAACGTGTAAGGCAGAATTTTCTGCTGCAGAACTACAAAAGCACTTTAGAATGGCCTCGAAGGCTGCAACTATTTGTAAACAAATGACATTAATACAGCAAAAGTGGAAAAAGCCACCTTATTTTAACACACTCTTGATTGCCCTTTCATTTTCACTATCTAATACCATGTTGCCAGCAAATCTTATACACAGCGTGAATCACCTAAAAATTGAGCCATAAGTACTGCGGAAATGGAAAGTGCTAGTGATGTGTGGTTTTCACAGAATGGATTGGTAGTATTGTTAGCCAATAAATAGATTGTAATAACACTTAGAAAGTTTATTTTTTGTGTAAACATACACATTTTTAAATGAAACAAAACCTATTGTCATTAACAAACTAAAAGTAGGATAAATCAGAATGCCAGTGATGTTTCTTGCAGGATCATAGTGCGAGCTGGTTACGAGATATCGTATTTTGAAAATTTCCTCATTGACACTTGTTTCCGCCATTCTACGTGCGTAGTTGCTAGGTGCGATGTTGTTATGTTTTCTTACAGTGTGCTTGTACGTTCCTTGAGTGCCTTGCGATTTGCTAGTCAGTGTGTGATAGTCTAAGCAGTAGGTCGTCAGTCGACGATGAGATTTAGGAATGGAGAAAAAGTCGACATGCTCATGATGTGTGAAGAGTACAGGAAGAATACAGTTCGTTCTTGTACGGTGTATGCGCAAGACATCTCAATAAACGTCAATGTCAAACGTCTTGGCGGATTATTTATCAACCTCTTCAACCAGTTACGTGAAGGTGGTAGTGTAGCACCTGGACAACGCAACAGAAGGTGTAAGACGTATGCATTGCCGGCGATGGGCGAGGCATGACAGAGTCTCTGACCAGAGAGTAGTATGTAGTTAGTTGTTGCTTGTCGCGAGTCGGCGTGAGTGGGCAGTAGTTGTCAGTCCGTGCTAGTAAGCAGTAGTCTTCAGTAGTCTTGAGTTGTCTGCTGTAGTCGACAGGAGTCGGCGCGTGCCTGCGCGTGTCGGCAGTCTGCTCTGGTCGGGACTCTGGAGGATGAGTATTATTGTAGAAGGTAAAGAAGCAGCCTTGCGCATATCTAGTAATGCATATTAAAATGTCAATTTGTTAAAAAAAATGTTCCCCAATAATAATTTTTATAGTATAAAGTAACATTTTTAAAGAAAAGCATTCATTTCAATTTAAAGAAAATTTCCATTGCATGATCTTTCCTTCCAAAAATAAAAAAAAAATATACGCCAGCAATCCACGAAGCTGTGCCAAAAAAGTTCTACATAAGAGCAGTTATATAAAAATAAAAAATAAAAAAATAAAAAAGAAAAAAAACAAAAAGAAAAAAAGGAAAAATTCTTACCTCAATAAAAACTGCGAATATATATCTGCTCTTATGTAGAACTTTTTTGGCACAGCTTCGTGGATTGCTGGCGTATATTTTTTTTTTTATTTTTGGAAGGAATGATCATGGAATGGAAATTTTCTTTAAATTGAAATGAATGCTTTTCTTTAAAAATATTAATTTATATTATAAAAATTATTATTGGGGGGCATTTTTTTAAACAAATTGACATTTTAATATGCATTACTAGATATGCGCAAGGCTGCTTCTTTACCTTCTACAATAATACTCACTCTCCAGAGTCCCGACCAGAGCAGACTGCCGACACGCGCAGGCACGCGCCGACTCCTGTCGACTACAGCAGACAACTCAAGACTACTGAAGACTACTGCTTACTAGCACGGACTGACGACTACTGCCCACTCACGCCGACTCGCGACAAGCAACAACTAACTACATACTACTCTCTGGTCAGAGACTCTGTCATGCCTCGCCCATCGCCGGCAATGCATACGTCTTACAAAGGAAACAAGTGACGACAGAAAAGAGGGAAGTTAATGTTCATACTGATGATGTAGTTGCTCCCACGCAGCCCCTCGAGGAAATGGCATAAATCAAGTAAGTGTCCTACGAATTTTCTATCGACATAGGTTCCATCCCTATCACATCACTCTTCATCAAGAGTTACAAGTAAGCGAATAGGAGAATCGTGCTAATTTCTGTACGTGGGCGTTAAGACAGGATATTCCTGACGTGTCATGTATATTTTTTAGTGATGAAGTCACACATACCAATCGTAGGCAAGTAAACCGCCGAAACATGCACTATTGGTCTACTGATAATCTCCGTTGGTTTCGTCAAGTAGAAAGTCAGTGTCCATGAAGTGTAAACGTGTGGTGTCGGATATTGGATCATCAGCACATGTGCCCGTTTCGCGTAGACGGAACAGTGAACGCGCACAAGTATCGCAGACCGTCTTCCATGGATCCTCTGCAGGCTAGAGGTACCTGTGGTACCAACATGGCGACTGTCCAGCCCTTACAGCGCGAAGTACTACAGCATGTCTTCACGAATTGTTTCCAAATCGTTGGATTGGACGCTGAGGACCTGCACCTTGACCGACCCGTTTCATACATTTGACGTTTATAGACTTTTTTTTCTGTAAGAGAAGCTGAAAGAGCTGTCAAGGACACACCAGGTACATCCGATGATATGCAATGACGTATTACTGCAGCCTGCTCGGACATCTCCGCTGAAATTCTAGCACGTGTGCAGCAATCATTCCACAACAGACTGAAAGCGTACGTTGCCGATGCCGGCCGATATTTTGAACACAACCTATGGTGGTCAACTGCCTTGTAGCTAGTCAGAATATACATAACTAGTGAATGTATTGGTCGTAATTTTTTCTGTTTTTCGTTTTTTCTTGGTTGCTTTACAATTCGTGGATGTATGTTCCATCTATGAAACTAATTGAAGGCAGTTTTTTTATTGCCATACACGTTTCGCTTCTTTTATTTGTGAAGCATCTTCAGTAGCCTGTAATACACGTTTCTTTTCTGTACATATAATAGTGTGTGTTGGCGTTTATGGGCGCTCAACATCGAGGTCATCAGTGCCCTACATATAATAAACGTATTATGTGGTCGTTAGAATATTTTGCTACACTAAATGATTAAAAGCATCTGGACACCCCCAAACACATACGTTTTTCATAGTAGCTGCATTGTGCTGCCACCTACTCCCAGGTACTCCACATCAGCGACCTCAGTAGTCATTAGACATCATGAGAGCGCAGAATGTGGCGCTTCGCGGAACTCACGGACTTCGAACGTGGTCAGGTGATTGGGTGTCATTTGTGTCATACGTCCGTACGCGAGATTTCCACACTCCTAAACATCCCCCGGTCCACTGATTTCGATGTGATAGTGAAGTGGAAACGTGAAGGAACACGTACAGCTCAAAAGCGTACAGGCCGACCTCGTCTGTTGGCTGACAAGAGGCCGCCGACAGTTGAAGAGGGTCGTAATGTGTAATAGGCAGACATCTATCCAGACCATCACACAAGAATTCCAAGCTGCATCAGGATCCACTGCTAGTACTACGACAGTTAGGCGGGAGGTGAGAAAGCTTTGATTTAATGGTCGAGTGGCTACTCATAAGCCACACATCGCGCCAGTAAATGCCAAACGACGCCTCGCTTGGTGTAAGGAGCGTAAACACTGAACGACTGAACAGTGGAAAAACGTTGTGTGGAGTGACGAATCACGGTACACAATGTGGCGATCCGATGGCAGGGTGTGGGCATGGTGAATGCCCGGTGAACGTTATCTGCCAGCGTGTGTAGTGCAAACAGTAAAATTGAAGACATTGGTGTTATGGCGTGGTCGTGTTTTTCATGGAAGAGGCTTGCACCTCATGTTGTTTTGCGTAGTACTATCACAGTACAGGCCTACATTGATGTTTTATGCACCTTCTTGCTTCGCACTGCTGAAAAGCAATTCGGGGATGGCGAGTGCATCTTTCACATGATCGAGCACCTGTTCATAATACACGGCCTTTGGCGGAGTGGTTACACGACAGTAATATCCCTGTAATGAACTGGCCTGCACAGAGTCCTGACTTGAATCCTATACAGAACCTTTGGGATGTTGGGGAACGTCGACTTTGTGCCAGGTTTCACCGACCGACATGATATCTCTTCTCAGTGCGGCACTCCGAAAAGAATGGACTGCCCCTCCCCAAGAAACTTCCCAACACTTGATTGAACGTACGCCTGCAATAGTGGAAGCTGTCAGCAAGGCTAAGGGTGGGCCAACACCATATTGAATTCCAGCATTACCGATGGAGGGCGCTACGAACTTTTAAGTCATTTTCAGCTAGGTGTCCGGATACTTTTGATCACATAGTGTATGTAACAGTTTGTATTGTTTCCATCTTGTTTTTTAGGTTAGAATCAACTTTTGTAGCACAAATTTTGTGATGTGAAATTATTGTTCTGTGTTACTTACGATTTCCAGCGCTGTTAACTCATGCGTGTGGTCCTGGAGATGTATTAGTTAGTTTCCATGCACCAGTTGTCCGATGTGGGTGAAAGAACGAGAAAAATCGGCCAACTGTTGCATGAATTAACAGCGCTGGAAATCGTAACACCGAACGATAATTTCACATAACGAAATTGGGGCTACAAAATTTGATTCTAACCTAAAAAACAAGATCAACACAATACAAAATGTTACATAGAAACATATTGTAACTACCACGTAATACGTCTATTATATGTATAAAAATAAACTTGTATTACAGGGCACTGAAGATGCTTCACAAATAAAAGAAGCGAAACGTGTATGGCAATAAACAAACTGCCTTCAATTAGTTGCATAGACGGAACATACCTCCACGAATGAACTTGTTCTTTAGTGACTGCTGCCACGGGTATTTTACAAGTGTCGGTGAGGGAAGTTTTAAAAATAAGATATCTCGTAAAAGATCCTGAAAAAACACCACTGACATTCTAATTTACTCTACTCTTAGTTTGTTAACGTCAATAGGCATCGTTCCATTTAAAAAGTGTCCGCCCCAGTAGCTGAGTGGTCAGCGTGACGGATTGCCGTCCTCCGGGCCCGGGTTCGATTCCCGGCTGGGTCGGAGATTTTCTCCGCTCAGGGACTGGGTGTTGTGTTGTGTTCATCATCATTTCATCCCCATCCGGCGTGCAGGTCGCCCAATGTGGCGCCGAATGTAATAAGACCTGCGCCAAGGCGGCCGGACCTGCCCCGCGAGGGGCCTCCCGGCCAATGACGCCAAACGCTCATCATCATCATCATTTAAAAAGTGTATGTTTGTACAAAATAGCAGTTTCTATTATAACAGTCTCTTAATTGCCTAACAATACGAACCCCTGACTACCAATCCAGCTTGTGAGAACCAGAAATCAACAGCATTTTTCATTTCCGCAAAGCTTGCGGTGCAAGTATTACGTGATTCATTCGATGTAATATGCCAGTGAATACTGGAACAGTAGCTTACTTAATGTTATTGATAATAAATTGATAGGATTCTAAACATCGTTAGTTTACCATTACAGCTGTGACTGTACTGTACGTGCTGGATAATAGGTGTAATTATGTGCACCGTGACTATTGTATTGGTTTTGTGCCAATATATACAAAAATACAATAGCTGTCAACACGTACGACCGATGTAGCAAAATGTGCTATGAAACTGAACCTTAGAAATCAAGTGTAACGTGAAAGCTTGTAGACATTTTCCGGCCAGGGTGGCCGAGCGGTTCTAGGCGCTACAATTTGGAACCGCGTGACCGCTACGGTCGCAGGTTCGAATCCTGCCTCGGGCATGGATGTGTGTGATATCCTTAGGTTAGTTAGGTTTAAGTAGTTCTAAGTTCTGCGGGACTGATGACCTCAGAAATTAAGTCCCATAGTGCTCAGAGCCATTTGATTTTTGTAGACATTTAATGTATTAAACAATGTCACCATTTTATGAATGTATTACAGATGCTTGAAAATGAACCACAGTTGAAATTGGCTAACTGCGCATATAATAAACAGGTTACAGTCTACTTCGATCTTACTTTCATTCTTAAATCTTATAAGTTTGACTATCCTGCCTCCTCCTTACCACACCACTCTTCTGTTGGAAACAGTTTTGAAGTAAACCTTGATTTAAACAGAATTACTGACTGTTTGCTACGGAGGCCTTTGCGTAACTGAACGAAACATCGAAGAATTCATCTCAAAAATCCTTTTAATTTAATTTAGGCACACTAAGAAACCACTTGATACAAAATGAAACATAATCAACACAAATAGTAAATAACTGAGCACTGTAATACGATACTCAATAGAAACGCAGTTGCATCACACAATACAACTAATCACATAATCGGGAAAGGAGCGAATAAAAAGAAAGATTCACTCACAAAAACATATCACAAAACTCATACTACATTCAGACACAAGTACATGAGGAAGAATACACAGTCATAATAATAACTAAATGCTTTAATTATCAGACTATGGATGAGTATACTGGGTAATTTGCACTCAGCTTCAAGCAAAAACTAGTTTTTCACCCATCTCTGCATTATGACGCCATATCTCCCGAACTATGTGTCGCATAATAATATAATTTTGCAAGTACATGCAGTGGTATGTGTGGATATTTTCTGTAAAAATTTTTGGCGCTCAAAATTAATAATAAAGAAGTAATAAATTAAAACGTCATGCTGGATGTTCAAGTTATGTCGCATGAACAGCGAAAATGTAGTACAGGTTTAATTTTCTCCTTTCTTCATTTTTTTGGGAGTGCCAGCGAGAAAAAGTTTCTAAATGTTTGAAATTACGTGTGAAGTTCTTTGGAAATCGGTAAGTACTCTCATTCCCAAATACTGGATGAATATAGTGTGGGTAATTGGCGAGTTACAGTGCCTGGAGACTTATGCACGGTTTCTAGTTGTAGGTAATTGGCGAGTTACAGTGCCTGGAGACATATGCACGGTTTCTAATTGTATTAGTTGCACTATTGTGTTAAATTTTAGCATAAGATTCTATCTCTTAATGTGTAGATTATGACAGAATTCTAAATTTTTTAATCGGTGAATACTTGCATGAAACTGGAAATAAAATTTTTGTTGTCCCTGTAAGCAGTTAGATGGGTAACCTGCAACTGAAACTTTGTACTGTGAACCATGTACGGTGTTTACCATTTAATAATATAGATCTGCAGCGGTGGGTCATAATATTGTGTCCTATAACGGTTCCCCCCCCATGAACCATGGACCTTGCCGTTGGTGGGGAGGCTTGCGTGCCTCAGCGATACAGATGGCCGTACCGTAGGTGCAACCACAACGGAGGGGTATCTGTTGAGAGGCCAGACAAACATGTGGTTCCTGAAGAGGGGCAGCAGCCTTTTCAGTAGTTGCAGGGGCAACAGTCTGGATGATTGACTGATCTGGCCTTGTAACATTAACCAAAACGGCCTTGCTGTGCTGGTACTGCGAACGGCTGAAAGCAAGGGGAAACTACAGCCGTAATTTTTCCCGAGGACATGCAGCTCTACTGTATGATTAAATGATGATGGCGTCCTCTTGGGTAAAATATTCCGGAGGTAAAATAGTCCCCCATTCGGATCTCCGGGCGGGGACTACTCAAGAGGACGTCGTTATCAGGAGAAAGAAAACTGGCGTTCTACGGATCGGAGCGTGGAATGTCAGATCACTTAATCGGGCAGGTAGGTTAGAAAATTTAAAAAGGGAGATGCATAGGTTAAAGTTAGATATAGTGGGAATTAGTGAAGTTCGGTGGCAGGAGGAGCAAGACTTTTGGTCAGGTGATTACAGGGTTATAAATACAAAATCAAATAGGGGTAATGCAGGAGTAGGTTTAATAATGAATAAAAAAATAGGAGTGCGGGTTAGCTACTACAAACAGCATAGTGAACGCATTATTGTGGCCAAGATAGACACAAAGCCCATGCCTACTACAGTAGTACAAGTTTATATGCCAACTAGCTCTGCAGATGATGAAGAAATAGATGAAATGTATGACGAGATAAAAGAAATTATTCAGGTAGTGAAGGGAGACGAAAATTTAATAGTGATGGGTGACTGGAATTCGTCAGTAGGAAAAGGGAGAGAAGGAAACATAGTAGGTGAATATGGATTGGGGGGAAGGAATGAAAGAGGAAGCCGCCTTGTAGAATTTTGCACAGAGCATAACTTAATCATAGCTAACACTTGGTTCAAGAATCATGAAAGGAGGCTGTATACATGGAAGAAGCCTGGAGATACTGACAGGTTTCAGATAGATTATATAATGGTAAGACAGAGATTTAGGAACCAGGTATTAAATTGTAAGACATTTCCTGGGGCAGATGTAGATTCTGACCACAATCTATTGGTTATGAACTGCAGATTGAAACTGAAGAAACTGCAAAAAGGTGGGAATTTAAGGAGATGGGACCTGGATAAACTGAAAGAACCAGAGGTTGTAGAGAGTTTCAGGGAGAGCATTAGGGAACAATTGACAGGAATGGGGGAAAGAAATACAGTAGAAGAAGAATGGGTAGCTCTGAGGGATGTAGTGGTGAAGGCAGCAGACGATCAAGTAGGTAAAAAGACGCGGGCTAATAGAAATCCTTGGGTAACAGAAGAAATATTGAATTTAATTGATGAAAGGAGAAAATATAAAAATGCAGTAAATGAAGCAGGCAAAAAGGAATATAAACGTCTCAAAAATGAAATCGACAGGAAGTGCAAAATGGCTAAGCAGGGATGGCTAGAGGACAAATGTAAGGATGTAGAGGCTTGTCTCACTAGGGGTAAGATAGATACTGCCTACAGGAAAATTAAAGAGACCTTTGGAGAGAAGAGAACCACTTGTATGAATATCAAGAGCTCAGATGGCAACCCAGTTCTAAGCAAAGAACGGAAAGCAGAAAGGTGGAAGGAGTATATAGAGGGTTTATACAAGGGTGATGTACTTGGGGACAATATTATGGAAATGGAAGAGGATGTAGATGAAGATGAAATGGGAGATAAGATACTGCGTGAAGAGTTTGACAGAGCACTGAAAGACCTGAGTCAAAACAAGGCCCCGGGAGTAGACAACATTTCATTAGAACTACTGATGGCCTCAGGAGAGCCAGTCATGACAAAACTCTACCATCTGGTGAGCAAGATGTATGAGACAGGCGAAATACCCTCAGACTTTAAGAAGAATATAATAATTCCAATCCCAAAGAAAGCAGGTGTTGACAGATGTGAAAGTTACCGAACTATCAGTTTAATAAGTCACAGTTGCAAAATACTAACGCGAATTCTTTACAGACGAATGGAAAAACTTGTAGAAGCCGACCTCGGGGAAGATCAGTTTGGATTCCGCAGAAATGTTGGAACACGTGAGGCAATACTGACCTTACGACTTATCTTGGAAGAAAGATTAAGAAAAGGCAAACCTACGTTTCTAGCATTTGTAGACTTAGAGAAAGCTTTTGACAATGTTGACTGGAATACTCTCTTTCAAATTCTGAAGGTGTCAGGGGTAAAATACAGGGAGCGAAAGGCTATTTACAATTTGTACAGAAACCAGATGGCAGCTATAAGAGTCGAGGGGCATGAAAGGGAAGCAGTGGTTGGGAAAGGAGTGAGACAGTGTTGTAGCCTCTCCCCGATGTTATTCAATCTGTATATTGAGCAAGCAGTAAAGGAAACAAAAGAAAAATTCGGAGTAGGTATTAAAATTCATGGTGAAGAAGTAAAAACTTTGAGGTTCGCCGATGACATTGTAATTCTGTCAGAGACAGCAAAGGACTTGGAAGAGCAGTTGAACGGAATGGACAGTGTCTTGAAAGGAGGATATAAGATGAACATCAACAAAAGCAAAACGAGGATAATGGAATGTAGTCAAATTAAGTCGGGTGATGCTGAGGGAATTAGATTAGGAAATGAGACACTTAAAGTAGTAAAGGAGTTTTGCTATTTAGGGAGTAAAATAACCGATGATGGTCGAAGTAGAGAGGATATAAAATGTAGATTGGCAATGGCAAGGAAAGCGTTTCTCAAGAAGAGAAATTTGTTAACATCGAATATAGATTTAAGTGTCAGGAAGTCGTTTCTGAAAGTATTTGTATGGAGTGTAGCCATGTATGGAAGTGAAACATGGACGATAACTAGTTTGGACAAGAAGAGAATAGAAGCTTTCGAAATGTGGTGCTACAGAAGAATGCTGAAGATAAGGTGGGTAGATCACGTAACTAATGAGGAGGTATTGAATAGGATTGGGGAGAAGAGAATTTTGTGGCACAACTTGACTAGAAGAAGGGATCGGTTGGTAGGACATGTTCTGAGGCATCGAGGGATCACAAATTTAGCATTGGAGGGCAGCGTGGAGGGTAAAAATCGTAGAGGGAGACCAAGAGATGAATACACTAAGCAGATTCAGAAGGATGTAGGTTGCAGTAGGTACTGGGAGATGAAGAAGCTTGCACAGGATAGAGTAGCATGGAGAGCTGCATCAAACCAGTCTCAGGACTGAAGACCACAACAACAACAATAACGGTTCCAAGATTTCTTTTCGTAATCTTCAGCTGAGGTGACTCCGTGGTCGTGGCCAGCTACTTGCCAATCGTCTTTCTTCTTTATCTTACCTGTGTGTAGACTACCTTCTGCTTCCCCTAACTCTGGTCACTGGTGTATTGCACTTATAAAATCCGTAGTTCTTTCACTGTACTGGTGAACTACAATACAATATTAACAAAAGTGTTTGACTGCTGTTTTAAACTTACCATAATGAATTCCTTCAGTTTTTCTGAGAAAGCATTGTTAAAAAAACCAAAGAGTTATTGCCAGACAGGTTTTAACTGGTACTGGTACTGGTCTTTCGAAATCTCGGATTAATTGCTCTTACTCTATCTTTATATGGATCATTACTCGGCTGGATTTCTGAAAAACATACATATTCAGCATCACTTCTCGAGTTAAATTTTCGTCAACAGTTCGCATGATCACAAAACAAAGCGTCTGCCAAACTCAGTCTTTCTTTTCCTTCCTAACTTTATCCTTGTCGATGGCGAAAGTTAGAGAGCCTCACTCATCTCTATCAGTTTCATTTCGTCAATTTCGCGGCGATACGGCTGCCTACTATAAGCACTTCTGACTGTAGTGTGTTGCCGCGTACGCTGCCGGTAACAGTGGTCGGCACTGTACCGGAACATATTGTGGCTGCAAATCGTATGACAGGCAATGTTGCCGTTCAACATTTACAGCACTGAAAGACCTAAGTCGAAACAAGGCCCTGGGAGTAGACCACATTCCGTTAGAACTACTGATAGCCTCGGGAGAGGCAGTCCTGGCAAAGCTCTACCGTCTGATGAGAAAGATATGTGAGAACAAGTGAAATACCCGTAGACTTCAAGAAGAATATAATAATTCCAATCCCAAAGAAAGCAGGTGTTGACAGATGTGAAAATTACCAAACTATCAGTTTAATAAGTCACGGCTGCAAAATACTTACACGAATTCTTGACAGACGAATGGAAAAACTGGTAGAAACCGACCTCGGGGAAGATCAGTTTGGATTCCGCAGAAATGTTGGAACACGTGAGGCAATACTGACCCTACAACTTACCTTTGAAAATAGGTTAAGGGCAGGAAAACCTACGTTTCTAGCATTTGTTGATTTAGAGAAAGCTTTTGACAATGTTGACTGGAATCCTCTCTTTCAAATACTGAAGGTGTCAGGGATCAAATACAGGGAGCGGAATGCACTTTACAATTTGTACAAGAACCAGATGGCAGTTATAAGCATCGAGGGGCATGAAAGGGAAGCAGTGGTTGGGAGTGAGACAGGGTTGTAGCCTATCCCCGATGTTATTCAATCTGTATATTGCGCAAGCAGTAAATGAAACAAAAGAAAAAGTCGGAGCAGGAATTAAAATCCATGGAGAAGAAATAAAAACTTTGAGGTTCGCCGATGACATTGTAATTCTGTCAGAGACAGCAAAGGACCCGGAAGAGCAGTTGAACTGAATGGACAGTGTTTTGAAAGGAGGATATAAGATGAACATCAACAAAAGCAAAACGAGGATAATGGAATGCATTCGAATTAAGTCGGGTGATGCTGAGGTAATTAGATTAGGAAATGAGACACTTAAGTAGTAAAGGAGTTTTGCTATTTAGGGAGTAAAATAACTGATGATGGTCGAAGTAGAGAGGGTATAAAATGTAGACTGGCAATGGAAAGGAAAGTGTTTCTGAAGAAGAGAAATTTGTTAACATCGAGTATAGATTTAAGTGTCAGGAAGTCGTTTCTGAAAGTATTTGTATGGAGTGTAGCCATGTATGGAAGTGAAGCATGGACGATAAATACACTCCTGGAAATTGAAATAAGAACACCGTGAATTCATTGTCCCAGGAAGGGGAAACTTTATTGACACATTCCTGGGGTCAGATACATCACATGATCACACTGACAGAACCACAGGCACATAGACACAGGCAACAGAGCATGCACAATGTCGGCACTAGTACAGTGTATATCCACCTTTCGCAGCAATGCAGGCTGCTATTCTCCCATGGAGACATTCGTAGAGATGCTGGATGTAGTCCTGTGGAACGGCTTGCCATGCCATTTCCACCTGGCGCCTCAGTTGGACCAGCGTTCGTGCTGGACGTGCAGACCGCGTGAGACGACGCTTCATCCAGTCCCAAACATGCTCAATGGGGGACAGATCCGGAGACCTTGCTGTCCAGGGTAGTTGACTTACACCTTCTAGAGCGCGTTGGGTGGCACAGGATACATGCGGACGTGCATTGTCCTGTTGGAACAGCAAGTTCCCTTGCCGGTCTAGGAATGGTAGAACGATGAGTTCGATGACGGTTTGGATGTACCGTGCACTATTCAGTGTCCCCTCGACGATCACCAGTGGTGTACGGCCAGTGTAGGAGATCGCTCCCCACACCATGATGCCGGGTGTTGGCCCTGTGTGCCTCGGTCGTATGCAGTCCTGATTGTGGCGCTCACCTGCACGGCGCCAAACACGCATACGATCATCATTGGCACCAAGGCAGAAGCGACTCTCATCGCTGAAGACGACACGTCTCCATTCGTCCCTCCATTCACGCCTGTCGCGACACCACTGGAGGCGGGCTGCACGATGTTGGGGCGTGAGCGGAAGACGGCCTAACGGTGTGCGAGACCGTAGCCCAGCTTCATGGAGACGGTTGCGAATGGTCCTCGCCGATACCCCAGGAGCAACAGTGTCCCTAATTTGCTGGGAAGTGGCGGTGCGGTCCCCTACGGCACTGCGTAGGATCCTACGGTCTTGGCGTGCATCCGTGCGTCGCTGCGGTCCGGTCCCAGGTCGACGGGCACGTGCACCTTCCGCCGACCACTGGCGACAACATCGATGTACTGTGGAGACCTCACGCCCCACGTGTTGAGCAATTCGGCGGTACGTCCACCCGGCCTCCCGCATGCCCACTATACGCCCTCGCTCAAAGTCCGTCAACTGCACATACGGTTCACGTCCACGCTGTCGCGGCATGCTACCAGTGTTAAAGACTGCGATGGAGCTCCGTATGCCACGGCAAACTGGCTGACACTGACGGCGGCGGTGCACAAATGCTGCGCAGCTAGCGCCATTCGACGGCCAACACCGCGGTTCCTGGTGTGTCCGCTGTTCCGTGCGTGTGATCATTGCTTGTACAGCCCTCTCGCAGTGTCCGGAGCAAGTATGGTGGGTCTGACACACCGGTGTCAATGTGTTCTTTTTTCCATTTCCAGGAGTGTAGTTTAGACAAGAAGAGAATAGAAGCTTTCGAAATGTGGTGCTACAGAAGAATGCTGAAGATTAGATGGGTAGATCACATAACTAATGAGTAGGTACTGAATAGAATCGGGGGAGGAGGAATTTGTAGCACAACTTGACTAGAAGAAGGGATCGGTTAGTAGGACACGTTCTCCGGCATCAAGGGATCACCAATTTAGTGATGGAGGGAAGCGTGAAGGGTAAAAATCGTAGAGGGAGACCAAGAGTATTGTGTGATGTTGTTAGGTTAGTTAGGTTTAAGTAGTTATAAGTTCTAGGGGACTGATGACCATAGATGTTAAGTCCCATAGTGCTCAGAGCCATTCGAACCGTTTGAGACCAAGAGATGAATACACTAAGCAGATTCAGAAGGATGTAGGGTGCAGTAGTTCCTCGAGATGAAGAAGCCTGCACAGGATAGAGTAGCATAGAGAGCCGCATCGAACCAGTCTCTAGACTGAAAATCACAACAACAACAACATTTTAGACAAAACCCAATTTTTATAGCCTGTGCAAATGAAATTAACAGACCTATGATAACTTCCAGTTTACGCATCTCAGCATTCGGCCCAACAAACTTGCGCGCTTCTGTTCTATACACAGAGGTGACGAAAGTCATGAGACAGAGATATGCACACACACAAATGGCGGTAGCGTCGCGTACACAATGTGTAAAAAGGTGATGCATTGGCGGAGCTGTCATTCGTATTCAGGGGATATATGTAAAATGATTTCCGGCGTGGTTTATGGACTTTCGACGGGAAGTAACAGATTTTGAATGCGGAATGTTAAAAAAAATGGCTCTGAGCATTATGGCACTTAACTTCTAAGGTCATCAGTCCCCTAGAACTTAGAACTACTTAAACCTAACTAACCTAAGGACTTCACACACATCCATGGCCGAGGCAGGATTCGAACCTGGCACAGTAGTAGTTGTGCGGTTCCGGACTGAAGCGCCTAAAACCGCTCGGCCACCGCGGCCGGCTATAGCGAGCTACATAATATACCTGCCAGCAAATGGATATGATCTTCGAAGGAAACTACGGACAATTCTCAACCGACTCCGTACAGGGCATAGAAAGTGTAGTGCTCCGAATGAAAATTGTGTATTAGAAAAATTTGCTAGTGGTTTCTTTGAACTGCATCTGGTGACACCAAGATCTGTGGATTGGTTAAGAGACTTAGCTATTCAACTACAAAATTTTCGACAGTTTACTTTTTATAATACTTTATTTTTGTACTATGTGTCTTTAAGTATGTTTAGTGCTGTAAGAGGGTGCTATACTCAGTTGTGGATCCATCTCGGCGGAAACTTATTTGCTTATTTATGGGACACGGTTCTTCAAATCCTTCGAATTTCCATTCACACAGACTGCACCGTCTGGCTGCCACAATTTTCACGGAAATTATCGTGTAACAACGTTCGTCATAAGAGGAACGTTGTGGAGGTGGCGCCGTGCTGGACAGCTACCGTGGGCGCGGTGGCGGCTCCACCAGTGTCCACGGAGGCGGCGCCGGCCTCCGCCGGGGGCGGCGATGGCGCCTCGGATAGCGGCCGCCCTGTGATGACGGCTCGACCACCTCCACAGCCGCGGGGGTGTCCCACGCCGCGAAACCGTATCTCGCCGCCCGGACCACCGGGAAAACAAACTCCGCGCGATAGCCATCGCGGCCCGCCTGGTTTATATTCATGTTGCCTGCCCGGTACCCTTTATTCTCTCTTCTTTTTCGTCATTATCGGAGCTGCTCGAGCTGCTGTAAGAGATTACTGTAATATTCCGTGAATTATAGGCCCCACCCGTCTCCTGCGCTATGCGGGATATCTGAGGTGAAAAAGACAAAGGCAACCGGCGCTTCCTGAGATATCCACGCCCTTGCCGCGATTGAAATTAATTGCAGCACAGATCACACAGAAATTTTAAGCTACTGCCCTACAACCGTTCAACAGTTCGAAACACTGTCGCAGTTTATAAAAGATTATTTTTGAACTCAGGATACGACTTCATCAAGTGCACTTATCATGTTTGACAGTGATTAAGACTCTATATTTGTAATCAAAATGCGCAAGATTCTTATCACTCTCTACAATCCGGATATACCCTCTCGCCGCGCCGGATTAGCCGGGCGGTCTAACGGCGCTGCAGTCATAGACTGTGCGGCTGGTCCCGGTGGAGGTTCGAGTCCTCCCTCGGGCATGGGTGTGTGTGTTTGTCCTTAGGATAATTTAGGTTAAGTAGTGTGTAAGCTTAGGGACTGATGACCTTAGCAGTTAAGTCCCATAAGATTTCACACAAATTGAACATTTTGTACCCTTTCCTTATTTGCGTATTAATCACTTCAAATGAATTCTCGGCTGTTTCCGTAGAAAATCCATGGCTGCTTCCTTCCCCAATCCTTATCCAGCTAAGCCGGCGTGTCACCTGTAAAGACAACGACATCGACAAAAGTTAACCTATTCTTCGGTTTCTACGATTATATTTGGAAGTGAACGAGAGAATACACAGGGTGTTCAAAAATTCCGTGTCCAGACTGACAGATATTACGATGGAGCTAATAACTACTATATTTCATACATTGCTGTGGCTCAGTCTGATTAAATGGAAAACAAAGTAATTATAAAGTACATGCTTCTGAAAACTGGATGTACGTCCTAATCTCCTTCTCTCCCTGGCGCTATCCATCTCTTCCTCTACCTCTCTTTATCCATCTCTTCACCCTTCCCCCTGTTTTTATCCATCACCTTCTCCTTCCCCCTCTCTATGTGCATCTTCTCCTGCCCCCTCTCTCTCCATCTCCTCCTGGCCCCCTGTGCCCATCTCCTCTTTCCGCTCTCTGTGTCGATTTCCTTCCATCCTTCTGTCCATATCCTCTTCCGTCCCACGTCTCTAAACTTGAGCCTTGTGTATTGTTACTGCAAGTTGAGATTTTGTATTACCACTCTAAACGTAAGCCGATAAGACGGAAGTACAACTTCCCTGTTATTTGTGGAAGAAAAAAAAACAGCACATTGTTGCGTGCACAATTGATATTTAAAACTTTATATCGTGAGAATGAAAATACAGAGTCCGCCAGAAAAATGTATACACGCTTTGTCAGGCTCTATCGAGATATCGATATTGCTCGCTCGATTTGAGTTACGAGTGTGTCTTTGAATCAACAGATATTAGTACTTTCATCTCGGTATTGAGAAAACAAGATGACTGAAGCACGCTTGACATTCGAGCAACGAAAATGTATTGTGAAGTGGTTTTTCAAGCTTGGTAATGCCGTTGAAGTGCAACGTAGGCGGAGGCGGGAGTCTGAAGCAGAACCGCCAACCTACCTAACAATTAAAAGCATAATTAAGAAGTTTGAATTGCATGGAACGATTTGTGATATTCACAACGGACGAGCAGGAAGACAGTTACAGCTAAAAGTCCTGCTTCGTCGGCTCTCGTGTTGGAAACGTCTGTTAGTTCTCCCAGAAGTCTGCTACGCAATGTGCACGTGAAGTAGGGGTTAGAAGTACAAGTGTACGAAGAACTCTGAAAGCTGCAAATTGGAAAGTTTACATTCCAGGATTACTGCACGCGATTAATGACGACGATCCTGATGCAATTTTGCGAATGGTATCAGCAAAGGGTAATTGATGACGAACAAGGTAGTTTGGAGTGACGAGGCACAATTTAAAGTTAATGGAACTGTGAATCGGCATAACAGTGTGCACTGGGCACCGGAAAATCAATATGTTTATGTGGATAAAGCGGTCAATCTACCAGCGGTTCATGTGTGGTGTGGACTACCATCTAGGAGTTTAGTAGGACCCTTTTTCTTTGATGCTACTGTCAATGGAGATGCGTACCTGGAAATGTTACGCACATAAATTTTGCCACTTATAGGTGCCCTTTATGGAGCTGATGAAGAGGTCTTCCACCAACAGGACGGGGCGCCACCACACTACCACCTAGCCGTACGAGCTTTGCTGGATGACTTATTTTCCTGGGCACTGGATTGGACGAACAGGGCCCATTGAGTAACACTGACTGAAGTAGTTGCGGTGATCGCTCGTCGTTCTGTATGTGTATAGCCGCCAACGGTGAACATTTTGAACATTTAAAGTAACCATATGCTGAACTGAAGGTTGCACAACATGTGTAATCAACTATTAAATGTAAAATAAACACATAAGTAATACTGGTAAATTATAGATTGCAGCGATCAGTCGTCCTTTTTAAATTTTATTGTGCAAGTCTAGATTTCGGATAGAAGCTAGCCATTCTCAATGCACTATTATTTTCGATCAGTGCATGTAATTCCCTACTGGTCGGGCTTCATCCGTATCAACTGAACGCGGCCTACTGCGACATTCTTGAGACTCATGGTCGCCTTTCGGATGCGGAGACATTTCTCAGTCTCAATTACAAATACGAGGTGCATTGAAGTTCTAAGGCCTCCGATTTTTTTCTCCGGACTGGAAAGAGATACAAACATGCGCATAGTTTTAAAATGAGGCCGCGTTCATTGTCAATACGTCCCAGAGATGGCAGCACCGTATAGCAGATGGAATTTTACCGCCAGCGGCGAGAATGAGAACTGTTTTAAATACTTAAAATGGCGACGTTTTCCTTACTTGAACAGCCTGCAATTCGTTTTCTGAATTTGCGTGGTGTGAAACCAATTGAAATTCATCGACAGTGAAGGAGACATGTGGTGATGGAGTTATGGATGTGTCGAAAGTGCGTTCGTGGGTGCGACAGTTTAATGAAGGCAGAACATCGTGTGACAACAAACTGAAACAATCTCAGGCTCGCACAAGCCGGTCTGACGACATGATCGACAAAGTGGAGAGAATTGTTTTGGGGGATCGCTGAATGACTGTTGAACAGATCGCCTCCAGATTTGGCATTTCTGTGGGTTCTGTGCACACAATCCTGCATGACGACCAGAAAATGCGAAAAGTGTCATCCAGGTGGGTGCCACGAATGCTGACGGACGACCACATGGCTGCCCGTGTGGCACGTTGCCAAGCAATGTTGACGCGCAACGACAGCACGAATGGGACTTTCGTTTCGTCGGTTGTGACAATGGATGAGACGTGGATGCAATTTTTCAATGCAGAAACAAAGCGCCAGTCAGCTCAATCGAAGCACACAGATTCACCGCCACCAAAAAAATTTCGGGTAACCGCCAGTGCTGAAAAAATGATGATGTCCATGTTCTGGGACAGCGAGGGCGTAATCCTTACCCATTGCGTTCCAAAGGGCACTACGGTAACAGGTGCATCCTACGAAAATGTTTTGAAGAACAAATTCCTTCCTGAACTGCAACAAAAACGTCCGGGAAGGGCTCCGCGTGTGCTGTTTCACCAAGACAACGCACCCGCACATCGAGCTAACGTTACACAACAGTTTCTTCGTGATAATAACTTTGAAGTGATTCCTCATGCTCCCTACTCACCTGACCTGGCTCCTAGTGACTTTTTGCTTTTTCCAACAATGAAAGACACTCTCCGTGGCCGCACATTCACCAGCCGTGCTGCTATTGCCTCAGCGATTTTCCAGTGGTCAAAACAGACTTCTAAAGAAGCCTTCGCCGCTGCCATGGAATCATGGCGTCAGCGTTGTGAAAAATGTGTACGTCTGCAGGGCGATTACGTCGAGAAGTAACGCCAGTTTCATCGATTTCGGGTGAGTAGTCAATTAGAAAACAAATCGGAGGCCTTAGAACTTGAATACACCTCGTACACTCGTAGAAGGCTGAGTCAGAACTGACTCCATGTAAGGTACAGCGACGATCTAACCTAATCTAACCGAAATAATCCCTTCTGTTGTTGCTTCTGGTATCTTCTGTACCGTTATTTGAAAAGATACGTACAAAGGCGGGGCTCCTTTTGAAGACTACGTTAGTATACAAAGCGACTTTGAGGTTGAACCGGTTAAGCATTCCTTGGGTAGTGCTCCGTCGTATCTGCGCTCGAGCCTGTACACAATGTGCAACCGTTTCTATGCTCATAAAATCTAAACGAAATCGAATTTCGCTTTGAAATTTTGACAGCGTATTCTTGGATAATTAAGCTAACGAATTATGCAATAAAAGAATCGGATTTTTTTAACTTCTAAATGTGGTTTCCCCCCTTAAATGCTCCACTATCGTAGTTAAAACTGTCTGCGAGAAATAAAACGGCCCCGCACATTTATACTGCAGAGCACAACAGAGCTTTTCTATCTCGCAGTCCGTTTTAACAGAGAACCTGTACATAGTTTAAAAAATGTGTATACTATGCCCATGTGAAAATTGGATATCTTGAAAACGCTTATCAAAAAAGTATTACTCCAGGACGGCACGTATGTACTAATAAGACCACAAAACGTAAGTTGAAACATATATTAATTTGACGCCATGGAAGTTGTGCTCCAATTGTTGTTTCTCACAGAATAACAAGAGAAAGAGAACTGTAATGTAATAACAATCTACGTACAGTTATTACGTAACGGAATGATTATGTACAGTAACAAACACGTATCACATGCCAGTGAAGATTTTTCACAAATAAAAACAAGCGAGGCACGTATGGCATAGCACAGATAGCTTTTCATTTTGTAGCATTAGACGAACCTTATCTCCAAGTATTAGTTTGGTGCATGAGTTCGTAGCCTTTTTGTTTTGCATGTTGGTATTCCGATTGTTATGGGTTTGTTTATCGACTGTCTTTTTTATTTGTGATGTTATTCGAGAATAAATATTCTCATTTTGTCATTTGGAGATACTGAGTGGAGTTGAGGCTGCTAGAGAATGGAGTTCCAAGGGTAGAAATCAGAAAATTTCGGATATATTTTTTCTTTTTTTTTAATTCAAGAGAGTGGTAACAGAAACCAGAAACATCTGCGACGTGTATGAAAATGATGCCACTGGAGAGATCACGGCAAGAAAATGAGTTTTAGTTTTAAGGGGGAATTTTTTGACATTAGTGACTCTCCACTTTCACGAAGACCTTCGGAGTTGATTGAAGAGCGTTTAAATGCGTTAATCCCCAGTGGCCTACGTCAGTGCACTCGAGAACTGGCAAATGTCATGAGCTGTGATCACTCCACCATCGTGCGACATAGGAAAGGTTAAAGACTCGGGTGTCTTGGTAACGTTTTCTCTTAGCTTCAACCGCAAAAATCTGGAAAGGGCCATATGTGCATCTCTGCTTGATCGTCATTAATTCGCTCGTGAACGACACAGGCCATTCTTGTCGTCTATCGTTACTGGTGACGAGAAATGGAGTCCTCATGCTAACATAAGTGAAATAAACGAATGGTTGAGCTGAAACAAATCAGCAAAGGGCACGCATGCACAAAAGATAGCGTTATGCATTTGATGCAATAGCGATGGTGTGGTGTACTACGAGTTCCTTTCCTCCGTGGTGTAACCATCACTGCTGACGTTTAGTGTCAACAACTGAGACGTCTTGCAGGCGCAATCCGAGAATAACGACTGGGAAGACTGCGTGAAGTGATGCTACTCCACGATAACAATAAACTGACAAATACACTATATGCGAGTTAGGTGGCGAATCCAACTTACTCACCCCTGCTGGACTCTCAGATTTTCACCTTTTCTGCTCTCTGGCGAACAAGCTTCAAAGAACTGCCTTTTACGGATAAAAATGTGCTCCGAATATGGCTCGATGAGTTCTTCGCCTCAAAACCTCGTCGCGGAATCCGAAAGTTACTCTAGCGTCGGCAGACTGTGTCTAATGTGAAGAAGAATATATAATGTTGTGTTTATCAGATTTGTTTATTAAACTTATGGAAAAACGTCACCAACTTAAGTACCAACCCAATACAGAGAAGCTACTGAGGAACGATGGAAATTATAAAAATGACAGGTTTTTTGTAATGTGATTTCTCCTATTTTCCTCGTAAAATTCGTCGGTATGCTTTAGCTTAAAATTCAGTTTGCTGATATTCATGGACTGTTGTATGATTATGATGCAGGCGGTTAGGTTAGGTGTACAGAAGCAACAGTTAACACAGAGCCGAGAACGCAAACGGTCACTCTTCTGAAACAGGGTGAGGCCAGATAGCCCCGGATCGACTACGCCTTGCGGTTTAACGATGAGAGCTTGTGAGCTGACCAGTCTAGATGGGGTTTTTAGACGGTTTTCCACATACAAGTAGGTAAATAACGAGATGGTAACTACGCTCGCCTAAGACAAACCCTACACAAACACTCAAACAGCCTCATCGCACTTCAACATGAAATCTAGACGCCGACAGGTGGAGTACACATTCCTTGCTGAGGGCGGAGTGCTGGCATTGGGAAAAGTATCCAGCCACACAATGCTGTTAACATTGCCAAGGAGATACACAGGACTAATTTTCTAACGTGGTAGTATGGACCAAATGAAGAAAAAAATTCTAGTAACAAAGAATGGACTCTAAAAGGTACTAGCACCTGAAACTTCCTGGCGGATTAAAACTGTGTGTCGAACCGAGACTCCAACTCGGGACCTTTGCCTTTCGCGGGCAGGTGCTCTACCAAGTGAGCTACCCAAGCATGACTCACGACCCGCCTTCACAGCTTCAATTCTGTCAGTACCTCGTCCTCCCGCTGTGGCTAAGCCATGTCTCCGCATTATAGTTTCTTACAGGGGTGCTAGTTCTGCTAGTTCTCACAGTAGCGGAGATAAACAAATGTTCACACGAAAGACGTTCAAGAAGTAAGCAATGCATTTTTTTTTCTGAAAGCAGGTTGGTTTTAAACAGAAATCGAAAAAAGCGTCTTATTCTCCAATCTTTAGGATACAAAATCTTGTTTTTCAACATAATCTCCGTTCAGTGAGATGGCATTACGCCACCTAGCTGGGAGGGCCTGTAAGCCCACATGGTACCACAATACTGGTCGACGTCGGAATAAACGTCTTGCTGCTGCAACAACCTTTCCATCATCCTCGTACTGCTTCCCGCCGAGTGCATCCCTCACTGGACCAGGTAGATCAGGGGCGGTCAAACGTTGCACGCGGCTCACGAGCGCACAGCGCTGCACGTGTGCTGCTCGCGTGCAGGCGTCGACCGGGGCTGTGGCGACAGCCGACAGGTTGCGGCAGTGTAGTGCCAGGCTAAGCTGTGGACGTTGATGCGAAGCGAGCACTATGTAGTGATTGTTGTATTTCAAGAAACTTTTAAAAAGTAATGGGAGAATCATTTTTTCTTTGTGCAAAAACGTGAAAATTCGACATGTTTAATATGTGGCAGTATTCTCGCTGGTCAACGGAAGTTTAGTATTGAAGGCCATTATAATAAATTTCACAAGGACGAGGACAATTTATTCTCGGATTCTGAGCGGATGGGGAATTGACTGAGCTTAAGAAGAGCGATCTGACGATACCAGATGAATCTGTCGTAGTTGGCCGGCCGGAGTGGCCGAGCGGTTCTAGGCACTACAGTCTGGAACCGCGCGATCGCTATGGTCGCAGGTTCGAATCCTGCCTCGGGCATGGATGTGTGTGATGTCCTTAGGTTAGTTAGGTTTAAGTAGTTCTAAGTTCAAGGGGACTGATGACCACAGCAGTTAAGTCCCATAGTGCTCAGAGCCATTTGAATTTGTCGTAGTTGCTGTTGTCACGAGAGATCTGCGACTTTCTCTCGTCATGTCTCTCATCTAACTGATTTAACATTTTATGGAGCACTGTTTTCAAGTTTTCAGGACGACAACAATAATAGCCCAGCGGTATGTGCAAGTTATAAGACTGCGCTTAATATAGCGATAGCTGGAAAACCATTTGCTGAATTAATAAGTCTCGGTTAAGAGCAAACATCAGTGATGAAAATTTAAGTAACTGTTTGTGTTTGTCTGTATGTAGAAATTTTGTTCCAGATATTAAACGCGTTGTAAACTCCACCTGTGATAATTAAATAAAACGTATCGTAGGTAATAGGTACTCTTTCAAACCATGATTTCTTTCAAGCACTCCTACTAACCTTATTCATTCACTCAATAAAGCAAGCTAGGAAACAAAACGCATTACAGAGGAAGGAGCGGACAGAAGGTATGGTGGGAATGGGAGATAAGCGGGTGGCCAGCTTGCCCCTGTGTGCACGCGGAACACCTGTTAACTGCGCGCGTGCAAATGCACCGCACATGTGCAGGATTCCTGCCCGCCCCTGAGGTAGATGGACGTTGGAAGCCGAGGAACTCAGAAGAGAGGCACCTTTGTGTACCTAAACCGGTGGGCGAGTGCGTCAGCACCACCAACAGATCCGTCCAGTTGAGCAGCAGGGTGTTTGTGACCTGTCGATTGCTTCTAATGACTGTCCACACGTTCCAACATTGTGTGCTGTCAGCCGGCGGGCTGGAGATCGGACTAGTTTGCGATGATGACAGTCGCCTCGCCCAGCGATTCACTGTGCTTTGTTCACTGTCAGGTCTTCGTAGATCTTTTGAAAGCGTCTGTAAATATTTCCGGTAGTGTGGTTTCCCTCCAAAACAAACTCAATGACAGCTCTCTACTTGAAACGCGTCTGTCTTACAGACGCCATTTCGAGGATTGCGCGTACCGGCGCCACGTATCGGAACTTCATGAAACTATAGGGGCTGAAGCGGCAATTTTCCAATACGTCCACAACAAATTCATCATTTTTTTCCAACCGAAACCGGCTGATAAAAAAATGCATTGCGTTACTTATTGAACGCCCCTCGTATTTTTTGAGGTATGCATTTCAGAGTAATGATGGGAAAAGCCGATCGATTAAATCGGTATTTTAGTTGTGAATAAGAGTTGTTTTTCTGTATTTGTTTGGTCTTAGTTGTAACAGGTTTTCTTATTTTCTGCTAACACCCGGGTAAAAAATGGCGTATCAATTTGCGACACCAACAGTGTTGAATTTTTGTTTTTAAATAAAACATCTTTTAAAAACTAGTAATGTTTATTGTTAAGATTTCCAGTATTTTGAAATATTGGGAAATGTGATAGTTGTAATAATAATGACAACAGTAGGAACTAGAAGCAAAGCCATGACATTAGGAATTGAAACAGCATTGCAGAGGCAATGACGCATATGTTGCCGAGTGAATTGACCTATGTGCAGTGTGCAAGACTTGGTCCCACCTGGTTCAAAATGGTTCAAATGGTTCTGAGCACTATGGGACTTAACATCTGAGGTCATCAGTCCCCTAGACTTTGAACTACTTAAACCTAACTAACCTAAGGACATCACAAACATCCATGCCCGAGGCAGGATTAGAACCTGCGACCGTAGCAGCAGCGCTATTCCGGACTGAAGCGCCTAAAACCGCTTGGCTACACGGCCGGAGGTCCCACCTGGTCTGTAGAATAGTTTCTCGCTGTCATCCTCGGACATTGGTTTCATTACAGAATGGCACGATGCCTATTTGGAAGTATATTATGAAGTGTGTTTGCACTGAAGTTGCACTGAAGTTGCACTGAAGTTGCTTCAAAAAATTAAAAACTGGAGGAGAAACAACAAACTTGCGGCATCATATAAAACATTCACAATGTTCCATGGAAGATAAGGAAAACTTGAGATATGCTTATAGTTTTATTGGAATCCTATAAATTTGGGATAATAACTAAACCCTTCATTGTGTGTTTGCTACAGAGCGAAAACTTGATACCATCCAAAATTGTCGATACAAGGAAGTCATCAACTAATGACTTTTCGCTTTCGCCATCGCAATGCCCACTTCCTTCACCTTCGCCATCTTTCCTGGAGACAGCGAGAGCAATTTTTGCCACAATCTCAACGCCATATCGATCGACATGGCCCTGTAGTGAATCGGGTAAAAGTAAAAGAAAAAAAAAGAAAGTGAACAATAGTCGTTCCCATCATACCACCTCGAGATATAAAGCCTCTAGGAACACGGAGTTAACATTTAGAAGACCCCACACAGAAAGTTTAGTTACGAGGGTGGTTTGATAAGCCTGCTAAATTTCCATGAAAGAATGGGACATTTTTGTTCCGCCTATTTGGTTGTAAGCTTCATTATCCAAGGGTCGTATGAAGAATTTCAGTTTGTACAGATTACAACTGATTGTAGACAGCCGTTTGAATTGTCCTGTGTGTCTACTGCGATTGTAAATCCTAGTTTCGTTTTATTATCAAACATTTTCATTTGAAGGATAGGACTGCAGTACGAGTCAAAACATAATTGAATGAAGTTTACGCGGACTCTGCTCCATCACTGCAGACCATTTACTTCTTGACTAATGAAATTAAACGTGGACGGAAAAGTATCTAAAGCGCGTTCCGGTCGTCTAATGGGCGTCACCATAAAGGAAACCAAAGAGAAAACATACGATATGGTAATGCAAGAGAGCTGAATAAAGAACCGAAAGATTCCTGAGTCGGTATACATCTCACTTCGGCAAGCGTAGAATATCCAGCGCAGAGAATTGGCTATGAAGAAGCTGTGTGCGAGATGGATTGCCCACAGTCAACCAAAACCGAATCGGACACAATACTTCAACACAATGTCTGGCGATGTTTAATCGCAATCCACAAGACGTTTTGGGTCGATTTGTGAAACCTGGATCTATCAGTACGCACCAGCGCTAAAACGGCAGTCCATTACACAGGCTGATGAAAGCGCACCGAAGAAGTTAAAGTCCATTTTGTCAGCTGATAAAGTGATGACCGATGCTTTTTGGGATTTTTTTGTGAGTCATCAGTCTCCTGACTGGTTTGATGCTGCCCGTCACGAATCCCTCTCCTGTGCCAACCGTTTCATCTCGGAGTCGCGCTTACAATCCTTGTCCTCAATTATTATTTGGTGGATGTATTCCAGTCTCTGTCTCCCTCTACAACTTTTACCCTCCCTCTGATACCATGGAAGTTAGTCTCTGATGTCTTAAATGATGACCTACCATACTGTCCCTTCTTATTGTCAGTGTTTCCACATATTCCTTTCCCCACCGATTCTGCGGAGGATTTCCGCATTCCAAACTGTATCTGTCCACCTAACTTTTTACATTCTTCTGTAGCATCATATCTCAAAAGCTTCGAGTCTCGTCTTTTACGGCTTTCCCACAGTCCGTTTTTTACCACCACACAATACTCTGCTTCAAATGTACATTCTCAGAAATTTCTTCCTAAAATTAAGGTCTATGTTTGAAAGTAGTAGATTTCTGTTGGCCAGGAATGCCCTTTTCGCCAGTACTAGTCTGCTTTTGATGTCCTCCTTGCTCCGTCCGTCATGGGTTATTATGCTGCCTAGGTAGCTGAATTCCTTAACTTCATCTACTTAGTGATCACCAACCCTGATGTTTAGTTTCTCAATCCATACTTTGTACTCATTAGACTATACATTCCAGCCAGCACATTCTGTAATTCTTCTTCATTTTTACTCGGGCAGCAGTGCCATCAGCAAGTCCTATCATTGACACCCTTTGACCTTGAATTTCAATTCCACACTTGGTCTTCCTCTCTTATTATTCCCTCTTGGTTCTTGTACATATTGCTTGTCACCCATCTTTCCCTATAGCTTGCCGGGATGGTTCCTTTGAAAGGGCACGGCCGACTTACCTCCCCGTCCTTCCCTAAACCGATGAGACCGATAACCTCTCAGTTTCGTCTCCTCCCCCAAACAACCCAACCCAACTCCCTATAGCTTACCTCCATTTTTCTCAGAATTTCGAACATTTTGCACCATTTTACGTCGTCGAACGGTTTTTCCAGGTCGACAGATCCTATGACGGTGTCTAGATTTTTCTTGTCTTGCTTCCATTATCAACCGCAGCGTCAGAATTGCCTCTCTGACGCCTTTACCTTTTCTAAAGCCAGACTGATCTTCATCTACTCGTAACCAATACTCAATTCTCTTTTTCATTCTTCTGTATATTATTCTAGTCAGCAACTTGGATGAATGAGCTGTCAAGCTGATTGTGCGATAATTCTACCACTTGTCGGCCATTGCACTCTTCAAGATTGTATGGGTGGTAATTTTCCAAAAGTCAGATGGTATGTCATCAGGCTCATACATTCTACAAACCAACGTGGATAGTCGTTTTCCCAAGGATTTTAGAAATTCTGATGGCATGTTATCTATTCCTTCTGCCTTATTTGATTTTTAAGTCTTCCAGGCCTCTTTTGAATTCTAGATCTTATACCGGATCCCCTATCTCTTTTATATCGACTCTTCTTCTATCACGTCATCAGACTACTCCTTTCCCTAATAGAGGCATTTTGTGTATTATTTCCACCTATACGCTCTCTCCTCTGCATCTAACATTGGAATTCCCATTGCTTTCTTAACGTTACCGCCCTTGCCTTTACCGGTAGTTTCAGGGAAGGTTGTTTTGACTTTCCTGTATGCTGAGTCAATCTTTCCGACAATCATTTCGTTTTCTATTTTTGTAATTCTCAAGGAATAATCCCCATAGTTTAGTTGGAAAAAGGCAGAACCGTAAGTGGCCCTGTTTTGCTTTATTGTTGGATGTTTGAAATTTGCGTTGTCTGAAAAAGACTAAGGTTGGCAAGCAGAAAAGCTCATTTCACCAGGATAATGCACCATCCCTCACATCATCGACAACTATGGCGAAGGTGCATGAATTGGGCTTTGAATTGGTTCCTCATCCACCTTATTCACCAGAATGAGTCTCGAGTGACTCCTCACTGTTCACTAACTTGAAACTTTGGCTTGCTGCGAAGAAATTTTCATCAAATGAGGAAGTCCAAGTTTCAGTCACCGAGTATTTTGAATATTTTTCCGATGAGGTGGGAAGGCTGGAGGATCAATGGCCCAATGTATATCGCTCATAAGAGAATAAGTGGAGAAGTAAGGTAGGTTGCTTTCGAAAGAAATACTTTTTCTTGCTTTTCTACCAGTCCTATCAAATCATCCTCGCACAGGAGGAATGAAAAGTCTAAACGCAGCTTATTTACAACAGTTTGCAGTAGCTCTTCGCATTTACTCGCATATAATGCTAATTTCTAGTCGTAATGGCTTGTGGTGGCACCTCGCGGCTTCTAATGGGAAAGACGGATGGACGACTGGGTCGGACGTGGTCCCGCCGTTCGTGTAAGACACGGGAACCACCTAACTGCGAACAGCAGACGGAAGCGTGTCGGCAGGCGGTGAAGGGAGCGGGGTGGAGAGCGCCAGCGCCTGCGCCACCGCCTGTCGCGGCCATGTTAATATGAATTACGCGGAACTGGGAGCTGTAAATTAGGAAAATAATTAAGTGCGGTCGCGTAATTTATGCGGCCCCAGGCCGGGCTCCATTGTCCCTCGGCGCGGCTCATAAATTGTGGCGGGCGGGCCTAGGCGCTCCTCCCCCCCCTCCCCCCCGCCGCGCTAACAGGTCCGGCCTCGGGATTCTTGCCCCGAGTAATGTGTTGGACAAACAAGGCTTTCCGCGCCACCTGCTGGACCAGCCATCACCGTGTCCCTGTCCCCGGGCCCGGACACTGCGCGGGAGACCAGAAACGCTCACGTGTCGCTGACACGCGCAGGTCTACGAGAGCGTACTGTTGCGAACAAGCCCCTACCACACCAAGCGAGGCAACTGTCCCTCAATCGAAGCAGCTGATCGCCGCCATTTGCAGGGGTGAATCCTTAGTATTGGGGTTGTGATTTGAAGTATACGAGACGCAACAAGAGCTAATTGAAGCACAAATTAAACACATGTTTGTTTAAAAAAAGTACTGAGTACGAAGTTTCCTAATTTCCGAAATACCTCTGCATAGAGACGCTAAATTTAAGAATGTAAGGCTCTTTCCTGACAAGGTGGAGAGAGTTTACATCGAGTTATTTGCATTTGAGAATTACATGAAACTTTTAAAGTAGCAGACAGTACGATTATTATTTACTTCACGTAATTTTCCTGTCAGGACCTCTTTGCTTTTTGCTGATTACTGTGTGCATTTTGCACACTTACTTTTGTTTAGCACAGTATTGTCTACACTCGAATTTTGGTGTGATTAATTATAATAACCCATATCACTTTAAATACCGTAGGAATTTCATTCGCACATTAGTTTTTAACACTGATAGCACCTCTGAAAGTGGTTGAGTTTGCAACATTTGATCAAATATTTGACCATTTACGAAATATAATCACCACCTGACGACAAATGCTAAGTATCTAAACGCATTTATTCGACCTATCTTCGATTCATACTTAATATATATTTGATTGCCTTGGTAACCTGGAAAACGAACGTTTAAAATTATGCACACTGACAGTATTTCCACACTATTTAACCTAGGCCTATATTGCAAGATTTCCAGGACACTATCCTTTTTCAAATGAGTTGGAAATCCAAAAACTGTCGGTATAGCATCGTCCTTCAGTTGACATTCATTTACATAATTTTTCATGTAACAATTCTCTTCAAAATGAAGAGAGCACAGCAAATAATTTGCTGTCGGTTGGAAGTTCTCTCTCCGAGTAGCAACTATCCATTTCCGATTTAGAAAATCAATTGTAAGGGGAAACCTAAACGAAAACAAACGTTCATGATGTATTATTTCTCCATGAAAATACTATGTACAAGTAATAGAAAGTAACAAACAACTAGAAATGACTGACCTGTGAAATGTAACATTGTTTCCGTCTTCGTCTTTGCTTCCATTATACTGTTACAATTAAAAGCAGCACACGAACGTACCATGTTTACGCACTGTTTCCCTGCAAATGGCGGCTTCTATCACGTTTAATATGGGGACGCGACACTAGTGCCAATGCGCGGTCTAGTTTTTATTTAGTAAGTGTATGGTTACGGACGCTGCTCCGCGCGGCGACAGCGCGAAAATATCAAACTGTCGCCAACAGTCAAAATGCCCTACGTGAGTGCGCATGCGCGGGGCATCTGTCGTGCGACGCACTATACCGCGAAACGAACGCCATCAGTTGGTTTGATACTTTCGCGCGAATTGGACGCGCGTTTAGCGATCTGTATTTCAATTTTCAATGGCAGAAATTTTGCTCATTTCTGTGCAAGACTGTTATGCGTTGTGGCAAAAGAGAAATATAAACTATGGCAACCATTTAATATCGTCCTATGAATGGGAGCTAGTTACCAAAATAATTAAGCAATGTTGTTGATATAGCTAGAATTTGACTCCTGAATTCCTTTGTTGTAGCGTAGTTCACACCCCTTTATTTGTTGTTTTCATTTCTGTGAGATGTGTCCGTGATATCTCGCTTGCCCTCACTATTCATCACGTTTACTTGCGACGGTAATGTATTCTTAGCACATCACTTATATTCTACAACCAATGTACAGTATGACAACTGCCAAGACTACATAAGGAGAACAAGCATTTCAATGACTTTACGGACAGTTAATAATATTGTGGAAAATAAATGAATCAAGTAAAGAGCACGAGAGAGATGTGAACACGACTCGCCCGCATACCAATCCTACACTGTGACCACTTAGCCATGACACCATTGTTGCGTAACGCTGCTGTGTATTGGATTTTTGTTTTTCGGCCGTTCACTGTTTATATTTTACTTTTTTTCCACAGTTCAGTACACCCTCTTCCTGTTTTCATGCTTGATCTGTGTTCAGTTTTTGACGGTCTGTCCACTGGCGCATCTTAGCTTTAAATCTGAGGGGGTGCAGTGGGGAGTTTCCCTTGTGAGTACTACTGCTGTACGCACATTATAAATTGGCATTTTTCTGGGAGTGAAGAGATCGACGCCGCGCGGGATTAGCCGAGCGGTCTAGGCCGCTGCAGTCATGGACTGTGCGGCAGGTCCCGGCGGAGGTTCGAGTCCTCCCTCGGGCGTGGGTATGTGTGTTTGTCCTTAGGAAAATTTAGGTTAAGTAGTGTGTACGCTTAAGGACTGATGACCTTAGCAGTTAAGTCCCATAAGATTTCACACATACTTGAACATTTTTTGAAGAAATCGACGGAAATAGGATGTCTTCGGCCCGAGATGTCATGTTTTCGCTCATTGCCAACGTTAACTATTAACAACGCAACATGCCGTTACATTGAAGTGGACATTGCGAATACAATGTGGTTTCCAATGTGCTGCCTGCCGTGAGAGAAATAGGCTGACTTGATTCCCCTAGTAGATATAGAATACCGACAATAGTACAACAAATAAAATTAAAACATTAAGTGTGGGGTCCTGCCCACTCGTCTCTTATGGGGAGCCTAAAGGATGTTACCTTCTCGGATAGCTTTACAACAATTCAAGCAAATCACATTAATTGTTTTTATTGCAATAAAGTAAATTGACAATACTTAACTTTTTTCCAAGAACGTGTCGCAAGCGATTGGCGACATGCAAACAATCAATGTCCTTTACTATATACAGTGTCCATACAAGCTATTCACACTCGTTCGTAAATCACTGCTATCGTTAATAGCCGGCTGCTGTGGTCGAGCGGTTCTAGGCGCTCCAGTCCGGAACCGCACTGCTGCTACGGTCGCAGTTTCGAATCCTGCCTCGGGCATGGATGTGTGTGATGTCCTTAGGTTAGTTAGGTTTAAGTAGTTCTAAATCTAGGGCACTGATAACTTCACATGTTAAGTCCCATAGTGCTCAGAGCCATTTGAACCATTTATTATCGTCATTATCACTCCTCTTTTGCCCTCTCTGCTAGTATATCTGCTAGTGTCCGTCTTCTATTGTTCAGGTCTACTAGTGCCTGTATTCTACTGTTCGGTGGGAGGGAGGTGGTCTGATGGCTATTGAACCCCTGTGTTCAAAGAATCGGATCTGATATGATCCGTGCCTTTTGTCTGGTGATGATGGTAACGAAATGATGGGATGTGAACGGTATGATTGTGTGTATGTATTTAGTGTTTGAGTGTGGGTATTATGGTGTTTGTATTTAATGGTTCAAATGGCTCTGAGCACTATGGGACTTAACATCTGTGGTCATCAGTCCCCTAGAACTTAGAACTACTTAAACCTAAGGACATCGCACACATCCATGCCCGAGGCAGGATTCGAACCTGCGACCGTAGCGGTCCCGCGGTTCCGGACTGAGCGCCTAGAACCGCTAGACCATTTGTATTTAATGTGCTATAATTATAATGGTATGTTAAAGTTCCTGGTATTGGTGATGATGGGGAATTTTGTCCTGGAGTTTTGTCCGAAATTCCTGATGAGTAGGTGGTTGGAGTCGGACGTTTGATGGAAACATTTAATGGACTTCTTTTGGATTATTTCTGGAATTTTAGGTATACTATGAGTTATCTCTGTTTGATGGCTGGCAGCAGCTATATTCTCTTCTTGTAGAGGCCGCTCTTGTCGTGGTAATGTCCTAGTCAGCGTGCTATTGGCTGACGTCGTCTCGCAGCCCTCTCTGCTCTTCCGTTCTTCACCTTAGTGCCGGCGCTTTTCGATACGCCGGAACATTAAGTATTTATTCACAGCTAGTCCTGTAAGTTTCATTTTGTCAACACTGGTAAGCATGTAACATACAACTAAGCAAAAATTTACAGAGGAAGCAAGGAAGATGGTGAAGGGTTAATCACGTGACATGTTCGTTAGTCAAGGCCCTCATATCAGTGACCAGTACATAGACAGAGTGTAAAGGAAATTCTTTCATCGTAAAATAAAGAAAATTATTAAACTAAAAAACACGTTAACGTGACACGTGTCGGTATGCAAACGTGTCATCAGATAAAAGTAAACACTCGTATGGGGGAAATTACCTTACAGTAAATTGTACGTGGCACATTCTCGTGTTCTTTTACGCATTTCGTGAGATAGAAAATGCGAAATGAAGAAACCTGCATTTTTCATTGCAATTTGAAGTGCATATTTAAGTTTTTGTTCTGTTAAAACACAGCTTCAAAAGTTACCTTCATTTAATGAATAAAAATAATCAGGACACTTGATCTAAACTAAGATTAAAATAACAAAAGTAATCTGCTAACAAAAACAGCTATAAGTTTCAGCACATAATTTTACTACATATTAACACAGGAGTATTAGTTGAGGACCAATTGGATGAAAATCAGTGTGGGTTTAGGCCTCTTAGAGGTTGTCAGGACCAGATCTTTAGCTTACGGCAAATAATGGAGAAGTGTTATGAGTGGAACAGGGAATTGTATCTATGCTTTATAGATCTAGAAAAGGCATATGACCGGGTTCCTAGGAGGAAGTTATTGTCTGTTCTAGAAGATTATGGAATAGGAGGCAAACTTTTGGAAGCAATTAAAGGTCTTTACATGGATAGTCAGGCAGCAGTTAGAGTTGACGGTAAATTGAGTTCATGGTTCAGAGTAGTTTCAGGGGTAAGACAAGGCTGCAACCTGTCTCCACTGTTGTTCATATTATTTATGGATCATATGTTGAAAACAATAGACTGGCTGGGTGAGATTAAGATATGTGAACACAAAATATGCAGTCTTGCATATGCGGATGACTTAATTGTGATGGCAGATTCGATTGAAAGTTTGCAAAGTAATATTTCAGAGCTAGATCAGAAATGTAAGGACTATGGTATGAAGATTAGCATCTCCAAAACGAAAGTTATGTCAGTGGGAAATAAATATAAACGGATTGAGTGCCAAATAGGAGGAACAAAGTTAGAACAGGTGGACGGTTTCAAGTACTTAGGATGCATACTCTCACAGGATGGCAACATAGTGAAAGTACTGGAAGCGAGGTGTAGCAAAGCTAGTGCAGTGAGCGCTCAGCTACGATCTACTCTCTTCTGCAAGAAGGAAGTCAGTACCAAGACTAAGTTATCTGTGCACCGTTCAATCTTTCGACCAATTTTGTTGTATGGGAGCGAAAGCTGGGTGGATTCAGGTTACTTTATCAACAAGGTTGAGGTTACGGATATGAAAGTAGCTAGGATGATTGCAGGTACTAGTAGATGGAAACAATGGCAGGAGGGTGTCCACAATGAGGAAATCAAAGAAAAACTGGGAATGAACTCTATAGATGTAGCAGTCAGGGCGAACAGGCTTAGATGGTGGGGTCATGTTACACGCATGGCAGAAGCAAGGTTACCCAAGAGACTCATGGATTCAGCAGTAGAGGGTAGGAGGAGTCGGGACAGACCGAGGAGAAGGTACCTGGATTCGGTTAAGAATGATTTTGAAGTAATAGGTTTAACATCAGAAGAGGCACCAAAGTTAGCACTGAATAGGGGATCATGGAGGAAATGTATAAGGGGGGCTATGCTCCAGACTGAACGCTGAAAGGCATAATCAGTCTTAAATGATGATGATGATGATGATGATTAACACAGGAGTTTCAAGAAAATACTGTGGGCAAACATAAACTGGCAATTAGGATGCGCCTCATACCATAGTAGGTTGAGTAACGAACGATGCCAGCGGCATTTACCCATCTTTTTACCTGTACGCAATGGGTTTCCTTCCTCTAGTTTAGCGCTGCGGTACTACTGTAAACCCTTTCTACTCGTTTACGTTATTGGCGATAAACTGTAACAACTATAAGAGATCTATCGTTAACTAAGGAGTGACCTAGACTGGAATCACCACATAAAACTAATTGCAGGAAAAGTAGAGGCTGGCCTGACGTTCATTAGAGGAATATTAAGGAAATGCAGTTCGGGCAGGAAGCAGGTGGCTTACAGAATACTTCTAAGACCGTTACTAGATTATTATTCACCATCCCCATTGTGACCCATATAGTGCTGGCTTAACTGAAGAGAGAGAGAGAGAGAGAGAAAAGATACAACGATGACCGGTATATTTCGATACTGTAAAGTTAAGGGAGTTTTCCGTTCTTGGAGCCTTATTTTAGCACCTGTATTGAAGGGCATGTAGTTATAGTTAAAATGCAGCTACCAACAGGGGTTCAATGTGGCTGTAATTATCGTATGATGGCGTCCGCAGCTCGTGGTCGTGCGGTAGCGTTCTCGCTTCTCACGCCCGGGTTCGATTCCCGGCGGGGTCAGGGATTTTCTCTGCCTCGTGATGACTGGGTGTTGTGTGATGTCCTTAGGTTAGTTAAGTTTAAGTAGTTCTAAGTTCTAGGGGACTGATGACCATAGATGTTAAGTCCCATAGTGCTCATAGTGCTCAGAGCCATCGTATGATGGCGACACTTGGTACATATGCTGATGCGTTAATGCGGAACGGACTTACGCTAGAAAAAATTAATTCCGATTTTGGCAACCAGGTGAAAATTTGGCGCTGTACGCTGTCTGTATGACGGTATCGCATCCACACTGTCATCTGACAAACCATAACGGCTAATAATTAAAATCGGCATTATGCCTTTCTCACTTGTTTGACCTTTTCTGCCCATGCTCCGTTCCGGATCCATTACATATGGTATCGTTTCTGTATGTCTTTTTCGCATTCACATTGCTAGATGTGCACCTTGTGCCCAAAATTAGAACTAAATTATTCCAGCGTAAATCGGTTCCGCAGCAACACATTAAGCATGCCCACAAAGTTTCGCTGCCATGCGGTAAGTGCAGCCCACACTAGACCTCAGTAAGTGCACTTTAATTACAATCACCCGGTACTGCGTAAGTAAGTTTTGGCCGGTAAACTAGAGCCCGTGCAGCATAAAATGGCGGCCAAAATACCTCTGCGCTCATTCTGCAATTAAACGGTTCGTGCGATTGAGACTGAAGTATAGGTGAACAATCAAAATTAAACACATGTACATTATCAGAATTAAATTCTCTATGGCGTTCACCTCGGAAATCAAACTCTCTGAAGTGCATTTCAACATGGCAACCACTTAAAAACGTAAGTACTGAAAATAGACCTGTCTTGTCACCTTAAAATGTAAATAAATAACGAATATTAGGAAATATGTCTTGTTATTTGAGACACACGCCGAAATTGCAAATCTCTACTTTATTAAATTCCAAACGGCATCCAATTTTACCGATTAGTTTCTTTTTTTAAATCACGCGAACCAATTTAAAAAACTTTGTCTCGAGATATTCGTATTTAAACTTTTGAGTGCGATTTTCGTGTATATAGCTTTAAAACTTACCATTAATATGCAATTCCTGGGCCATACAGTAAACCGTCCTCTGCTTCTAAGGTCTCATTTTCTAAGGTGCGGGTCTCTTTAGCCGCTGTTGTAGCCTCGACGTTGCTCTGGGACGAGCGCCGGTCTGAATGCTTGAGGCGTTTTTCGTCCCTTATCATTGCGAATGAGCAAGCCATGGTGCCAATAATGACTCTCAAGACTTTCATGTTAAATAAGTCGTTAAAACTGACGCACGCCCGATTGTTGGCAATGTGATCGACTCTTAGACTCGAAAACTTGTTTTGCGCCATAAGTCCAAATTAACGAATAAGGTGCTTCATTGTTGTTTGCGTACAGCCTCCAAGGCAATTCTCCTCAAATTGTCCCATTCATCTCAGTTTGCCTTATACCATTCTTCAGAATGGTAATCGTGCTGTGGATGGTCATGTACAAGGCGTGTTTTTCAAGTAGGGTCTGTTTGAACATAAGAAAACAACGAAAGGTTATTTCAAAAAAGTAAATTTATTTTCAGAAAGTTCATGCTTCACTCTATTTTTCGACATAGTTGCCAAGTTTGTTTAAACACGTATCATACCTATTAATCAGTTTTAAAATACCCTCTACATAAAAACTTGCCGTCTGCTCCGATAACCAAGAGTTCACTGCCGTTTTCACGTAGTCGTCAACATTGTAACGGTTGCCACTGAGGTGTTGTTTGAAGCGGAGGAACAGATGGCAATCGCTCGGCGCAAGATCAGAGCTGTGGGGTGGGTGGTCTAAGGCTTTCTACTCAAAACTGTCCAATAAATCGAGTGTCTGACCTGCAGTGTGAGGTTTTGCATTGTATGGAGAAGGACAATTCCCTTTGTCAGCATACCGCATCTTTTGTTTTGAATCGCTCCGCATAGCTTTGTCAGGGTTTGGCAGTAAGCTTCTGCATTGATAGTGGTTCCTCGTTGCATGAAGTCGACCAAAAAAACACCATGCCTATCCCAAAACACTAACGCCATGATTTTGCGCTGGGACAGAGTCTGTTTGGCCTTCACCTTTATAGACGAGTGCGTGTCTCTCCATTCCATGCTCTGTTGCTTCGATTCGGGCGTGATATGGGAAACCCATGTTTCGTCTGCAGTTACGATCTGACTCAAGAAGCCATCACCTTCTTCGTGATAACGAGTCAAGAACTTCATCGCACACTCAAATATTTGGTGTTTGTTAGAAGTTTCAGGACCCAAAAGGAGCACAGTTTCCTAAACTTTAGGTGTTCAGAAACAACGTTGTAAAGCAGCACTGATCTCGACACGTTAGGAAATTCGTTTGAGGGATCTGTTATTGTGAAGCGCCTGTTCTCACGAATCCTCACTTAACTGAAGCCACCAAATCGTCTGTAATCAAAGAAGGGCGACCAGAGCGGTCCTCATCATGGACGTTGACACGGCCATCTTTGAATTCTCGTACCCACTTACGCACTTTGCTTGCACTCATAACAGTATCACCGTGCACTTCGCAAATCTATGGATTCAAGTTCTGCAGCAGACAGGTTCCTTGCTGACAAAAACCGTATCACTGAGCGAACCTCACACACGGCGGGCGGGTTGATAGTCTTAAACATTTTATAAACACAGAACAAAACCGTACAGGTTAGCTACAGAGCTGAAACTGAGCATAGTTGTTCCCGAGGCATGCCGGTACACGACGCACGCGCTCATTGCTGTATGCACTCGAACTACTAGTGTCTGCAACAAAACGGACCTTACTTAAAAAACGCGCCTCGTATATACTTGAGACATAAGTTGGCAAATAAAACACCTGCATCGATATTTTCTTCGACCTATAACGATACGATAGCTATACAGAGAAAGAGATATCGATCGGAGTCGCAAATGGCCCTAGACCCGAGAGCGGCTGGAGTGAGGATATGCACGCTTCCATTAAAAGTGATTTTCAGGTTTAGAAATATTTTCCCGAGAAAATCCTCTTGATTAAATATTCTTAAGAATATAAGGAGACAAAATACGTAAAAGTACGAATTTTTGAAACATCGAGACCAGAAACTCCTCCTAAGGAGATGCTCGACAAATTCCAAAGGCAGACGCTACAGGAGAGGCGTTATGCATTGTGTATCACGGGGAGTGGGAGGAGGGGGGTATTTATTGTTGAAGTTCCACGAAAACTCGGGCAACGTATTTCTTCCTCTCACACATGTCTCGAGGAAAAGACAACAGCGGAAAACTAAAGAAATTACAACTCCATACGGAGGTTTATGATAGTTGTTCTACATTCGCTCCATTTGAAAATGAAAGACTGAAGGGGGGAATTATGATGGCCCCGGAAGTACCCTATACAAAGAGTAAGACGGCTTGCAGAGTATATACGTAGACACAGAATTCACAATGCTAGCTATTACACATCTTCCGTCTTTTCATTATGCGTAGTTTCAATACTCACTCATGCTGCAAGTCGGGAATGCGGCGACAGTTTGATAATTAGAGTTTCACGGAAGTTTTGATATACTAAATTCTGACTCCAGGCGATTTGTTGATCATAAATAGTACGGATCACGCAATTACGAATGACAATCTAGAACCATGTCAAGTAGTTCCATTGGCTGTGAAATTACAAATAAAAGTGACTTCATAATGTTAGTGGATCGATTGACGACGGAAACAGTGAAAAACGGTCTGTAATCTGCAAGATGAAAATCGTTAGGCCGCCTTGTGAAAATCTGTAAGTATTTATTTTTTGAATGAAAAAACTATTATGCCCTGTGATATGGCGTTAGCCATGTCCAACAAATAACGTTTCGTAGTATCTGTCGTTCAAATGTTCGTTAGATCTGCAGTAAAACGCATTTATGTTGCTAAAAGAAGAACAATAAATTTCATGTTTTTATTTCATGACAATAATCATACTGTAACAATAGCAGTACACACGACGTTAAAATTTTTTTTGTTTCCCACGGACACAGATCGCATTACCGGATAATAACTGTGCCGTTAATTCTTACATACAACCAAGGTTGCTTATAAGTCTACCACTTTCTACACTGATTACCATTAAAGTGTGAAACGCTGCTCTCTTGTTAACACAAACCTTCGGATGCAGTGTCTACTAACACTGTGACGATCGCCTCTAGGTGCTATTGTAGTGGGACGCGAAATTGAAGCGTCACCCATCCACCAGTGTCAGCCCAGTTTGCAGGTGAATATAAGTTTAATTTAGTTTGTTTATGTATTTTTGTAATATTTTGTAATGGTTGTGAATTGTCTAAAGTTTTTGTATTTTTTTATGTTTCATGTACGGAGAGGGCGGCGCAACGAACGGAGACAGCATCTTCGCTGCCGGGACCAGAGAGAAAATTGCTGGCCACTGTACGTCGCGGGTCGACAGCCAAAGAGCAACAGAAGGTCCTGGAACCGAGTTGTTGCGTCGTGCTTCTAAAAAATAAAATAAATGAAAATTTGTAATGTTTTGTACAACAATGATATCATAGGAAGTTTAATCTTATTGAAAATGTCAGTTTTGTCTCGTCAAGGCTCAGGTTCACGTCTGTATGTAGGAAGATAATAAACTGGTGGATGCTGTTAAAGTTGAAATACGTGTTCTGAGGATTTATTTATGAAGAATTATGTGAATGAATTGATAATATATTTGACGAGATTATTGAATTTTGACAGTGTTCATCGTGACTTTGAATCTCAAAAGTTTATTCAATGTGGTTCTAATATCGATAAATCAAGATAAAGTGTATCAATATAATTTCTGAGGAGAAACAAACGACATCTAAAATTGAAAAAAAGTTTACGCAAACCAATTGGCCCGAGTGCCGAAATTCTGGGCATACGACTCAAATGATGTTTTACAGCTTCGTTCAAGAACCATTCTGAGATAATTTAAAAAGAATATAAATAATTTTGAAGTGGGTTGTAACTGACGTAGGTGACGAAGTCTGCACATGGTCATATATCAAAAGAAAACCATTTATAAAAACTTACGTCGTTACACTACACTATGAAGTAAGGATTCATGTGCAAAGAGCGTAACGTACTGCGCATGTTCTCAGTATTAAACCAGGTTTGACTTGTGACTTCCGTATAACACTATTTGTCTATGTTACGCATTAATACCGAAACTTTCACGTAACACGTACTTCTCCTGAGGTTAGGAAGTGTCCTTCCAGTCGATGTGTTGAACGTGCAGACATTTCGATCAATGTTCGTCAGCATATAACATTTGTAAATGATACACTGTGTAATTTTCTCACCACTAAACATATTTTCAAACTGTTGTGGTTATTTTATAGTCACAACAGGAAGTTAAACTGCTAGTACCGTGTAGAGGGAAATTACAACGATACTAGAAGTGTCGTGAGTTAAACAACGTAAGGTGATTTGCGGGAACACATACAGACGATGTGCATCTTCATATTTTCGAGACGCAATGATTGTTCCATAAAACTTCGGGCGCACAGCCACCTAAATTTCATTTCTTGTTCTGATATTTCGCCTGTACCGTCCAGCCATCTTCAGAGCGGCAGAGGTGACTGATGCCTCAACACGAGCTCCGTCCTACGCGGACCACGCCACTCGCAGTCGGCCACAAATACACAAGGCGTCAGAGACGTTGACCGGCGGCAAAGAAGTACAACATATGCATGAAATTAGATTTGCGGCTGCACGGTCGGTTGAGTTTATTACAGAAAGTGTCGGATTCCATGGTTTGTCCAACATGAAGCCGCTATCTCAATTAATGAAATTCGTCGCCAATTGAAGCTTTCGGATGCCTGGGGTTTACAAGATTCCCTGGGAGAGTCGCCGTTCGTACATCGCACAGACGGTACGTACAGTTGCTTCTTTCACTACTGAGTCCCAGAAAGATGAAGACGAGATTTAAATTTCGACGTTATCGTCCACCATAGACAGCCACGTATCAATACAGTGCTCTGCCACCATCGATTTATTATGTTGTAAGAGCCGGTTGACCTGCGGTGCTCTGTGCATCTCTCATGGACTGTACGTGTCGCCTGTCCGATGTGTGAGCTGCGACACTCACAGGAACTCTTGTAAACCGCAGGCTTCCGAAAGCTTCGGCTGGCAAACCATGGAATCCGAAGCTTTCTGTAATAAACTCACAAAGATATAGCTACGGTGCAGCTCGCAGTGATGCATCGATATCCCCGTGTGGATCGAATCTGCAGTCACAGATCTAATTTCATGCATGCGATGTACTTCTTTGCCACCGATCAACGTCTCTGGCGTCTTGTGTGTCTGTGGCCGCATGAGCAGTGGCGCGGTCCACAGGTTAAGGGGCTCCGGAACGCCCTATACTTGCAATGTTAAAATAACGCTTATAAATTACATCTTTCCTCACAAAGTATTTGAGGTAGGAAGTTGAACTTCTTACAGATTATTTATTGGAATATGGGCTACAACTTAACACAGGGATTTTACAAAATTTTAGTTCAGTTACTAAAGATGATTTTTTTCAATTGTAATGAAAATTCACAACATTTTTTTGCAATTTTTTATTTATATATTCAAAAATATAAAGTTTTTTGGAAAAAGGCTGTGTTAAATTATGCAGAAGGTACTGTGTAACATTGACTGAAAGTTTGAAACAAATATGTTTGGAAGATCCTTAGGAAACATGTAATTAGTATGAGAAAATAAAAGTTTTGGGAATCGAGCGACAAAGATTGGATTAACTTTTTAGTGCATTCCAGGTCCATAGGATGGATTATCTTCATCCACTGCAAACTCCTCCTCCAGCTTCCTCTTGTTCCTCCTCCTGTTTACTCTTGCTTGTATTTCTAGACTCTTTACAGCCCTGTCTGCAGCCCGAAGGCGTTCCTTGTCTAAAGCAAGCATCGCTCGTACCATGTTAGAACCTATCTTCATTTCCATATTTCTAAATACCTTGCACCGTACAATGTTATCATCATTGAAAGTCGCAACAGCATCATACACACCAAAGTGAAGTGTTTCTATTCCAACAAACACAGTCTTGGGGATTCTCGACCATATAACACTATTTACACTTTCATTGGGGTTTTGAGTTTTTCCGTGAATACACTTTTTCAACAGTTCAGGTGCCGCTAAGTCTCTGAAAATAGGTTTAGCCACAACACATACTTTATCTCACATCATTAAAATGTACCTGATGAACACGGACGTTAATAATAACGCCATTTGACAGCAGTTTAACAGCGCCACAGTGGGTCACGCCCATGTAGAACACATTTCAAAAAAAATTTAAAAATAGTTGTAGTCTTCGGAATTGAATAAATTATATATCTATGAAAAGGTAATAGTCTGCAGATTCAGAAAACGCAAAAAAGTAAAAATTGAACTTTTCATGATTTTGAGCCTTTCCGGAGCCCCTTAAATAGAAGGACGGAACAAGTGCTGGAGTGTCAGTCACTTGATTCTCTCTGAAGATGGCTGGACGGTATACAGCCGAAATATCAAAAGAAGAAGTGAAATTTATGGGGCTGCACGCCAGAAATGTCATGGAACACACATAGGAGAATGTACAAGATACCGAGGGCGCGAGTGTCAGTGCTGGAAAGGAGGCGACGTAATAAAAAGGTGATGTTTCCAACACAGTAGAGAGCCCCTGCTGTGCACTGCGGTCCAGGACCCGTCAGTGATAGCACAAGTGACTCACCTCGCATGCACGCTACTGACTACACCGATGGCGTGGATTCGCAAGCAAATTCAGCAGAGGGCTGAAGGTGTCTCTTGTCAACAGATTTAACTGCATATAACTGCCTCCGTTCTGGAAGGCAGACAGCCTGGGTCACACAGGCACAGGCGAAGTAATACTGGGAGCTTCCTTTGGAAGTCTCTACGGAATTGTAGGTTGAAATGTAACTTGGCAAAAATTTTCTAAATTTCCCTAGATTGGCTGACACGAAGGAAACTAACGTTCATTTTTCAAACTGGGTCAATCACTTTCTCTTCGCCTGTCAAAAATGAGTGAATTATTGTAGAAAATCTCCCAGTCTGCGTCACGCGATATGCATCAAAATCTACACGTAGACGTCACGTAGATGAGATGCTCAAAATAGCGTAGCTCGTCAGAGCAGTTTCTTTTAACAATGCATTAATAGTGTTCTAAGAGGCTGTATTCGAGTCATATATATGATAATGTTCTTGGAAATCGCACACCGCTGTTCATTCTCGGAGGACAGTATGTCATTGATTCACTAATCTCCTTTTACAGCCGTGGCCATAGTCCATAACGCATATGAAAAATTTCTCCTGTGCCTAGAGATTCTAATAATAGTTTTCGTGACTTGTTGTACTACGAGACAGACTTTCACAGTCAGTGACGGATATTTTCAAAACGTTTCAAATATGAGTCGACTGAGTAACGATAGCCTAGTGAATAAACACAGTCAAACTTCCATCTGAAAGCATACATAAATCAGCTCCTTTTGTTTCACCAGCTCTTCTCAATGTTTTTCGTAAATCACTGACAAAACCTGTTGTTGCTCATAATTTGAACCAACCACCTACGAAATCTTAAAAAACTTCAATATTGTAGATTCAATAGTATAGATGAAAGGTATAGACGAAAGGTGTAGCTACCGATACGTAGTATATAGAGGAACGTTGGAGTAGTAGTTTAGTATATACTCATAACATAAGTTCAGAGAAATGAAGTGCAAAGTGTAGTGATTGGAGATTGAACTGAAAAATGTAGCATAATTTCTTAAAACCCTGTAAAATAACTGAAGACTTCTGTCGGTAGCATTTTCTGCTATCGGCATTGGGTGGCTTCCAATGGTTCATGTCACTAATTTGAAGAAAACTATTGTTTTTCGGTGTCATATATGAAATCAGGGAAAGCATGACAGGGTTAAGCTTGCGTTAATAACTCTTACAAAATATATAAATATAAAAGTATCACGAAAGAACCAACAAAATCAGAATAATCAATATCAATGTGAAATCTGGCCACTTCCGTGTTTACAAAACACGGAAGATAACCATGTGTAGAAATCAGTGACTTCATGTGCTCTTATGTTCGCCAAATCCATAATGTAAAGTGGACAAGAGCGGTTATCTATGGCGATCACCTGAGTGACACAGAGGATAGACCACATCACCAACAAGTAATCGAGATAAGCTTCAGAATTTGGGACGTAGTTTATAGAAATCCCCAAAAGCACTATTGAGAGGGAGCTCTACATGGGAAAGTAACAGGGCGAGGGATGGTAATCTATGTTCTAAGTGCTTATATTTTACATATGTCTTTAGTTAATGAGGAAACAGTACTTTGGAGGAAACATCATTTGCTTATCACTCTGCTTTTAATAAAATTTCTCATTGGTGACTCAAAAGACGACGAGCAAAATTCAGTGTTCCTGAACTCAAGCATATAGATTTCTTAGGCGATGTATATTTCCCGGTTGTAGTTTGGATCTGTATATCTTACAGCTATACAGTATCGCTGTGAGGTGATTATGTTGTAACTTAATCACAGTGGAGACAATGAGATCAAGAAATAGCTCTGCTGAAACATGAACATGAGAATGCACATATTCTTGTGTGATGTCGGCAACTAAGAAAGTGGTATCCCGAGGTGAGACACTCGAACATGCGGCATTATGTTACCGTATTTAAATAATAACACAAGCTTTCAACGAGACAAAAATATTATTTTTTACATTCGTCAACTAGGATTTTGTTGCCATGGGAGCCGTCGAGATAAGATTTTGCAACAAATGGAACCGGAAAAGATGTCATGGTCTTAAGTTCTGTACGTATACAGTCACCCGTTTCTCAGAGGCAATATAGGAATATTTTTCCACAATATCAGCTATCACCCTCCATCGCAGGCTTCGACATAATCTCTGGTACCATACGTAAATATCTTACAATTAGAATGACAAGACAACGACACAAGTCGGCTAGATGTTCATGAAAGACCCCAGCGCAGTGTCATTTGGGACATTCAGTTTCTGTTGATAACGATGAGAGAAGCGGCTAAGGCTTGAGTTATCAATTAAATGTAATGGGGCAAGTAAATACAAGAGAATTTTATCCACGTTAAAAAGTAATTAAAATTATTTGTTCACTATATGAAGTAAACGCAATTGATGAACTTAAATCCGGTAGGGGCAATGTGGAATTACGTCGAGAACGTATCTAACATTAGTTACATTAGACGTTACAACAGTTTCATTCCACATTATATTACCTATGTACTTGTATATGAGTGTAAAGCAGCAGCATTGTCACGTAATACGACTTCAATGAGTTACAAAGATTCACTTACCTGGAAAATCTCAACGACTTACATAATTCCAAAATCTATCCTCTGAAAGAATATGTCAGTAGGGAAATACGTAAACTCTCTATTTGCAGCTAGTGCAATTTATTTCAAGGTAAAATAGGTGGGGTGACATTCCCGGCACAAAACTATCTGTATTATTGGCGTCTTTTCCCTGAAGATATGTTGTCGACATAGTGGAACAGCTCTTTCAATGTGAAACACTCGATATTTAAATTCGAGTCCTTAAATACAGATCTTATGTGTCAATCTGATATCGCACTGTGAAATTTAAAATCGCTGTCACTGAGTTAATATATAGGAAATTAATTCTGTTTAGATTTACGCATAATGATATGTACTTTCAAGTAATTGCATGTGAAACATGAAAAGGCTGCTACCAAAAATGGTAGTATAATTTGTTATCGTTCCCAAGACTCGCGTTCAAACATAACACGAAAATGTCTGAACATTGCAACACGAAAATATAGTGCTCGCTAAGAACAAAGTAAATTAAGAGTGACTGTTAACGGTAAATTAAACGAGCCTTGAAATTTAAACTGAATAAATCCCGCAATTTTCGTGTCCGACTGTAACTGACGCCCTCACAAAAGTTAAGCTCCGTGACTTCGCAGAAACTTAATCGTTTAACTGTACATAGTAAATATGATTCTCGTATATGTATTTATGTATCGGCTGTTAAGGCCTTTACAATATAAATACGAAATACAGAAGAAATTATTATTAATTCTGAAGTTTTTAATACATTTTAAGAAAATAAATAGTAATTGTCTTCCACTTACATTTCGCTGAAATTACTGTCGAATGTAACGAAACAATGTCATGTCCGTTGGCGAGAGATAATAAGTGTCACATCAAGTCAGAAAATTTCAGTTAAAATAACTATACACAAGAAACTTGTTTCCATCTTAACCAATTATATATTTGTAAGTAGGCTGTTTATGTTTTCTTTATGTAAGAAGGCTGTTTATGTTTTCTTATTGGCAACGTTACGTAGCGCTCTATATGAAAATCACTAGCTGTGCTGCGTGCAGTCTGTGGCTAGTTTGCATTGTTGTCTGCCATTGTAGTGTTGGGCAGCGGCAGCTGGATGTAAACAGCGCGTAGCGTTGCGCAGTTGGAGGTGAGCCGCCAGCAGTGGTGGATGTGGCGAGAGAGATGGCGGAGTTTTGTAATTTGTCATGAACTGCTATATATATTATGACTGTTAAGGTAAATACATTGTTTGTTCTCTATTAATATCTTTCATTTGCTAACTATCCCTATCAGTAGTTAGTGCCTTCCGTAGTTTGAATCTGTTATTTAGCTGGCAGTAGTGGCGTTCGCTGTATTGCAGTAGTTCGAGTAACGGAGATTTTTGGTAAGGTAAGTGATTTGTGAAAGGTATAGATTAATGTTAGTCAGGGCGATTCTTTTGCAGGGATTTTTGAAAGTCAGATTGCGTTGCGCTAAAAATATTGTGTGTCAGTTTAAGCATAGTCTTGTATAATTGTTGAAAGGGGACGTTTCATATGACAACCCTTAGCCGAGGATACTTCACTGGAATCTTCTGATATTTTCTTCTAGTTTGTGTAATTAGTGTAGCTTTTGTTTATTGCTACCACGTAATTGTAGAGAGAATTTCCTTTGTAGTTGCAGGCTTTCATTGTTGTACAGTAAAACAGTTGTGGCATGCATGTAGATTTGCACCAAGTATTTCGCAGCTACGCTTGCAATTAACTAGATATTATGTTCAGTGCTATGTTAATGTGTTCTCTTATTTTTGCACTTCAAATTGTGCTTTTCTGTGTTATCGTGTGAAATATTGTGACAATAATGGCGTGTGAAAAACGTAACACTAGGCTCCAAAGTAAACTGAGAAATAATAGTGACGACGAGCGTAGCTTATCAGCACCACTGTGTAGTGAATTAACAGACATTCGAAGTAGTAATTTGGTAATTGTGCATAGGAAAATGGAGCGGGCGGCAAATAATGGTGTAGGCAGTGAAACAGGTAGTGAACAAGGAAGCATTATCGATCGATCTCTTGGCAACAGCTCGCCTCAGGAATCCGAAATGATAGGACACAATTTTGCAAATACTGTAGATTCAGGTTTTGCGTCCTCACCGTTTTCTCAAATAAGTCAAGATACATCTTCTGCTTGTCAAAATGTGAATGTTGCTGGTGCAAATGCACTGCCGAAAAGCGTAGAGGAACAGATTCCAGACAATAATGCATTGTTATTACAATTAATGCAACAAATGGAATAAAATCAGAGACAAACACAGCAAAAGCTTCAAAAGTTAGACACAATGGAACAAAATCTTCAAAAGTTAGACACAACGGAACAACACCAGAGACAAACACAGCAACAGTTACACACAATGGAACAAAATCAGAGACAAACACAGCAAAAGCTTCAAAAGTTAGACTCATTGGAACAAACTCTCGAACAAACACGTGAAGATTTAACTGCTGAGTTACATAACATTGAATCGAAATGTCAAAAAATCTGTAATGACGTAAAAACACAAATTTGTGAGCATTTCCAACCTATTTTTTCACGTCATGAAAATGCATTACAGAATTACGAAGCAGCCATAAAAGAACTGCAAACCATTGTTCATGAAAATCATGAGACCTTGTGGGCTAAAATTGACTCAGTTGCATCTACCGATTCGGTTGCGCAACTTGCAAAAACTCAGGAAAACTTAAAGGACACAGTAGTTTCGATTTCAACACAAATGGACACTCTGAAACTTGGTTCAGAAAAACACACTGAGGAAATGTGTTCACTATCGGAGAAAGTAGCCGAACTTTCGGATCAGGTCACTAACTTATCTACAAAGGTAGATGATGATCTGAATGACACAACACCCGTAGCCTTCACTGACACAGAAGAGTATGAACAAATAAGAAAATTCAAACAAAATCAAAATCAAATCAATACACAGTACAAAAGAGAAATCCGGGAAGTACAAGATCAGTTGATGCAGGTGATACAAGAATTACATATTTCAGAGGACACTCGCTCTCCAACATGGGAAGAGGGACATAGAAATACGGAACAGCCACAAAATAATAACTCAGGGCACTTCGGAAATTATGAAAGAAATTGGCAAGGCGCATTGGATTTTGAGATGGAACCGCCGAAACGAAGTAACAATGAGCGATGTGCTACTCGCCGACACGATGATTTTGACTATAAGCTGTTCATTACTACACGTAAATTCAAAACGTTTAAGAATTCTGCCAACGACATTCATCCACAAGCGTGGCTCCATCAATTCTCTTATTGTTTTCCTCCCAACTGGTCATTGGAGCACAGGTTAGAATTTATGTGTGGCTACTTGGAGAATGAACCAGATGTAAGAATGTGATCGGTCATTCACGATTGTCACAGTGAAGGAGAATTTTACCTTGCGTTCCTCTCAGCATATTGGTCACAAGCTACACAAGACCGAGTAAAACATAGCATCATGATGATGAAACACTTTGAACAATCTGAATTTTCCAGTCTTGTCAAATATTTTGAAGACATGTTGCACAAGAATCAGTACCTGTCAAACCCATACAGCCCCTCAGAACTCATCCGCATTTGCTTAATCAAATTACCTGAACATTTACGGCATATTATTTTGGCAGAACGTTGCAAAGACGACATTGAAGCTTTTCAGGGACTCTTACAAGAATTAGAAATTAACACAGACAGTCGCGGGATGCAAAAACAGGAAAACAATCACTACAGGTCACATCCGTCAGAATTCGTGACGACAGAAACAATAACTGGACACGACAATTCTATTCTTACAACGTAAATCATGACCAAAAGAGACACCACCCGTATGACAACCGTTGGCAGAGTAGTAATAATTACAGGGAAAGATCGCATTTCCGTAGTAATGAATATGACAGAGACACTTATAGAAACAGACAATTTGGCAACCAGAACTATTATTATCACGGGAGACAGAATAACTTCAGTCGCAATGGTCCAGCGCACAGTTACGATTCAGGGAGAAATTCTCTACCACGTGACCGACAAGAAAGAAACTATGGAATGTACCGACATGACGATAGACGATATGATCGTAACGACAGACCTGAATTGCATGAGAACTGGCGGGATTCAAACAGAGCAGAGCACTCTCGACAACGTGAATTTGTGGAAGTTAGGTCTCCTAATCCCAATAACGACGCGCGCCAACAAAGAGACAATAGGCAATGACTCACACCGCTAGGAGCCACAAAACGTACTTATGAAACAGACGACGCAGCTGCCGTAGCTAGTAATTACGTAAAAATGGAAGACATTAGGGACATCTTACTCCAGGAACACGACGTAAAACATAAGAACATTGCATATCCTGTGATTCACATTACTGTAAATGACGTAAAATTTACGGCAGTACTTGACTCTGGCAGTCCCATTTCAGTAATTAGTGAAACAGCTTTTAGCAAATGCAACAAATCGAACGATTGCCCCACACTTCCGTTAAGTAAGATTAAATTACAAGGTGCAATCTTTGGAAAAAGTGTAGATGTACGCCAACAAACCAACTTAGAATTCTTTTGTCAAAGCCACAGCTTCTCTATGAACTTTCTTATTGTTCCATTATTGTCGACAGAAATTATACTGGGAGTAGACTTTTTGAATGAATACAAAGCAATCTTAAGCTTTCACGATGCTGAAATAAGTTTAGAGAAAGAAGGTAAGTCAATAGCTTTGAAATTTGAAGACTGGCTCTCAAACCATGTTGAGGAAATTAATCAGCTTTACCTTCTGTTAGACAACAGTTCGGAATTTTCTACGGAACTAGACACTAACAATCACTCTGCAAGTACTGACAGGGATGATATCGACGGCATATTTGAAACTAATGAGTTAATTCAGAATAAAATTCAAACAATTGAGAATTGTAATGACACTGATAGGCAGGACCTTTTTGAGATTTTACAAGCACATTCCACAGTTTTTACTCACAAGACAGGAACAATCAAGGGATTTCAATACCAATTTCGTGTTCGTGGGCATACTAAATTTTGTGTTAGACTATACGTAATTCCAGCACATTATAGGGACCGTGTTAGAACAGAAATACAATCTATGCTGGAGGAGGGCATTATTGAGCCTACAGTAAGCTCATACAACAATCCGTTACATGTTGTTGAGAAGAAAAATGGATCGATCAGGCTTGTCTTAGATTCGAGACAAATCAATACTATCATTATTCCTGATACAGACAGGCCGCAGACGATGGAAGAACTTCTCCAAATTTTAATGGTGTAAAAGTGTTGTCTTCCATTGATCTCAGATCCAGCTTTTATCAGATCGAACTTCATCCAGAATGTAGAAAATACACAGCTTTCCTTTGTTTCGGCGTTTGTTATCAGTTTCGGAAACTTCCTTTTGGTTTGAACATTTCTTCAGCAGCATTCATTCGCGGGCTAAATTCCATACTACCTGAGTTCTTAAAACGTCACATCACCTTATATGTGGACGATATTCTGATAGCAGAAGCTTCATGGGAACAACATAATCGCACGCTCAACAGTTTGTTACGTATTTTTGCAGAATCTGGAATTACAGTTAACTTGGAAAAGTCTGAATTCGGTAGGACAAAGGTGAAGTTTTTGGGACATATTATTTCTTCTGAAGGCATTCAGCCGGATCCTGAAAAGCTAGAAGCAATCAGAGGCATTCCAGTTCCATCTACAAAAAGACAAGTCCACAGTTTTCTAGGTCTCGTAAATTTTTACCGTCGTTTTCTGAATATGCAAATTCTTGTTACACCAAAACTTTGTTCTCTCACTGGAAAAAATACTATTTGGAACTGGGACGAACAAGCACAGTTGGAATTCAATTCTTTGAAAGAATCGCTACTTAACGCGCCAATACTAGCTCATCCAGATCTGTCACAAGATTTCTGCCTTAGCACGGATTCTTCTAAAGTCGGTCTTGGTGCCCACTTATTTCAAGAAGCCATAGAAAATGACACTACTGTTCAGAAAACCATTGCTTTTGCTAGCCGAGTGCTAACAAAATCTGAAAAAAATTATTCCGTTACTGAATTAGAAGCTTTAGCGATTGTTTGGGCATTTAACAAATTCCGTTTCTTTCTTTCTGGCAAGCACGTAAAAGTATACAGTGATTATCGTGCATTACAATTTCTTATGTCTTCAAAATTAAATCATGACAGGTTAAAACGTTGGGCATTGTTTCTGCAAGAATTCCGCTTCACAATAGTCTACATTCCCGGCAAGGAGAACATTGTTGCGGACGCGCTGTCACGCGCACCGGCTGGGCTTGAGAAAAGTAACACAGAAGGCAACCTTGAGAAAAATTTCAGTATTCTTTGCATTCAGAAAGTCACCTTTGAAAACTTCATCACCACATCTTTAAAGGACATTGCTCATGAACAAGATAAAGATCCGATTTGGAAAGACATCAAAAGTAAATGGCATGAAAAGACACACACTCAGATTCGGCATTATTACCTGGTTAGAAACAACATACTGTTCAAACGCTGCACTGTTGATGACAAGCTATGGGTACTTTGCATTCCAGACGATTTTGTTAATAAGCTCATTTGGTACATTCATTTCAGCTACGCACATTTTGGTCCACGAAAATGTTATCATATTCTTCGAACGACTTGTTATTTTAACAATATGGAAAAGAGAATTCGAAGAGCCTTGTCTATTTGTAAACTTTGTCAAAAGGCGAAACCATCTACTGTCTCACATCGTGCTCCGCTGTTTCCTATCATTCCTTCTAAACTAAAAGAATTTGCTGCTGTTGATCTCTTGGGACCCCTTGTCAGAACATCGAATGGATTTTCGTACGTTCTAGTCGCTGTTGAACTTACTTCAAAATTTGTTTCTTTCACTCCGTTACGTAGAGCCACTGGACGGTCTATATCCAACGCCTTTGTTAAAAATTTCTTACGGGAAGTTGGACACGTTAGTAAAGTCATTTCAGATAACGGACCGCAATTCAGATCTGCTGTTTGGTCACGCATGCTTCGGAATCATAAAATCAAACCTGTTTTTATTTCATTGTACTCACCACATTGTAACCCGTCTGAACGGATTATGAAAGAAATCAATAAGCTTTGCAGACTTTATTGTCACAGAAATCATCAGCATTGGGACAGATATTTACACTTATTTCAAAATGTGCTGAATGAAATGCCTCATGATTCCACTGCTTTACCACCTACTCTTGTACTAAAGAATGAAGAACCACCGAACAGAATCAGAGAGCTTGTACCTTTCCCGAATACACATAAACTTCGACACAAAGACATAATTGATTTGGCTCTTAAAAATATAAAATCTGCAGCAGATAAAAGGAGAAAACTACACGGTAAAGCAAATGCAAAGAAATTATATATTGGTCAGAAAGTTCTCATTAAAGCTCATTCATTGTCACATAAGAAGAAACACTTGAGTCACAAATTCTTTCTAGTTTATAATGGACCTTACAGAATCCGACGTATACTACATGATAATTGCGTTGAAGTTGAAACTCTGCGTACTAGGAAGAGTAAAGGTTTACACCACATTTCACATGTAAAACCATTTATTGACAGATAATCTGCTTTTTAACTTAGCCTTTGCAATTTTCACTTCACGCTACTTGTACAATTTGTCACACTGAGAAACTGTTAACATGCAACAATGTTTTGAAGTTCAATATCCACTCAAGAACCAAGAGAACTTATTTAAACGTAAATTACGAATGCATTGTTATTGCAAACAGACGACACAGTGTTACTGTGTGTGTACATTCTTACTTGTTAGTTGCACGATTACGTAACGACTATGAGGCTTACATACTTAGGACATATTCTGGTACTGCTAATGAGATTTTAATGCAACATTTTGATTTACTTGAAAATACATTCTGAATTAAAGTACTTTCTGTGAGATACCAGATGACACAGTGGTTAGTTTGTGTGACAGCTACACGATTTTATCACGACGCTACTAATGAGTGACAATTTACAATGTTGCTTTTGCAGTGTATCTGTTTTATATCTGCACAGTTTTTCTGAATTCTTCTGGAAAGTAAAACATGTTTTAGTAGTAACTTTTGTGGTATAGCTACAAGGAGACAGCCTTTTCTGTAGCACAACAATACGTTACAGCACAGTACTTTCACCATCACAACAATAAGCGTAATAACTAAGATATCTATACGCAAAGCATTTCACTTTTGTTTATCATGAGGTAAGTACATTGACTTCTGCAGAACTTACCTTTTGGAGGACAATAACTACGACACTTCCACAGAGATTATCTTACAACAAGATGAACATTTAGCGCTACAGGACACGCATTTGAGTGCTTAATTTTGTACTTAAACCATTTATTTTTCAAGATTTTTGAAATACAAAGAAAGTTTTCTGTGTTACATTTCATTCCATTGCTGTAATCTGTAACACCTGACGGTATAATTACATTAATCCTCAGGGGGGTACACGCTTACTTTGTGTACCATGTGTTTGGCAAGCACAAGGAGCCCTAGCTAATATGGTATTTGCTTATACAACTTTACACATCGGTACCATATTCCTCTAACACATAAATTACACAGCTATCTGATCATTTAACTGAGAGATAAACTTTTTTTTTACATCAGTGACACATGTTTACGCAATTACACAGTTGGGTAACTTCACACTTACGAAATTGTATTTTGTCTGTATTGTGTGAACTGTTCATATTTTTTCGGAACCATTGTGATACTATGAGAGCTTTGAATGATGTATTTGGTATGAGATCATGATTTTTAAAGTACGTTTGAGGTAGATGACACTACTGAAATGAGCAGAGAATTTTCTTTAGGTTTTGAAATTATTGCAGAAAGCTACGTCGTTTTTGAGGTTTGACTGAGGTGTTATGATGTTATTATTACGACGACGATGTGTATTATGCTGCTGAGGTATGTTTATGATTAATAGGCCGAGGCTATATGAGTTATTCGATTATGCTTCATATTTATAATGATGAAATATTGAAGTGTCAATGAATACGTATATGTGTAATAAGGTAAGGAGTGATGAATAGTGGGAAGGGACTCTTGACTTGTGAAAAAGGATGTTGGAAACCAAGAATCGTACTTTAAGAGTTATGAAATGTATGTAAATGCGTGAATGTATTACAATGCCGACGAAAATTTTTTGGACACTGTTATATCAATAGCAGGGGGGTACATGCTTACTTTGTGTACCATGTGTGTGGCAAGCACAAGGAGCCCTAGCTAATATGGTATTTGCTTATACAACTTTACACATCAGTACCATATTTCTCTAATACATAAATTACACAGCTATCTGATCATTTAACTGAGAGATAACTTTTTTTTACTACAACAGTGACAGGTGTTTACGTAATTACACCGTTGTATAACTTCACACTTACAAAATTGTATTTTGTCTGTATTTTGTGAATTGTTCATATCTTTTCAGAACCATTGTGATACTATGAGAGCTTTGAATGATACATTTGGGATGAGATCATGATTTTTAAAGTACGTTTGAGGTAGATGACACTACTGAAATGAGCAGAGAATTTTTTTTAGGTTTTGAAATTATTGCACAAAGCTACAACGTTTTTGAGATTTGACTGAGGTGTTATGATGTTATTATTACGACGACGATGTGTATTATGCTGTTGAGGTATGTTTATGTCAATAAGATGATGCTACCATATATGAGGAATGTGATTACGTGTTTATATGTATATGAATAATGAATAGAAGTTAGGGACTCTGGCATGTGAAAAAGGATGTTGGAAACCAAGAATCGTACTTTAAGAGTTATGAAATGTATGTAAATGCGTGAATGTATTAGAATGCCGACGAAAATTTTTTGGACACTGTTATATCAATAGCATTTTGTTTCTACAGATTTGTAACGCAAATTCTTGACCTGTGAAATATTTTTATATGAGACTGTCACTGTAGCAGAAACTGCTGTCGTAAATATTTCAGTAAGAAAGGTAAGTGATCTTGACGTAATGCGTTTTGGGCGCCCAGCTGAGAGGTAGTCGTCTGACAAAAGAAAGCCATTAGGTGGAAAAAAGAAGAGGCCATTATCCTCGCCATTGACATTCCTTTAGAGATAGCATCGCAAATACGACATGTTCATTACTTGGAAAGATACTTACATCTGCACACCTGATTATGACAAGCGTCTTTCTACGAGAGTTGAGAGAATTTCTACTAACTTATGAAATGTCACATGACTATTGAATGATATTTTTATGCTTTGCTTTTCATAGTTGCTTATTTGATTTGATATCTAGTTTCCAGCTGTGTTGCAGCTTTGGTTTTATAAAATAAAATAAAATGCATTTGCTAATGTGAACACTTTCTGTCAACAGATCTATTAAATATTTATTTTCTGATCCACATTCTTCGAAAAAGGAGCTCTTGGAATGGAAAGAACAATAAGAAGGGACTAATAACAGTAACTGCATATATAATTTTCTTTTCAAGTACTTGGTAATTTTTTTGTAGAATAATTTGTGGTGCACCACTTTAATTACATAGACATTAAGATGTGAATATACATTTTCCTTATCTGCATTGTTGTTTTTACTGTAATATTTTTTCTGCTTGAGCTATGTCATGTTTAGGTATAAGTTACAGCTGTTTGCCAGGCATAGTGTTACTGAATTTGACTTTGTGTTACTCTTCTAAGCTAGTTTTACTACTGTTTTATTTTTCTTGTTTGCTGCACAGTGCCTTATATTAGTTGTAGTACTGCAATTGCTTTGCCAATTTGAATTTTTTTGTCCTTGATGTTTGTGTTAATTTGTTAAGCGCTGCTGCATTGCCTCATCCCCTGGTATATATATCTGAGCTCAGTAGATTTAAGTTAGCTTAAGAGGGGGTAGACTATATAAGCGAATGAGTTGCGATGAATTGGAAGAAATGCATTGAGAAATTTTACGAAAAAAGTACAGAAGGCAGGTACAGATAGCACTTTTTGAAATAGTGAAGAACGAAGGGAGATCTCCAAGAAGTAAAGAAAGTTTTGTTTGCAAGATACTGCAGTAAAACAAACCCTGTCCTATCCCTTTCTGTTATTCTGCTATGAGTTTGTGTACCCTTGTGTATTTGTGTTCATCCTGTCTTTATGTGTTTATCTGATACGATTTATGTTGTAGAATTTTTCCAATACTAAGCTACATTCACCATGATGAGGAATACTGTTATCCTCAAATATAATTCGCATTAATAATATGTTATTTACCTTGTAAATATGCTTAGACATTATTTATTCTGTTTTGTTTTAATGCTCATGTGTGAAGTTGATGTTTCAAAAATTATTCTGATCTTTTATATACGTACTTATGTCTTAATTCCTGTAACACTGATGTATATGTTTATTTCTATTCTGTTGTAAAGCCTGTACTACAAATGTTCTCTGTGCTGTTATGTTCTTTAATGATGTATTTTGTACCTTTGTAATTGTATTCTTATGTTATAATATTGTAATTGACACCACTTCATCAAATTAAGTAACTTGTATGTTACATTTCAATGCACACGTTTCTGTTGGTCATAGTATATGGACAATATGTAAGAAGTAGGGACCGTTAGTGTTTGCACGTGTGTTAATAATTCAGCAAGGGACTGGATAACAGCATTGCTGGTTCTAAGGACAATTCCAAAAACTTTGTGAGTGCACAAGTGGTGGTTATGGACTTGCTATATTCTCTGCAAGACTCTTCGATGGTGAATGTGCACCTGCACAGTCGCAACAGATGGCTGCTGGCCGTCTCTACATGAACTACAGTGGGTCTGCATCTTTGATGGCCCACCAATACCATTATTTCTACAAGGACTGCAGTGGGTCTGCACCTCTGGTGGCCCACCAATACCGTAATCTCTACCAGGACTACAGTGGGTCTACTCTGTGATGACCTACCTACCAATATTCATCAACTTCGACTGACTCTGCTGTGGGTTTGCTCTGTTGTGGCCCATTACCTGTCTGCATGTCAAGAGTCAGCACTGTCTTTCCGTTGGAAGGACAACACTACTTCTTCAAGACTGCATGGAAATCCACTACTTCCTTGTGCATTGTCTTTTACTGCTCAGACTTTGAAAAAAAAAAACCACTGAAATTTTGCTGTGATGAACAATCTGGACTGTCTTTATGTACTGTGTGAAAATTTTAGCTTTTGACCAACATTGTATAAATAAGTGTGTGCATTTGATATCTTTGTTATTGTAATTATGAAAAATTTTTTCAAATCATTATTGGCCACTGCCCCAAAATATTTTGTAAAATTTCTTGTGGGGAGCATGGGGGCTATGTAAGTAGGCTGTTTATATTTTCTTTATGTAAGAAGGCTGTTTATGTTTTCTTATTGGCAACGTTACATAGCGCTCTATATGAAAATCACTAGCTGTGCTGTGTGCAGTCTGTGGCTAGTTTGCATTGTTGTCTGCCATTGTAGTGTTGGGCAGCGGCAGCTGGATGTGAACAGCGCGTAGCGTTGCGCAGTTGGAGGTGAGCCGCCAGCAGTGGTGGATGTGGGGAGAGAGATGGCGGAGTTTTGTAATTTGTCATGAACTGCTATATATATTATGACTATTAAGGTAAATACATTGTTTGTTCTCTATTAATATCTTTCATTTGCTAACTATCCCTATCAGTAGTTAGTGCCTTCCGTATTTTGAATCTGTTATTTAGCTGGCAGTAGTGGCGCTCGCTGTATTGCAGTAGTTCGAGTAACGGAGATTTTTGGTGAGGTAAGTGATTTGTGAAAGGTATAGATTAATGTTAGTCAGGGCGATTCTTTTGCAGGGATTTTTGAAAGTCAGATTGCGTTGCGCTAAAAATATTGTGTGTCAGTTTAAGCACAGTCATGTATAATTTTTCTAAGGGGACATTTCATATTTTCTCCAACAACACGTTTATTTCGAAGCAGACATGGTCACAAGAGCGAACTTCATACTGAAGATGACTATGCATAATAATCTAACTGCGGTGACGTAGGTGTGAGGATCAAAAACAGACACACTACAAAAACTACAGCGATAATAATGATTATTGACTTCTTGAAACACGTCCATGCTACAACTAAACATGAAACGTTCGAGTGTAGGATCACTTTGTGTGTTTTACCAGTCAGCGGTCTCTACAGTCACCAACATTAACAACAAACCGTTCACAGTACACACGATGACAGTTTATACGCAGTGGGTGAATAACTTACGTCTGATTTACTGTCTACGTTTGTGGATAGGACTAGTCAAACCCAAACTCTTCCGTGGGATAGCACAGGTATAGCGTGATTCATCATTGCAAATCACTTGTTCCCAGTAAACAACTTGTCCTGAGGCGTCGGTCGACTTGGGCAGCTTTAGAATCGTTGAAATGTCCCTGATATATTTGTTACTCTGGTAAAATCTAATGCTAGTCCACGTTCGAAGTGACTGACCCGTTCTCTTCTTACGTTTCTCTCCTTTTATACTGATGGGTCTGCTCCATCTGCTAGTTAGTTCCACAATGCATGGTGATGACCGGACACTTTTGATCTAATAGCAAATATGGGGCGTGACACAAATGGGTCAACGAATGCTGCTGATTTGTGAACCTGCCTGACATGATTAATTTTGCGCTATCCCTGAAGCGTGGGTTTGAGTTCAAGCACATCTTCATTCGGTCCTTCCACAGCTCCATATTCCACTGTAGGAACACGTACATGGTAAAGTGCTCGACCGCTCTCACTGAGTTGATCGTATTTGACTAAACTTGTTGCAAATTAGCTGCATGCTATGCAACGACGTAAAGTTCCTAAGTAATGCGAGAAGTCCGGTAATTTTCTGGGGATGTGGAATATGCTGCTCTGAGGTGCAAGACGATCTTTTCAGGGAGGAATAAACTGAATGTTGAAAATAATGCAACGAACTTCTAATTTTTCCTTGCAGTAACGCTTGCAAGACCTACCGTCTAAGCCAGTGGTCGTCACACTGCGGCCTCCGGGTCACACGCGGTCCGAATGGAGTATTCGTACTGCCCGCGGTTAACAACCATATTTTGTACTACAATAATGTGCATCTAACAACTGCCAATCGAATCAAAACGAGCGGTTTTAGGTGCTTCAGTCTGGAACCGCGCTACCGCTACGGTCGCAGGTTCGAATCCTGCCTCGGGCATGGATGTGTGTGATGCCCTTACGTTAGTTAGGTTTAAGTAATTCTAAGTTCTAGGGGACTGATGACCTCAGATGTTAAGTCAGCTCAGAGATATTGCATGGGGGCTTAATTAAGTATTTAAATATTATGCAAATATATATATTTTTCTGTCTGTCCGGTTACACAGCCTCGTAACCGGTTGGCCCTGACCAGTATTTGTACGCAATCTGACTGCATAGAACAACAACAAAGAATGAAACAAAACTTCCGTTAACACAATTAATTAATTAAGTCCCCAGCAACTATAAAACCTACAAAGCAACAAAACACAAATGTAACTGTTCTGTGTGTGGAAGTGCGATTCAACGTACACATCTGTCACGGTACTTCCTCAATAAGACAAGATATTTTAGATACCATTTAGACTAAATTAATTAAATAAAACTGAAATACTATAATTGTACATAGAACCACAATACAGTCTGATACAAGAACACGAGCCAGATGCTTGTTGACTGAACCTGTTACCAAGAGGCATTATTGTTTAAGACATTGAAATAATAAAAAAAAGGAATTTTTTACCTTCATATATATTGACGAAAAGTACACTCTAGTCCCTCAAAGCAATATGACAACATCTGAACAAGCACTCTCCATGGGATATTCTCAACAACGACACGCTGCAGCAACATCTCGACAAGCACTCTCTACCACCGCTTCTCGACAAGAACTCCCCACTACGACTTCACGACAAGCACTGCCTACCACCACTTCTGAACAACTACTGCCTGTGGAGGCGGCTGAATAATACTCTCTGGCGCAATCTCTGGCGCTGTGACTCAGTGTAGCCACCTTTCACCATTTGAACCATTTTTCGAATCAAAACCTCCAACCTACGTCCAGACTTTCGTAAGTGAGCAGTTTTTCGGGTCAGTAACAAATGAAAAAAGTTGCAGAGAAAGTAATGTTTTAAGATGTGCTTAATTTTGGTTGACGATGGTGAATTAGACCGTAAGATAAATAGAGATGGCCGCTTAGGTCATGGTCAGAGTGGTAGATAGCGCAGCCATTGCGCAGTTAGAAGAAGCGAAAAGTAGAATATTTTATTGCTTGATAAGTCGCTGAAGTGAGTGCGGTTCAACTGGCGTCAGCTGAAACCGGCCGATTTAGTTGTGGTGACAAACTCATCTGTAGCGTGCCGCGCTGTCTACGGCGTCCTGCGCGGCTCCTCCCCCCCCCCCCCCCCCTCCCGGTCGGAGGTTCGAGTCCTCCCTCGGGCATGGGTGTATGTTTTATCCTTTGCGTAATAGTTTAAGTTAGATTAAGTAATGTGTAAGCTTAGGGATCGATGACCTTAGCAGTTTGGTCCCATAAGACAATACCACAAATTTCCTTTTTCATATGTAGCGTGGCTCGAGGTCTAGCTTACTTTGAGAGGCGATAACCTGGTTGTAAGCTGGCGAAGTCAACCATTGTACGCAGCAAGTAAAGTTTGTGGTAAAGGAACGACTTGTAGCGTAGCCTAACGTTGAAATTCACCCCTTATTTAATCGGTTGCTTTCAAAGGAACGCCAGTTGTAGTGTACTCATTTTAGTTGCTCGTGTTGTTTGTTTTCCAAAGCTGACAATTCATGGGCATGCGAGACTCATACGGGTTAGCTACTATCGTAAAGACTTTTTGACACGGAAGTAAAATGGATTCGTATCTGGGCATTACATAGACAGCCATCTTCAAATGGGTATTTGTTTGTGGCAAGGAATATACAGGGTGTTCGAAAAAATCCATTACAGACTTGCAGAACTTGTGGAGAGGATTGAGTAGATAATATTCTGAATTCGTATCCATATCCGGAAACATTCCATTTCCGTGCTACAGCCATTTGAAAACATGTTGCTAACGCGACTATTTTTAAAAGTAACTGATTAGATATGATCCAGTACATCACTTGTTTTACAGTTCCACTCGTTAATAGCCAAAGAAATTGCACGTCTACTCGTTGATGAGTTCTCTTCAACGTGATGCTGTACGACATCTTCCTGTGCGCGAGTGCAGTGTCATCCTGGACGCCACAGTCTGCTTACTGTGAAGGTGTCATTCCTCGAAGCCGTTGCGGAATTGTGGCGAAAAGGGTATGAATTGGAGTGGAGAACAATCTTGATATGGGCGACGAACAGCTCTTCTATTACTGTGAGCTTCGCCATTTAGAAGTATCATGTCGGTGTATTCTGCGAACATGTGCTCAACCATGTTGCTTTAACACTCACGGACACGTGAACGAGGCTCTAACCAAGTCAGAGAGGTAGGATAGAGGTCAAATGACATCAAGCGATCCGATGTAACCGTCTCCTACCACGATTACGCCTTTGCGTACCTACCAAGCAGACATGTTTTCAAACGGCTGTAGCACGCAAACGGTACGATCCCGGACAAGGGCTCCTATTCAAAATATTATGTCCTTACGCCCCTCTACAGTACCTTGAAGTCTGTAACGGGAATTTTCGAACACCCTGTAAAACTAAATTGAGGCTGCCGGAATACAACGCAATGGGTAGAAGGTTGGTTGGTTGGTTCGGGGGAGGGGACCAAACAGCGAGGTCATCGGTCCCATCGGATTAGGGAAGGATGGGGAAGAAAGCCGGCCGCGCCCTCTCACAGGAATCATCCCGACATTTGCCTGAAGCGATTTAGGGAATCACGGGTGTAAGTAGGCTGTTTAGGTTTTCTTATTGGTAACGCCTCGTAGCGCTCTGTATGAAAATCACTGGCTGTGCTGTGTGCAGTCTATGGCTAGTTTGCATTGTTGTCTGCCATTGTAGTGTTGGGCAGCTGGATGTTAACAGCGCGTAGCGTTGCGCATAGAGATGGGTCGAACCCGTTCATTCCCGTGAACTACTTCATTCATTTCACTCTTTGCCGTGAAGCGTTCAAAAGAAGTAGTTCATTCATGAACTACGGAAGCCTGGCGAAGTTGCCCAGTTTGCCGCCAAGCCGCGGCTACGCTCGCTTCGCCTCGCTCGTGCGATAAAGCTTCTTAATACTTCATAATTTTACCAACAGATGGCCGAACTATGAAGTAAAGTGCACGCAACGTTTTACGCTCTTACAGCGTCTGAGTTAAATAGAGCATGGTCGAAGGGGACAAAGGAAAGATAAACAGAGAAACCTGTTACATATAAAGAAGGTATTACATTCAATCTTGCTCGACATTTTCTCATGAAGCGCCCAAAATAGTCTTTATCTGCCAAGTGAAATCTTATTTGTTGTATTCATGGACTGAAAACTAGGGCTACCAACGAAATGCAGTCCAATTTTATGTTCCTTTTAAAATTTAATCCAAAATAGAATGAATATGTTTACCACTGTCACTAAGTCTATATACCTACGTTAAGTAATTATTCAAAAGTTTTCCTGTAGATTTTATTTTTGTTGAGAATAATAACCCTCCAAATTCAAAACGTAAACTGTCACCTGTAGTCATTGGTACGATTTCAGGTAAAATCCCTCTTTATTTTATTCGGAAAGCAGTTTTTGTGTCTGTTCACTCTTATACAACGGCTAGCAACTCACGATCGCGTAAAAGTAGTGAAATTTGGGGTTTCTTCGCCGATTTAGGTGATGGGAAAGCAAAGTGCAACTGTTGGTCTAAGTTTATTTCATATAAAGGAAGAAATACATTTAATGTAGCGCGTCATGTTCGAGTGCTGCATCCAACAGGGTCAATGTCAGTCAGGCGCTTAGCGCTCCCTGCTCCTGCATCTTCCGATATTTCTTGGACAAATAACCCGGACAATCCGAAACCAACATCAGCAATAGCCAGAAGCGAACAGCAGTCGGTGCCAGAAAATAACAGTATCACTTCATTATCAGACAGCAGACACCAATATCACGGAACATTAAAAATCAGGAGATAGATTTCACACTTCTGGAGACTGTTGTAAATGATTATTTGCACTTCAACATTGTGGAAAGCAAACATTTCCGAAGTTTCGTAGGCAAACTGAATGATGCTTACAGAATGCTAGCTCGGAAGACCATTTCCAATACACTACTACAACAACAGTATGCCATGATAAAGAAAATGTGAGAGTCAAAATTAATTCTGAGGAAGCGGTTGTGTTGACAATGGATGGGTGGACCTCAACCACAAATGAGAGTTATTTGTTGGTGACAGCACACTACGTTAAAGACCTGGAGCTGGCGTCTTCCCTCCTATAGTGCTTTAAATACGACGAAAGGCACACGTCAGAAAAACTCTGAGAAGAACTGTCACAAGGGAATGAAGCATTCAAGAAAAAGTGAAAGAAGTTCGCAGGCCTGCACGAAGCTGAAAAAGATGGAGGAACAGTTAAAAGAGGCAGTTCTGACACTAAAACAGGACACTGTTACAAGATGGAATTCAACCTAATATATGCTGCGAAGAATAATCGAAGTTAAGAATTCCCTAATGACAGTTATAACTCTGAATTATCCGGATCTTCCAGATCTGACTGCAGAGGACATTGCAAGTGTAACACAAGCCTGTGGCCTGTGACCTGTTGAAAGTTTTCAAAGACTGCACCGACAGTCAAGTGAAAATGTTGTCACTGCTTCTAAAGTTATACTCCTTAGTCGCTCGTTGAAAAAATGGTGTTGCAGGTTTGTTAATGACACTGAAATTCATGTAGACGTGCAACAGATGGCCGAAAAGTTAGCTGAAAACCTAAAACGACGATTTCTAAATATAGAGGAGAACTCCATTTTCGCAGAAGCAACTTCATTGGATCCCCGGTTCAAATTACATGGTTTTTTCTGATATGGTGAAATTTTTTGAGATGGTGAGATTAAACCTGACCAGGCACTGTGAGAAATTTGTGACGAAAACATCCACTGCTAATGCAACAATCTCAGTTCCAACCACTGAATCTACTTCTAGTCTCTAGCTCGAATTTGATGAAGTGTTTTCCAGGCTGCAGAGTAGTCCACACCTGAGAGCTGCTGCAGTAGTGGAAGTGGACAAATATTTACAAGAGCCCCTGCTACGGACAAGGAAATCCACTTCAGTGGTGGTGCGAACGGCTGTCAGTATACCCCTCGCTCTTTGAACTTGCAAAAATACGACTGTGTATTGTTGCAACCTCCACGCCGTGTGAAAGAGTGTTCTCGAAGGCAGGACACCCTATAACTGACAGAAGAAATCGCCTGACAGGAAAAAAAGTGGAACAAATCATGTTTTTAAACGGAAATCTCTGAACATTCACCAAATCCGTTGATATTTATTCATAAATATATATGTATTTTTTAAATTTAATTAGGCCAAACCTCAAATTGACATTTAGTGTAAGTATTTCGATAATGTGTACGAGATAAACATTCCTACATGAACGATTATCTTTTAAGCGTGGATTCCACGCATGCTTCAGTTCCAGACCTTCAATGTAAGCATTTTATTTTCATGTTGGCTATGCCTACTCACACAACCAGTCTCTTCGTTTGTATCTTTAATATTCATTTGTCTGCAAGCGCTGCCAACAGTAGGCTACCCGTAGACGCGAAGTATAACTGCACAAATAGTCACGGGTAATGATTTCAGCACTGTAGGATCAACTGACGCTCACTTCCCCAACCCCTCGTAAATCTATCGTTTCCCACAAACACCGCGCGATTCGTCGACAGGCAGTAGAGGGAGGAATGAAGCGAAGGGAGAATGAGTGACGTAGAGCCGATGTAGTGCGGTAGGGAGAGGGGAAGAGAGTCAGTGAACTAGAGAAAAGTGTGGAGTGTGCTATCTGTGAAGAGTTTGAAGTACCAGTTCATTGAAATTGAGTGGTTAGTTCACACTTCACTGGAGTGAAGCGTTCATTTGAACGACTCATTCACGAGCTCCCCATCACTAGTTGTTCAGTTGCAGGTGAGCCGCCAGCAGTGGGGATGTGGGGAGAGAAATGGCGGAGTTTTGAAATTTGTAAGACTGGATGTCTTGAACTGCTATATATATTATGACTTTTGTTGACTATTAAGGTAAATACATTGTTTGTTCTCTATTAAAATCTTTCATTTGCTAACTATGCCTATCAGAAGTTAGTGCCTTCTGTAGTTTGAATCTTTTATTTAGCTGGCAGTAGTGGCGCTCGCTATATTGCAGTAGTTCGAGTAACCAAGATTTTTGTAAGGTAAGTGATTTGTGAAACGTATAGGTTAATGTTAGTCGGGGCCATTCTTTTGTAGAGATTTTTGAAAGTCAGATTGCGTTGCGCTAAAAATATTGTATGTCAGTTTAAGCACAGTCATGTACAATTGTTCAAAGGGGACGTTTCATATGTCGACCCTTAGCCGAGGATACCTCACTGGAATCTTCTGATTTTGTTCTTGTAGTTTGTGTAATTAGTGTAGCTATTGTTTATTGCTAGCGCGTAATCATAGAGAGAGTTTCCTTTGTAGTTGTAGTTTTCATTCTTGTACAGTAAAACAGTTGTGGCATGCATGTAGATTTGCACCAAGTATTTCGCAGCTGCGCTTGCAATTAACGAGATATTATTTTCAATGCTATGTTAATGTGTTTTCTTGTTTTGCTCTTCAAATTGTGTTTTTCTGTGTTGTCGTGTGAAATATTGTGACAATATTGGCGTGTGAAAAACGTAATACTAGGCTCCAAAGTAAACTGGGAAATGACAGTGAAGACGAAAGCAGTGTGTTAGCGCCGCCGAGTAATGAATTAACTAATGTTCAAAGTAGTAATTTGGTAATTGTGCATAGGGAAATGGAGCGGGCTGCAAGTAATGGTGTACGCAGTGAAAGAATTAGTGAACAGGGAAGCATTATCGATCGATCGGTCGGCAACAGCTCGCCTCAGGAATCCGAAATGACAGGACACAATCTTGCAAATACTATGCTCGCCGTTTCCTCAAATAAGTCAAGACACATTTTCTGCTTTTCTTAATGCGAATATTGGCTGTTAAAATGCATTGCCGAATAGCACGGAGGATTATGTTTCAGACACAAGTGCATTGTTATTACAATTAATGCAACAAATGGGACAAAAGCTTCAAAAGTTAGACACAATGGAACAAAATCTTCAAAAGTTAGACACAATGGAACAACACCAGAGACAATCACAGCAACAGTTGGACACAGTGGAACAAAATCTTCGGAAGTTAGACACCAAGCTTGAACAAACACGTTAAGATTTAACTCCTGAGTTACATAACATTGAATCGAAATGTCAAAAAGTCTGTAATGACGTAAAAACACAAATTTGTGTGCATTTTCAACCTATTTTTTCGCCGTATGAAAATGCATTACAGAATCACGAAGCAGCCATAAAAGAACTGCAAACCATTGTTCATGAAAATCATGAGACCTTGTGGGCTATAATTGATCCAGTTGCATCTACCGATTCGGTTACGCTACTTGCAAAAACTCAGGAAAACTTAAAGAACACAGTGGATACGATTTAAACACAAATGGACACTCTGAAACTTGGTTCAGAAAAACACACTGAGGAAATAAGTATACTATTGGAGAAAGTAGCCGAACTTTCGGATCAGTTCACTAACTTATCTACAAAGGTACATGATGATCTGAATGACACAAGACCCGTAGCCTTCACTGACACAGAAGAGTATGAACAAATTAGAAAATTCAAACAAAATCAAAATCAAATCAATGCACAGTACAAAAGAGAAATCCGGGAAGTACAAGATCAGTTGACACAGGTAATACAAGAATTACATATTTCAGAGGACACTCGCGCTCCAATACGGGAAGAGGGACACAGAAATACGAAACAGCCACAAAATAATAACACGAGGCACTTCGGAAATTATGAAAGAAATTGGCAAGGTACACCGAATTTTGGGATGGAATCGCTGAAACGAGGTAACAATGACCGATATGCTACTCGCCGACACGATGATTTTGACTATAAGCTGTTTATTACTACACGTAAATTCAAAACATTTAAGAATTCTGGCAACGACATTCATCCACAAGCGTGGCTCCATCAATTCTCTCATTGTTTTCCTCCAAACTGGTCATTAGAGCACAGATTAGAATTTATGTGTGGCTACTTAGAGAATGAACCAGCTGAAAGAATGTGATCGGTCATTCACGATTGTCACAGTGAAGGAGAATTTTATCATGCCTTCCTCTCAAGCTACACAAGACCGAGTAAAACATAGCATCATAATTATGAAACATTTCGAACAATCTGAATTTTCCAGTCTTGTGAAATATTTTGAAGACATGTTGCACAAGAATCAGTACCTGTCAAACCCATACAGCCCGTCAGAACTCATCCCCATTTGCTTAATCAAACTACCTGAACATTTACGACATATTATTTTGGCAGGACGTTGCAAAGATTACATTGAAGCTTTTCAGGGACTGTTACAAGAATTGGAAATTGACGCTGACAATCGCGGAACGCGAAAACAGGAACACAACAATTACAGGTCACATCCGTCGCAATTCCGCGATAGTAACTGGACACGATAAGGCTATTCTCACAACACAAATCGTGACCAAAACAGACAGCACCCATATGACAACCGTTGGCAGAGTAGTAATAATTACAGGGAAAGGTCACCTTTCCGCGGTAGTGACTATCACAGAGACAACCATAGAAACAGACAATATGGGAACAAAAACAATTATTATCAAGGGAGACAGAATAACTTCAGACGCAACAGCTCAGCGTGCAGTTACGATTCAGGGAGAAATTCTCCACCACGTGACCGACAAGAAAGAAACTATGGAATCTACCGACATGACGACAGACGATATGATCGTAACGACAGACCTGAATTGCATCAGAACTGGCGAGATTCAAACAGAGCAGGGCACTCTCGGCAAGGTGAATTTGTAGAAGTTAGGTCTCCTAATCCCAATAACGACGTGCGCCAACAAAGGAACAGACAATAACTCCACCGCAGGCAGCCACGTGCGCCGGCTGGCTCGGCGAAAAATAACATAGACGATAACCTTGAAAAAAATTTTAGCATTCCTTACCGACGTATACAACATGATAATTACTTTCAAGTTGAACCTCTGCGCACTAGGAAGAGTAAAGGATTGCACCACATTTCACTTGTAAAACCGTTTTTGAGAGATAATCTGTTTTTTAATTTAGTCTTTGCCATAAAATTTTTCACTTCACGTTACTATTACTCTTTGTCACACTTACAAACTGTTAACATGCAACTATGTTTTAAAGCTAACTAACTATCCAGTCAAGAACATAGTTAACTTTGAAAAGTAATTGCGAATGCATTGTTATAGTGAACAGACGGCACAGTGGTTAGTTTATGTGACAGCTACGCGATTTTATCACAACGCTACTAATGAGTGACAATTTACAATGTTGCTTTTGCAGTGTTTCTGTTTTATATCTGCACAGTTTTTCTGTATTATTCTGGAAAGTAAAACATGTTTTAGTAGTAACTTTTGTGGTATAGCTACAATGAGACTGCCTTTTCTGTAGCACAACAATACGTTACAGCACAGTACTTTCTTCATCACGACAATAAGCGTAATAACTAAGATATCTATACGCAAAGCATTTCACTTTTGTTTATCATGAGGTAAGTACATTGGCTTCTGCAGAACTTAGCTTTCGGAGGACGATAACTACGACACTTCCACAGAGATTATCTTACAACAAGACGCACATTTAGCGCTACAGGACACGAATTTGAGTGATTAATATTGTACTTGAACCATTTATTTTTCAAGATTTTTGAATTACAAAGAAAGTTTTCCGTGATACGTTGCATTCCGTTGCTGTAATCTGTAACACCTGAGGGTATAATTACATTAATCCTCAGGGGGGTACACGCCTACTTTGTGTATCATGTGTTTGGCAAGCACAAGGAGCCCTAGCTAATATGATATTTGCTTATACAACTTTACACATCAGTACCATATTCCTCTAACACATAAATTACACAGCTATCTGATCATTTAACTGAGAGATAAAAATAATTTTTACTACATCAGTGACACATGTTTACACAATTACACAGTTGGATAACTTCACACTTACGAAATTCTATTTCGTCAGTACTTTGTGAACTGTTCATATTTTTTCGGAACCATTGTGATACTATGGGAGCTCTGAATGATGTATTTGGTATGGGATCATGATTTTAAAGTACATTTGAGGTAGATGACACTATTGAAATGAGCAGAGAATTTTTTTTAGGTTTTGATATTATTGGGGGAAGCTATGACGATTTTGAGAATTGACTGAGATGTTATGATATTATTACGATGACGATATGTATTATGCTGTTGAGGTATGTTTATGATCAATAAGATGATGCTACCATATATGAGGAATTTGATTATGCTACATATTTCATATGATGAAATATTGAAGAAGTGTCGACGAATATGTATATGTATAATAAGGTAAGGAATAATGAGTAGTGGTTAGGGACTCTGCTTTGTGGAAAAGGATGTTGGAAACCAAGAATCGTACTTTAGAATTATGAAATGTATGTACATGTGTGAATGTATCACAATGGCACTGAAAAATTTTTGGACACTGTTGTATTTATAGGATTTTGTTTCTACACATTTGTAACGCAAATTCTCGACCTGTGAAATTTTTTGTATGAGGCTGTCACTGTAGCGCAAACTGCTGTCGTAAATATTTCGGTAGGAGAGTTAAGTGACCTTCACGTAATGCGTGGTGGGCACCCTGCTGCGCGATAGTCGCCTGGGAAATAGCCATTAGTGTGTGCCTTTCAGAGGCACAGGTGGAGAAAAAAAGAGACCGTTAACCTCGCTATTGACATTCCTTTGTAGAAAGCATCGCAAATATGACATGCTCATTGCTTGAAAACATATGATTACTTGTACTTTGTGCTACTTACTGAAATGCTTATGAATTGATTGGAAATATTTGTACATCTGCACACCTGATTATGACAAGTGTCTTTCTAAGAGAATTGAGAGAATTTCTACTAACTTATGAAATGCCTCATGACTACTGAATGATTATTTTATGCTTTACTTTGTACATTGTTGCTTATTTCATTTGATATCTGGTTTCCATCTGTGTTGCAGCATTGGTTTTATAAAATAAAATTAAATGCATTTGCTAATGTCAACACTTTCTGTCAACAGATCTATTAAATAATTATTTTATGTCCACATTCTTCGAAAAAGGAGCACTTGGAAAGGAAAGAACAATAAGAAGGGATTAATAACAGTTACTGCATACATTATTTTCTTTTCAACTACTTGGTAATATTTTTGGTAGAATAACTTCTTGTGGTACACCACTTTAATGATATAGATATTAAGATGTGAATGTACATTTCCCTTATCTGCATTGTTGTTTTTAGTGCACTATTTTTCCTGCATGTGGGTTTGTCATGTTTAGATATAAGTTAATGCATTTGCTGCTGCTGTTTACCAGGCATAGTGCTACTGAATTTCACTTTGTATTACTCTGTTAAGCCAGTTTTACTCCTGATTTATTTTACTTGTTCCTGCACATTGGCTCATATTAGTTGTAATGTTGCATTTTCTCTGTTAATTTAGATTTACTGTAGCTTGTTTTGACAATTTCCATTTTTTTCATTGCTGTTTGTGTTAATTGTTTTGTGCTGCTGCATTGCCTCGTCCCTTAGTTTAGCATCTGAGTTCAGCAGTTTTAAGTTAGCTTAAGAGGGGGTAGACTATATAAGAAACTAACTATGATGGATTAGATGAAATGCATTGAGAAGCTATAAGAAAATGGTTTGGACAAAAAAGTAGTGTACAGTGGAGAAAAACTATTTTTGAAAGAGGATGTGAACAGAATACAGAAAGCATGCTTGGATAGTATTTTTTTTTTTTTTTTTTTTTTTTTTTTTTTTTTTTTTTTTTTTTTTTTGGCTGGAGCAAATGTCGAAATAAGAGGGACGATCTATGGAATGAAGTTTTGGGTTGGACTGCAGTACTGTGTTATCCCACTACATGTTTGTGTACCCTTGTGTATTTGTTTTCTTCCTGTCTCTGTGTACTGTTTCATAGAATTTTTTTCTCTTCTAATACTAAGCTACATTCACTATGATGAGGAATACTGTTATCCTCAAATATAATTGGCATTAATAATAAGGTTTTTACTTTGTAAAGATGTTTAGACATTCTTTATTCTGTTTTGTTGTAATGCTCATGTGTGAAGTTGAGGTTTCAAAAGTTATTCTGATCTTTTATGTATGTACTTATGTCATAATTCTTGTAACTCTGATGTACATGTTTATTTCTATTCTTTTGTAAAGCCTGTTTTACTACAAATGTTATCTGTATTGTTATATTCTTTAGTGATGTACTTTGTACCTTTGTTTTTGTATTCTTATGCTATAAAATTGTAATTGACACCAGTTCATCAGATTAAGTAAGTTGTAAGTTACATTTCACTGCACACGTTTCTGTTGGTCATAGTATATGGACAATATGTGAGAAGTATGGACTGTTAGTGTTTGCACGTGTGTTAATAATTCAGCAAGGGACTGGATAACAGCATTTCTGGTTCTAAGGACAATTCCCAAAACTTTGTGAGTGCACAAGTGGTGGTTTATGGACTTGCTATATTGTCTGCAAGACTCTTCGATGGTGATTGTGCACCTGCACAGTCGCAACAGATGGTTGCTGGCCGTCTCTACAAGGACTACAGTGGGTCTGCATCTTTGATGACCCACCAATACCATTATTTCTACAAGGACCACAGTGGGTCTACACCTTTGATGACTCACCAATACCATTATTTCTACAAGGACTGCAGTGGATCTGCACCTCTGGTGTCCCACCAATAACATAATCTCTACCAGGACTACAGTGGGCCTGCTCTGTGATGACCTACCTACCAATATTCTTCAAAACCTCGACTGACTCTGCTGTGTGTTTGCTCTGTTGTGGCCCATTACCTGTCTGCATGTCAAGAGTCAGCACTGTCTTTCCGTTGGAAGGACAACACTACTTCAAGACTGTGTGGAAATCCACTACTTCCATGTGCATTCTCTTTTACTACTCAGACTTTGAGAAAAACAGTGCTATTTTACTGTGATGAACGGTCAGGACTGTCTTTACGGACTGTGAGAAAATTTTAGCTTTTGACCAACATTGTATCAATAAGTGTGTGCATTTGATATCTTTGTTATTGTAATTATGAAAAATTTTATCAAATCATTATTGACCACTGCCCAGAACAATTTGAAAATTTTTTTGTGGGGAGCATGGGGGCTATGTAAGTAGGCTGTTTAGGTTTTCATATTGGTAACACCTCGTAGTGCTCTGTATGAAAATCACTGGCTGTGCTGCGTGCAGTCTGTGGCTAGTTTGCATTGTTGTCTGCCATTGTAGTGTTGGGCAGCTGGATGTTAACAGCGTGTAGCTTTGCGCAGTTGGAGGTGAGCCGCCAGCAGTGGTGAATGTGGGGATAGAAATTGCACAACACATTTAAATGTAATAACAGTTACTCTTATTGATAAAATAATCATCTGCTAACACAGACACACAACACTTCGTTAGGTTATTACAGTGTCACGACAGTGGTGTTGCTGAGGGTGGCAGAAGTCTCAAAACCTTAACATAGCTATTCTGTTCGGTGCTAACAACATACTAATTTATCTAGGTTACCAATTAATAAGAACATCGGTACCTATACGGCGCTATATGCTGCCCCACAATGTCTGTATAGGCTCTTGAGCAAAAAATGTTTGACGGTTAGTGTTCGAAACTATGTTAGTGAGTAAGGAGACATCTTCAAAACTACTGCTCAACATTTTACTCTTTTGTTAGATAGGTTTGTGCTAGAGGTATGTAATCTTCATGTTGGAGAGATTTTTTTGAAAAATCTCAATATTTGGGACAGTCTTTGCTTTAACAATTAGTATGGTTCGAGTCTTCAAATTTCAAATCCCAATTTTTGCAGCATTTATTACTCTGTTGGTATATACACATTGAAGTATAGACCAGCATAGAAAGCAGTACTAAGAAAAGCATGAAAATGCTTGTTATTCGATCTCGTGACAGGACTGACTTGGCAGGTCATGAAATGTATTCACAATTGCGGATGTGGACTACTATCGGATGTATAATGTAATGACGGCAATGAAATTTTGTGCCTGACCGGGACTCGAATCCGGATTTCGCGCTTATCGCGGGTGGTTGCCTTAACATTTGGCTATCCGTGCACTATTCGCGAGTGTTCACAACCTCTACTCTTACATCCATTACGTATATTCCAGTAGAGGGAAAACATTCTTACTCAAAAGTCGCTTGCCCGTTGTGGGCGGATAAATACGATATTGCAGAGTCTTTGTTATTCCGAATTACGACACAAAGTTCCTTCGGACATGCATCCACCCACGCCGGACGAGCGACTTTCAAGTAAAAATATCTCCCCTGTACAGGAATGTACATAATGGATGTAATAGTACAGGTTGTGGACACATGGTTGATGACTTATGTAAGTTTGGGTCTGGCGATAAGTTGTGCACAGATAGCCAAATACTAAGGCGACCGCTCGCGATAAGCCGGAAATCCGGGTTCTTCGGTGGACCGCACATTTTTCGTAGCTGGAAGCATCTTATTGAACCAAACAGTGCTTATAATTCCTGACTTCCCTTGAATGCCAAGTCGTCTGACGTTCCGGAAATATTAATTGAACTGAGCCACAGGTTTCATCAAAAAGGAAGTACACAACTAAAATCAGACTACCGATCTTCTGATTGACCGATCAGGATATGAAGTTTAATAGATGTTTCCTAGTGTTTTTGTTTCGCAGAGTGCATTAGGTTACTGGCCACAGGAGATGGGATGGAGTGCCGGTATGCGCATTGGGGAAACGTTTAACGAAGTATGTTGTTTCAGAATGGACATTCATTCACGAAATGGAGCACACTCCTAAACTCCATTATACACCTATCACATATAAAATCCTACCACTATGGTTGTTTCATTGTATTAACCATCATTATTCATCGAGGATTAACTTGACTAAGGAACGCAACACGGACGCACATGTGCAGATACACAAAGATTCAAACATTCACAGAACAACTGAAGACAAAATTCACCATTATACAACAAAAGTAGAATCGTCAAAACTGGGTTGTGACTCGCGTCATAAAAAAATACGAAACTTAATCGGATCGCCACGCATGACCTGAATCGTAACTGAATAATGAACAAATTGGGCCCCATCTGACTCTAATTAAACGGTAGTAAAATTATCATTTGCTAGAACCCCAGAATGCTTCTAACAAATTACGTTAAAATTAAAGAAAGTTACCAACACGAAAATCTGAACTAACTCCCATACAAAATCATCGCCTAATTTCCCAGAGAAGCGGCACATCACACTCACCTGCTCCCAGAACTGCGACAGACTAACTCTGCAGAATTCAGCCTGCCTCACCCATTCGATAAGACGAATTTTTTGGTGGTACTGGAATTCTCCCATTCAAATGACAGAAGAGACAACAGCTGTTTTCCTCGTTCAAAATTTTCCATCGTTTCAACAATTAAAAGTTGAACGATCGCGTGCCTTGCACATGTGTCTGAAGGAACCTATCATGAGGCTGCACGTTTTGAAAACCCAGAGAGATAAGATGTCGCCAGATCAGCGCGTGAAGCCGACTTCCAAATTAAACTCAACGACCGTTCCCAGGTCTTCACTACAAAGCTGAACCAAGAAAGTCTCCCTGAATTCATGAAAGGTATATATTTGCAAATGGTCCCACGTTGATACAATACAGCAATCATCCACGTTTAGGAAAGATGGATAAAGGTACAGTCGTGCTCAAAAGTATCCGAACGACCTGAATTGCATTTCGCCTGATTCGCATGCAACCCACATAACGCAGCTGTCTAGCAGGTCCTCTAATCGCTCCCAGGTATAGTCGTTTGACTATTGAAAATGGTTCCAACAAGTCACCACTAGAAAACACTGCTCTGTATCGCAATATCTCAAGACGTAAAGTAATACTACGATACGACAAATATCAGGAAACACCTTATCACAGATAAGACTGTCCTTAAGGCTTGTAAACTCACATTTATTACAGTAAATGACATACCTGAAATGTTACCACTGTCATTCTTACGTCAGATAGGTAATGCACGTAGTAAGTTCGTCGTGTTCATGATTTCCTCTTCAAAGTAAAATAACATACTTATTATTTAACACAAAAAGACATTAATAATTTAAGTTATTCACCAGCAGCTAGTTGAGAATATGTATGAACTTCAAATGAGACGACGAACCGTCTCGTTCTGCATATGGATTCAAACCCAGGTCATGCAGACTACGCAAAGATTTCGTGACTGACGGAAACTAACAGTCATTCCTGACTAGGCATACAGAGAGTGATATACCTCGATTTTAGACAGTGTCAGTTAGCAAATACCAACTTTAAATTACATAACGTTAACATTTTTAACGAACGCGAATTCCTACCGAGCATCTATTGTCCACGTTAACGAACTACGACAGATGTTAAATGTTGCCTCTTGACACGTAACTTACCTGAAATGCTGTGAGGTAAAGATTTGTGTTGGACAAAGATTCGAACCCAGAACCTAATCGGATTGATATCGAAGATTAATCAACTGTGACATATCTGATTTTTTCGGCAGTAGCTAGATGTTTTAACTGAAATAACGAGAAGAAAAATTAATTTTTTTTATTCCCAGGATTCCAACCCGGCACTTATCGCTGTTATATTATAGAGAATACGAACGTTAAATGTGGGTTTCTTACAGCAGCAGCGACATGTGAGCATGTTTGAACTAGAAATTAAATGAAGAGTTCAGTGCTGACTGGGAATCGAACCCCACACGTATCGTTGTTGACTAGTCACGAAGAGACGCAAGCTACAGAATTTTTCTCCACCAGCAGCTCGGAATAACATCCTTGAACTTACAGTGCTCTTGAAAATAGTTCTGTGTCTCACTGGGAGTGAAAAACGTCAGATATCGTTAGTGCTGACAACGAATGAAAATACATTAAAAATCAAAATTATTATCCACCAGCAGATAGGTGTTCTCATGCTAGAGCTTGATAATACATAATGAAAACTTTAGTGCCGGGCCAGGATTCGAACCGATTCACGCACAATAAGTGGAGATGTTGAGGAATCTGCTGTTCTGAACAAATTTTAGTCGAGCTGTATTGTCACGAAGTGATCAAATTCCGCGTTAAGGGCTGTCTGAGTTGCATTCCCAGTTGAGAACCAATTTTATCGACATACACAAGCTCCAATAAAAGATGGAATAAGTGTCCTGTGACCCTTCATAGCGTCTGTTTCGTCACTACAAATAAATAACACAGTCTTAGTCTGTATGAAACGGTTTTAACGATTGTTCACCGTGTGTGTAATGCATTGAAGAGGTGTGATCGTTTCTGAAAGAAAACTACCTGACAATAAGGTCAGAACAGAATAAGGTACGTCGAATAGCTTGGAAATGCAACGTTGCTGATCTATACTGAGGTGACTAAAGTCTTGGGATAGCGATATGCACCTATAAAGATGGTGGTAGTATCGCGTGAGCAAGGTATAAAGGGACATTTGCATTGACGGAGCTGTCATGTATACTCAGGCTGTCATCTCTTCTCAGGTGATCCATGCGAAATGGTTTTCGAAGTGGTTGTGGCCACACGACGGGAATTAACAGACTTAGAACGCAGAACGGTAGTTGGAGCTGGACGCATGCGACATTTCATTTCGGAAATCGCTGGGGAATTAAATAATCGGAGTTCCACTGTGTCAGGAGTGTGCCGAGAGTGCCAGACTTCAGGCATTGTCTTTCACGACGGACAACGCAGTCGCCAGCGACCTTCACTAAACGATCGAGAGCAGCGGCATTTGAGTAGAGCCATCGGTGGTAACAGGCAAGCGACACTGCGTGAAGTTACAGAAGACATCAACGTGGGACGTACGACGAACGTATCCGTTAGCGACTCTCACCGATCACCGGCAACGCTATAAGTTTTAACACGGAAGTAACGTTGATTCATGAATACGCTTTACAGAGATGGTCATCTTGAAATGCGATGTTTATTTCTGGCAAGGAATATGAAATTAAATTAAGGCTGTGTAACACACTTTAAGACAAAAAAAAATGACGCAGCACGGAAGTGTTGCCCGAATTGGACGGAAGTTGGTAGATGTGATGTATATGTACGCAAATGATTACAATTTCAGAAAAATAGGACAGTTTATTCAGAAGAAAGAGTTTCACAAACTGAGCAAGTTAATAACGCACTGGATCACCTCTGGCCCTTACGCAAGCAATTATTCGGCTTGGCATTGATTGACAGAGTTGTTCGATGCTCTCCTGAGGGATGTCGTACCAAATTCTGTCCAACTGTTGCGTTAGATCAATACCCGAGATGGTTGGAGGGCCTTGCCCACATTGCTCCAAACGTTCTCCATTGAGGAGACATACGGAGTGTTACGAATGGTCCGCCATTTAACGAGCAGTACTTGGAGACCCGCTGCCAACTTACAGCGCCCTTTCAAAGCTAGGGCATTTGGAGGTATGAATCAAAAAATGGTCTTCAGTCACAGCTTTTCGTGTTTTAAGAGGTGCATTCAAGTTCTAAGGCCTCCGACTTTTTTTCTAATTAACTACTCACCCGAAATCGATGAAACTGGCGTTACCTCTCGACGAAATCGCCCTGCAGACATACACATTTTTCACAACGCTGACGCCATGATTCCATGGCAGCGGCGAAGGCTTCTTTAGGAGTCTGTTTTGACCACAGGAAAATCGCTGAGGCAATAGCAGCACGGCTGGTGAATGTGCGGCCACGGAGAGTGTCTTTCATTGTTGGAAAAAGCCAAAAGTCACTAGGAGCCAGGTCAGGTGAGTAGGGAGCATTAGGAATCACTTCAAAGTTGTTATCACGAAGAAACTGTTGCGTAACGTTAGCTCGATGTGCGGGTGCGTTGTCTTGGTGAAACAGCACACGCGCAGCCCTACCCGGACGTTTTTGTTGCAGTGCAGGAAGGAATTTGTTCTTCAAAACATTTTCGTAGGATGCACCTGTTACCGTAGTGCCCTTTGGAACGTAATGGGTAAGGATTACGCCCTCGCTGTCCCAGAACATGGACACCATCATTTTTTCAGCACTGGCGGTTACCCGAAATTTTTTTTGTGGCGGTGAATCTGTGTGCTTCCATTGAGCTGACTGGCGCTTTGTTTCTGGATTGAAAAATGGCATCCACGTCTCATCCATTGTCACAACCGACGAAAAGAAAGTCCCATTCATGCTGTCGTTGCGCAACATGCCATACGGGCAGCCATGTGGTCGTCCGTCAGCATTCGTGGCACCCACCTGGATGACACTTTTCGCATTTTCAGGTCGTTATGCAGGATTGTGTGCACAGAACCCACAGAAATGCCAACTCTGGAGGCGATCTGTTCAACAGTCATTCGGCGATCCCCCAAAACAACTCTCTCCACTTTCTCGATCATGTCGTCAGACCGGCTTGTGCGAGCCCGAGATTGTTTCGGTTTGTTGTCACACGATGTTCTGCCTTCATTAAACTGTCGCACCCACGAACGCACTTTCGACACATCCATAACTCCATCACCACATGTCTCCTTCAACTGCGATGAAATTCAGAAAACGAATGATTGCACGCTGTTCAAGTAAGGAAAACGTCGCCATTTTAAGTATTTAAAACAGTTCTCATTCTCGCCGCTGGCGGTAAAATTCCATCTACCGTACGATGCTGCCATCTCTGGGACGTATTGACAATGAACACGGCCTCATTTTAAAACAATGTGCATGTTTCTATCTCTTTCCAGTCCGGAGAAAAAAAATCGGAGGCCTTAGAACTTGAATGCACCTCGTATTACGTACACGATGCATTTCGGACCCGATGGGTCCATCGTCAGGTGTAATTTGTCTTAATATATGGTTTACTTTTGCTCTTGATGACGTGAAATGCACATTCCTGTCCCGAAAAGGTTTGATGTTATATTATGAATTTCTTAAGTCAAACGCGGAAAATATGTGCGAAATAGTGGAAAAGATTAACAGTGTAAACTTAGCACGTCATCCAAGAAACCCGTTTTCAACATTTTAGCGCCGTTTTACACTGTTCATCTTTTCCACTGTTTCGCACATGCTTTCCGCGTTTGACTTACGAAATTCATAACCTAAAATCAAACATTTTCATGACAGGGATATGCATTTCACCTCATTCAAGAGAAAAAGTTAAGCATGTATTAAGACAAATTACACCTGATGATGGACCCTCAGGGTCCGAAATGCATCGTTAATAAAACACGAAAAGCTATGACTGAATGGGTTTTTGTGCATACGTCCAGTGTATTGAATACAGTCACGTTTGAAGCTACGAAACATGGATACAATTAATTAGTCCATTTGGGGCTCATTTATGTGGTTTACCATTTAATAATAAGATCGATACGTATGTGTCCCGACATGCCGCCCCACAATGTCAGTATTTATTTGGCGACCACTACTCTTGTTGTGAATGATTGTCGCGGCCTGTGACACGTTTCCTTTCTGCACAAACTTCCGCTAGTTCGTCGCTGACCGGTTGTCGTTTTATACCTGCAGCCATACAATAAAGCAATTGCGATGGATGGTTACTTCGAAAATTTTGCTAGCTCTGAAGACTTCTATCCTGGCCTGACCTTATCATGAGTTCGCTTTTCTCCAACCTGAATGTTAATGCTGCTAGCATAGAGGGGACGGAGAGAATATGGAAACACCAAAAAAGCAACACATTACCGTGCCCAAAACGACGTAGGAAACCCATTGGCAGTTACAACAGCTTCCAGTCGCCTAGGTATAGATAAACATAGGTCCTGTATTAGTTTCAAGCGAATCTTATATCATTCTTTCCGCAAAATAATGGAAAGTTCAGGTCGATAGCGATCACGCAGACTTCTCTCCAAATTAAACCACAAAGATTTAATAATGTTGAGATTTTTTGAGTGTGGTGGCCAAGGGTGATGCAACAATCTATTCCCGAGCTCACAAAATCAGTACTGGATAACGCGAGCTATGTGAACAGGAGAACACAGTATCAACACTGGGGATCAAATGTTCAGAGGTTCCATGTCCTCTTTTGCACGTCGACTCTCATTTTCATCAATTTTATTAAAGTTCTATGTCATTTTGTACTGAGAGCTCAAAAAATACTCTTCACTTGATTCCTATACATGTTGGGTTACTTCCCTGGGTGGCCTGTGCGAGGTATGCATCGGAGGACGTGGCACACGGCACTTCCGGTTGAGGGCTGCACTTCCCTGAATTCTGAGGGGTTCGTAAAATAGGCTTAAGCGCCTGGCGGAACGACTGATGTCCGTCGAGTTTCGCGTATTGTGTGCAGGGCGAAACGACCTGCGAGGCGTCTGAGTTTAGCCGCAGTTTATGTGTTTACCAAAAATGGCTCTGATCACTATGGGACTCAACATCTTAGGTCATAAGTCCCCTAGAACTTAGAACTACTTAAACCTAACTAACCTAAGGACATCACACACACCCATGCCCGAGGCAGGATTCGAACCTGCGACCGTAGCAGTCCCGCGGTTCCGGACTGCAGCGCCAGAACCGCTCGGCCACCGCGGCCGGCATGTGTTTACCGTTTTGGGGCGTCCGGAACGAAGATTCCTGGCACCGACTGACTGCATTGTTCTCTTTATCCTCAGAATACTTGTGGACCGTTCCCTACTGGGTACGACTATCTGGCACCGGATGGACGGTGGTCCAGGCATGTTGTTTCGGTGGTCCAGGCATGTTGTTTTCATAGCCGGTCAAACTGCAAGTTCAGTGTCCTCAGCTGAATAGCAGAAGCACGATTGGTCAACTTAAACTGAGGCTGGTAGACGTCATAAAGTCTTGCTCGGAATTGGAGGGAACGGTCGCTATTGGCGCAATTAATGTTCTCAGACAGTGTGGGGGAATTTTGGAATCAGAACTGAATGCTGATTCGCGGTTTTCGAGGAGAGTAGGGAGTAGAGAAATGTCGGCTGCATTCTTGCGTTGCGTGGGCAGTGGATTTGGGATCTGATCTTCGTCGGAGTCAGACGCTCTTACGACTTGGTCGCTCTTTTTTCGGAAGAAGTTAGAATTTTCGGACGGCCTTCGAGGCCAGGGGTTGACACAGAGTTGCTGCACGGCAGCCTACATCATCAGGACGCTGCCTACCGACGACGTGCTGCAGATTTCAGTACTGGTACAGTATTTTGCGGCTCCGGCATTGTAGGACCTTATCAACTTTATACTGAATCCCTCAGCAGCACGCGCCCTCGCTATGCTACAAGTCCACCTTGCTTGTACTCCATGTGATCTCATTTGAGCTCTCACTAGTAATAGCGATACTGCTACATAGTCGGAAGATTAATATTTGATTCATTAGGACCTCCAGTCATTATCATAAATCTATTGCATCACAGAGAGTAGAAGCCCCTTGTTCTTGAGCCAACTCTTGTTCTCATAATATTTCAGTATACCCTATCCTTTAACTTACTGTTTGTGTCGACAGCCATGTGCATTCATGTTCTGACGTATAATAAATCTCATTGTAATATTTAATCCGCATATCATTTATTAGATATATGCAGAATCCCATTTTCTGTTGCTTATTCTGATAAAGTTCTCTTTTTTTGAGTAGATGACGATTTTTATTAAATTATTGTGAGTGAGCTCTCCTTATTTTCCCAACTAACAGGATCCACCATCATTTCCTTCCTTTACTATTGTGCTCGTAATTAATTAGCTGGTAGATGAGGAGGGGGTCGAGTGCATGTCTCGTTCTCATGCAAAATTCGTCTGAATTAAAGAGGCACAAACTCTTCTCCACCCCGGCACCTCGCAACGTTATACTATGGAATGGGTCAGATCAGCCAAAATTATCACATAATACTTGACAGTAATGCAAAATCGCAGAGTAATCATGGGTCCCATGGGATACTACGATATGGCTGCCCAGGTCATCACTAAACCCCCTGCCATTTTTTACTCTTGGGACGTAAACTCGGACAGAATCTAGAAACATTGTAACACAAGACTCATGCGACCGAATGACTTTCTTCCATCGCTCCATAGTTTACGTTTCATTTCTTCGGCACCGCGTTTGCTTGTTACACCCATTTGCATCACTGATGAGTTAGCTCCAAATTCCAGGTAGCCCCACAATATCGTGTTGTTTTAGAGCGAACAGAGTTTGCGAGTGCGACATTCAGTTCTGCTTAGACTTTAGCAGCTGTCGTCCTGTTACCTTTCGTCACAGTCCTGTTCAACGAAATGAAATGATTGTGTCGCATTGTTGGCCAGAATGCCTCATCCAGGTAAGTTCGGCTGCCGGGGGCGATTCTTATTTCAGTCGACGTCACATTGGGTGACTTGCGTGGCGGTGAGGAGGATGGAATGATGAGGACAGTCCACGAGCGGGGAAAATCTCCAGCCAGGCCGGCTGTCGCACCCTGACCCGCTGGATGGTAGGCAACCACGTTACCACTCAGCTAAGCACGCCAACAGTCCTCTATCACGATCAATGAACTCACACTTTCGTCCGGGTTATGACTTAGCGGATGATGTTTTTCCGCTCTCACTGCATGCAGTATAAATCTTCGATGCGGTGCCTCTTTAAACACAAAACACTTCGTCTACCTCGGTTACGGAAGCACCCATCACATGAGCATCAACGATTTAGATGGCGCCCACGTAATGCACTCAAAACTGCATAGAATACTATTCCGACCACCACTGGCACCTGTGACGTACTGAGGACATTGCACAGGTGCCGGTAGTGATCAGATACAACTCGCAGGCATGGCTGGTATATGCATTTATGTTCAGGCACGCATTTCGTGCTGTGTTAGCATATTTTTGTCCAATCTTCGTACTTCAGTGTATGAAGTGACGCGAAACTGTCGAGCTGCTGTTGTGGTCTTCAGCGCAAAGACTGGTTTGATGCAGCTCTCCATTCTGCTCTATCCTGTGCAAGCCTCTTAATCTCCGAGTTAAATGCTGCAACCTACATCCTTCTGCATCTGCTTAGTGTACGGATCTCTTGATGTCCCTCTACGATGTTTACCCTCCTCCCTTCCCTCCAATACTAAACTGGTGATCCCTTGCTGTATCAGAATGTGTCCCACCAATCGTTCTCTTCTTCTAGTCAAGTTGTGCCACAAATTCCTCTTCTCCCCAGTTCTACTCTGTATCTTGTCATTAGTTACGTGATCTGCCCATCCGATCTTCTGCACTGTTCTGTAGCACCAGATTTCAAGAACTTTTATTGTCGAGTTGTCTAGACTGTTTATCGTCTGTGTTTCACTTCCACACATAGCTACACGCCATACAAATACTTGTTAACTCTACATTAACAAATCCCTCTTCTTCAGAAAAGTTTTCCTTGTCATCACCAGTGTACATTTTATGTTCTCTCCACTTTGGCCATCATCAGTTATTTTGCTGCCCAAATAGAAAAACTTATCTACTACTTTAAGTGTCTCATTTCCCTGTCTATTCCCACAGCATCACCTGATTTAGTTCGACTACATTCAATTATCCTCGTTTTGCTTTTGTTGATGTTCATCTTATATCCTCTTTTCAGGACACTGTCCATTTCATTCAATTGCCATTCCAAGACGTCTGTCTGTGACAGAATTACAATGTCACCGGCTAACCTCAAAGTTTTTATTTGTTTTCTCTGGACTTTAATTCTTACTCCAAATTTTCCCTCTGTTTCCTTTAATGCTTGCTCAATACACGATCTGTATATTGAGCTATTTATGTGTTAAGTTAATTATTATATTTTAAAATTATGATTAAATATTTGTTTTCATCACCTTCATACTAAAAATGGGAAGAAATAAATTCTGCATTTAATTACTTAAAATTATTTGTCGCCTAATGTGCGCGACTAGTTGTGTTTTGTAATATGCATATTGCGTTCTGTAAGTACGATTTTCACAAACATACTTAATGTTGCGATATGCCTTTCCAACTCGTCTATAGATGGTAATAATTGATGTTCCTTAACTGGGAACAGCAGCTGCCATTTTTACAACTTTTCAATTTTTTTCTTTCCTGCTGACTAATTTACACTAATCAACAGAATTCAATTATTCAGCGAAATTACTCCGTTAGAGTGGTGAAAGCGCTGGAAGAAGTATGTGCAGTAGTACTTAAACACTCCGATAGATGTTGTAGTAGCGATGTAGCACATACATGGAGATTAACCGCAGGTTGGAAACGGAATGCAAACGTAAGCGGCATAAGGGAGTCAAATGAAATCATCTTTGGTATCTTTTTCCCCTTTTCAACGGAAGCATCCCGCCAATTTTGTAATTGGATTTAGGGAAAGTAACCTAAATTTTGTTAGACCGGGCGAAGGAAGAATTGGAGGCTTCTGCAGAGAGGAGGGTAAATCTGTACAATACAAGGAACGATAAGTGATATAAGTAGTTGATCAATTTTGTTGTTAGTAGATTTGGCACAACTTACATTACTATATTGTCGGGTTATCCTCCACAAGCCATATGACAAAATATGTTACACGAGTTTCTCTGTCAAAGCAGTCATAGTGTTAAGTAGGCTGTTTAGGTTTTTATGTTGGTAACGCCAAGTAGCGCTCTATATGAAAATCACTGACTATGCTGTGTGCAGTCTGTGGCTGGTTTGCATTGTTGGAATAGTCGCCATTGCAGTGTTGGGCTTTTGGATGTGAACAGCGCGTAGCGTTGCGCAGTTGGAGGTGAGCCGCCAGCAGTGGTTGATGGGGGGAAAGAGATGGAGTTTTGAGAGCGGATGATCTGGACGTGTGTCCATCAGAGAGAGTAAATTTATGAGACTGGATGTCATGAACTTATATATATATATATATATATATATACAGGGTGTTTCAAAAATGACCGGTATATTTGAAACGGCAATAAAAACTAAACGAGCAGCGATAGAAATACACCGTTTGTTGCAATATGCTTGGGACAACAGTACATTTTCAGGCACACAAAACTTTTGAAATTACAGTAGTTACAATTTTCAACAACAGATGGCGCTGCGGTCTGGGAAACTCTATAGTACGATATTTTCGACATATCCACCATGCGTAGCAATAATATGGCGTAGTCTCTGAATGAAATTACCCGAAACCTTTGACAACGTGTCTGGCGGAATGGCTTCACATGCAGATGAGATGTACTGCTTCAGCTGTTCAATTGTTTCTGGATTCTGGCGGTACACCTGGTCTTTCAAATGTCCCCACAGAAAGAAGTCACAGGGGTTCATGTCTGGCGAATAGGGAGGCCAATCCACGTCGCCTCCTGTATGTTTCGGATAGCCCAAAGCAATCACACGATCATCGAAATATTCATTCAGGAAATTAAAGACGTCGGCCGTGCGATGTGGCCGGGCACCATCTTGCATAAACCACGAGGTGTTCGCAGTGTCGTCTAAGGCAGTTTGTACCACCACAAATTCACGAAGAATGTCCAGATAGCGTGATGCAGTAATCGTTTCGGATCTGAAAAATGGGCCAATGATTCCTTTGGAAGAAATGGCGGCCCAGACCAGTACTTTTTGAGGATGCAGGGACGATGGGACTGCAACATGGGACTTTTCGGTTCCCCATATGCGCCAGTTCTGTTTATTGACGAAGCCGTCCAGGTAAAAATAAGCTTCGTCAGTAAACCAAATGCTGCCCACATGCATATCGCCGTCATCAATCCTGTGCACTATATCGTTAGCGAATGTCTCTCATGCAGCAATGGTAGCGGCGCTGAGGGGTTGCAACATTTGAATTTTGTATGGATAGAGGTGTAAATTCTGGCGCATGAGACGATATGTGGACGTTGGCGTCATCTGGACCGCAGCTGCAACACGGCGAACGGAAACCCGAGGCCGCTGTTGGATCACCTGCTGCACTAGCTGCGCGTTGCCCTCTGTGGTTGCCGTACGCGGTCGCCCTACCTTTCCAGCACGTTCATCCGTCACGTTCCCAGTCCGTTGAAATTTTTCAAACAGATCCTTTATTGTATCGCTTTTCGGTCCTTTGGTTACATTAAACCTCCGTTGAAAACTTCGTCTTGTTGCAACAACACTGTGTTCTAGGCGGTGGAATTCCAACACCAGAAAAATCCTCTGTTCTAAGGAATAAACCATGTTGTCTACAGCACACTTGCACGTTGTGAACAGCACACGCTTACAGCAGAAAGACGACGTACAGAATGGCGCACCCACAGACTGCGTTGTCTTCTATATCTTTCACATCACTTGCAACGCCATCTGTTGTTGAAAATTGTAACTACTGTAATTTCGAAAGTTTGTTCGCCTGAAAATGTACTGTTGTCCCAAGCATATTGCAACAAACGGTGTATTTCTATCGCTGCTCGTTTAGTTTTTATTGCCGTTTCAAATATACCGGTCATTTTTGAAACACCCTGTATATATATATATATATATATATATATATATATATATATATATATATATATATATATAACAACACTGTTAAGGTAAATACATTTTTTGTTCTCTATCAAAATCTTTCATTTGCTGACTATGCCTATCAGTAGTTACAGTAGTTAGTGCCTTCAGTAGTTAGATTCTTTTATTTAGCTGGCAGTAGTGGCGCTCGCTGTATTGCAGTAGTTCGAGTAATGAAGATTTTGTGAGGTAAGTGATTTGTGAAAGGTATAGGTTAATGTTAGTCAGGGCCATTCTTTTGCAGGGATTATTGAAAGTCAGATTGCATTGCGCTAAAAAATATTGTGTGTCAGTTTAGTGTTGATCAGAATAGGTAAAGAGCGAAATGTCTGAGTACGTTCAGTTCTGCTCATCTTTTTGAAAATCAAATAATGTAAGAGGTTTATGAGCACAGTCATTCATAAATTTTTCTAAGGGGACGTTTCAATAGTGACAACTTTCGAATGGTTAACTCTTTCAAGAACAAAGCGAAACTGGAGTGTTATCTTGTGAGTCTCTCTCATCAGACGTAATACGTAGAGACTTTAGCAAGTAAGTCACACATGTCGTCCCACACGAAGACCAGTACGCAACAAGAGGGGCACAGTGTCAGGAGAGAGTATAGACAGAGTTCTGCTCCGGTACGGATACCAGGTGCATCGCAGTGTGCGAGTGAAATTGTACGGCAGCTGAAAACATACTCCAAAGTTTCAGTACGTGGTACAGTACGACTGTTGTGGTCAGAATGCCTAAACTGCACACAGCTTCACGTAAAATTCTGGAGGTTTGTGGACCAAATGCAACGTCGCGTCCACTCGTAGTGAAATGATGCCAACAATTTGACAAACGTCGCACAGACAGGGCTGATGCTGATTCACCATACAATCCAGATCTTGCACCATGGATTTCCATCTTTTTGTCAAGTTGAAAGAACATCTGGAAAAAATAAATTTTTCCAACTATGAGAACGCCTACACAGAAGTTCTCGAATGGCTCCGTGATTGAGAAGTGGATATCTATCGCCAAGGAATTGAACGACTTTAGAATGTTCCGATCGTTTATTATAAACACCCAGTGACTATGTTGAAAAATAGTATCATACACTGTGAGATCAAAAGTATCCGGACACCTCCAAAACATACGTTTTTCATATTAGGTGCATTGTGCTGCCACCTACTCCCAGGCACTCCATATCAGCGACCTCAGCAGTCATTAGACATCGTGAGAGAGCAGAATGAGGCGCTCTGTGGAACTCAGGACTTAACGTGGTCAGGTGATTGGGCGTTACTTGTGTCACACGTCTGTACGCGAGGTTTCCACACTCCTAAGCATCCCTAGTTCCACTGTTTCCGATGTGATAGTGAAGTGGAAACGTTAAGAGACACGTACAGCACAAAAGCGTACAGGCCGACCTTGACTGATAGGGACTGCCGACAGTTGAAGAGGCTCATAATGTGTAATATGCAGACGTCTATAGCTCAGGAATTCCAAACTGCATCAGGATCCATTGCAAGTACTATGGCAGTTAGGTGGGGGGGGGGGGGGGTGAAAAAACTTGGATTTCATGGTCGAGCGGCTGCTCATAAGCTACACATCAAGCCGGTAAATGCCAAATGAAGCCTCGCTTGGCGTAAGGAGCATTGAACAGTGGAAAAACGTGGTGTGGAGTGACGAATCACGGTACACAATGTAGCGATCCGATGGCAGGGTGTGGGTATGGTGAATGTCCGGTGCACGTCATCTACCAGCGTGTGTAGTGTCAACAGTGAAATTCGGAGGCGGTGGTGTTTGGTGTGGTCGTGTTTTTCATGGAGGGGCTTGCACCCCTGGTTGTTTTGCGTGGCACTATCACAGCACAGGCCTACATTGATGTTTTAAGCACCTTCTTGCTTCCCACTGTTGAAGAGCAATTCGGGGATGGCGATTGCATCTTTCAACACGATCGAGCACCTGCTGATAATGCACGGCCTGTGGCGGAGTGGTTACACGGCAACATCCCAGTAATGGGCTGGTTTGCACAGAGTCCTGTCCTGAATGCTATAGAACACCTTTGGGATGTTTCGGAACGCCGACTTCGTGCCATTGTAATGTATAACCTACCTTTTGAAGTCCTCTCGTGCTATAGTGCTATATAGCATAGAAGTGACATGTATTACGTAAGAATGAAGTATTGAAGTGTCAGTAATACTGGTCGAAACGTAAAGCAGTAACAGTTGCCCAATTTCTCTTGTTTTGCTGTCGACGTGAAAGAATGGGACAAACCAGCCATACGATTTTTTTTTAAAGAAAACCTTAAAACTCTTCTCCTCTCAAAGTACTGCTCGTGCTATAAATCATATTTAGTACAGGATTTTCTTATTCCCGATACTGTATGGCGAAGTAAGATTAAAAAGAAGAACGTTATAAAAATGAATGTCATGGGGATATCCGTGACTAAACTACTGATGGCAAATCGTTTTAATGCTTTAATGGGTCGTCTAACATGTAAAAACTTAAAGAACTGCCTTCACAAATAAGTATTAGAAGCGCTAATTAATGGTGGCCTACGTACGTACTAATCGCTTTGAGGACATCATGTTTTCTTCGCCTCCAGAGTTATGACTTATTCCGAATGCGGTTCTTGTTAACTCAGCAGTTAGCGAGAAATACGGCGAGAATTTCCCGAAGAACCCGTATACCGAGACTCCCTTCATTCATCACCGCGATTTATGCTCCTCTACTTTCATCCAGCTGTAGCTTTCTTGCATACTTCCTTATCTGGCACATCAGCCTCGTAAAGAAAAGAGAGATATTACTCGCCGTTTCGTAGAATATTTAAACTGTGACTCCGAAATGCGGTCTTGATGGAGATTCGACAATGATAAATGAAATCCTCTTTCAGGTACGCCAAACTATAAATACAGAACTAAAAAAAAGAAAGAAAATGAAGAGACTGCAAAATGTTACACAGACACGCATTCTGAAGTGTTTACATATGATTTAAATGGAAGTAAACTTTCTTGACCGGACGAATACAATCGCATCGGAATCAGCAGATGGCGAAAAGTACGTTCTTATTCTTTCGTATGTGGAGCCTTTGCATACTGAAAAACTACGTGAAATTAGATAGATGGTCCCATAAGAAGCCGTAAGTATGTTGCAGCGACGGACGGGAGAGAAAGCCAGAGTGATTTAGTTGACTATCGGGACACTGGCGTACAAGTCAACACAACCAAGAAAATATGCTCACGTAACTAGCCAGTAAGTAACAAGAGAAAAAATAATTCTAGATCGATGTACCGGAAACTAGTACTTATACTTACACAGTCAACACTTGCGGGCATTTTTCTTCCGTCGCCTCAGTTATGTTTAGGATGTACGTAAGAATTAACAAACTCCGTCTTTTGCACCTGAATTTTTGTTACCGTTTTCATCAAAGACGTTTCACCTAATCGTATTAGGTCAGCAAAGAAAACTGTTAAGTAAGCATTACACACAAATGATAAAGGATATCGCCTTAGTTCTTTCACAACCCAACAGAGGGAAACTTTGTCCTTCATGGAGTGTCAATAAAGCGTTGTTTTCTTTGAATTTGTAACTGAGATATACCAGAAGAGACGTGAATGCAGCTTACTCATCGCATTTATCAAAAAAATGTTAGATTCCAACTGCCAAACGTTGGTTTACCAACAAGAATGAAGATTGGATAGACTGGGTGTTGTGTGCTGTCTTCAGGATAGTTAGGTTTAAGTAGTTCTAAGTTCTAGGGGACTGATGACCATAGATGTTAAGTTCCATAGTGCTCAGAGCCATTTGAACCATTTTTGAAGGTTGGATACTTCAGGAGGACAATGATCCGAAGTGCTGCAGTAGGCTTTTCAGCAACTGGAAAAAGGAGGAAGGTGTGCGGGTACCAGATTGACCCTGAAACTAAATGCATGGTCTTACAACAAGAAGCAGTTGCAACGTACATTCGACACATTTGGAGATCTCTTTCAAGTGAATTCGCCGAAAAATTGGTTTCAAAATGGTTCAAAGCACAATGGGACTTAACATCTATGGTCATCAGTCCCCTAGAACTACTTAAGCCTAACTAACCTATGGACATCACACAACACACACAGCCATCACGAGGCAGAGAAAATCCCTGACCCCGCCGGGAATCGAACCCGGGAACCCAGGCGTGGGAAGCGAGAACGCTACCACACGACCACAAGCTGCGGACACTGGGTTTCAAGAATGCCTCGAAGATGCTAAGTAATTATCGCCGCTGCGGGTGACTAGACTTACTATTAACTGCAGCTGCATTTTTCTTTGGTTCGTAAATGATGTATGCATACGTTTTAGACTGTTGTCAAATACGTTTAACTATTGATTCAACCGACCACTATCTTACTTAACAGATTGCAAAGGAAACAGCAAATGTCTAAGCATAAATATATTGTTGTGAAATGTACTGTGTTTTCTGGCAGCACATATGCGTTATCCTAATACTTAGAATTTTCCTCTTCTTTAGCTGATAGGTCAGTGTGGCTGGCAGTCATGTGGAACACTCGTGTTCGGTTCCCGGTACTGCCACGGATTTTTCACTGGCAGTACGAGTGGAACAGAGTCGGCCACGTGATATGGTGTATTCCGCCACACACCGTCAGGTGGCTTGCGGAGAATGGATGTAGATGTAGATGACAGCTGATGATGACAGTTGATGAGCTACAGGAATGAGTAGCAAACGCCATTGGCTGATGCATGACACTGTAGTCAGCTGGGCCCAAATGCCCCATCCATGGACAGAATGTCAGTGATTACCTGATATTTACAATTACAGGATTGTTAGTTAGCGCTTACTTGTATGCCTTCTCGTCTATAATGTGTCCCTGTTGGCCCTTCGTCTTGTGCCACGGTAGCAGAACTACTGGTATGTCAGTTCTGACCACAAGTCTGTGTGCTAGTAAGATAAAACACAAAGGACGTATTCAGTTCGTAGAGTGAGAGCGTGCTACACTACTGAGGATGTTGCAGCCATTGAATGGAAACGTTGAGCTCAGATGCCTCTTTCGTGGTTTTCATCAAGAGAAGGCAGCAGGCTATACTGCGTTCCAGATATCATCCTTTCATTCTCTTTCATTTCTGCTGTCGTCCATCACTCTTGTCCCCAGGGACTGTTACTTAATGAGCACCTCACCTGTTGTCCGAGGAAATAATGGCAGTCCTTCTCAGAAGTTTTCTAAACTGATAGACGTACTAGTAAACCAAAAAGTCTAGAACCGATATCTGGGGAAATAGTTGTGTTCTTGTGTCTGCTACTCGTGAAAATGGTTGGTGCTCTTAGTCTCTAAATCTACTTTTTTATTTGTGTTTTATTTTATGGCCTTCATTCAACCACTCTGGTCAATAACAGAAAGGCTATAAAAGTTGTTATTCAGTAATGCAATACAGTTCAGTAACAATTCGACAAGACAATTCGGTAGTACAGTAATTTTTCCATTATGCCCGAGGCAGGATTCGAACCTGCGACCGTAGTGGTCTCGCGGTTCCAGACTTAAGGCGCCTAGAACCGCTCGGCCACAACGGCCGCCCCAACTTGAATCCATTGGATTATTTCATGCGGGCTTATTTAAGAGCTTTGGTGTATTCCGGCGCTGTTAATAGTGCCGATGAACCTTGGGAACGCATTGTGGATGTTTGCGAATGCATTTGGAACATGCTAAGGATTTCTGAACGCGTATGGGCGTCAATGTGGAGATCTGCTGAAACCTACCTTCTAATGAACGGTGGCTATATGGAACAGTTACTGTAAAGTGTTTCTTCTCAAGCGCATGTATGCAGTTTGGATTCTTGGGGGGCTCTATTATAAGATGTTCATATACCCAATCATAATGCACACACACACACACATATATATATATATATATATATATATATATATATATATATATATATAGAGAGAGAGAGAGAGAGAGAGAGAGAGTGTGAGAGAGAGTGAGAGAGAGTGAGGGGGAGGGGGGGAACCTGCTACCCCTTGGTTCTATGCAAGCCGCAGCACAATCAAATTCCACACGCAAAATTTTCATATTCTCTCGCTCGCTTTACGCAAGCTGTTAGACCTACAGAAAAAAATGAACAGGACCTTTTTGTTGAAATTTAATGTAGTTAAATTTTTTACTGGGATACCTATTCGTTAGGGGCTGTAGTTCTCGAATCATCCAGGAAAACGAACAGGAGCGCAATTCAAATGTGTTTTTCTTGTATAACTCGAAAACTGTAGCCTTAATTTTTATCTGTAGAACTAACTGCTTGTATGTAGCTAGCGAGAGAATACCGAAACCTCGCACGTGGTTTTATAAGGCGTTACGTGTTGTTTCACGATACAAACAAAATTATTTTTAAAGCGGAATTTTACGTGCCCATTCGAAAGTGCGGCTCCAAATCGGTCTGTGCGATATTCATTTTATCGGCGTGTATTAGAAGGGAAAGCAAAACAAAAACGGTTACCAGTACTCCAGTGGCGACTAATATGGCGCCCTGATCCGTGCTGAGTGCCATTGACATGCGGCAGCGCTGTTCAGTTGCTGCTGGAGTACTGGCTAATATTTGTGTTTTGCCATCCGAATACATGGCGATAAATCGAATATCGAGCTAAACTAATTCGGGACCGCACTATCGAATAAACACGAAAAATTCCGTTCTTTTTTTCAAAAATTCTGCACGCTGTAAGATGGAATTGAAGAAAACAATTTATATTATAAAATACCTTTACAGGCCTTCATTGTAATCTCCATTCTTGCGTATGACATCTTCCCCACGTTTTGGCAACTTCCGTATTCCGAATAGGGCACCATCACTGTTGAGAGTCTGATTACTCGGGTCACTTAACTGGAAGCTTAATCGGTCGTATCAAAATGTTTTCCACGGAGTTGTTCCTTCAATTTGGAAACCAAATCAAAGTCTGATGGGCTCATGTAAGGGCCGTATGGTGGATGCATAAGTATTTCCCATCCATATTTGTCTAGCGTGTCTGTCACTGGTAGATGTAAGGGGTCCGTAGGCCCTTACTATAGGTTTGCACTCGGCACAGGTCGATAGGGCGAACAATCGATTGTGTCGTGTTGCGAGAGCGAGTGTGGAGTTGCCAGTGCCATGTTGCGGGTAGAGGTGTGTGGAGGCCAGTTGTTGTAATGCGAGGCTTGATCGACAAAGGGAGTTGCCATCGCCGTGGTTTAACCCCTTTGTGCTAGAATAATACCGGGAAAATGAAGAAGTATTGTTACGAAAGTGATTAGTGATATTCTAGTGCCGATATTTTGGTTTCGCGTCAACCGCGCCGGCATCTCTTTGGATTGCAGTGTTGGATTGCAGTGTTGGATTGCAGTGATGGATTAACGTGTGACGATGATGAAAAATGAAGAAGCCTGTGCTGAGATTAGCCATTATTAGATATGTATGACGAAGGCAGTGGCTGTCTCCTCCTTTTTGTGTTTTTGAGACGAATATAGGTTCGTGATTAGAGAAACTGTGTTGGTGTTTTTCTTGTTAACAGACATTTCATTATTACAGCATTTGAGAAGGACGAACTGGAAAGTAACAACTTCCGTAGCAGTCAATTCCGATTGCCAGCCCCATTAGGTACACGGTCATATCAATAATAAATATTGGGCTGCTATTCGATCAGATCAGGTCGGCTAAAATAAACGGAGGTGTTACATAGGGCAATACGGAGTTCTACATCATCGTACAAAATGAGGACACCAACTATAAGTATGTTAAGCCTTCTTCGAAGAATTTTTTGGCGCTAAACATTTTGTAGAAACAGTTTATAGAACGTGCCTGTTACAGACGTCCGTTGGGGTACTCTATAGCTGCGACTCCATTAATGTCATACGCAAAGATCATCAGTTTCACCTTTGGTTGTTGGTGGCGGAATTTTTTCGGCCGTGGAGAGTCGGAACTCTTCCGCTGTGACGATTAAGACCAGTTCTGGCTCAAAATCTAGTATCCAGGTTTCATAAAGTGCAACAATCCTTTTCAGAAACTGTTCCCTCCTGTTCGATAACGTTAAAGTAATTCTTCTTTTATTATTTTACGATCCGTTTTCTGCTCATCACTCAGATCATGTGGTACCCATAATGATGCCAAGATTTTAACACAAACATCGAGATACTGGGACACCGTTGTCAAAGAATCTATTGAGATTAAGGTCGCACCGAATGTCATTAACCGGGACAACGGTTTCCAGCTGAGTTCGGCTTGGAAACCGGCACTCAATCTTCTGAAGACGCAACAGAGGCAACATCAAGACCCCAAGGGATACACGTATGACGATGGAATTGGAGATAAAAGCCCAGTACGAGGTGCATTCAAGTTCTAAGGCCTCCGATTTTTTTTCTCCGGACTGGAAAGAGATAGAAACATGCGCATTGTTTTAAAATGAGGTCGCGTTCATTGTCAATGCGTCCCAGAGATGGCAGCACCGTACGGCAGATGGAATGTTACCACCAGCGGCGAAATGAGAACTGTTTTAAATACTTAAAATGGTGACGTTTTCCTTACTTGAACAGCGTGCAATCATTCGTTTTCTGAATTTGCGTGGTGTGAAACCAATTGAAATTCATCGACAGTTGAAGGAGACACGTGGTGATGGAGTTATGGATGTGTCGAAACTGCGTTCGTGGGTGCGACAGTTTAATGAAGGCAGAAGATCGTGTGACAACAAACCGAAACAACCTTGGGCTCGCACAAGCCGTTCTGACGACATGATCGAGAAAGTGGAGAGAATTGTTTTGGGGGATCGCCGAATGACTGTTGAACAGATCACCTCCAGAGTTGGCATTTCTATGGGTTCTGTGCACACAATCCTCCATGACGACCTGAAAATGCGAAAAGTATCATCCAGGTGGGTGCCACGAATGCTGACGGACGACCACATGGCTGCCCGTGTGACATGTTGCCAAGCAATGTTGACGCGCAACGACAGCATGAATGGGACTTTCTTTTCGTCGGTTGTGACAATGGATGAGACGTGGATGCCATTTTTCAATCCAGAAACAAAGCGCCAGTCAGCTCAATGGAAGCACACAGATTCACCGCCACCAAAAAAATTTCGGGTAACCGCCAGTGCTGAAAAAATGATGGTGTCCATGTTCTGGGACAGCGAGGGCGTAATCCTTACCCATTGCGTTCCAAAGGGCACTACGATAACAGGTGCATCCTACGAAAATGTTTTGAAGAACAAATTCCTTCCTGCACTGCAACAAAAACGTCCGGGAAGGGCTGCGCGTGTGCTGTTTCACCAAGACAACGCACCCGCACATCGAGCTAACGTTACGCAACAGTTTCTTCGTGATAACAACTTTGAAGTGATTTCTCATGCTCCCTACTCACCTGACCTGGCTCCTAGTGACTTTTGGCATTTTCCAACAATGAAAGACACTCTCCGTGGCCGCACATTCACCAGCCCTGCTGCCATTGTTCAGCGGTTTTCCAGTGGTCAAAACAACTCCTAAAGAAGCCTTCGCCGCTGCCATGGAATCATGGCGTCAGCGTTGTGAAAAATGTGTACGTCTGCAGGGCGATTACGTCGAGAAGTAACGCCAGTTTCATCTATTTCGGGTGAGTAGTTAATTAGAAAAAAAAATCGGAGGCCTTAGAACTTGAATGGACCTCGTATATGTAACAAAAGACACACTTGAAATTGTACCTAAGACAACAGACACAAATCTGAGGACGTCCTTCCTAGTCTCGAACGGCACTCTGAACACCGTCGGCCTGAAAATAACACTGCAGACGCTCCAGGGGGCCTAGGACATCGTACGGAACGCCTAACACGGCACACCACGGTAACAGAACGTCCCAATTCACAGAAGGATTTAAATGGCGACAATCGAAAGATAAAACGTCTAGTACGGCTGTAATGTAGTTCAGAACTTAATTCAGCGATATTGACAACGGATAACCGCCACAAAGTACGCGCACAGCGTTCGGAAAAGCCGCGGCTAGAAAATAACGCTACAGCCTCTGCTACTGGTCGACGCATATCAAGAACACAGCGCCGGACGCGGCGCGGACCGCAAAGCGAGTGCGTAGCACAACATACGCATAAATTACGGACTCATTCCACGCTGGAATCAGTATCACACAACGTCTGAAGAACACTGAAAGTCACGCAGTTGAAATATCGTGCAGGAAAGACTCAAACAACCGCCAGAAACCCGATTAATCAACATGGCAACTTTTCTCATCTTTAACTTTTCACTTACGATCCTGTAAACTGAAGTGACAGACATTCTGGCCTCATATGCACTGTCCCCACATGTTTTTCGTGAATCTTCTCTCAAAATGTCATTAACAATAACTTGATAGGTGTAGTCCGCTGCAGTTGATGGCTTTCCACGTCTTGAGTTGTCCTCAGAGCTTACCCGACCTTCACGGAAAAGAGCAGACCACCGTGATACTGTGCTACGATCTACTGTTCTATTCGCATACTGCTCTCTCAAAGCGTTGTAAATTTCCGATGAGTTTTTCCACGTAGGGATTCGATTTTGATGTAGGAACGGTGGTCACTACCTGCAATCCGAGCGAACTCGCTTTGTTTCCATTTTAAAATTCTATCACTCATGACACAGCCATGCGAACGAGCAAACACACATACGAGCGTCAGGCCTGAAGTCTTGCTCACAAATGACATGAATTTCAACTTGATCACGCCACCGTATCGATAATGCGTGCGCATTGTGCAGAACTTTTGAAATGACCCTCGTAAAAATAATTTCCTTTGTAACGAGAAACAAAGCTACGCTTTCTGTCGACGCTGTCGCATGAAGGACGTGATGAGCAATACAACTGTTTGGGCTTGAAAACAAAACGGCAAATATCTGTCAAAACACGAGAGAAAATGCTCGAGGCACCTCATAGGAGAGACACCTCACATAAAACACAGTTTCAAGCATCACATTGCGTATATTGAAAACTACTGAACTAAATAAAAACTGTTCCCCGTTAATTGCCAAAATACTTCACCCAGCAACTGATCTTTCCAAACTTCCGTATCGCATTGTGTTTCCTCGGCGTAAGCAGTGGAAAACGACGGTTTTTTAACACCATTTACTTGTGATGTGTATCAAGGTTAAAATCTCTGTGTCCTATATTAGCATCTAATGTACACCTTACAGTCTCCAAGACTGTCGAAATTGGTACTTAATTTTAATTATGGTCGGTGTCACGTTTTTTCTTGAAATAGTGAAATTTCACGTCCAAAAAAGTTTCCCAATAGACAACTGACAATCACGACGCTTTGTGTAGCAGAAGTGGCAACGCAGTGCCAGTCGGCAATGCCACCGTTACTTCCATTGGCACATTGCTAGCTTCGCCAAGGAGATGTGCACATGAGCCGAGGGTAGGAAACCTGAACTTGTCAGTTGCTGGAAAACGTTAATGGACTTACAACCAAAAATTGTAGACAATATTTTCTTTTTGCTGCTAAACTCGCCGTAGCCGTTATTTCACATAATGAGTAGGAATATAATAGGTTGTTGCATATGTTCGTAGCGTTTTTCCATAAGTTTAATAAACGGTAAGGTAGAAATAACAGCGACTTTACGCATCAATAATATATCCTCTATTATTTAGAGTGTAAGTATCCTGTTTATTTGTTCGTATGTTGGCAGCGCTATGTCACGCTCTGCATTAATAACTCTGGCAGTGCTATGCGCACTCTGTAAGACACTCTGTGGCTGGTTGGACTCGCAGTTGGAAGTGAATCGCCAGCAGTGATGGAAGTTGGAGGTGAACAGCCGGCAATGATGAAAGTTGGGTGTGAGTAGTCAGCAGTGATGGAGGTTAGAGGTCAATAATTAGCGGTGTTGAACGTTTGCAGTATTAGCGCGAGCGGACGATCTGGACGTGTCCGACTTGGAGACTGAATATGATTCATGATTATATAATTTTTGGAACTGGATATCACGGACGATTATATATTTCTTGGAACTGGTTGTCACATTCTTGAGGTAAATACATTGTTTGCTCTGCAACAAAATTTTTCCTTTGCTAATCACATGCCTACTAGTAGCTAGAGCCTTCAGTAGCTAGAATCTTTTATTTAGCTGACAGTATTGATGCTTGCGGCATTGCTGTAGTTCGTGTAATGAAGATTTTTCTGAGGTAAGTGACTTGTGATATGTATGGGTTATTGTTAGGATTCCTTCTAATTCAGGGCCATTTTTTTGAGTTAATTTTAAAGCAGTCAGATCGCGTTGGCCTTAAACATTGTGAGTAATTAATGAATTGGAAAAGTTTGAGTTCTGTTAGTCAGGGCAGGGCAGTGTTGTAATGATACAGACAAGCAAAGTGATAGTATGTCAGTTTCACTCAGCAGTTTAACCAGATTTACTTGCATAGAATTTCACTCAGCAGTTGAAGTAAAAACTATTAAGCTTCAAGAGCAATTTCCAAACGCTGGGGTAACTTTCTGGTTCCGCGACTGCATAAATTACTGGATTTTGAGGCGAAGAACCTGTCGAGCCATGTGGCCGAGCGGTTCTAGGCGCTACAGTCTGGAACCGCGTTATCGCTACGGTCGCAGGTTCGAATCCTGCCTCGGGCATGGATGTGTGTGATGTCCTTAGGTTAGTTAGGTTTAAGCAGTTCTAAGTTCTAGGGGACTGATGACCTAAGAAGATAAGTCCCATAGCGCTCAGAGCCATTTGAACCATTTTTTTTCTGTCGAGCCATGTTCGGAGCGTATTTTTATCTGGAAAGGATGTGTTTGGAAGGCTGTTCGACAGAGAGCGGAAAAGATGAATATCTGAGGGCGCAAGACCAGGTGAATAAGGTGGATGCGAAATGGCTTCCAACCCAACTCACGTACAGCGTTTCTTGTCAGTCTATCAGAACGCGCGCTTGCGCTATCGTGAAGTAGCATCAAATGTTCAAATGTGGAATTCCTAAGGGACCAAACTGCTGAGGTCATCGATCCCTAGACTTACACACTACTTAAACTAACTTATGCTAGGAACAACACACACACCGATGACCGAGGGGGGGACTCGAACCTCTGGCGGGAGGGGCGGCGCAATCCATGACATGGCGCCTCAAACCATGCGGCTACTCCGCGCGGTAAAGTAGCATCATTTCACGCAGTCTTCCTGATCGTTGTTCTTCGAGTGCGTCTGCAAGACGTCTCAGTTGTTGACAATAAATGTCAACAGTAATGATTACACCATGGAGACTACCAGTTCGTATTAGACCACACCGTCCCTGTTCCACTTGGTGCATAACGTTATCTTTTGTGGATGGCTCAACCATTTTCTTCTATTCCTTGGATTAGCATAAAGACACCACTTCGCGGCACTAATAACAATACAGGATAGAAATAGCCGCTGTTGTTTACGAGAAAATAGATGACGAGCAAGCAGAAATGAAGATATGGCCACCCACTAATTTGTGTGATTTTGGTTTATAGCATGCGGTACCCTTATAGCCAATTTTTAAACTCCCCCACCGCATGCAATTTCGCACAATGGTGAAATTATTACAGATCATCGCATTTGCCAGTTCTCGAGTACGCTGACGTTGATCATTGTGGATTAACGCGTTTAAACGATCTTCATCAAACCTCTAAGGTCTTCCTGAACGTGGTGAGTCACTAACGTCAAAGCGATCCTCCTTAAAACTAGAAAACCATTACCCTCTACTGCAGTCACACGGAAGACTTTTTCGCAGATGTTTATGTGGCACTCCGTTTTCTAGCGTACGCATCTCGACTCACTATCTCCAATAGAAAAAAATGTTAAAACGTGAACTCAAATAACAACAATGAACTAGAAACAAAAAATGACAAAACCCATAGCAGCTGGAAAACCAACACGCAAAAAAAAAAACTTGGAACATACGTACCAACCTAATATCTCGAAAACTATTGAACTCAATAAAATACTTATTTTTTCGTTGATTGCCAAAATGCGTCCCACGTCAATGTGTACCTCCAAATTTCGATATTGCATTGTGTTTTCTATGCGTAAGCTTCGGAAAACGGAGGCTTTTGTCAGTATTTACTCATAGCTTGTAATATGTATCGAAGGTAAAATCTGTATCTCATACAAAAATCACGTAAATATTCACATCTAATGTAGAGCATTATATTCTCTAAAAAATGTCGAAATCTGTTCTTCATTTTATCTATGGTCGGAGCTACGTTTTTTTTCTTGAAGTAGATGAAATTTTACGTCTAGAACAGTTTCCTACTTGGCAACTGGCTGACACGACGCTTTGCGTGGCAGAAGTGGCTACACAGTAACAGCTGGAAATGCCACTTCTGTTTCCGTTGGTGTACTGCTGGCGAGAGCAGCCCAAGCTGCCAACTGTCAAAACCCAGCTACTCCAAAACGGGATATCTACATCTTACTTGTTTCTTAATGTACATAGAAGTTACAAAATATTCGCATCTCGCCAAGGAGAGGTGCATATGGCCGAAGAACAGGAAACCAACTTGTCGCTTGCTGACAAACGTTAATGGACTTACATCCAAAAATTGTAAACAATATTTTCTCTTCGCTATTAGACTCATCATAATCCATTATTTCACTTAATGAGAAGGAAAATACAGTGCCGGAAAAAATTAGTACATCTGGAAAGAAGGTGAGGATTCAGATTACATGATGGCATATGCCATCTGTGGGACAGTGGATGTATCTATAATGGTTTCAACGCCATCCGTCAACAGATAGTGTAGTGGCGTAGGTTCCAGAGCGCCATCTGTGTCTAGCCTTTAATAGGGAATGCTGATAGCCAGAAGGCTCATTGTGGTGCAAACGTGTGGAGCAAACAGGCAACCATGCTACGGAGACGTACTCATGCTCCTTACTGTCAACTGAGGGGTTAAATTGTGGCCTTCCGATTGCCACGATGCTCCTTTCAGAGAATTGCCACAAAAGTTGGACGTGCTGCGTCAGTTGCGCAACGATGCTGGTATCAGTTGTCGCGTCAGCATTATCACACCTGTAGACGAGGTTCTGAACATCCACACACGACAAAAATCCGCCAGGATCGTCTTTTGGTAAGAGCAGCAGTGGATGATAGTACAATACATGTAAGAGGGTTTGTGAGCCCAGACCAGTCAACACGTACTGTAGCGAATCGGTTGTTAGCATTGAGACTACAGGCAACAGACCTCTAGTCTGTCTTCCACTCAAGTCACAGCATCGGTTCGGCAGATGCCGTCAGAGGACCACTTGGAAAATGGAATAGCGTGCCGTGCTCTTCAGCAATGAAAGCCGATTCCGCCTGCACTCAAGTGATGGTTATTTGCGCTAAAGGGCCGGCCGCGGTGGTCTAGCGGTTCTGGCGCTGCAGTCCGGAACCGCGGGACTGCTGCGGTCGCAGGTTCGAATCCTGCCTCGGGCATGGGTGTGTGTGGTGTCCTTAAGTTAGTTAGGTTTAAGTAGTTCTAAGTTCTAGGGGACTTATGACCTAAGATGTTGAGTCCCATAGTGCTCAGAGCCATTTGAACCATTTTTTTGCGCTAAAGGATAGACCTCGCTAGTGCTTTCTAGTAGAGTGCTTTAGTCCACGACACACTGGCTCCACCCGAAGCCTTATCGTCTGGGATAAGGTAAGCTTCAACCCTTGTGCATCTTTCGCATTTCTGGAGCGGCCGCTAACCAGCGCTCGGTATGCGTATAATGTTGTTAAATCTGTTCTTTTGCGGTACTAGCAAAATTAAGGTGATCTGTTGTTCCAGCAGGATGACATTCGCCGACACACAGCCCATGAATCGTGCTCACCAATACGTGCAGAAACTTACCCGGCCAGTACGATCTCTGGTCTCGTCTCCAGTCGAGTACGTGTGGGATATAATGGGACGAGAAGTGACTCGTGCGCCTCGTCAGCAAACAACTCTTACAAATCTACACGAATATTTTGAGCAGGCGTGACGTAGTGTATCCCAGGGCAGTATTCACCATCGGCACAGTCGACGAGATGGCCGCGCGGGATTAGCCGGGCGGTCTGAGGCGCTGCAGTCATGGACTGTATGGCTGATCCTGCCGGAGGTTCGAGTCCTCCTTCGGGCATGGGTGTGTGTGTTTGTCCTTAGGATAATTTAGGATAAGTAGTGTATAAGCTTAGGGACTGATGACCTTAGCAGTTAAGTCCCATAAGATTTCACACACATCTGAACATTAAAAAAAAAAAAAAATGTCGACGAGATGCCAGTGTCCGCGCCTGCTCTGCCGCCCGCGTACTAGTTGGGTAATTCAGGATTGATCCTTACCTGGGACCTCAGAACCACTTGTCCTATTGATCTGTAAATCTAATATTTTCACGTACTCCGTATGCACTGTTGCAAAAATAAATCTTGAGTGAACTGGAAACCTCTAAAAGAGTGTACTATTTTTTTCCGGCAGTGTAATTGGGTTGATGACGGGCCGCGCTGACATATCTTGATGTCTTAAGTGCCTGTCCTCATGAACGGTTATAGAGCTTACACTGACCTTTCCCGCGTCCTTTATGGTCTTGCAGGCGAGGAGCTGCAATGACTTGCAGACGTTTATGAATTAGAATTGCGTAGGCTTTGTGCTGCGCCGTGCTTCTTTTTGTACCATCATCTGTTGCCGCGGAGGCGCACAAAAGCCGGCGGGAGCGCGTCCCTGACATTTTTGCCTCGGCTCGCAGCCGGCCAGTGACACGTGTGCGCTGTTTGCCTGCGGTCATTGTTGCGGCTACCGCGCGTGCGTGGGCCGTCCATTTAGCAGCCTCGGACGCGGACGGGCCCGGCGTGTGTACCCAGCACGGCGCGCCAGCTGTTTGTCTTGCGGCACAATAACAGGTGCCACCTCTGCACACGGACGCTCTTTGCGTAACAACGGCCTGTGTTCACACAATTAGCACGGCCTACAGTCGCGTCGCATACCGGGCGACGTATTGTGCCCGGGCCCAGCGCTTTATGCGCGACTCCTCCGAGAACTGCCCACTACTTTGTATTCTCGGGAACCTGCGGCGTTCCCGTCACGCCTCCCTGCTTTCTTCGCACCTCTCCCACCTCCATTTAACTAAACAGTTTTAAATTGAAGCTCGCCATTGTGAGTTAACAATCTGTAAGTGTCGGCAACCAGTTTGTTACGATAAGGAGCAGCCTTCGCCAGCACACAACACAACCTCTCTCCACATGTTCAGGGCAAGCCACCTTGGGGCGTGTGGCGGAGAGTACTTTTGGTTCATTATCATTTCCCACTTTTTTGTTCCGGTTGCGAAGGGTATATGGGAAGAACAACTGCCGGCAGTACTCCGTTTTTGAGTTCCGATGTCGTTTGTGTCTCTTATTTTCCCGTGATGGTCATTTCGCGAGGTGTCATTTGACGGACATAGTACGTTGCGTGACTCATAGCGGAACATAAGCTTTCATAATTTTACCGGTAAACCTATTTGTGACACACAATGCCTCTCGGGTAACGTCTGTTAATAGACTTAGAAGCGAAATTAAGGAAGTTTTACTTCGAAAAAACAACACTGACACCTAGCAAAACGGGGAGCCGGAAGTGAAAGGACTAGACCAAGAAAAACGTTTGCCAAAGGAAGCAATTATCTTTTTTTAAGCCAGAGAAAAAATACACAGTTTTATGGTGAAGCCAGTGGCGTCACATAGCCTACTCCTCTCGAAGAGCACCAAGAGCCGAACGCTCCATCCGACAGATGAATCACTATCAGTAATGTCACATGCCGTCACTTCATGAGACACTGCGGAGAGATAAATGTAGGACATTGGTGCAAAGACTGGGGACCAGGGGCTTTACACCACCACCCCTCCTGTCCCCTTTGCCGTACAGGCAAAAGGAAAATTATCAACAGCACGTGACTTATCAAGCCAGGCATCCATCCAAGTGCTAGTCACACCGGGCGGTGCTTGGCTTCAGCCATCTGAGGGAACTGGTGTCTCCACCTCGGCACAGTCGTTGAAAGGGTTAACGATAAAAAAGTCATTGATTCATGTGTGCATCTCACACAAGAATGTTAATACAATGTGAGTTAAAGCAGGCAAGATACAATCAGGAGCCAACCTCTGTCAGCAAGCCTGGACAACGTTCTGCCTGGCACACTGGAGAATATGGCCCAGTACAGTGTCTGTACTAGTACATTCAAATACAGTCTTACTGAAACATCGCAGCGAGAAAGGTTACACAATAAAGAGGTATCAGATAACTTCATATAGCTCCGAATACGAGTATGATATCCCTTCAGTGTATACATTCAACAAATGCATTGACGAAATTTCCTCCTCTCCCTTTGTGTGTCCACCCCTTCCTCCCTCTGTCCGTCCATCTCATCCTCCCGTCTCCCTCCTCCTTTCCCTCTGTCTCTCCACCTCCAGCACCCCCTCTCTTAGTCTATTTCTTCTGACTTCTCCCTGACAATGTCCTCTTCCCCCTGCCTCTAACCACATCCCCTCCTCACTCTCTCTTTCCATCTGCATCTCCCCTTTTGCCTTTTCCATTAGCCACTACCCCTCAACACCTTCCACCTACTTCATGCATCTCTCGTGCCTCCACTCTCTCTCTCTCTCTCTCTGTCCATTTTCTTCCCCCTTCCCTTCCCTCTCTGTCGATCCCCTTTGTGACCCATCTCAACCTGTACGCAGCTATGCTCATCAACATGTGCAGCCTCTGCAATACAGTTCACTGAAGTATTCTGATACTACCCTCGCAATATGCCTGTCACGCAGGGTCTTGAAAATTATTTATTTGTTCCTGACATACAGGCCACCATGCAAAGCAAGTCGATATAACTGGCTAATACTACTCCAACACAGTGCGCCTGTCATGCAGGGCAAACTACATGTCAGCACCCAGAATACCACTTCTTGCCCATGACACGTAGGTTGTTGTGCAAAGCAGGTTCATTGTGCCAGCTGATACTTTTACCACACAATATGCCTGCCATGCAGGGCAGTCTGTTCACCAGGGGATCGAAAACACACGTTTTTCCATGTATCTCCAGCCCCCCCTCCTCCCCCTTATTGAAGCTAGGAGGTTATAAACCCCACAGTGCTGCTGATACTTGTCAGGGTTGCTGTTTCTGTACAAAATTCGGTTGAAATCGATCCATGGATTTGGGAGGCGATCTCAGACAAATGGTTCAAATGGCTCTGAGCACTATGGGACTTAACATCTATGGTCATAAGTCCCCTAGAACTTAGAACTAATTAAACCTAACTAACCTAAGGACATCACACACATCCATGCCCGAGGCAGGATTCGAACCTGCGACCGTAGCAGTCGCGCAGCTCCGGACTGAGCGCCTAGAACCGCGAGACCACCGCGGCCGGCGATCTCAGACAGACTCACATACATTGTGATAATTTTAAATACAAAAACTAACACTTAAAAAACATAGAACATGCAATAATGAACAGCAAGATCGTCAGCACAACACAAAACAAATCCAATGGCAGTGGTTTAGATTTTTGCAAATAATATTAGACACCATTAGATCTAGATCACGCTGCCCTGACAGTGCAGAAGCCGACAATGTCTGACCCCAAAATAATGTTAGCTACAGTTCGTCTAGTACAAAAACATCAGTCACTGACTATAATACACCAAATGGAGAAGGTGAACATTCTGAGAAATTCTCATCAAATTAACTATCCTCGATGATCCACTAGCGGGACATGGGATTAAGTCGCCTACAGCTAGAGCCAAGCAGTCTTTGTCTGCCACTCCTTTAGGCCTGCTATCGCCTCTACAAAATGCGGCAAAACAAGTGCGTCCTCCTCAGCTCTCGAGACGCCCCTTGAATCCGTCAGCTGCATCGCGGAAACACCTTAACAGACTGAGAGCGAGCCTCAGTGGACAGCGTTGTAAAAGCAGGCCGACGGAGAAAGCTGCGGGCTCTAGGGGGGACCCCATAATACACATTGTGCTAGGCGACGGCGACGGAGTCAGAGATACGCCAGAGGGGAAACCTGCTGTGGATAGGAGCCGATATACAGCTCAAAGGCGACGTAATTCCTATTTGTATTTTTGTATGTACTAGTCTGATGTCCTGATACATACTAAAATTCTCGAGCCACAAGACCGTAACAAGCAGCTAGAGCAGGCCCACGTTTCTCAACCATTTTTCTTCTGGGTCACACCAAAGTATGTTGTAGACTTTCGCGACACCCCTACATGTGGCTTGTTTTCCTAGACGTAAAAAAGCAAACACATAAAGTACATTCAATAAATACATATTTCCTAAGTATGGAATGGCTGTGAGACAAATTTCACTAATTTATTACGTAATACTCTTGAATACAAACACATGAACATAAACATAAGGCATTCAATAAAAGAGACTTGTTACTCTTAACCAGGAACATAAAAATCTCGCGTCACACCTGAAATGTATTCGCGAACACCAATACGTCTCGACGCGGCAAATGAGAAACGCTTGCACAATCCACTGATGAAGTAAAGATGGGCTGCGCCATATTTTCAGCTCCTCTAGTAGCGTGCTAAGGTAATGTGACGCGGAAATTTCAGTGGGTGCCTGGACTTCAGACATGTATCTACCAACAAACAAAAAAATCACTATAGCCGATTTATTCGTCTGGAGCGAATCCGCAACTGTATTGATATTTAAAATAATCTTATCTTCAGTTTCAGCGGCACATGTTTTTAATTAAAAAGATGTGCTACTGAGACTGAACAATAAATGGGAATTATTTTAGAAACAAGGACTTAACTCCAGTTTTTGGAGGTAATAATTAAAACTACATAGTTACCCCCCCCCCCTCACCCGTATGCACTGCGCCATTTTGGTTCTTCTAGCAACGAGCTACGGTGCTGTGGTGTGGAGACACAACGTACAGGAAGTACAGAAATGTTCTTACCATAATACACATGTTTCTTTCCTCGAAACTGCGAATACAGTTCCTTACCATTGCACCATCTAGCTCTGTGCTAAATACTAAACACGTCGAATCATTACCAAACGTAAAGTAGATGCCTTGTTTCACCTGGTGCAGGAAACGGCTCCTCTTACCTGTTCACTCAGTGAGACAGGTACAAAAAACCGCATAGCATAACACTTGTCTACCCTATATCACCCATGGCAGCTTATCGGCTGGTGCGGGAAACATATGATCGGCAAACGTCCCTAAATTATCCTTCCAGTTTACTGCAACACGTACCCCAGTCGGAGGAACTAGTTTCCGAAATTCATGGATTTATTTTCGCATCATGTCCGTAAAAGTGACGTATCACATTCTTAAAGCGAGAAAAAATTCTGTAACAGAAACTCCGATGCTACCCTATAAAATGATGGAGATGTCGCTCCCTAATATCACGCCAGACTTAGAGACTCCTTTTCTAAATGTCAGGCAATAGAACACTGATGCTAGTTATATTGGTGAGGACAATTTAAACCTGTCCACGGGGAACTTATTTAGGAGATTCTTAGAATTACCTACTATACATCCAAGACAAATCGACCATTATAGGATGAACAAGATACGTCAACTTTTTTGGCCATGCAAGTCAGGTCACAACGAAATTATGGTGCCAATGACGAAGTGGTGATGCAAAAGAAACTATTCCGAATCGAAATGATAACAGACCCCTATTGAATAAACTGTGCTCTGCCAGGAACCATAGGACACCGATTCGTGTGCGCTCATCAAAATAAAACGTGCTCATGAGCCCGTAAGATTGGTGCATCTCATCCGCATGGCATCTTCAACACCACCACTAGAAAATGTATTACGACCGAACTGGCAATTCTTTATTGGTGCATAGCAGAACTGGTATGTATACTACGCGGCTGACTTTGTCTTGTCCATACTTACGAATTCAGCATCAGACAAAACGCGTTTAGGGACCTTCTGATTCAAAAGTATTGTTCATGAAAGAAGGTCCAACCGAGTTATAAGGAATTTTTCTGCAATTTCAGTAGGTCTCTGTCAGCAAAGAAATTGAGGTTTACACACAGATAATTTCTTTTATCCTTCGATATCCTGTTGATTGTTTTGGAAAAAGCGCAACTATTTCGAATTAAGTGTTTATCTTTTGTATTATTTTAAGACATTTTGTTTTTGTTTTCTCTTTTTTCCACAAAGAGTTGATGTTTGTTATTTTTTTCTCTCAAAAATAGTTTCTTGTGTCTTCTAGAAGAGTAACTAATTTTTCACCACACTATGACATTTATTAGTTTGCCTAGAAGAGGTTTATTTTTTTTCTTTGATGAGTTTACTTGTGTCGTTTACATGCAGCACTTATTTATTTATTTTTATGAAGAAGCCTATTAAAACGCTTTTTCCCGCGAGCGTAAGGTAGGGCTGAATGGGTGGCAGGAGGCCATAAGAAATAAAAAAAATGTTCAGATGTGTGTGAAATCTTATGGGACTTAACTGCTAAGATCATTAATCCCTAAACTTACACACTACTTAACCTAAATTATGCTAAGGACAAACACACACATCCATGCCCGAGGGAGGACTCGAACTTCCGCCGGGACCAGCCGCACAGTCCATGACTGCAGCACCTTAGACCGCTCGGAAGAAATAAAAGGAAAGTGGTAAGACAGTTGGTTAGTATTCAGGAAGGCGGTAGTCGAAATCCACGTGCACGCATCAAGATTCAGGTTTTCCGTGTTTTCCGTGGTTTATCTAAACTTCTTAAGACGAATACTGGGGTAATTCATTTTAAACAGTGCCGGCTTATTTCCTTTATTATCGTTCGCCAATACAAGCTTGTGCTTCATCTACAATGCCTTCGTCGTCTGCGAGACATTAAACCATAGTCTACCTCGCTTAAGGATCATAAAATAGCACAAGAGAAAAAAATAGCTCTGAGCACTATTGGACTTAATATATGAGGTCATCAGTCCCGTAGAGCTTAGAACTACTTAAACCGAACTAACCTAAGGACATCACACACATCCATGCCCGAGGCAGGATTCGAACCTGCGACGGAAGCAGTCGCGCGGTTCTGGACTGAAGCGCCTAGAACCGCTCGACCACCACAAGAGAAATTAGTCAACTACAGAGGCATGCAGACGGTCACATTCCTTCGCTCAGTGCCTAAAGCAATAGGACAAAAACAGATAATATATGATGTACCCTCCGATTTATGTGGATGTAGACAGACAATCCACACTTCTCAGCTCCACGTAGGATGACCTGATTCTTGATCTCGTATGTGTGGAAATGCGAGGCAAACGACACGAATGTTTGAAGAAACCCGCATAAAACGCTGATACGGATGACGAAAAGGGGTAAATTTAGTCATCCACTCCATTCTTCTGGGATTTCGTAATTGAAGAAACATTGTTAATCCTGTTAGCGAAAGATTTAGTTAATTGCGACGGAGGATTCGAACGTGAACTGTATCGAATTCGATGCTTTCTGTTAATGGGTCTCGAGCCACCGCCGATATTGCCTAATCTTTCTTCTAGAGATAATTACCGAGAGGTCCTTTATGGCGGGTATTTGCAGGATACTTCTCTTCAGTTGTTTGAGTGGCCACATGCACTTTGAAGTGGTTATAAGAAGTGCACCTTCTGAGATATCACAAGAGAAAATACATTTGAGGTATTTTACAGCCGTCTTTGAAACTAAAAAATGCGTATTTTCTATACTACAGGCGCTTTGTTTCATTGTATTATAACAACGTCAGTGGTCTGGAATAAAAAATAAAGTTTCATATTAGTTGTACACAGAACAGCCAGGATATTATGACTACCTACCTAGTATCGTTATCAAACCATCCAGGCGATAGCAGCGTCCGAGCGGTCTAGGGCGCTGCAGTCATGGACTGTGCGGCTGGTCCCGGCGGAGGTTCGAGTCCTCCCTCGGGCATGGGTGTGTGTGTCTGTTCTTAGGATAATTTAGGTTAAGTAGTGTGTAAGCTTAGGGACTGATGACCTTAGCAGTTAAGTCCCATAAGATTTCACTCACATTTTTGATAGCAGCGTCACCTGGCGAGGAATGACTGCTAGTCAGACACACGCACGTTGCATGTAGTATTAGTGAGTGTGCTGTCCTTGTGTAGGATGGGGAAGGCACCCGATCTATCACCGAGGGCAGACTGTGATGGCCTAGAGGCACGGAACGAGCATTTCGGAAAATGCACAAAATCTCGGGTGTTCGAGTGCTGTCGTGAGTGTCTTCAACGGGTAGCGAAACCAAAGTGAAACAACGTCCAGTCGACGTGGGGTTGTGCGGCCACGCCTCATTATACACTCCTGGAAATTGAAATAAGAACACCGTGAATTCATTGTCCCAGGAAGGGGAAACTTTATTGACACATTCCTGGGGTCAGATACATCACATGATCACACTGACAGAACCACAGGCACATAGACACAGGCAACAGAGCATGCACAATGTCGGCACTAGTACAGTGTATATCCGCCTTTCGCAGCAATGCACGCTGCTGTTCTCCCATGGAGACGATCGTAGAGATGCTGGATGTAGTCCTGTGGAACGGCTTGCCATGCCATTTCCACCTGCCGCCTCAGTTGGACCAGCGTTCGTGCTGCACGTGCAGACCGCTTGAGACGACGCTTCATCCAGTCCCAAACATGCTCAATGGGGGATAGATCCGGAGATCTTGCTGGCCAGGGTAGTTGACTTACACCTTCTAGAGCACGTTGGGTGGCACGGGATACATGCGGACGTGCATTGTCCTGTTGGAACAGCAAGTTCCCTTGCCGGTCTAGGAATGGTAGAACGATGGGTTCGATGACGGTTTGGATGTACCGTGCACTATTCAGTGTCCCCTCGACGATCACCAGTGGTGTACGGCCAGTGTAGGAGATCGCTCCCCACACCATGATGCTGGGTGTTGGCCCTGTGTGCCTCGGTCGTATGCAGTCCTGATTGTGGCGCTCACCTGCACGGCGCCAAACACGCATACGACCATCATTGGCACCAAGGCAGAAGCGACTCTCATCGCTGAAGACGACACGTCTCCATTCGTCCCTCCATTCACGCCTGTCGCGACACCACTGGAGGCGGGCTGCACGATGTTGGGGCGTGAGCGGAAGACGGCCTAACGGTGTGCGGGACTGTAGCCCAGCTTCATGGAGACGTTTGCGAATGGTCCTCGCCGATACCCCAGGAGCAACAGTGTCCCTAATTTGCTGGGAAGTGGCGGTGCGGTCCCCTACGGCACTGCGTAGAATCCTACGGTCTTGGCGTGCATCCGTGCGTCGCTGCGGTCCGGTCCCAGGTCGACGGGCACGTGCACCTTCCGCCGACCACTGGCGACAACATCGATGTACTGTGGAGACCTCACGCCCCACGTGTTGAGCAATTCGGCGGTACGTCCACCCGGCCTCCCGCATGCCTACTATACGCCCTCGCTCAAAGTCCGTCAACTGCACATACGGTTCACGTCCACGCTGTCGCGGCATGCTACCAGTGTTAAAGACTGCGATGGAGCTCCGTATGCCACGGCAAACTGGCTGACACTGACGGCGGCGGTGCACAAATGCTGCGCAGCTAGCGCCATTCGACGACCAACACCGCGGTTCCTGGTGTGTGCGCTGTGCCGTGCGTGTGATCATTGCTTGTACAGCCCTCTCGCAGTGTCCGGAGCAAGTATGGTGGGTCTGACACACCGGTGTCAATGTGTTCTTTTTTCCATTTCCAGGAGTGTAGATTTCGGATGTCGTAGGCTGGGCAGACTGCTAAAACAATACAGGCGGCGAACTGTGGCGCAACTATCAGACTTTACTGCTGGCCACAGTACAAGTGTTTCTGAACGCACGGTGCACCGAACACTCTTAACGATGGGCCTCCGCAGCCGACGACCCATACATGTGCCAATGTTAAGATGACGACATCGGCAACTACGACTGAAATGGGTACGTGACCATCGCCACTGGATGTTGGCGCAATGGTCCTCCCCCCCCCCCCTCCCCCCTTTCTTGCTAGATCTGAACCTGGTCGAACACCTCTGGGGTGTGACTCAAAATGGCGTCTGAGCTCATTGCTCCCTTCCCCGGAATTTACGTGGATTAGGCGACTTGTGTGTGCAGATGTTGTGCGAACTCCGGCGACCTCCCAGGGCCTTATTGCTTCCATGCCACGAGGCGTCGCCGCTGTTATCCGTGTCAAAGGTGGACAGACCGGCTATTAGGTAGGTGATCATAATGTTCTAACTGGTAAGTGTTTATCTAAAACGACTTCGTTTGATAAGCTAGTGCATTGGTTTTTTTCTTTATTTTTTTTTTACAGCATTTTCAAATGTACATATTTTGCCTTATCCGTAAGAGTCGCCTGCTTGCACATTTGTTACGTATCTATGTTTCAGCACTGTTCTTTTCGGCATATTTTCACTTCCAGCATTGTCCACTTCTTGAAGAAACACACAACTAAATATTGCACAATTATTGATCATAAACGGTTGTTTCTCTACACTGACAGAAAACATCTATCTATAGCCGGCCGGAGTGGCCGAGTGGTTCTAGGCGCTACAGTCTGGAACCGCGCGACCGCTACGGTCGCAGGTTCGAATCCTGCCTCGGGCATGGATGTGTGTGATGTCCTTAGGTTAGTTAGGTTTAAGTAGTTCTACGTTCAAGGGACTGATGACCTCAGCAGCTAAGTCCCATAGTGCCCAGAGCCATTTGAACCATTTTTGATCTCTCTATACTTTTCCGAGTATAGCTTTGGCAACTCCTCTGTTAAATTCTGTGGCCTTCTATCGGAAAATGTTCTGTGTTTGTTATATGCTTGCTGGAGAAACTAAACTGGCATTCTAAGGCTCTGAGCGTGGAACATTAGGTCTCTTAATTGATTATGTTAGAGAATTTGAAAAGGGAAACGAGTAAGCTGAATTTAGATGTAGGGGCAGTTAGTGAAATTTGGGGCCAGAAAGAACAGGGTCCCTGATAAGGTCAGTACAGGGTTATCAACTCAGATTCAAATAGGAATAATGCAGAAGTAGGCTTAATACTGAATAACAAAATAGGAGTGCAGGTGAACTACTATGGACAGTGTAGTGAACAGGTCACTGTAGCAAAAACGGACACGAAACCAACAACCACCACAGTAGTACAATATGCCAGCTAGCTGCGTAGAAGACGGAAAGATTGAAAGAATGAATGACGAGTTAAAGGAAACTGTTCAGATAGTTATGGAAAATGAGAGTATAGTTCTGGTGGACTGGAATTTGGTAGTAGGAAAATGAAGAGAAAGAAAAGCAGACGATTACATGGACTTGAGTGGGGGAGGGGGGGGAGAGTGCATGGGGGCTTAGTTAAATATATTATGCAAATTATTTTAATTTTTCGTCGCTGAATGTCCGGTTACGAAGTCTCGTAACCGGTTGGCCCTGACTAGTATTTCTCCGCAATCTGACTGCATAGAATAACAACAAAGAATGAAAGAAAACTTCCGTTAACACAATTAATTAATTAAGTCCCCAGCAACTATAAAACCTACGAAACAACAAAGCACAAATGTAACTGTTCTGAGTGTGGAAGTGTGATTCAACGTACACATCTGGCACGGTTCTTCCTCAATAAGACCAGATATTTTAAACACCATTTATACTGAAGTAATTTTAAAAACACCAGAAATACTATAATTGGACATAGAAACCACAAATACAGTCTAATACAAGAACACGAGCCAGATGCTTTGTTGACTGAATCTGTGACCAAGAGGCATTATTGTTTAAGACATTGAAATAATAAAAAAAGGAATTTTTTACCTTCATATATATTGACGAAAAGTACACTCTGATCATTGCAGCATCCCCAATCCAACAACATCTGGTGTCTAGCCCATCAAAACAATACTACAACTTCTGAACAAGCACTCACTACCGCAACTTCTCAACTACGACACGCTACTGCGTCTCCTCGAACAAGTACAGACAAAATCCTAGTGCAAACTTCAATTCATCATCCCATACAATCCGAAGACACAATGTCCACACACAACCTCTGTGTAGTCCGCCTGAGCCAAATCTTCTACTCATTATGAATTATAAAATACATTTTGGTTACCTTGTCCACCATAAAATAAAAGAAATGCATACATGACCTCTAACAGTCTTCAGTTTGAATAACTTTCAGTAAGTAAGTACGAGTACGGAGTGTGTATGATCATAATTTTTCACAGTGTGTACACAACTTCAAGAATCACGGCAAAACAGAAGCAAACATGTGGAGTATTTCTTGTGTCAAGTGTCACTTGCTATTTCAAATGGCTCTGAGCACTATGGGACTCAACTGCTGTGGTCATAAGTCCCCTAGAACTTAGAACCACTTAAACCTAACTAACCTAAGGACAGCACACAACACCCAGCCATCACGAGGCAGAGAAAATCCCTGACCCCGCCGGGAATCGAACCCGGGAACCCGGGCGTGGGAAGCAAGCACTTGCTATTTCAATTGCTCACGAGGAATGCAGTGTAATAACTGTCAATGGTCTAAACCTAGTGTTGGTATGTCATGTCGTTAGCTGCCCTCCTATTAGCATAAATTTATACAGCTTCCATAAAACCTCCAGCTCATGTGACTTCTATGAAGTTTCTTGTACTAATGTCGTTCGTCGAATTATAGCAGTTCAGTTTCTTATCTTAAAAATATAAGGCACTGAGCGTAAGCAAAACATGCAATAGCGAGTAAATATACCAGTGGAGAACAGAATGTCAACAAGTGGATGCAGCACAATCCCTATAACGAAGCTCTGCCAAGGGAACAATCTATAATGAATACCATAGTGTGACCCAAACTCCATGTTCGTACACTGTACATCAGCATTTCTATATACCAAATTAAAGAATAGTTATGACAACAAGCAGAAATGTGTAAATATGCAATCCATACGCAAAGCAGCAAATATATATCTTACACAATAAACAGGTCATTAGCATCATATCAGCATAAGCAAATAAATGTTCATATGTAATCTTAATAAGTAAACATGTAGGCGCAAGCAGATAAATCACAAAGTATAACTTACATAAATAACCATATCAGTAGAATTAATCAGGTGACAGTCATAATTTAAATAAATAGGCACAGCAGGCACATAGTAAAAAAAAATGTGACATCAGTGAAAAAGCAGAGCAGCCAAGCGATGCATAATATACATAAGTAACAACCCTGTTCATTAATCAATCATTGTCAAAATCAGTTAACACAAAGTATAAATCACGTAATCGCGAGCAGCAAATTACGTCTAAAGTACGTACCCAAGGGGAAATATGTTACCTGAAAAATAAACTCAATTAATAGTTACCTTTTTAGTTTATTAGTTTCTTCTTCGAAATTACTTTCTTCCTGAAAATTTCTCGATAGCAAGTCCTCTTAACGTCGGACACACACAGAATTTACCTGAAGGTTTTAAATATTTTATACAACCGTATCCTGAAAAATACTGAACGTTAATAACATAATTTATCAAGTCACTATAGCTTTATACTGAATTTAATCGGAGAAATTAGACTGTGTATTTGTTTACGGCTGTCAGCGCATTCGCACTGAGCGCTCGATCAGCTGTAGGTACGCGTGACGTAGGAAGTAATTGTTTGCGGTCAACGACTGCCTTGTGCGGCGCGCAGACTTGACTGTTGCTTTGAGTATGTGCCGCCGCCGGAACACGGCGCGGTATCTTTGTATTCTCTGCATGTTCACGTGTAGCTGTTAGTTTCTCAAAACTCTGACATTCCACAAAAATTTTAACGTTCGATATATGATTTATTCCTTTGGAGCGCCGAGATTTAAGAGTTTCTACTTCAACAGTGTTATCATGAATAATTTTGCGAACTCTATATGGACCGTTATAAAGCAGAAAAAATTTGCGACACAAGCCCTTTCCTTTGTGAGACAAACGGTGAGACTTAATGAACGCCTTTTCACCAACTGACAAGGTTTTTAAACGACCAGGACGTTTAGCTGATTTCTCTCTTCTAGCAGCCGCAGATGCAATATTTCGTAGAGCCAGGTTGACAACTTCAGAATGCCGCAGTTTCCGTGAAGACGGAAAAGGAACGATTTCAGAAATGCGATTTGTCGGTGCTTTATTTTTTAATATCAATATAGGCGTTAAAGAAGTTGAATCATTAGGAAGTTCATTCAGAATGTTTTGAAAAATATGAAGATACTGATTCCAAGTTCTGTGATTCTGATGACAATAAAGTCGACACAATTTATTGATTTCCTTCATCTATCTCTCTGAAGCGTTAGATTGAGGGTGAAAAAGTGAAATGAAAATTGGTTTAATCTTACGACGCCGTAGAGTATGAAGCCAAATTTTAGAGCGAAACTGTGATCCATTATCTGATATAACCTTATCAACATGACCCACTTCTTTAAGAAAATGTTTGATGAAAGCATTAGATATTGAACGAGCTGTTGCTTTACATAAAGGTGTAAAACACACATATTTTGATGTCAATTCCACTGCTACCAAAATGTACGCAAAACCATTAGTAGAACGAACCACGGGACCGAACAAATCGACTGCAGCCATGTCCTTTAATTTCGCTGGAATGATAGGAAACAACGGTTCTCTGTGAGAAATAGTTGGCGGCTTAGCCTTTTGACATAATTTGCATTTGGCAAGAACAGATCGAATACGTTTTTCCATATTACTGAAGTAGCAATTTTCTCGTAATTTATGTAAGCATTTTCTGGGACCAAAGTGTGCATAACTCAAATGTGTGTACCAAATCAATTTATTAACCCACTCATCAGGAATACAAACTAACCAAACAGAGTTGTCGACCGATTTTCGTTTAAAAAGAATATCATTGCGAACTAATGCTACGCTTTCCTTTCTCCTCCACTTCTCCTTAATGTCCTTCCAGATTGGATCCTTATTTTGCTCCTTAGCGATAGCGAAGACGAAATAAAATTTTCAAACGCAACACCTTGAATATACATCAAACAATAATTTTTTTCTTTGCAGTCTTCTTCAGCACTTTGTTTCAAACCCATAGGTGCACGTGATAAAGCATCAGCAATAATATTTGAAGAACCCTGTATGTAAACAATACTGAAATCAAATTCCTGTAGATACAGCGACCATCGTGACAATTTTCCATGAGTTAATTTTGTTGACATAAGAAATTCCAGAGCTCGATGATCGGTGTAAACCTTAGTATGTCTGCCATACAAAAATATGCGAAGTTTTGTGAAAGCCCAAACAACAGCCAAGGCTTCAAGTTCCGTAATCGAATAATTCTTTTCTGATTTAGAGAGAACACGACTTCCAAATGCAATAGTTTTCTGTACTACAACGCCGTCTTCTTCTATCTCTTGAAATAAGTGTGCACCTAGGCCTTTGTATGATGAGTCCGTCGCCAAACAAAAATCTTTAGATAAATCCGGATGTGAAAGAAGTGGAGCAGCAACTAAGGCATCACGAAGTTGTTCAAATTCTGATTGAGCTTCCTCATCCCAACACCAATTAGAATTCTTTTCAGACAGTTCACATAAACGAGGTGTGGCCAAATTGTCCAATCTAACGAAGCGTCTAAGAAAATTACAGGCACCAAGGAAACTACGAACATCACGTTTTGTGGTAGGAACAGCATAATTACGAATAGCGTCTAGTTTCTCTGGATCAGGAAGAATACCTTCTGTAGAAATAATATAACCAAGAAATTTCACCTGAGAACGACCAAATTCAGATTTTTCCAAGTTCACTGTAATGCCAACTCTTGCAAAAATACGTGATAATGAATCCAAAATTTTGTTATGCTCACTCCAAGAACGTTTAGCAATAAGAATATCGTCAACATATGAAGTAATATTGTCACGAAGATAAACAGGTAAAATTTCGTTTAAACTACGAATGAATGCTGCTGAAGATACACTAAGTCCAAACGGTAATTTCCGAAATCACTTTTGGGTAAAATAGTCATACCCAGTTATTTTTTACCGACTCTCTAGATAGATTGATAGTTGAAGAGTTGTTTTGATAGATGCAAAGAATAGTCAAAGAGTAGGCAGCGGTGCAGAAAACTAAAAGGGAAATAGCACCACTACAGCTCGGGGCCCTGTGCACACTACGGCACATATTCACTTAGTGTAGCGAATCCCCTGAGGACATTAATAGCCGCACATAAATTCCAGTTTGTGACTTAGTAGCCAATTTGGTGGAAGTGCGTACATAAATTGATCTAACCATGAACATGGATGTATGTCGTTCTTAGAATTGCGAAAGATCTTAAATTTCCGAACAGTTAAGAAGTGTTTATAGTCAAAGTTTTCTCCTCGTGGCGACAAAGACCTACCGCGTCTGTCCCAGTCCCAATGTCGATTATTGTCAAGTTCGTGCGCCTGGCGCTCTCTTGTTGCATCTCGTAAATGAAGCAAATTATTTTCTTCAAACCCCTCTGCTATCTGTGATTCTAAATTTCTTCTGCTGTCTTTTCCTACGATTTCGCCTTCAATTTGTTTGACTTGCTTTCGTAATGCCTCAAATTCCCTTTTAACGCGTTCATTAAATTTTTCCTGATTTTCAACATGTTTATTTATGTTCTGGTACTCTTCGGTTTCTGAAAATGGCAATGGAGCTGTAACATCTGAATCTCTGTCCCCATTTAAACTAAGACTTGTCAGTTTATCTGAAATCTCCTCAACTCTTTCCGATAAGTCACCTATTTTTTCTTTCTGTTTATTTACGCCTTCCGTAAGTGTCGCGACTCGGGTTTCAGTATTGACACATTTAGTAGTTAACTGTTCACATTGTTGTGTTAGGTTATTTATTCTGTCATTTGGTACGGATTCCTCGGTTCTTTCAAGTATTTCTTCCTTATCGTGTGCACGTTGCAAATATAACTCTGAAAATTTTTGTACTATCACGCGATCTCTTTCTTCCTGTTCTCTGTCCTGTTCCTCTTGTCTAATTTCTATTGAAATTAAACTATTATTGTGAGCATTCAAAATCGGTTGTACTTCTTCTCTAACTTCTTTCTTTGAGTCATCTTTCATGTTTTTGAAACATGTCCCTATTCGTGAGCCTAACTGTGTTTCCATTGTTTCCATCTTCGTTGTAATTCTTCCTATTTGTGATCCCAAATTTAATATTGCACTCATCAACTGCTCCATAGTAACTGGTTCGAAACTCTTTTCACCGCTAACATTTCCCGCAAAATCAACTTCTTTCGTCATAGCTGTAAAGCTATCTTTGTTCGATACTATTCAAGAATCTTCTGTCGTTAATCTCGTATTCTGACAATTTTTTTATTGTGAAAAATTTTGAACTGATTCCGGACTATTTTCCCGACTTATTAAATTGTGTTATACTTCATTATTCATCATACTGTTCTCCTGTGTTGGCGAGTTCGCCATGTTAACAATTTCGTCATTCTCACTATCCATCATTTTTGCCTTTTTCATCGATCGCGTAATCATTTACAAAACATACAAAACTTGTCACTATACTAAAATTACACACACTATGACACTTTATCACCAACAATACCATTCACACGAAATGCTTCCCTCAAACACGATTAACGAACAATTGAAATCTTCATAATTGCACAAAATTGTCAAACGCGTATACAAGACATCAAAAATTAAATTCTGCAAAAATACCATTAGAATAATGACAATTACCAAATCTACACATGCAATATAGACTACAATTACTAAACTACAAATTACTACAACAATACTGCTGTCTGCTATTTTTACTATCAAAAGAATTCCAAGGGACGATCCGAAGCAGCGGTCGCCACGTACATGGGGGCTTAATTAAATATTAGTTCAAATAATTTTAATTTTTCGTCGCTGAATGTCCGGTTACGAAGTCTCGTAACCGGTTGGCCCTGACTAGTATTTCTCCGCAATCTGACTGCATAGAATAACAACAAAGAATGAAAGAAAACCTCCGTTAACACAATTAATTAATTAAGTCCCCAGCAACTATAAAACCTACGAAACAACAAAGCACAAATGTAACTGTGTGGAAGTGTGATTCAACGTACACATCTGGCACGGTTCTTCCTCAATAAGACCAGATATTTTAAACACCATTTATACTGAAGTAATTTTTAAAAAAACCAGAAATACTATAATTGGACACAGAAACCACAAATACAGTCTAATACAAGAACACGAGCCAGATGCTTTGTTGACTGAACCTGTGACCAAGAGGCATTTTTGTTTAAGACATTGAAATAATAAAAAAAAGGAATTTTTTACCTATATATATATTGACGAAAAGTACACTCTGATCATTACAGCATCCCCAATCCAACAACATCTGGTGTCTAGCCCATCAAAACAATACTACAACTTCTGAACAAGCACTCACTACCGCAACTTCTCAACTACGACACGCTACTGCCACATCTCAACAAGCACTCTCCACTACTACTTCTCAATAAGCACTGCCAGTGGAGGCGGCGGAATAATACTCTTTGGCGCAATCTCTGGCGCTGTGACTCAGTGTAGCCACCTTTCAAGAGGAAGCCATCTGGTCTAATTTTGCTCAGAACATAGTTTAAACACTGTTTATCCTTAAGAATCATAAAAGAAGGCCGTATATATGAACAGATCTGGGGACACTGGGTGGCTTTAGTTTGATTATATAATGGCAAGACTGAGATTTCGAAAGCAGATTTTAAAGATATTTCAAAGGGCAGATGCGGAGTCTGATCATAATTTTTTGATTACGATCTGCAGATTACAACTGAAAAATTGCAAAAATGTAGAAAATTAAGGACATGACATCTGGGATAAACTGAAGGAGCCAGACGTTATCGGAAGTTTCAAATTAAGCATTAGGAGACGTTGTATTAAAGCATGGGAAAGAATACAATACAGGACGAGTAGGTAGCTTTGAGAGATGAAATAGGGAAGGCTGCAAAACACCACTAGGTAAAAGTATAGGGACTGTATAACACGACAGAAACTGAAATTATTTCATGAAAGGAGAGAACACAAAAAAATACTGCAAATGAAGCAGACGAAAGGGAATTCTGAAAATAATGTTGACATAAAGTGCAATACGGCAGAGTAGGAGTGGCTAGAGAGAAAATGCAGGGCTTAGAGTATTTAACTTCTTGAAAGATAGGTGCCTCTTGCAGGAAAGTTAAAGAGACATATTGCTATGGTGCCCATGGGCACCAGCAGCAACGCACGTGAGGGCTATAACGTTCTCGTTGAACGGAGAGCAGCGCTCACGCGGTCCGGAGCAGACACGCGGGATTTTCAGGTAAACCCCCAGACCGCGAGGAGGTACACGGAGAGGTACTGACTACCAGGTATTTCGCCAGGCGGCATAGCAATATAACGACCAGATCCTATCACTAGTTACAGCACGTTTCTTCCGGGAGATTGGCTATTTAAGGAAACCCATGGAGCACTGCAGACGGTTCCCGTCGACGAGAGCTGCCGATTCATGCGCCGAATGTTTGCAGTCCTTCTGTTAAGCTCCCTTTGACGTGCCATCGGTGACTACCGTGTAATGCCGACAAGTAGGCTTCCGCGTTGGAAAAGAACTTTTAGAGTGTTGGTCCTTTCAGTGTTTAGATTCGGTTTCCTGGAGTTAGTTGGAGCCAAGTCCACAAACCGCAGAACAGGTGGAGTTAATTTGTAATTATAGATTGTGGCAAACTTTTTTTTTTGTTTTCGGAAGGACAATAAAGGATAATTTTAAAACTGGAACAACAACAGCTAAAATAGTTGTAAATGATAGTTGGGCACTTCATACAGTGAACAGTTATTTTTAAATACAGGTGTTAAAACTATTAAAATGAAACTAAATGAAATGTCCAATCGTTTGCTGCAGCTCTATTTGTTCAGATCACCACCGCAAATATTGGGTTGCACCTTCTGGTGTAAATACAAATGCTATGTCATAGGCTTCAGAATGACGCAATGTAACAATTGGCTTGGCTAGGTAAAGATTTCGGCATTCCTCAATCGACAAGAACTATCGTCAAATGATAGAGATCGTCGTCACTGAAGGAAGTCATGTCTGTGTTAAGTCGCGAACTGTACATGTTCCGATCAAAATATGCTCTTGTCGGCATTCTGTTACTTGACATAGTAATTTATTACTGAGGACATCATAAAAATGTACAAAGAAGCAGTGAGCATATTCAAACATAAACAGACTCACCAAGCCGTTTTATACGTAATTGCGAAACGGCCGGTTTGTGACTTCATCCGACCACTGCATTTGTCATCTACATCTACGTCAACACACATACTCGGCAAGCCAGAGTACGGTGCATGGCGGAGGGTACGTTCTATTACTACAAATCATTCCCCTTCAGTTGCACTCGAAAATAGAGCGAGGTAGAAACCACTATCTGATTTCTCTTTTCTTATGTTCGTGGTTTTAGCGCGAAATGTATGTTGGGGGTAATATTATCGTTCTGCGTCAGCTTCGAATGCCCGTTCTCTAAATTTTCTCAGTAGCGTTCCTCGAAAAGAGCGCCGCCTTTCCTCCAGGGACTCCCATTTGAGTTCCCGGAGTCTCTCCGAAATACGTGCATATTGATAGAACCCACAGATAAGAAATCTTGAAGCCCGCCCATGAACTGATCCACATGAGTTCCAAAAGAAATCCGTTGGAATTCGATTACTGTCAATTCAACTAAGTACCTGGGTGTTAAAATTACGAACAACTTCAGTTGGAAAGACCACATAGATAATATTGTGGGGAAGGCGTTTCATTGGCAGGACACTTAGAAGATGCAACAAGTCCACTAAAGAGACAGCTTACACTACACTTGTTCGTCCTCTGTTAGAATATTGTTGCGCGGTGTGGGATCCTTACCAGGTGGGATTGACGGAGGACATAGAAAGGGTGGAAAAAAGGGCAGCTCCTTTTGTATTATATCGTAATAGGGGAGAGAGTGAGGCAGATATGATACGCGAGTTGGGATGGAAGTCATTAAAGCAAAGACGTTTTTCGTCGCGGCGAGATCTATTTACGAAATTTCAGTCACCAACTTTCTCTACCGAATGCGAAAATATTTTGTTGAGCCCAACCTACATAGGTAGGAATGATCATCAAAATAAAATAAGAGAAATCAGAGCTCGAACAGAAAGGTTTAGGTGTTCGTTTTTCCCGCGCGCTGTTCGGGAGTGGAATGGTAGACAGATAGTATGATTATGGTTCGATGAACCCTCTGCCAAGCACTTAAATGTGAATTTCAGAGTAATCATGTAGATGTAGAACTGCTTCGATGTCTTCCCATGGTGGTGATCCCAGACACTTGAGCCGTACTGCGTTCTACATGCAGTCTCCTTTACAGATGAACTACACTACCCTAAAACTCCACAATAGACCAAAATCGACCATTCGCCTTCTCCACTACACTCTTTATGTGCTCGATTCATTTCGTAACGCTTTGCAACGTTATGCCTAAACAATTAATCGGCCTGACTGTTTCAAGTAGCACGCTACTAACGCTATATCCGAACATTACGGGTTTCTTTTTCTTACTCGTCTTCGTTAACTTACATATTTCTACATTTACAGGAAGTTGCCATTCAACACAGCAAGTATAAGTTTTGTCTGAGTCATCTTACAGTCACTCGGCGACGACAGTTTCCGTACATAACAGCAGCGGATTGCTGCTCACCCTCCCCGTCAGGTAAGTTTTGTTACAGTGAATAACAGCAATCCTGTCACACTTCTCTGGGGCACTTCTGACGGTACCTTTGTCTCTGACGAAGCTACGGAGCGTGTACTGCAGAAAACGTGGCACTGTTTGCTTTACTTAGTATCAAAGCCTACAACATTCTTACGTTATATCCTTCTACGATTCTGTTAAATCGTAGCGATTGCACCACGGTATAACCACAGTATCGGAGAGTCGAATTTGGTGATTACCTGGTCCCAATACATGATCTACTGCTACCCATTTACCCTTAACGCCCTGGCGAAAAGTGCATTTGAATTCCCTAAGTCGAGCGTTGAAGCTTATTTTAACTGTACCCCTGCACCTGCTGTAACAAGCGGCCGGGCTAAGTCCTAAACTGTGTTGAAACATTTACGCTCTTTTCTTGTCAAAATGGTTCAAATGGCTCTGAGCACTATGGGACTTAACATCTATGGTCATCAGTCCCCTAGAACTTAGAACTACTTAAACCTAACTAACCTAAGGACAGCACACAACACCCAGCCATCACTCTTTTCTTGTCCGTCGCAACACCGCGTAGGAAAATATAAGTTATGAGATTAGTTAGCTGTTGGATTTAGTGCAAAATAAAGTAAACAATGCCAACTGTTCCGCAATACGAGTTCGATAACGCACGTTGATGCGACTCGATCATGTCAGGCAGGCGTCGCTGGACGTCACGACGTGGACGTTGCGGTTTAGCTACAGCCAATATACCTGTTTTCCTCAGTGAAAATGGATTCTATAAGCAACCTGAGCTATCAGTAAAAGGAATCTAACCTGTATAACACTGTCCGTTTGTTGTTTGAGTGTCAGTTTCACTGTCATTTAAGCCTTCGACAGACAGTTACATGAAAAACTCAAAACTAACATTTGGATAAGCTATCTGACTGCTTATTTCAACATGGAAAACTCCAGGAACAAATGACCTATAACAGTGAAAACCTAACCTATCTGACTGCGTTTTTGAACATGAAGTGATATAGGGTCTGATTTATGCAACGGAATCTTCTGGATTAGAGTACGTGGCATGTTGTGGTGCGTCATTGTCTCTGTTTTGGCCCTAAGTTTTGCACTCACCTCTTCAGATGACTGCTTTTTTCCACGTGGTTTACAGCAATTCGCTGCAGCATGCAGCAGCAGCGGCTAAAGCTTATTGTTACTAAGAATTAATTTAATAAACAGGAGTTTGTTTGGGTCGTATTAACTACTAAATAAGTCTATTTAAAACTTCAGAATCATCATAACCCATAACCAATAATAGACAATGACAGTTACAATAACATAGGTACCAATAATGGCTGGGTGCCAGGTTAACAAATTACACTCCTGGAAATGGAAAAAAGAACTCATTGACGCCGGTGTGTCAGACCCACCATACTTGCTCCGGACACTGCGAGAGGGCTGTACAAGCAATGATCACACGCACGGCACAGCGGACACACCAGGAACCGCGGTGTTGGCCGTCGAATGGCGCTAGCTGCGCAGCATTTGTGCACCGCCGCCGTCAGTGTCAGCCAGTTTGCCGTGGCATACGGAGCTCCATCGCAGTCTTTAACACTGGTAGCATGCCGGGACAGCGTGGACGTGAACCGTATGTGCAGTTGCCGGACTTTGAGCGGGGGCGTATTGTGGGCATGCGGGAGGCCGGGTGGACGTACCGCCGAATTGCTCAACACGTGGGGCGTGAGGTCACCACAGTACATCGATGTTGTCGCCAGTGGTCGGCGGAAGGTGCACGTGCCCGTCGACCTGGGACCGGACCGCAGCGACGCACGGATGCACGCCAAGACCGTAGGATCCTACGCAGTGCCGTAGGGGACCGCACCGCTACTTCCCAGCAAATTAGGGACACTGTTGCTCCTGGGGTATCGGCGAGGACCATTCGCAACCGTCTCCATGAAGCTGGGCTACGGTCCCGCACACCGTTAGGCCGTCTTCCGCTCACGCCCCAATATCGTGCAGCCCGCCTCCAGTTGTGTCGCGACAGGCGTGAATGGAGGGACGAATGGAGACGTGTCGTCTTCAGCGATGAGAGTCGCTTCTGCCTTGGTGCCAATGATGGTCGTATGCGTGTTTGGCGCCGTGCAGGTGAGCGCCACAATCAGGACTGCATACGACCGAGGCACACAGGGCCAACACCCGGCATCATGGTGTGGGGAGCGATCTCCTACACTGGCCGTACACCACTGGTGATCGTCGAGGGGACACTGAATAGTGCAAGGTACATCCAAACCGTCATCGAACCCATCGTTCTACCATTCCTAGACCGGCAAGGGAACTTGCTGTTCCAACAGGACAATGCACGTCCGCATGTATCCCGTGCCACCCAACGTGCTCTAGAAGGTGTAAGTCAACTACCCTGGCCAGCAAGATCTCCGGATCTATCCCCCATTGAGCATGTTTGGGACTGGATGAAGCGTTGTCTCACGCGGTCTGCACGTGCAGCACGAACGCTGGTCCAACTGAGGCGGCAGGTGGAAATGGCATGGCAAGCCGTTCCACAGGACTACATCCAGCATCTCTACGATCGTCTCCATGGGAGAATAGCAGCCTGCATTGCTGCGAAAGGTGGATATACACTGTACTAGTGCCGACATTGTGCATGCTCTGTTGCCTGTGTCTATGTGCCTGTGGTTCTGTCAGTGAGATCATGTGATGTATCTGACCCCAGGAATGTGTCAATAAAGTTTCCCCTTCCTGGGACAATGAATTCACGGTGTTCTTATTTCAATTTCCAGGAGTGTAATAACATAAAAAGGGAAATAGGAAAAATTATTTCGGCCCGCTCTTGATCGTCAAGCACAGGCTTTCGTACTACTTTCCTGGAGTGTATTTCAATTTCAAACTTACATTTACATTTAGTAACCACAGCATTTATATATTAATTAGTTGTGAAGAATAATAATTATTATTTGGAGGATAAGGAGGTTTCTTTAACCGTCATGCAAACATGGGATTTTGAAACTCGGACTAAAAATCACGAGCCTAACCCTGCAATGCTTTTGTATTATGCTTGCGAATTTTTCCTTGCATTCCATCTTCAAGCGTAGTTAAGCCATGTAAATCTTTCTTGGCTATATAAATGAAATCAGGCCTTGAGTGTGGTAAGACCTGCCATCACGGACGTGAGGGCAGCGTGACAGGTCTTCTGTCTCCGAGCTCTCGACCGACAATACTAGTTCCACTCTCACATACAGATCTCGTCTCACAACAACTCTTAGAATCACGCTCCCCTGTTTCGCCTTCAGACTGTTAAAAGCGATGTATGAGTGCTCACACAATGCAAAGAATAGCATTAAATTGACTATATTGTTTTCAATGTAATGGAGAGTTATGACCCACCCCTTACAATGTTTGAATGCGAAAACACTATCTGTATCTTTATAATCTCTGATGATGTGCAAATTGCCCCGTTCGTCTCAGGCCTGGTGCAGCAACAGTTGTTCCACGTTCCACATAAAAGATAGTCTCTGTTGCAATACACTAATAACGAGCTTTGCGTTCTTAACTTAAAAATGCAGTAGAGTACACATTAGTGAGAATCACAAGCCACGGTGGTAATCACCTTAGTTAATACTGAAACCATGTAAAAACCAGACGAAGCGAAAAACTCAATAGTCAAACTGAAGGTAAAAATCCGAGCACCAATAGGAAACGGTGTAGATGGGCCTGCGGTCACAGACATGTGTCTCACTAATAAACAAATACTGTAGCTGATGGAAAGTGTGCTGAGACGTGGAGAATGTGGAGTTACGACAAGTTTAGTGTACAATGTTTTCAAAATAATAACGGTCAACGCTTAGTATCAAGAATGGAACGCTCACCTAATCTACACGGGATGTTAACTTCTGCTAAGACTGCGTAAAAGTGGCGAGAAACGCAGGTATTAACTTTTAAAAACATCCGAAGGGAATTAGATGACGCTGAGACAAATAAGCTCATATAAGACACATGGGGCCGCAAACGTGGGGGAATGTCCCAAAAGTGGATGCCAAATGTTAAATGTGTGACGTCATCTGATGACGTCCGCCGCCGCAAGTGCAGCGTTGGACTTGTCGATCATATTCTCATACAGAGAGCACTCTGTTTTCATTCTCCATGATTCGATGTGAAACGGCAATGCTCGTGGTAGTGGCAGTACAAGACTACAATGAATCGCTTTACATTTACGAAAGCAGAGTGCTCTAGTGAAGTATAGCGCTGCCACCTACCATTCGATAGTATCGATAGTACGATCGACAAGCCCTGCCGCTGCACGTGAGGCGAGGCATTACATCTGGTGTTCAACATTTGTCATCCATTTTTGGAGTAATTCCAGATATTTGCGGCCCCATCGGTCTTATAATAAGTGATGTGTCTCAGCGTCATCAAACGTCGCTTCGGGAGTTTTTTTATCCTTAATAGGAATAACCTTGTATGCCATAGTTTGCCGCAACTACAAGGACACCTCCTCCAAACACAGTACCATTTATTACGAGCTAAATACAGGCTCCAGTGACATTAATGTGACCACCGCTTGTGTTCGACGTCAACTGACTGTAAGTGTCAACATAGCAGTGGAGGCGCGTCGGGGGAACGCGGGAAACAGTGGAATATTTGTCGTAATGCTGAAACGGAGCGGTTTAGCTCACGTCCAAAAGGAAATTGCCGTTGGCTTTCGGATCAGGAATGGAAGCATTTTCGTAACGGCTAAGTCTGTAAAATGTTCGCATGCCGCCATATCTAGAATTGGTGCCGAGATAACTGTGATGCACCGCTGCCCATTTATGAAAGGGACGAACAATGGCTGCGGATATGTGCACTGACGTATAGACACGCAACTGTTGAACAGCTTACAGCCCAGATGAACCAAGGGGCTACCAATAGTGTCTCCCCAACGACCATTCGGGAGAACGTATCTGCGTGTGGACCTCTGCAGCAGATGCCTGGCTCATGCAACCAAGCTGACTGCTTTTCATCGGCGATGAAGGCTAGAATTTGCACACCAGCACCGCAACTCCAGACTGGAGAGTGTAGTTTTATGGTCTTTGGAATATTTTTGTGGTATTCCCTGGGTGATCTCATCATTCTACAAACCACAATGGATCAACACAAGTATGCATCTATCCTTGGGGTCCATGTCCATCCCTACATGAAGTTTGTTTTTCCTCGGGACAGTGGCATCTTCTAACAGGATAATGCAACGTGTAATGCAACTCGCAGTACGTTCATGGTTCGAGGAACGCAACGATGTGTTTATCGTTCTCCCCTGGCCACCAGGCTTCCTGCATTTAAGCTCAGCCCTCGATCGGACTGGTTGCGTCATGGACGGTCAACTGAGAAACATAGCGTTGTTGTCCATGACACTGGAGTCGACGTGGTTCCACATCCCTGTGGTACGTGACTCACGATGATTCTCTTTCTATACGCATCGCAGTGGTCCGCTCTGCAAAAGGTGGGTATTCAGGCTTTTGACAGCTGGTCACATTAATATGACCCGGTCGCTGTACAGATTTTAAAGAAATGAGAAGCACTACGAATGATAAAAGGCACGTGACAGAATAAAGAATCACATGCAAAATTTTAATGCCTTGAAGTCTTTGGTCCATTTGGCGAGTACATTGGGTCTCAGCTTCTTCCTCTTCAGCGCTGTTGTCGGTTAGGATTCCCCGTGGTTAGGCACTGGTGATTACTCGCTTATATGGCCAGAACAAGGTATTAAGCAAGAAATGATTGTCAGTAAGGAGTGCTGAGCTCCCGCCAGGCTGGCCGTCCCGTCTAACGCACTGCTTCCCGAGAGGGAAGGCGTGCCGTCCCCGGCACGAATCCGCTCGACGGATTAGTGTCGAGGTCCGGTGTGCCGGCCAGCCTGTGGATGGTTTTCTATCTGCATCGGCGAATGCAGGCTGGTTCCCTTTGCTCCGCCTCAGTTACACTTTGTCGTCGATTGCTGATCAAACACTTTCTCCACATACGAGGTGCATTCAAGTTCTAAGGCCTGCGATTTTTTTTCTCCGGACTGGAAAGAGATAGAAACATGCGCATTGTTTTAAAATGAGGCCGCGTTCATTGTCAATACGTCCCAAAGATGGCAGCACCGTACGGCAGATGGAATTTTACCGCCAGCGGCGAGAATGAGAACTGTGCACACAATTCTGCATGACGACCTGAAAATGCGAAAAGTGTCATCCAGGTGGGTGCCACGAATGCTGACGGACGACCACATGGCTGCCCGTGTGGCATGTTGCCAAGCAATGTTGACGCGCAACGACAGCATGAATGGGACTTTCTTTTCGTCGTTTGTGACAATGGATGAGACGTGGATGCCATTTTTCAATCCAGAAACAAAGCGCCAGTGAGTGCAATGGAAGCACACAGATTCACCGCCACCAAAAAAATTTCGGGTAACCGCCAGTGCTGAAAAAATGATGGTGTCCATGTTCTGGGACAGCGAGGGCGTAATCCTTACCCATTGCGTTCCAAAGGGCACTACAGTAACAGGTGCATCCTACAAAAATGTTTTGAAGAACAAATTCCTTCCCGCACTGCAACAAAAACGTCCGGGAAGGGCTGCGCGTGTGCTGTTCACCAAGACAACGCACCCGCACATCGAGCTAACGTTACGCAACAGTTTCTTCGTGATAACAACTTTGAAGTGGTTCCTCATGCTCGCTACTCACCTGACCTGGCTCCTAGTGACTTTTGGCTTTTTCCAACAATGAAAGACACTCTCTGTGGCCGCACATTCACCAGCCGTGCTGCTATGCCTCAGCGATTTTCCAGTCGTCAAAACAGACTCCTAAAGAAGCCTTCGCCGCTGCCATGGAATCATAGCATCAGCGTTGTGAAAAATGTGTACGTCTGCAGGGCGATTACTTCGAGAAGTAACGCCAGTTTCATCGATTTCGGGTAAGTAGTTAATCAGAAAAAAAATCGGAGGCCTTAGAACTTGAATGCACCTCGTACGTGTACACCATAATTTGTCTACCACGCAAACATTCGGGTTACACTCGTCTGGAATGAGACGTTCCCCGATGGGGGGCACTGGGGCCGAACCGCACAATAACCCTGGGTTCGATGTGGTCGGCGGCGGGGTGAGTGGACTGCTGTAGCCTGTTGTGGGGTTGTGTAACACTGAGGTCTACGTCGGGGACGAAACTCTCTATCGTTTCTAGGTCCCAGTTCAATACATAAATACACACATACACGGCGTGTTGAGCTGCATTTCTAGTTGTTGTTATGAAAATCATTCCTCTTGTTGGTAACGTCAAGCCCCAAACTGACGAAATTTCTTTACTTTCGCAGCTAAGCCTGTAATTGTAGGTAGGTAGGAAAAGACGGCGTTTCGAGAAGGCGCCTGTCTTGCAAGTTGGAACTTGGGTTGTGCCGCAGATTTCGAGAATTGTCGGTGGGAAAGGTCGTCCCCTGTACTCTGCTTTTGTCTCTATCGCACAATGTCACAAGAAATATTTCCCACGCTTCATAAATTTCGCTTGGTGTTGCGTCTGGTTGTTTGAAAATACCTTGGTTTGTCTCGTAAATGCTTGTGAGTTTTTTCTTCTGTTGTCCGAAGGAAATGGTAGTAGTGTCACATCAGATTCCTATATGAAGAGAAAGAATAACTTGTACACTGAATTCGCATGATGATGATGATTGCAGCATGTATGGAGAGTTATCCCTGTCACGGTTCTAGAAAGAGATGTTATTTAGAGAAGAGGCTAAAGCTGTCACCAATACCAGGATATGTACGTTATCATCTTCGATGGTAACACTATCACAGTCAGCAACTTTGATAAAGCAGTGTTCACTATCAAGACATCAGCATCCTCTGTTGCTTGCTTATCTACAAAGCCCCTTATTGCCATTTCAGTTAACAGCACGGAAGTGAAGTTCCTGTTATTGATGACGTTTTATAAAAAAATTTTGTTGCACTATAATAGTTGTTGCTTTGGAGAAGACTAATTTTGTGAATGAGTGCAATAACGCTGTTGCTTTCGTTCTTTGGTAACGGGTGCTACTAGGATACCTGTCAAAAGCTACTATGATATTACTTCCGATTAGTATTTGCACGTAGTCTATATATGTCTTGCAAACCAACTCGAACGTGACTGTTGTAATCATACTCTTTAGAACTTCATGTAGAAGGTCTCCACCGTCAGTTACTACACATTCCTGTATCCCAAGATTCGCTTCTTCCTTCTGGAGTGAACAGTGCATATAACGCTGGCTTGGGGCCCTTGCAGAACCGTTCTCAGTGAAGAAATCCATTAGAAAAACTATAAGCTCAAATTTTAACAACACTCTCAGCGTTTCATCAGATCGCTTGACGACGTAAAATCGTTAGAATAGAGTAAGTGGTTTGTCTGTTCCTCTTCTGTCTGAGTTTTTCAGGGCAAATGAAACTAAGGCTGGAACCAGAACCTAATTACTTCGTTTGAACTTCACATCTTCAAAATTTTCTCGCCATGCCAATTGCTCTAGCTAAATAACTGTTCACCCCTTCCCAACCATTTGTTATGGTGGTAGGAGGGACTGCCTTCTTAGCCAAAGGAATGGTGACTGTTCAGAGAACCCTAGTTACACAAGAAAACCTCATATCTTCAAGTTGTTCAGATGTTCCTGAACGTACCTCAGTGAACAAGAATATTTGTTCACAAGCGGTTGAGGCATGCAAGACAGAAGATCGATCGAAACAATACGCTATCCGTTATGCAGTGACCGTGGGGCAGCCCTTCATAAATCCTCACCGCCGTCATTAGCGTCTGTTGTACGGTCATGTTTGATCAGACCCACAAGGAATGTTGCAGGGATCTTCATCCGTGAATTTGTGAAATTAATGAAGATCCATTTTGTCGTTTCGACAGAGCATGACCTTGCAGTACCGGATGTGAACCCTTAGCACAGATGAGATGGCCTGCTGAATGGAAGCAGGAAAATTCTTTGACATATTCGAAGTGCAGGTTCCTGTACCACATCAGAATGGCTTTAATGAAGATTTTCATTAGGATACAAATACAAAATCCATAGCGCAGCAATTAGGCCACAATACTACCTTTTCACCAATAGCGAGTCAGCGATGGAGGATGATGGTGGCAGCATGGAATTCTCCAACCCATTCATGGGATGGTGGGAGGGGGGCGGGGAGAGGGGGCGGCGCGCGAGGCGCTTCTTGGGATGATAAACGTTGACCGTTAGAGAAACATGCTGTTATGATTTTCACAAATGTTGTAAAATTGAAGCTATAATGCCAAGAGGCGTACTTTTTACTGTTTTTTGATGATTCGAGAAATTTACGTTATTTTGAAGCTCTGTGTGTTGTAAATGTCGGTGTAAAATGAGGTGTAACCATTACAAATTGTACGAAATTTAATGCTGTACAGGAAGATTTAAGTGTATTCTGTCATAGGACGCAAGAGAAAAAATATATAGGGAGAAACTGAAAAAGTATCAAAACTTCGTGCTTTTTCAGACGCCCCTAAATTACCACAAGATTCTCGAGGTAGAAAACTCGGATTCTACACTAAAGACATTCTAAACATAAAGAAAAATTGGACATTTTGTATGGTATCCCCCCTTCTTTTTAACTACCTGCCGACTGACCCAAATAATCATATAACAAAAATCAAAAATCGCCAAGAATACAGAAGCCGGATTCGAAAGCCCGCTCTGTATGACAAAAAACCAAGCGAAGTGGCTGAGCGGTTAGCGCACTACACTCGCATTCGGGAGGACGATGGTTAAAAGCCGTTTTCGGCCATCCAGATTCATGTTTTCCGTGATTTCTATAAATCGCTCCAGGTAAATGCTGTGACGGTTCCTTTGAAAGGCCGCGGCAGATTTGCTTCCCCATGCTTGACACAATCCGAGCTTGTGCTCCGTTTATAACGACCTTGATGTTGACGAGACGTTAAATCCAATCTATTTATTTATTTATTTATTTTTTTGAGGATGAAAATAGTAAAATTCTGGTATTCAGCACCGCTAACGATATTTTAAGTCAATAGGGCAGAACGCAGACTGTATCATAGATATGGAGTTTTAATAGTTGCATAGAAGGATCTACAGTACTTTACACTGAGGTGACAGAAGTCCTAATATCGTGTCGGGCCTCCTTTTGCCCGACATAATGCAGCACCTCAACGTGGCAAGGACGCAACAAGTCACTGGAAATCCCCTGCTGAAATATTGAACCATGTTGCCCCCATAGCCGTCCATAATTGCGAAATTGCTGCATGTGTAGGACTTTCTGCATGACCTCATATATCCACTGGCTTCCATAAATTTTCGATGGAATTCATGTCATGAATCTTTGTCACCAAATAATTCGTTCGAATTGTCCAGAATGTTCTTGAAACCAACAGCAAACCATTGTGGTCCGGTGACATTGTGCATTGTCATCCATAAAATTCCATCGTTGTTTGGGAACACGAAGTCCATGAATGGCTGCAAATGGTCTCCAATTAGCCGATCGTGATCATTTCCAGTGAATGACCGGTGAAACACGTATGTGTTCAGTGTATTCAGTACAGCGATGGCGAGGCATGACAGAATCTCTGACCAGAGAGTTATTTATCGTTGCTAGTCTGCGCTTGACCGCGCGTGAGTGCAGTTGTTGTAAGTTGCGAGTTAGCAGTTGGAGAGTAGTAGTCAGTACAGTTGTGTGTGAGGAGTCGGCGGGCGTCGACATGGGTCTCTGGTCACGATTCAGGACAAGGTATATTGTTAAATAAGGTAATGAAGCAGCTTTGCGCTCAGCTAATAATGTATTGTAATTGTAATTAATTTGTTCAAGAAATGGCACAATAACAATTCTATCTACAAAGCAATCGTTAATGTTCATTTCTCAATTTTTGTGTCGAGTTTACATTGGGCTATTATTTTACAATATTTTTGTAGCGGAGGTACAGTCACTTTTATTTCAATTTTACGATGTTTTGTGGGAGCTCAACAACATTTCGGTCATTACTATTCAGTAACCTTGTGGGGAAATAACTTTTCGCACGTTTTCATTATCATAGACTTTTCTTTTATTTTTGCTGGGAGGTTACGTTGAGCACGATTACCATTGACATTTAAAAAATAATTTTTATCTTTCATTTTTGTGGGGATGTTACACTTGGCCCTATTCCCATTAACATTTGATTATTGTCCTTTTCAAAATTCACGGGGGAGGTTACATCGGTTCAGCTGGACCGGAGGACCCAGTCCAGTCCACGTAAACACAGCCCACACCAATATGGAGCCGCCACCAGTACGCACAGTGCCTTGTTGGTAACTTGGATCCACGGCTTCGTGGGGCCCGCACCACACTCGAACCCTACCATCAGCTCTTACCTACTGAAGTTGGAACTCAAGCCACGGTTTTCTAGAATCCAATCAATGTGGTCACGAGTCCAGTAGAGGTGCTGTTAACAAAGGCACTCGTGTCGATAGTCTGCTGCCATAGCATATGAACGCCAGATTTCAGCGCACTGCTCTCACGGATACGTTTATCGTACGTGTCACATTGATATATGCGGTTATTTAGCGTAGTGTTGCTAGCACTGACAACTCAACGTAAACGCCGCCACTCTCAGTTAAGTGAAGGCCGTCGTCTACTGCGTTGTCCGTGGGGAGAGGTAATGCCTGAAATGAGGTGTTCTCGGCATGTTCTTGAAACAGTGGATCTCGGAGTAGTGAATCCTCTAACGATTTCCGAAAAAGAATTTTCCATTCGCCCACCTACAACTTCGCGTTGAAAGTCTGCTGATTTCCGTCGTGCGGCCAAAATCACGTCGGAAACCCTTTCACATGAATCGCCTGTGTACAAATTACAGCTTCACCAATACAGTGCCCCTTTATACCTTGTGTACACGATACCACTGTCACTTGTATGCGTGCATATCGCTATCCCATGGCTCGTGTCACCGCAGTGTAAGAATTATTCAGCAACTACGGACACACTACGAGGCAAATGTAGAAGAAAGAAACGGTTACGGCAGCAGATCCTAAATTTCGTGATATAGTTGTAAAATAAACCAAGAAAATGACACCTGGTATCTTCGTCTGTACAGTGGAAGGACAGCCCTGACAGTGGAAGTGGGCTTCTCGTAAGTGCTTCACGCATCTTCCTCAACCAGTCACATAACTTGATATTTTAAACGTCTCTATGGGACAACGCTCCAGCGATGTCTTAGCCCTGTAGACTACGATTACTTTCACCAGCAGCCATTTGCTCTTCGCCGTTAAAAGCTGGTAACAGTGCTGCCAGTTGTCAACGATTTTCTTTCGGCGTACAAACGTAGATACTGATCGGAAATGCGACGGAAAGAGTCGACTTAGTCACCGAACGAGGTAGCTCAGTGGTTTGCCCATTGGATTCGCATTCGGGAGGGTGACGGTTCAAATCCCTGTTCGGTCATTCAGATTTAGATTTTCCGTGATTTTCCTAAATCGCTTGTGGCAAATGCTAGGATGGTTAAAAGGAGACGGCCAGTTTCCTTTTCCATCCTTCCGTAATCCTAGTTTGTGTTCCGTCTCTAATGACCTCGTTGCCGCCGGGACGTTAAAAACTTACACTCCTTCGCTCGCAGGCCAGGAAGGTCCTGGTAGAAGCACGGACATGCGCCGCCACGGAGCTGAGGTCCTCTCAAGGCCGGCCGCGTGCTCCACACTTTGCAGCGACCACCGACCGTACCGCTTGTCTCTTTCCTTCAGCAAATAGACGGCCATTCTTGCCCCCCGACGACAAACAGCGGGCCACTGTCAACATTTGCTAATTAGGAGTGTACGGCCGACGGAGCAGTGTGGTGTACCGGCTCCCGAGCACCCAGGTGACGGGTGGCCGCCGCTACCGGACGCCGCGGGAAGGGAAGGCGCTGTGTGTGGGGCGAGGGAACGCATTCTCGGCGATCTTATCTTCCAAGGATTTCCCTTCTCTGGGAAAGCTGGTCAGAGCTCCTTATTACTGCGTATTAGGGAGATCACTAATGTTTTTACTGATGAGCGTATCACACTCAGAATAGTATTCCTTAGAAATCTGATACCTACTAGCGTTTCTACATGTCCATCTACATCTACACATGTTATCCGCTAGACCACGTACAACGCATGGCAAACGTACGCTGTACCACTTCTAGTCATTTCATTTCCTGTTCCACTCGCAAATAGAGCAAGGGAAAATCGACTGACTATATGCCGCCGTACGTGCCCTAACCTCTCTAGTCTTATATTTCTGGTCCTTACGCGAAATGTTCGTTGGCGGCAGTACAACCGTTCTGCAGTCAGCCTCAATTGCTTCCCATTTTAGTTTCTGAAGTATATCCGCAGCACTTGCATGTTGTTTGAACTGACTATATGCCGCTGTACGTCCCTAACCTCTCTAGTCTTATATTTCTGGTCGTTACGTGAAATGTTCGTTGGCGGCAGTACAACCGTTCTGCAGTCAGACTCAATTGCTTCCCATTTTAGTTTCCGAAGTATATCCGCAGCACTTGCATGTTGTTTGAACTGACTATATGCCGCTGTACGTGCCCTAACCTCTCTAGTCTTATATTTCTGGTCCTTACGCGAAATGTTCGTTGGCGGCAGTACAACCGTTCTGCAGTCAGCCTCAATTGCTTCCCATTTTAGTTTCCGAAGTATATCCGCAGCACTTGCATGTTGTTTGAACTGACTATATGCCGCTGTACGTGCCCTAACCTCTCTAGTCTTATATTTCTGGTCATTACGCGAAATGTTCGTTGGCGGCAGTACAACCGTTCTGCAGTCAGCCTCAATTGCTTCCCATTTTAGTTTCCGAAGTATATCCGCAGCACTTGCATGTTGTTTGAACCTACCAGGAAGAACTGTGGCAACCCACTTCTGAACTGCTTCCATGTCCTCCTTTAATCCACCATGGTACTGTTCCCAAACAATGGAACAGTGCTCAACAATGGGTCGCACTAGTGTCCATATACCGTCTCCTTTACAGATGAAACACACTTTGATAAAATTCTAAACCGAAACCGCCCATTCGCCTTCTGTAATTCTTGCATGCTCATTCCATTTAATACTGCCTTACAGTATTACACATAGATATTTAATCGATGTGACACTATGAAGCAGCACAGTACTAATGCTGTACTCGAATACTATGGGGTCGTTTCTCCTAGTCAGCTGTATTAAATTACCTTTTTCTACATCCTGTATCCCCCTACAGTAGCTCAACGACGGAACCTTCCCGTACACTACAGCATCATCAGCAAAGAGCGCAGATTGCTGTTCACCATGTCCGTCAGATCATTTCTGTGTACAGAGAATAGCAGCGCTACTACCACACTTCCCTGGGGAGCTCCTGACGATTCCCTTGTCTCTGATGTACACTCGTCGTCGGGGTTAACATACTGGGTTCTATTACTTCAGAAGTCTTCGAGCCACTCACATAACTGGGAACCTATTCCGTATGCTTGTACCTTCGTTAATAGTCGGCAGTGTGGCACCTGTCAAGTGTTTTAGGGAAATCTAGGAACATGGTATCCGCTTGTTGCCCACCATCCATGGTTCGCAGGATCTCTTGTGAGGAAAGGGCAAGTTGCGTTTCAGACGAGCGATACCTTCCAAACACCGTGCTGATATGTGGATATAATTTGTTCCTTCTCAACGAAATTTATTACATTCGAACTGATAATATGTTCACGGATTTTGCAGCAAACCAATGTTGCATATACAACGTCAGAAAAATCATGAGACGGACGTCGGCCGAAGAACCTGAGAAAGAAGCCAACAGGCAGTTTGTTACATATAGTGGTATGTAATTTTTAGAGTTCGTAAAGTGTGCCTTGGCGCTTCGCTACGTAATAAGAGTTTGAGAAATTCTTGGGCGATGCATCGGATAGAGTGTCTAAACTGCAAATACTTATACGAGGCAACTTAAAAGGGGTATGTTTTTTATTAACATGGCCCCATTATTCAGCATAGCCAATTATTTGTTCATTCTCCAATTTTATCACGTCCGTTATTCCTTAATTTGTTAATGTACGTCTTGTTCTGAACTGTAGAGTTGTCTTGACCCTCATCGTAAACAAATGTGACGTATAGCGAATAAATAGACAGAAAGACTCTTTATTGTGTCATTTAAAAATTGCACAACAACTAATAGAAGCACCTACTTTCATAAAAAGTCTATGAGAATGTGTACAGAGTGAACTGAAATGGAACGACCGTATAAGACGGAGGCCAGACTGGGATTCGTTGGAAGAACCCTCAAGAAATGTAGTCCGGCGACAAAGGAAGCAGCTTACAACATACTCATTCGACCAGTACCTGAATATTGCTCGTCAGTATGAGATACCTACCAGATAGGACTCATAGAGGAAATAGGGAAGATCCAAAGAAGAGCAGCACGTTTCGTTACAGACTCATTTAGTAAGCCGAAAGTGTCACGGAGATTTTAAAGTTTTGAACAAAGCTGCGTGGTCAGCAACTCCAGTGGCAGACGCTGCAAGAGAGGCGTTCTCCGTCACTTTATGGTCCACTGAGAAAGTTTCGAGAGCGTACATTTCTGGAAAAGCTAACCAATACATTGGCTCCTCCTACGCACATCTCGCGAAAATACCATGGAGATTATATTAGAGATTCTAGCCCACACGGAGGCTTCTAGCAATCGTTCGAATCATATGCGAGTGGAACAGGAAAATCTGTGACACTGGTACACATCGGAAGAAGGCTTGCTGGGTACAGCTGTACACGTAGATTAGTTTGCTAAAAGCACAGAATGTTAAACCTATAGAAACTGTTTGCGATTATTTGGAAGAGCGAATGAACATAGCAATCAACACCCCTGCAGTCTGGTAGCTCTGCCTCAGCTGTGTATGGTACATCTGAAGAACCTTGTGGATTCTCTTTCCTGTAGAATGAAGGCTGTATCACGACTACAGGCTGTGTTACGTGGTATTAGCGTTATGCCTTCTGTGGTTGAGTAATTTTTTGTTCTTTTTGTTTAGAAGCCTCGATTTCCCCACAACAGTGGACTATAGTATTCATAGGAAGTTGCTCGTGGCATGTTGCAGCCCCCTAATGTTCAAGCAACTTTGGTCCTCACTGTTTTATTGTGGAAGGTTCAGCTTTGGAGAGGTTCTGATGTGTCATTTGAAACATAAGGGGAGCTAGAACGGAAATTTTTTTTCAACTTTTCGAATTTTTATCTCATTATAAAATTAGCAATTTTCCGATATATATCACTTGTAAACTCACATGGTTGAAAATGTTAAGACATTTACGTGCATTACTTCAAGATCTAATAAAATCGGTAATGTTTCATATAGAAGGCTGTGGAGTGCTATGTTTTTAACCTTTATAGGTTAAATTACGTGCTTGTATTGGGCATGTCCCGAAGAGGATGGGTTACCAGGTTCAGGAAGTTGAAACGAAGTTTAAGACACAAGAAACTTTCTGATGGTAAAACCGTAAGAGGCAGGCTAACAGACAAAATGATTGATGAACTACAGCAGTATTATGGGATGACCATTAAAAATAATACTAAGGATTTGTTGAAAATGAAGCAGGGAGTACGGGCTACCTTCTTCCATAGATTGTCAGGTCATGAAAACCAGTACACCATCTTTGCCCTCCTGGACCTTATTCATGGTGCAATTACTGCAATGCTCAGTACTCAAACAGTTCATACAGCCATAAACATTCCATCCCAGCACCAGTCATGGATATCATAAAACCTATTTGCCGAGGTCTGGCAAATCCTGAATTACTGAAGAAGTGTCTGCATGGTCAGACTTACAATCCAAATGGTCGTTCAATATTCTTACATGGACTCCCTTACCAAAAAATGTTTTTGTTGGAATGAAGACACTGAAGTGGGGGGTCAGTGGTACTGTTATTGCTTTTAATGATGGCAACATTCGTAGAGTGAATGTGCTACAGCACATGGGAATTAATCCTGGAGCAAACTGCATCAGAGAACTTGAACGGATGGACAAGATTCGAATTGATAAAGCAGAGTATGCAGCACAGCTGGCCACTAAGGAGTCCAGAGAGAAGAAAAGAAGAAAAAATTATGAAAAATATCATGACAATGATATACAGTATGACGCAGGGTGCTTCTCAGTGACGAAAAATAAAAAGTTAAACATATATTAAGTGAGTTACAGTCTTTTGAAACTTTAGAAACCGTTCCTGAAAATTTATATCTGCTGTTGCATTTTCCCCTAAATCTCAGAAACCGCTTCGAGTAGAGTATTCAAATTTTCAGGCAGTAATAACATATATATCGTGAGTCTACTGAACAAGAAGAAGAACATAATGTTACCTATAATTAAAATTATTTAGGGTAACGTACAAAAAAATACACAAAATTTTAACCATGGAATTAAAAAGTTGTATATCCGAAAGCAGTGGTTGAAAAGCAATTACTGTAGTTCATTAGACTCAGAACATACAGTTTAATTCCCTGTAAAAGTTTCATGTTAAAGGCTACAGTGGTTCCTAAAATACAGGGAAGCCAAGTCACTAAATTTAACGTTGTCGGGATAGGGCGTTCCAACTCCCCTTAAATGAGACAGTTAGTGACATTTGCTGGATTTAAGTATTACTGAGACATTACGACCTATGTTCAGGTAACAATATATTGCTACCCATCAATAATGTGACTATGCCAGTACCGGTGCGTTTTTCACTCCATCTAGATCTGTGTCATGAGGGTCCCAATTTTTATGACCTAATTAGCATAATTCAATTCTTGTCAGACCGGTTATTACTGAACTAGCATAATTTATTCATTGCCTTTCCCATATATATCAGGTTTATGACATTATTACCATAATTAATGATTAAATTAGCATCATTAGTTTCGTATTTCTGAATTTATGACCCTAATTTATGACACAGTTGGCATAGTTTACTAGCCTCTCTCCTTCCTGAAAGGTCAAAGGGTCAACAAGATGGCAGAACTATGACATCACTATGTGGACGACAAGCTGGCATAAGGTCAAAGGTTCGCCAAGGTTTCCCATATATAGATTGTTGTATGAGTATCCCTGAGGTCATCCCTATGAAATCACTTGCCCTTGACGGGTGACACCTCCTCCCCAAGCGAAAACCTGATGAGTTGTTACACGATTCATCAGGTTTCCTCTTGGGAGACAGAGTGAATCATCGAAAGCAAGTGACGTCATAGGGATGACCTTGGACAGACTCGTACAACACTTTACGTATCCAGCCACTTGGTGACCCTTCCACCTCCCACCATCTTGACCCCATGTGACGTTGTAATTCCGCGATCTTATTGGTCCTTTGACTTTGGCGGAAGGGTGACGGGTTGATAAATTGTATCAGTTGGGTCATAAATTTGTGTAATAAATTCAGAGATATCTGGCCAAAGCAAAGAATAAATTACGCTAATAGGGGAATAAACCATCTGATAATAATCAGATTATGCTACATCTACATCTACATTTATACTCCGCAAGCCACCCAGCGGTGTGTGGAGGAGGGCATTTTACGTGCCACTGTCATTAACTCCTTTTCCCATTCCAGTCGCGTATGGTTCGCGGGAAGAACGACTGCCAGAAAGCCTCCATGCGCGCTCGAATCTCTCTAATTTTACATTCGTGATCTCCTCGGGAGGTATAAGTAGGGGGAAGCAATATATTCGATACCTCATCCAGAAACGCACCCTCTCGAAACCTGGACAGCAAGCTACACCGCGATGCAGAGCGCCTCTCTTGCAGAGTCTGCCACTCGAGTTTGCTAAACATCTCCGTAACGCTATCACGCTTACCAGATAACCCTGTGACGATACGCGCCGCTCTTCTTTGGATCTTCTCTATCTCCTCTGTCAACCCGACCTGGTACGGATCCCACACTGATGAGCAATACTCAAGTACAGGTCGAACGAGTGTTTTGTAAGCCACCTCCATTGTTGATGGACTACATTTTCTAAGGAATCTCCCAATGAATCTCAACCTGGCACCTGCCTTACCAACAATTAATTTTACCTGATCATTCCACTTCAAATCGTTCCGCACGCATACTCCCAGATATTTTACAGAAGTAACTGCTACCAGTGTTTGTTCCGCTATCATATAATCATACAATAAAGGATCCTTGTTTCTATGTATTCGCAATACATTACTTTTGTCTATGTTAAGGGTCAGTTACCACTCCCTGCACCAAGTGCCTATCCGCTGCAGATCTTCCTGCATTTCGCGGCAATTTTCTAATGCTGCAACTTCTCTGTGTACAGCATCATCCGCGAAAAGGCGCATGGAACTTCCGATCTATCTACTAGGTCATAAATTATCCGGACCTTTGTAATGTAGGTGGTATGGTAACTGCACCACACTTGGTATCGCCCCGTTACTGCTGCTTTTTCCTCTATCTCTTTAAATAACTGAAAATGTTTGCTTGCGCAGAATGGCACAAAACCCTCTTAACCACCGTCATCATTTATAAGTTTCAGTCTGCACGAGAATTAATACTGTTTCGCTTTCGACGTTTTGTCCAACTCCTTTGAGTCTCCAGTAGGATTTTCACATAATTTCGACCCGCTGACACTGAGGGAGACTGCGCTAAAATTTATCGCTTGCGCCACGAGGCACGTTGCAGAAACCACTCGAAGTAAAAACAGGTGAAGATGTAGTGCTCGTTGCGGTGCCAAGAGCCACGGGATGAAGTTGTCAGCCGGGCAGACGCAGCGCTGGCCGCCAATTAGGGTGGCCCTGGCGCTGCGGGACAATAAAACGCTCGTTTCGATTAGCGGGCGGCCAGAGTTACGGCCCTCCGCCCGCCGGTCACACCTCGGCCGCCCGGCATGTGGGTCGCCGCCTGCCCCGGCTCCGACTCGCCACTCCTCTCCCGCAACAATAGCCGGCCGCGCCTCATTAGCCCGCCGGCTTTCTCTGCGCCGCACTCGGAATGCAGGCGGCTTTCGCGTCGCGAACGCTGCACGCGATTGTATCGTGAGAGCGCTCCGTAACGGGGCTGCAGCGCCCCACTAATGCCATCGGCCTCGCTGGGCATCACCAGTTAATGATGTGGTACTGTGCGCTTATCAGGGGACTTTACATAACTGGCTATCTTCTTCTAGTTCATACTTACAGTTAGTTAATTAGTCAGTCACATTTCCATAGATCATTTGAACCATTCTTGTATCGAAACGATGTGGAACGAGTTAGTTTACGGGATATGTATACATGATTAGTGTTGATATTAAGAAACTCAGTATTCTTTAGTTGTATAGACGTAGCTACACTTAAACACTTGTTTTGCGGCTACCAGTTTTAAAATATCAATTCGTGCTTGAAAAACAAGGAGTTGTTCAGAAGAAATACTGAGCCTCTGACAGCTTTAATAATCTCTGTATCTAGAAGGAAATGTTCTTACTGACTGACTAACTCATCATCACCCAGCCCAAATCCCTGAACAAAGAAACTTGTAATTTGAAGACGATGTTTGATCTTTGAAAGCATCGTTCAAGAACGGATGTTTCGAAACTCTACCTCCAAGAGGATAAAAGTGGGTGAAAAGTTTTTTGAAACTATGTTACACTTAAGACAATTTTCAAGGCAGCACTACGGGAATTGGCATTTGGTTCCTTAGTGGGAAATGACAAATATATGTTTCATCATTTTTGGAAATATACCCCCTATGGTGGTGAAATAGTGAGTGACAGTCTTTTTTTGTAAATAATTACTAAAGAACTACTTAAGTATTTTTAGAGCTACATCTAAGTATTTTTAGAGCTACATCTATAAAAACTGGTATTTGACTTCTTGGTTACAATATGTTTTCAAGTGTTTTTGGAAATTCAACCACTAAGGAGTTGAATTATATCCTGACTGATTCACTGACTCATCATCACCCAGCGCAAACCGCTGAGGACAGAAATTTGACATCTGGAAACAGTGTCATACAGTAGGCATCCTTTAGTAAGGGATCGTTTGAAATTCCATCCCTAAGGGGATGAATTATGAGATGAAAGGTCTTATGAAAATATGTCTTTATTAAGGTGATTTGAAGCTAGAGATACGAAAATTGGTATTTATTTCCTCTGTCAGACATAAAAAATGTACATGCTTCAGCATTTTTGGAAATTCGAACATTAAGGGTGTAGAATAGTAGCGAAAGTTTATTTCATAAATAAATCATTGTTAAAGTACTACTAAAGCCTTTTTAAGCTGCATCTATGAAAATTAGTTTCCGACTTCTCAGTTAGGAATAAAAATTTATAGGTTTCAATGTTTTTGGGAATTACAGCCTCAAGGGATAAAATATAGGATGAAAATTTTATATTAAAATATTTGATTTCGAAAGTATTTCAAACTAAATCTCTGAAAATTTGTATATGGCTCCTCAGCTGGAAATAGAAAAACACATGTTTCAGTGTTTTTCCAAAATTCAACTGCAAAGGGGTTGAAATAGGGGACGATTACTTTTATGAAAATATTTCGTTATGTTAAAACATATTTAAAGCAGCATCTCGGAAGACTGATATTTCACTTCTAAAGAGATGTGTGTTACGGAATGAAAGATGTGTGGAAATATCGACACAAGAACTCGAAAGGCACGATTAATGAAGACCTCAGACTCCAACTACCAGATTCGCTTTTTGATCAGGTGTACATTCGGACCAATGGCCTTAATCATAGTTTAGAATGTGTTGCACTTTGTTAACAACATATAAATTCGATTTAAGCAAAATAAAAATGAATTAGGCATGCCATACAGTCTAGACTAGCGAAGCAGCAGGCACTAAGCTAGTGGGCAATAAGGGTCATTTTTGCCTTTAGTGTTGTAAGTACACATATCATTGGTCTTCTCAAATTGTGATGGATTATTTTTGACGAATTTCATTAGCGAATATATGTAGTGTGATTGTTTATAGAAATGTCCAACTCCTTGAAGTTGTACGTTAATGACGACCATAGGTGAACAACAATATTATCTATACCACTAGCTTTTTTCCAAACAATGCTTTCTTTCTAAGTGGCGAGTTACTCCATAAAATTATTCCATAACTCTTTATTGACTGGAAATATGCAATATATGTCAGGATGTTGATTCGTTTGTTATCAAGAGTAGTACTTATATGAAGAACTAAAGTAGTTCAAATTAATTGTTTGAGAGGCTCAGTAACATGTGTTGAGTATAGTGCGTTTTCTCAAAATTTTTAAACAACCACTTAATAATTCTTTCAAAACATTAGTAACAACCTCGAACTACCATTTCTGCCTGTTGAATGTCAGCTGTAATGTCATTCACATACACAAGAAATAGGTATTGACTCAAAATTGAACCCTGTATGACTCCCTCTTTGATTTCTCTCCTATCACTAAAGTTTTTTTTATATTTTCAAGATTATTAGAATTATTCAGCACAACGTTTTGCATTCTGATTGTTATGTAAGATTCAGATCAGCATTTCCATAAAATGTAAGTTTTTGCTAATTGTATATCATGATCTGCAGAGTCAAAAGCTAAGCAAAGATCACAAAAATTCCAACTTTTGGCTTGAAACGGGTTATCAGCAGTTCTCCTTTTTTTAAAAGCATTAAATATTAATAAATGAAAATGTTAATTAACAAATAGTAACTTTTAATTTTTTATAAAACTAAAATAGTTTTTAATTACTAATTACATGAAAATGCAAGTATTCAGAATAGATTAAAATTTTTCAGTTCTCTTGGATGGTCACACATCTTCGATAAATTTGAGGAAATACACCAGTTTACCATGGTGTTCTTCAAAACACTTCATTTAGCACTACTCATTCCTGGCCTAGCCTAATTTTAACTACATCTATAACAGACGTGGATACATTGCCCTCGTCACACAAAAATCTCGTACCATGCGTGTTTGTGCACAGCACAATCGTCAACGTTCATCATCTCGTGACGTATAGCTACAGATGTACGCTTGTGTAGGTGGGTGATTTGCATAGGTGTGTGATTTGCAGCTATGCACCACCATGTGATAAACGTTAACGGACAAATAAACATTGAACGTGACTTTTTATATGACGAAACGAGGACGATATATCCACAACAGTTATATATACACTTAAAATTAGGCAAGACAGAAAGACGAGACTTGAAAGGAGAAGTTATCACCTGATTTCCAGGCTGATATAATTGACATTGGTTGGTAGTAGGAGTTTGGAACATGTGAAAAGTATCATTCTGGTGAAACAGTAAAGGATCATTATTCATACGAAGTAATTAGTGCTATCGGCTGAGATCTCAAGTTAATTCCATATTTCTGTATTTCCAGAAGGCTTTTGACATCGTTCCCCACAAACGGCTGCTGATCAAACAGCATGCCTGTGGAGTATCGTCTCATTTGCTTGACTGCTTCGTGATTTCAAGTTTACAGTTCTTGGTAACTTACGGGAAGTCATCTAGCGACGCCGAAGCAGTATGTGAGGTTCCTCAAGGAAGTATTACAGGTCCTCTGCTGCTCTTAATCTATATAAACGATTCAGAATGCAATCTGAACAGGTCTGTTAGTTCATTTGCAGGTGATCCTATCGTTTACCATCCAACAAAGTCATCAGAAGATAAGAACGAATATGATATGATTTAGAAAAGAAAAATTGCAATCGACCAAGAACAATAAAAAAAGTCACGTCCTCTCTATAATTACCAAAACCAAGCGAGGTGGCACAGTGATTTGAATCCTCAAATTCGGGTGGACAACAATCCAAATGCCCGTTAGGCCATCTAGGCAAATGCGGGGTTGGTCCCTTTTGAAAGGGTACGGCCCATTTCCTTCCCAATCCTTTCGTAATCTTGGCTTGTGTTCTGTCTCTGATGACCCCACTGTTGTCGGAACATTAAACTCTAATCTTTCTTCCTTCCTCCTTATGAGTACTAAAAAATTCCGTCAAATTTCAGTTGCATAATAAATTCCAAAACTTCTGAAGTTGTCGCCTCATCTAAATTCCCAGACATTACAACCCTGAATAACTTAAATTGGAAGCATCACATAGAAGATATTTTGGGGACTGGGAAACAAGGACTGTCTTTAAATGTCAGGGCGCTTAGAAGATGCAAAAAATCTGTTAAAGAGACTGCGGTAGAGGACTCTTACCACTTGGGATTGTAAGATGACGTCTAAGGAATTGAAATAGGGACAGGTCATTTAGCATTGTTGCAAATAAAGAGGAGAGTGTCACTAGATCTTTTCACGAAGTGTTATCACCAACTTTATCTTCCGAATACCAAATTATTTTATTAACTCTCTTCTTCGCAGGTAGAAATGAGCACGTTAATAAAAATAACAGAAATTAGAGGTCACACGGGAACATATACTGGGTGGCAATTATTGAACTTAATGAAAAAAAAAAAACGAAAATTAGTTACAAACTACGGCGCGCACACACTTTATTCAACATGTAAGCGTCACTACATTTGATTTATTTGGATTTAGTTTATGACGCGTTCGATATGCCTGCCATCATTGTGACGCAGACGAATAGCAAAATTCTGCATGACCCGCTGAAGTCTCGAAACATCGATGATGTCGATGATCTCCTGAATGGCTGTTTTCAGCTCAGCAATGGTTTTTGGATTACTGCTTTACACCTTGTCTTTAATATAGCCCCACAAAAAGGAGTCGCATGGGTTCAGATCCGGAGAATATGGCAGCCAATCGAGGCCCATGCCAGTGGCCACTGGGTACCCCAGAGCCAGAATGCGGCCTCCAAAATGCTCCTTCAAGACATCAAACACTCTCCTGCTTCGATGGGGTCGAGCTCCATCTTGCATGAGCCACATAGTGTCGAAATCATGGTCACTTTAGATAATCATCTTTAGATAATCATCTTCCAAAACCTTCATGTACCATATGATAGTCACTGTGCCATTAAGGAATAACGCATAGATTATTCCGTGACTGGACATTGCACACCACACAGTCACGCGTTGAGGATGAAGCGGCTTCTCTATCGCGATATGCGGGTTCTCAGTCTCTCAAATGTGTTAGTTTTGCTTATTGACGAACCCATCCAAATTAAAGTGGGCTTCTTCGCTAAAAGAAAATGTTCAAATGTGTGTGAAATCTTATGGGACTTAACTGCTAAGGTCATCATAACCTACATAACTTAAATTATCCTAAGGACAAACACACAAACCCATGCCTGAGGGAGGACTCGAACCTCCGCCGGCACCATTCTTCGCTAAATCAAACCATACAGCACATACTAATTCCCATCTTGCAACGCGGCCAACCGTGCAGTTTGAACATCCTAACGCAAACTGTTCAGAAGTTATGTCGATTTGATTTCAAGTAGTTCAATAATTGTCACCCTGTAGGTGCTGATTTTTCTCGAGTGCTAGTCGAGAGTGGAGCTTTCGAGAAGTAGTCTAAAAGTGTTCTATGGAACCTCTGAAAAAGAGTACAGCACCAATTGCCGAGTAAGTATGTAGATGTACGGGGGTTGGGCAAAAATATGGGGACATCATGCAGAAATGCGTGGTTGAAAATAAATATATTTTCTACGCAAGCCTGCAAGTTCCACTGGCGGCACCTGTGCAGTACGTCAGTCAGTCGCGGCCACAGCAGTGTTTTGTATAATCTTGCGTGCATTATGTCAGAGCTAAGTTAATTCGAATGGAGGCAAATTGTTGGTGCTCGTATGGGTGACTCTTCCGTTACCAAGGAAACCGAAGTGTTTGGTGTTTCAAGAGGCATCGTATCGAAGAATTATACCGCATACAGGGAAAGCAGGAAAACATCATCGATTAAGATACTATGCGGGGAAAAATGTCTGCTGAATGAACGCGACAGATGGTGACGAAAAATAAGAGGACGGTAGCTGCAGTAGTCACTGGAGAAGTCATTGTCACACTTGCAAATTCTGTCGGCACAAAAACGATATGGAAGGAGCTCCAGCGCTGCAAATACCATTAACAGGAAAACACATAACCTGGGCTATAGGGCTATGGAAGAAAATCATTTGGTTGGATGAGTCTTGTTTCACACCATCTGCAAAATATGGCGTGTTTACGTCCCGAGAGTGAAACATGGCTGGAGTTCGGTGATGAGTTTGACAGCCGTATCGTGGTGTCCACGGGCCCCATGGTTACTCAGAAAGGTCGCATTATTGCCAAGGGTGATGTGACCATTCTGGCTGATCACGTCAGTACAGTGTAAATTTTTTGTTGCCCAATGGTGATGCTGTGTTCCAAGACGACAAGGTCTCTGTTCACACAGCTCACATCGTCCAGGACCGTTTTTATAAGCGCGAAGCTGAATTTTTTGCATCTCCCCTGGCGAGCACGAGCATCAGATCTCAATATTACTGAGCCTTTGTAGTCTACTTTGGAGAGAAGGGTGCATGATCACTATCCACCTCCATCATTGTTAACTGGACTTGTCACTATTCTGCAGAAGGAATGACATAAGATTCCCTTGAAAACCATATAGTAACCATACTTATCCATTCCTAGACGATTTGAAGCTATTTTGAATGCCAACAGGGCTCCTAAATATGAGGTGACAGGCGAGTTGTGGCGCTCTGAAAATATTCTAAGTTTGGAGTTGGCGTGGCTGCGCTGGGGCCTCTCGGCAGGCCACAGCTCGTAGGCGGCATGGTGCTACCGGAAGTTAGCTGGAGTCCAGGCCAGACCGTGGGGCTGTGTCAATGAAGGAGACATGCAGGGAGTGCCAAAGATGGCAGACAACTCACAGTTCGTATAGAAATTAATAGTAGCCCGATGAATCATGATACCTCAAAAAGAAACATGTACATTACCATTATTTGCATGACAATCCTGATGGTGTATTCAGATTTTCAATACCTTTATTAGTTTAAAGTTTAGTATCTGACGATAAATTATGTAGGTAACACCCAGCAACGAATTTTCAAAATATAAACCTTTCATCCGATTTTCTCGATCGACATGTCCTTAGAAAGCTATTAGTGTAAACCTAAAGTGGTATAAATTACAGGCATGTAACTTGAATAGTACATGAGTTATTGGAAGTCAAAGTGGATGATTACTATTAATCACGTCAGGCCATAGGTACTCCACGGTTACACGAAAAAACGGTAGCAGCATGCTTATAAATATACTTGTTCGTCTATGTTTTTGGTTATAACCGATATATGCTATTCATGAAGAAATTATTTACTGTGTTTTAGAAAGCACAGAGACATTAGGCTACTGGCTTACTTCTGTTCAATGCCTTTGAAACATATTTATTTGATTTGTTTATGCATTTAATAATGTCAGTTAGAGCCTGTTTATGGTCCAGCTGTAGGAATGATTATTTATTTTCAAGTTATTTAAATGTAAATCCAGTATTTCGAATGTGTTTCATTATGTTTGTGAGTGTGCATTGGCTTGGAGACATGGAGGGAGCGCTGTAGCCAATCACAGCGCTCGTTACTACAGCGGGCGACTACTGATGTCAATGGAGAGGGAGTTCTGGACAGTATAGGAGAGGACATGGGGGAGGGTGCTGGACACTAAGGGGCAACGGATACACGATCGCAGGAGAGACTTGGCGAGTGGAAGAGTCGGCGCGTGGTCACGGGAGATAAAAATATTTCGTAGTTCCGACTTGTGCACTGGTGAGTTTTCCATTGCTTCTGCAGTGAAGACGTAGTATGCATTTAGAAGTGAATATCTCACGAGCTATGTAGTTGTTAATAACTAACTAGGTGAAGTAGAAATCTATTGTTTCCCTGTTATTCAACTTATACCGTATTTTATTTAATTGCTGGACCATCGATAGCGATAAATGTTTTACAGTAATAAAGGGCATTCTTGAAGGTACTTCTGCTGTTGTACTCATCATTTAAAGTCATTAAGGTAGTACCTGCAGAATTTATTGAATTGCAATCTTTCATTTATAAATGTCAATGTTACGTTCAAAATTCGCAATTGCCGAGTGACAGGAACCTTCGACCATTCGATTCATGTGTATATTCATATTGTATACTGTAGACTCAGCAGTATTTGGCTTGTAATGCGGCAACTACGTATTCCAGCCCCTAGACAACGAAACCAGCCAAAACCTTTTAATATTTAAACTCTGAGTCTGAGGGTACGTAGTTGAGGGCCAACGCATCACATCATTTTATTAATTGAAAGCCCACATACACCGTATTAGGCTTGGTAATATGTCGTGTTTTTGGTTTTTCCGTATTTTTGTCCAACCGGTTTGGATGTAGAATACTCAGTATCTGGAAGAACGGCAGTTCAATTCTTCGAACAGCGACCCCAATATAAAAAAAAAAAGAGAGAGAAAAATAACTTTCCTGCTTGGAATATTGTTAGCTTTACTTATTTAAGTAAGCCACTCTTGTTTCTTGATTTTTCTACCATGAAACATCCAGCAATGAATTTTCACTGCTTCATCGGGATAACAATGTAAGTTATATTTCATAAATCACTTAAGGTATAGAAACAAGGTTTTCGGCAAACAATACTATGTAAAATATACCTCGTGAAACGCAGTAACACAGCTCTTCTTGCTAAGAGACTGCTAGCTGTTCTCTTGAATGTAAAGGCAAAATCTGATGGCACAGTGCAGTCTCGGGTCCACTTCGTACTAAACAGTACAGGGGAAAAAACTAGTACCGTGCCAGTCTACTAAATTTCCTAGCTTCTTTTGGGGAGTTGCTCGGTTATTGATCTGTACGCTATCGTTTACTCTCCTTTCTACTATCCATCAAATTCCTTTGAAAACTAGCATGTACCATTTTTTTTTAAAGTTGTGTCTGCGTACGCAGTCTTTCCTCTCGTTCTCCTATCTTTTACAAGTAAGGCAACCTTTCGGATTTCCTCGTTCCATGTCCATTGGTGACACTCCGTGACATCCTAGCAACTCGTTGTTGCTTCATTCCTGCGTTTCTGATGGAATTCGTTAGTGGTTTCCATTAATATCGTGTCGTCCCACATCAGCACACACAAATTTCCAACGGCCACCTGGTGATTTTCAAGTAACGTAGCTATAAAATTTTTATAACAACTATAAAAACTTGCAGATTATCGGCACTTATTTCCAGGGCTGCCAGATGAGCATTACAAAAAATAAAGCTAATGTCATTGTAAAAACAAAGTAAAAAATCAGGGGTACAGCTGTAGAGAATGTGGAAGTTTCAGCATGATTCGAGGTAGAACACCTAAAATAAATCGAGTTGTGGTAAAGGCAGGTGTCAACCTGAGTTGTGACATAAGAATAAAGAAGTTACCCACGAAGGAAGCTGTGACAAAACCCTCAATGTTTTGGTTTTTTAATATTTTTCATCGATCTGGGGCCATGATCAGGTTGATTTAAAGGAAGAGACAGAAAGGATTCGAAGATCTGCTTCGCAGTTCTTAGGTGTTTCTCCGGCCACCATGAGACCGTCACAGAAAAGTTTAGATAGTTAATTAGTTAGTTAGTTACCTATTCCATAGGTGACACTGTACGATATACCATAATGATGAGGAATGAGCAAGTTTGCAGAATATGAATTGGTATTTAAATACGGTTGCTTGCTGACCTTTTACAAATGAGCTCAAGTAATAGAAAACAATATTTAGTTTACTGGTAAAAACACAAGTAGGTTTGCAATATGTTTACACTAAATAAGATACCTGTTTCGGGATACAATTTATGCTATGAAATAGAAGAAATGGCGCAGAAGAACGTATTCATCTTACATTCACATCTGTCTTTGCTACATGTCTGGTCTTTAATCGTTGGATAAACGATCAAAGATGTTGGTAGCAACATCATTCATCCTGTTCTGAGCTAAAATCAATTATAATGCCAAGAAATGAAGGTAACTTTTTTTCTAGTATTGTGATTATGGATGGTTTTATTCCTTCTGGACACTAACGATTATTACAAATAATTTCACGACAGAAGACATATACTGTGGTGGTGTGATTAAAATATCTAACTTCTTAAACAACCTTCTACAAAAGGAGCATCACGCAACGACACGCTTTAGTACAATGAAGACTTTCTCTCTTAAATACGAAGTACCCCAGTAAGCAATTAGTTGTGACATTAATGAAAGGAAGTAACCAAAGCATGTTATCTTTCATATTTATAACTCTGTCCAAGCCCTGAAATAACACGTAGATCAAGCGTGACTGAAATGAGTTGCTCATGAAACTGTAAAACAGTTTAAATAACCATCCATACAAATAGAATATTGTTCCACGTTTACTAGGTTCAGGTCATGCATTAAATTTGTCACTGCTATTGTACCGTATGATGTGCAGAAGTACCTAAAATGTGTACAAGTACTTAAAATTAAGAGACAGATCATTTACAGAAAATCTGTCAAATGGTTCAAATGGCTCTGAGCACTATGCGACTGAACTTCTGAGTTCATCAGTCGCCTAGAACTTAGAACTAATTAAACCTAACTAACCTAAGGACATCACACACATCCATGCATGAGGCAGGATTCGAACCTGCGACCGTAGCGGTCGCTCGGCTCCAGACTGTAGCGCCTAGAACCGCACGGCCACTCCGGCCGGCAGAAAATCTGTCAGTGATACTTTGAAAGACATTATTTATAATTTCCCCTGTTGCCGTATGTTTACTGGTGCGTCAACGGCAAACACTATAAAGAGGACACTGTCCACCTCTGAAATTCTTATTCTAAAATTTCGGAGGGCCATGTTCAAAGTAGTCAACAGAGGCAATACTTTCTCCAACGTAATTCGCAAATAATGACCACGACAGTAAAATCATGGCATTTCTGGCTCGTATAGAGGTGCACAGAGATTTCTAGCGTATAGCATTTGTGGGTGCTGCAGGAAAGGGATAAAATTGTTATGGTACCCTGTTTGCCCTCCACTATAAGCCATATTGTGGTTAGCGGAGTATAGATACAAGTATATGATAGGGTTTCGGATTATACTATGACACGGAGTACTTGTGTAGATAATTTCAGAAGGGAGATTAGGAGAATGGGATGTAGACTCTGATGCAGACCAATGACATAGTGATTAAGAGCAAATTCATAAGCAGCTACATATGTGTGAAGAGACTAGTGGAAGATAAAACCATTGAAAAATAGTTATCTCTAACAGTCCCTCGAGCTGAACGAAAAAGACAGATAGCATTAGCCACCAGACTGTTAATGTAAGTAATGAAATGTTAAAAAGACATAATCTCCAAAAAAATGTCAGAGAAAATCTGAACACATTACGATGAACGACTCAAATTCTTACGCAATGATTCGTACTAAAAGACTATCTACGTTACTGTGAAAAACATTGTTACGTTGAATCATCGTTTCTTCCCAAATACAGCTAAAAACTAAAGAGGTAATTGCCCTGTAGTTATGAAGATTTAAAACGACAACTAGATAGCAATTCCCCTGCCCGTACATTGCCGTGATTTATTGAAGAAAATGGTATAACCCTGCTTCAGACATAGTAATTAAATATCTGCACAATTTCAGATGCGTCCGTCAAGTCAGAAGCAAAGGCTAACAGGCAGCCAAGACAAAATGTAAATGATGTTGCGTCACTTGAATTGTGGACAGCCCGGAGACAGATGAATGTCGTTGGTGCATTTCCAATGGCATCGTTTTTTACCTGCTCACAGCGAAACAATGAAGTCTCCAGAGGCAAGATGTTCATTTGATGGTCGTGACGCACAATCCGTTATCGAATCGTCCATTAAGCAAACTGGAATACCTAGATAGCCTATGTGTAATAGTTAAGATTCATATACAATTTTTATAGCGCAAGTTTTATGCTGTATATGTAAGTTTACTTCCTCAGAACATTAAAATACTGACGTAAATCGACAAAAATATTTAGTATCGGAGAACAGACGGTTTAAGAGACACACGGAAGAAGGAGAAACAGTTATTTCTCAGTGCTTACATTACATTGGTGAAAAGAATCATTCTTAAAATAAGAAATAACAAGAAGCTTCACAAAGATTTGAAGTCACTTACTTTGGTCCAGAAAGATGTCTATTATTCTGAAAGACACATTTTCGGTAACTTAACAGCGGCCACAGAAAGTTTTACTACTAATAAAACTCAGTTTGAGTTGCCCCTAAAGGATTTATTTATGGCCAATTCCTTCTACTCCACTGATGAATTTCTTAGTAGAACGAAGTAATGTGTATTTGTCACTTCCTCTTGCTTCTGAAATGTTTCTGCTTGTGTAGGTCGTTCTTAGAGCCTCTTCCAAGCTTCTTTTTTCAACCACAGTCTATCATTTATTACCCCTCCCACAACAGTCTTTGTTTCACATAATTGTTCAGCTCGTTTTTCCATCTTATTCGTGAACTTCCAGTTGGTCTTCGTCCATATTCTGATCCTTCTAGGGCCCTTCTCGGAAGTATTTCTGGTCCCTTTCTTCTAACGTGGCCAAACCATTCAAGCCTACTTTATTCACCATGGCTTCTTTCAGGGGCTTGATCTACAGGTTGCTTTGTGTTGTTTCATATCAAATAATGAGAGTATTAATACAATCTGACATTTGTACCAATTCTTTGCTATAATGCGGTCGTTGTAAACAAGCGTTACAAAACGATTTTTCTTTGTGATAATGCATGGGTGCAATGGCCTGAGGATTGTCATATGAACCTCACTGTATTGTTCATTTACATGTTTTGTGACAAGTTATTATCATTTAAATAAAAACATGTTTCTGCTATTTTTTTGATTTCTGATTCTTGAGAACCGTTTCATTTTGCATCTGCGAATGGTACATTAGTATATTTTTCTTCTTTGTACTCATTTACAGCGTGTTCTTCTGGCATGTTCCACATACTGACGGGTCTCCTTACTATGGATCTATTTGAACGAAAAGTACATCTAATGTAATCTAGAAAGCTCTTTCTTCCGTAGAATTTTCAAAGATATTGTCTACTTCACATGTTGTCAAACAAGCGATAAGCCCAAAAGTGTTATTCTGAACGGTCAGCCATCTTGGCAGCTATGCGGAAGAGCTGGTTCAACTCCCGGACTTAAGAAGGATATTTCCTTGTTGGTATGGCTGGAACCGGGTGTTCTCATCTTCTCGAGACGAACTGAGGACCAACTTGAAAGAGAAGTAGCGGCTCCAAGACCTGGAAAGCTAACAACGGCTGGGAGAGGAGCTTTGTCATTCATAGGCAGAGGGTGGCACGGCTGATGGTCGGTATCGCATCGGCTTCATGATCAGACTCCTATGTTGGTCGTAGAAACAAAAAAATTGTATTGAGGAAAAGCTCACAATTTTATTTATTTATTTATTTATTTTTTGCATCATATTACCATCACTGCTATAATAAGATATCAATAGGTTGTTGCGTTTATGTATATGATATAACAAGAATATTGAACTATATGGACTGTAACTGGATTGAATTTTTTTCCTATTGTTAAACATAGTGTGTGTCTGTGTTTCTGTCTTGAACAATGCAGTGATGTAACTACGAAACACTATCTGATAAAGATGAGTCGCCAAAACTATTACAAAGTGAATAACTGTTTTGTTAATTAAACTTTGTTAAAATAATTAGAAAAAGTAAATCTTTACACCAAATGAGTTGTCCTGTGAAACTGTAGGGTGCAGCGCAGTGGACACGGCTACGATTCGTGACGTCAGAGTATGTGACTCGCTGTTGCAACACACAGAGCTAACAGAATAAAAATGGTACATTAAATTACAAAATGGATTTTGAGGGGATAAATAACCACAATGTTTTTGGGAAAATTCTCTGTGATTTTATGCAAGTAAACCGACAAAATAAAATTTCGGACACCAAATGATATACACGCGGATGTAACACTACACTGTAAGAATAAATCTGTTTGTCAAGGAAATGTAATCTAAATTATACTTACCCACTTAACCCATATTACTTTTGAAACTGCTAACTGTGAATGATTTCACTATGTTCTGATTGGTGTAAAACTGGCCCTAAATAATTTTTATGAGGCTTACATGTGGCGACCGAAATTCGGTACCGCTAGGAGTGGTGAACATAAAAAATACAACGGAGCAGCAAGGTTGCTAAAAGGAAATAAAACCTTGGGCAATGCACTGCAAGGAGATGCGACCATACTAAGCACATTAACCTTTAATTTTGCACAGCTGTCTTCCTTGTAATTCAATGATGCGTCACACATAATCAGAAAAAAATTAAATTCTTTCTCGAAGAAACGGTGGTGGAATTTGAAATTGGTGAATGACTGGGAAGAAAGTAACCTTTATAAAGCTGTACTCCGTAAACTGAAACTCATACTTAGAAATTTACAATTATATTTGCAAAAATTACTTTCTATAACAAACATTACTCTGCCGTGAAATTATTAACTTGGTAAAGGACTGGTAAATCTACAGTCTTTGAGTTCAAGCCACGTGAGCTGACAATTTCATGTAATCGCGTGTTAACAATGAAATGAACTAACCCAAACCAATAAAGAAAAATTCCATTAAAACCTTCCGTTATTCAAACACATCGTAACTATGCGCAAGGAAGCAATGGAGCAGCAACATTCTTCAGATTTTCACTTGTCAAAAATCCTTACCAAATCACACTCGAAAGTTAATCATCCTCTGTATTTTTATGTCTGTACTCTCAAGCTATTTCCAGACCGCTGAGTAGTGTGACGAACGCCCGACCAACTCACTACCTTCTCTGACAATGCAACAGCAACGACAATGATACTAGCAATCACAGATCATAACGCTCGTATTCGTATCCTTTACGGTGTAACACATCGATTATTGAAAACTTCTGTCTGAAAAATACCCAGTACAGAGATATGAAGTATGACACACCGAATAAAAGTAGAACTTACATAACTTTTCCTGAATTCCAAAATTAAGCCCGAAATCTTATAAAGTATAATAACTCTGCCAATGGTATGCTCTGCTGCACGGTTCTCAGAAACTCTTCACAGTTCTTATCTTTACGAAAAGCGACCAAACTAAAGTGCTTAATGGTTACTGCATAACTATAAGACTGTAGTCTTCAGGCTTTCCAGGCGATCTGTCGTCATCTTGATGTGTTGGATGTTCTGTCCGATATCTGTTTCTCCATGCACAGTATTTCGACTATGTGATGCTTTGTCTTCCTCAGGTGCTACATGATACCTCTCTTCCAGTGGAATGGGTCCAATATTTATACCCACTATCTTCCCCTTCCGTGGTCGGCTCGAGGTGTTCCGTCTGTGGTCCATTCTATAACGAAGTACGAGGGCTCTTCGAAAAGTAAAGTCCGATCGGTCGCTAAATGAAAACCACTGTGAAAATCAAAAGTTTTTTATTCGCAACAATCAGCCACACCTTCCAGCTACGTCTCTTAAACAGTCGCCGCTCCGACTTAGACATTTTTCGTCGCGTTGTGCAAACTTTCCAGTACCCTCGTCACAGAGAGCAGCCACCTGTGCTCTCCTGCAATTCTCTACGCTGGTCTGCCTTTTGTTGTTTGTGCCTCATAGCCAGCGATTCATATGAGCAGAGACGAACAACAGAGGGAGCCAATTAAGGGTTGCATTATAGGTGATCAAACACTTCCCATTGAAAACGCTGCAGAAGCGTCTTCATTGCCCCTCCAGAACGCGGCTGAAAATTGCCTTGAAGAAAGAAACGCATGGCATGTATGTCATGTGGGCACCAGATCCACATACTTTCCGAGAGACGCTGTTGTCTTCTGCATTTCTACATGGTCACTTTACGCTCTGAACTGAAGAGAGCGACGTGAAGCAATCGACGAGCACACTTAAAGACACTGCCCAACACGTCTGTGCAAGGTTCCATCAGATTTTCACTTTGGTTTCCATCTCGCGCCTAATGGGACCTTTCTTTCTGAACACGCCTCATATTAGTATTTTTGTCTTTTTTTCTATGTTTTCCTAATACTATTCTTGTAAGAGGAAATATAATAGTCAGGCTTTTAAGTGTGTTATTTGTGATGAATAAGAGAGTCATGTACGAGGTGCGACAATAAAGTAATGAGACTAATGTGAAAAAAAATGGTGCTTACCGTTTTAGTCAAGTTTAGTGTTGTCTCCTTCAAAGTAGTTCCCTTCTCATTGCCAGCTTCTGTAACATCCTCCAAGATCCTCGTCACAGCTTTTTGGACATCTTGTGTTGTTTGAAAATGGTGTCCCTTGACCGCCGTTTTGACTCTTGGAAATAGAAAAAGTCGTACGCAGCGGTATCTGGTGAATAAGGTGGCTGTGGTAGGACTGAAATTTGTTTTGAGATTAAAGATTGCTGTACTGACAGAGCAGTATGGGATGGCGCATTATTGTGATGCAGAATCCAATTATCAGTAATTTTGGCACGGACACGAAGAACTCTTTTTACAAAGTCTATCTAAAATTTCTTTGTAGTAATATTGGTTAGCTGTTTGTCCAGGAGGTACCAACTCTTTATGAACAATTCCCCTGGAATCAAAGAAGCACACAAGCATACATTTCACTTTTGACTTTGACATGCGAGCTTTTTTTGGTCTGGGTGATCCCTTTGATTACCATTGCGAACTTCAGCGTTTTGTCTCTGGATCGTACAGAAAAATCCAACTTTCATCACCAGTGATAACACGGCTCAACAATTCTGGATTGATTTCCATTTGCTCTAACAGTTCAGTTGCCACTTTTTTCCGTGTTTCTTGCTGTTGTGGTGTGAGATTTTTGGGACCATTTTTGCAAAAAAAAAAAAAATGGTTCAAATGGCTATGAGCACTATGGGACTTCTGAGGTCATCAGTCCCCTAGAACTTAGAACTACTTAAACCTAACTAACCTAAGGACATCACACACATCCATGCCCGAGGCAGAATTCGAACCTGCGACCATAGCAGTCCCATTTTTGAACAAATCTTTCTCATACCAAGATCTTCAGTTACTATTAGACGAACCGTTTCTCGATTGATGTTCAGTACTTCTGCAATCATTTTCACGGATACTCTTCGATCAGGTCGTACGAGTTCACACACCCTGACCAAGTTGACATCCGTCCGTGAGGTTGATGGTCGTCCACTGCGGTCTTCATCTTCAACATTCGTTCGGCCTTCACTAAACATTTTATGCAACGAAAAACTTGAGCTCTTGACATAACCTCCCCTCCAAAAGCCTTCTGAAGCTTACCGTAAGTTGTCGTCGCCTTTTCACCCAATTTAACGGAAAAAATGGAATACCGTTGCGCAATATTATGCGGTTCCATTTCCGTGACGAGAGACACAAACACGTGTTGAGTTACTACAGCACAGCTCACAACTGAGCAGTTGCATCGATGTGCTGCTTGGACTAGAAGCAGCTTATAGACCAAGGTCAAAGATATTGTGCCTAAGCAAGGCTGCAGAGTTGCCACATCTTGCAAAGAAAATCAGTCTCATTACTTTATTGTCGCACCTCGTATATGAAACGTAAAATCATAATGCGTAAAATTTGGTGTAATCAGTTTAGTAACTACACTCCTGGAATTGAAATAAGAACACCGTGAATTCATTGTCCCAGGAAGGGGAAACTTTACTGACACATTCCTGGGGTCAGATACATCACATGATCACACTGACAGAACCACAGGCACATAGACACAGGCAACAGAGCATGCACAATGTCGGCACTAGTACAGTGCATATCCACCTTTCGCAGCAATGCAGGCTGCTATTCTCCCATGGAGACGATCGTAGAGATGCTGGATGTAGTCCTGTGGAACGGCTTGCCATGCCATTTCCACCTGGCGCCTCAGTTGGACCAGCGTTCGTGCTGGACGTGCAGACTGCGTGAGACGACGCTTCATCCAGTCCCAAATATGCTCAATGGGAGACAGATCCGGAGATCTTGCTGGCCAGGGTAGTTGACTTACACCTTCTAGAGCACGTTGGGTGGCACGGGATACATGCGGACGTGCATTGTCCTGTTGGAGCAGCAAGTTCCTTGCCGGTCTAGGAATGGTAGAACGATGGGTTCGATGACGGTTTGGATGTACCGTGCACTATTCAGTGTCCCCTCGACGATCACCAGTGGTGTACGGCCAGTGTAGGAGATCGCTCCCCACACCATGATGCCGGGTGTTGGCCCTGTGTGCCTCGGTCGTATGCAGTCCTGATTGTGGCGCTCGCCTGCACGGCGCCAAACACGCATACGACCATCATTGGCACCAAGGCAGAAGCGACTCTCATCGCTGAAGACGACACGTCTCCATTCGTCCCTCCATTCACGCCTGTCGCGACACCACTGGAGGCGGGCTGCACGATGTTGGGGCGTGAGCGGAAGACGGCCTAACGGTGTGCGGGACCGTAGCCCAGCTTCATGGAGACGGTTGCGAATGGTCCTCGCCGATACCCCAGGAGCAACAGTGTCCCTAATTTGCTGGGAAGTGGCGGTGCGGTCCGCTACGGCACTGCGTAGGATCCTATGGTCTTGGCGTGCATCCGTGCGTCGCTGCGGTCCGGTCCCAGGTCGACGGGCACGTGCACCTTCCGCCGACCACTGGCGACAACATCGATGTACTGTGGAGACCTCACGCCCCACGTGTTGAGCAATTCGGCGGTACGTCCACCCGGCCTCCCGCATGCCCACTATACGCCCTCGCTCAAAGTCCGTCAACTGCACATACGGTTCACGTCCACGCTGTCGCGGCATGCTACCAGTGTTAAAGACTGCGATGGAGCTCCGTATGCCACGGCAAACTGGCTGACACTGACGGCGGCGGTGCACAAATGCTGCGCAGCTAGCGCCATTCGACGGCCAACACCGCGGTTCCTGGTGTGTCCGCTGTGCCGTGCGTGTGATCATTGCTTGTACAGCCCTCTCGAAGTGTCCGGAGCAAGTATGGTGGGTCTGACACACCGGTGTCAATGTGTTCTTTTTTCCATTTCCAGGAGTGTATGTTATCGGTCTTTTGTCTGGCATGCTCCACTTGTCTTTGCCTTCTCTACATTTCCCCCTTCTATCTACAATCTATTAAGACGTATGTATTAATGAAAATGTATTTAAATGAGAATAATCACTTATTTTTGTTCAAACATTGTGTCATGTTCTTTTATTTGGTACCAAAACATTGTTTCATGTTCTTTTATTTTGTGCCACTAATACCCTTGCTAAGCCGTTGAAACACTTCACAGTGCAAGTGCTGGCGAGTCTTCTTGTGCAAATGCAAGTAATTGGCTTGGGCGATATCTCCTTACTCACAGAGCAAGTTGGGATGAGTCTTCTCCTATTAACGGAAATAACGGGCTTGTGCGATATCTGCTTAGCCACCACTGTGGCCGTCGCACTAAGATAAGCACGAATTGTACTTATTTCTCAAGAACAGTTTGTCATTAAATTCTTGAAGTCCGATTGCTCAGTGCGAATAAAACTGACGCACTTAATATGGTATCACCAGAGATCGCGATGCCACATCGAAGTTGGCAACGCACACAGATACAATAAACGTTAGCGATGTCTCTCTGCAATCCGCAATGGCGAATGGGAGGCGCTCCCGAAGATCATGCCTCTGTCTCACCCAGCAGTGCCCTCGCATGGGGGTCAGTACAGAGGCGAGCACGGAAGCGCTCTGCCCCAGTTCGTAACCTCAGCTGAAGCAATCAACATCGAGTAGTACTGAAGAGTTATTCAACTTTCAGAGGGAAGTGTACTTTTGTAAATATTGAACATTTCACTTCAAGATAACAGCTCGGTTAATTAGTTCATCAAGTGATGCTTCAATGGTCAGTGGCTGTTGTAAATTGTGAGTCACTCCTGTGGTAAGCGACTGTATAAAGTACAGTAAATTTTTAGTTCTTTCATGTAATAAAGTGAACCAATATTTCATGTGTTGCAGTTCCGTCTGCCTGAGTGATCAAAGAACCCATAGTTATGGCCGAAAAATTGTACTTTCGTCGGATAATAATAGTTAATTATTAATCCAAACTTCTGCGGTCGTGAAAAAATATGTAGTTCCTGAAGAGTGATACCTCGCGTTTTACAGAAATCCTATCTCCAGAACTTTCCATGAGCTCAACTCACCCGCTGAAAAGGGAGGTTTTAGGAACGTCTTGAGCCGTTCCGTTTACTATCCGAAGCATCTGGCCGCGGAATGACGTAAGTTTTCTACCGTATGACTGTTTGTGTATAGGGGAGCTCAAAATACTGAGGAGAATTCGTCTGCGGCAGACAGTGGCGGTCGAATACATCTTAACTGTAGCGTTTACCTAAAGGAGTCAGAGGCGCAGGTACAGAAGACGGCAGGGGGCGTGGTAGAGCGTCATGCTGAGGTCGAGGAATTACAAACAGATCAAGACCACGTTCCTTGGTAAGGTGGCACTCTTACGTCACGTGTTAAAATAAGCTGTTAAGACTAGTAATTCTGACCATAGTTTTAGAAGGTTCCCTAAACTGTCCTCAATAATACAGCCTGAAATAAATGGAATAACTACTAGCTATTGTCCAATGATAGCAAAGAGCAATCAAGACTAGGTCACGGACGCCGTGCCCTTTGTATTTAAGGGGAAGTAACCAAACGTGCCAATGAAGTTAGTAATTTCAGTAGTGGAAATAGAACACAGTAGACACCTCATGCTCGCCAGGCAGTGGGACAAAGCATGGCTCAGGACAATGGGATTCCACATAAGCTGTACCTGTAGACAGTTTGACTTTCCCGAAAGTCAGAAAGGTACAGTTTAATCGAATTGTTTCCTTTGCAATGAAAGACTGGTCTCCTGTAAAGGTTGCCGGCCGCGGTGGTCTAGCGGTTCTGGCGCTGCAGTCCGGAACCGCGGGACTGCTACGGTCGCAGGTTCGAATCCTGCCTCGGGCATGGGTGTGTGTGATGTCCTTAGGTTAGTTAGGTTTAAGTAGTTCTAAGTTCTAGGGGACTTATGACCTAAGATGTTGAGTCCCATAGTGCTCAGAGCCCCCCTCCTGTAAAGGTTGACTTGCAGTAAAGAGCCACCTTCAAGCACAGAGCGCTTGGGGCCCTTGAGAGGATGCTAAGAGGCATTCCGGTTATGAGCAAGCAGGATGGATGTTGGGCAGCAGCCGTCTCGACAAGTGAGGAATGCAGATAAACACTTGAAGGAATTATTAGCTGCCTTCACGAGGATATCCGGCATGCAGTCTGAGAGGCAACCAGTAGCCGTCATTGAGAAGTGCTGCAATTAAAAACACCTGAGAGCGACGTGGCAGTTCCACTGCTACTCGTTAACAGTCGGACAGTGACTTACAAGACCAGACATATGGTCACACTGCACGGAGACTGGGAGAGGTGGTTACCTAGTGTTTATAGCTCCTTTGGTGAGACTGCAAACAGAGACCACCAATGCTAAGACAATGTGATGGGAAATTCAGCATCCTAAAGGAGAGAGTGAAGGAAAATGAACAAACCTGTAGAGCAGGGGTAGTAGTGGGATCAGAGTGGTCACCGAGAGGCATGAGGACTGAGAGGTATGATTCGTTACTCAGGAATTGAGGATTCACTGAAAGCGATGTTATAAGGCAGTGAGGACAGAGCGGCAGCCTTTCATCGCATGGGCCACGTTAACCGATTTCTGTGATGCTTCGTACTGCGAGCTAACATCCCAAAGATGTTCGGGCTCACATGCGGTTCCTCTTCGTCGATATGTCTTGGCTGAAACTCGTCTAGGGGTCGAACCGCATGTGTCGCATTACATGCCCAAAATTAGACACTTACCACCCTTTTGTTAAATGGTCTGGCTGACGGCAAATTTGCGAGATTGTATGAACCACGCAATGTTAATATAACAAATAACAACAGTAATAATAATATCGGTAGCTACATTAACGACCCATAAACGATGTAGGCTACACAGTTGCTAACTGGTTAGAATAATATTTATTCAGAAAGCAAACTAATAGCGAAAGTGGTAGTATTTAGAATACTACACTCGAACGCATATCCATTTGACACAGTTCGATCATTCACAATCTCATCGCGAATTACAAGTTCGATACTCCACCTCGTTAACTAGAATTCACACCGGGCGCGCGGCTGCTCGCCGCTCAGAGACTAAGTTGCGCCATACCACACAACGCGATATTTTCAAAGTCGTTTCACTTCCTAGCTGGCTAAAGACCGACAGCCCGCTTTCACGTCTCAACCCGAACTGTCCACTTTGGTGTCTCCTGCCGAACTGTCCCTCTGCCCGTCCCCGGCCGCGTTTTCCCGCGCGCTGAACATCCTCGCTCAACTGGCTAGTGCAGTTCCCTTTCCTGAAGCCGTCAATCACATTGGCTACAGCTTATTCCACATCATTTTACATTTTAACATATTTAAATAATCGAAGCTTGACCACTTTCACGTTCTAAATAAAGTAACAATAATATCCATTACATAATAAACGTTAAATTCCTTTACATAAAACCAATACAATTTCCTTCTTAGCTTTGAATGCCACGGCCAATAGCCTTGCACCATTGTGCTTTCTGATAAATAAATAAAGAACGAAAGTAACTATTATGCACTAAACTTTACAACAAATATTCTGTTACCTAAAGAATAAATACGGTATCATGCTGTTATCGTTCAATGTGTTTTGTGTGGAGTAAATGATGATCTCATGCTTAACTGAAAATACAGATAATTTAAATTTACTATATCTTTTAAAGAAATGAAGTTACAGAGTTGATATTTGCAATGTTTGTCATTTTAACGATGCGCTTCTATATGAAATGTCGATCGTTAAGATCGACAAAAGCTTTCAGATTTTAGCATTCAGGTCTTTATTACAAAACTTGTCAATTTCACTTTAACAGTAAATCCTAAACTATTAAACATATGATCAATATTCAAGCTTTATTTGCATCACCATGGAAATTTATGAAGGATCGTAGATTAAAATAACTGTGGCTTAATTCACTGAATTACCAGAAAATTAAATAGTTTTCATAAATGTTTCCCTTTATGGCCGATCTTAGGTCCGCCATATTTAACACTGCTATGCTTCCCTGGGTTTCACTATGACATAGGTTCTCGTCTGTCTCACTCGCACTCTACACCGCTTAGGCCTCAATACACAACAGACGCCTGTGAATTTCCCCATCTCATGGTGAAGCTGCGCCCTTTGTGGCACGCGATCCTCAACAACAGGGTTCGTTTCGCAAATCCTGAAGGCTTATTCTTTCGGTCATATACTTAAATGAGAGCGAAATGATCGTTAACTCACAGTACAATTATAATTTTGACTTCTATAGACTTCTCAGCCTTTTGTCGAATTAGTTTTTAATTAGTTTTTAGACTTTTCAGTCACATCCCTGCATTCATTCTGATGTCACCTTGTGATATCTTCATTTTCCAGTCTACGTCCGATAGTCCTTCTTGCGGTTCGATGCTTGAATATTTAAGCATCCAACTGTGTATTCCTTGTGTAATCTCGGCTTTCAAATATTATACTGACACCACCTCTGCGAGATAATCGCCGCAGATAAAAGACGCTCTATGTAAACAGAATAACGTTATATTGGCCTCCGGGCAGTGTGCTACCTGAATACGGATTGGGCTGCTTATCAACGAGAGAAAGAAGGAAGGAATTAAGTTTCTGGGAGCGCTGCCTCAGAACCGAGGACAATTTGGAAGTAGTTGAGGATATGGTGATGGAAAATAGACGAATCACAGTGAACGAAATCGCTAGTACTTTACAAAGCAGTCATGGTTCAGAGTATTCTCTTTTACACGATAGGCTAAAAAGTGTGTGCGAGGTGGGTACCGAAAGAATGGTCATCGCAGCATAACGCGCAAAGGAGGGACGTCTCTTGTAAACATTTGGCCGGTTATCATCTAGACGGAGATGGATTTTTACAACAAATCGTTCCTGTGGACGACCCGGGAAGTAAATCGGCGAGCATGGTTTGGAAACACACATCATGACCAGAAGCTAAGAAAGTTAAGCGTCAGCCATCAGCTGTTAAGATTATACTAACATTGTTGTGGGACATGGAATGTGTGACGGCCGTTCATTTCACCCCAAGAGGCGAAACTGTGAATAGTGAGAACTACTATGATCTGTTGCGAACTAAACTGAAACCTGCAATCCGATCCAAACGTCGAGGAAAACTGCGAAAAGGTGTGCTCCTGAAGCAAGATAATGCTCTGTGACAGTCTACCCAACGGACGGCCTAAACAATAAAGGAGTTTGGATTTGATATCCTGGAACATCCGTCATACAATCCTGGCTCCAAGCGATTTTATTATGTTTGAACCATTGAAGGAAGCGCTCAGTGGAAGAAGATATGCAATTGATGCAGAAGTCACTGATGCGGTGCAAAACTGGCAACCAAAAAACTTTTCTTCCGACGGAATCAAAAAACTTGCGAAACGGTGGACAAAGTGCGTTGAAACGCAGGGAGGTTATGTAGAAAAATAATGTATGTTTCAGTTTTTTGTCATTAGAATAACTATTCTTTCTCTCAAAAGTCCCTTTACTTTTTGACTTTTTTATATACAAAACCGTGTCTAGGCTCAAGCAAATGTCCTCAGAGGATATGCTCACCGGAGAAAAATTGGTCAGCCCAAACTGCACTCACATATGAAGCTCTAAGCCTTTATAGGTAGAAGAGTGATAAGAGTCATGTGCTCAACCTGGCCCAGACGCGCAGTGCTTCTACGTGAGCATAAGGCAGTAGCGGTAAGTGAGACATTTTTCCGATCGGATATTGCACTTCAACATGAGTAAATTTAAAGATGTGACAGAGTGACATAAGGGAACAATCGCGTCTGGTCGTACCTATTGCTATACGGAATGTGAAGTCGCTGGATTTGTTGGTGTTTCGCGGAGGATTGTTCAACATGTCTACAAGCAATGGTGGTCCGAAATAAATTCTTAATGCGAGGAACCGGAGGCATGTTTCACGGCTGATGAATCAAAATCGCCGCCAGACCCGACAAGAATTTATACAGGCAGTGAATGAAGCTCCAGCACAACCTGTCAGTGAAAGAAGAATGAGACGGGAACAGCATGCAGTGAACATTTGCGGTCGGTCACCTCGCAAGAGGCCATTGCTCACACAGGCACACAAAGACAATAACGGTGAAGTTCACCGGGCTGGAAGAATATCTGACTGCTTCCCTGCACCCATCCCCCCGCCCCCCCCCCCCCCACAACCTAAACATCTCCACAGGACTGCAAAAGCACCTGACTTGAACCCAATGCAAAATCTGTGGGATATGTCGGAACAGAGTGTAAAACATCGACTTTGGTATCTCCGAATTTGGTGGAACGGCGCAATCCGGTCCCTAGCGAACAGCTTAACCTGGTTGCTACGTACCTGCAAAACCTTGTGGATTCGTTAACCGAATCCAGGCGGTTATTAAGCGGAATTACACGGTATTAAATTACGCTTGTAATGATTTCTTTAGGGGTGACTAATTTTTTGCCAGGTGAGCTTATTGTATTACTGATTTGTGAATGTTTCCACGTATTTATATTTTTGAATATATTGTCACTCCACTCTAAATGTTATACATATGTGGAGTGGAAATATGAGCATCATCAAATGTGACAGTTACTCTTAACATGCACTGAGGTGATAAAAACTCATGGGATAGCGATATCCACTTATACAGACGCCGGTAATACCGTATACACAAGCTATAAAAGGGCAGTACATTGGCGAAGCTGTCATTTGTTCTCAGGTGATTCATGTGAAAATATTTCCGACTTGTCCGCCTGCTTAGGTGGGTGGTAACGTACCTGCCTCCCAAGCACTGGGCCCGGGGTCGATTCTCGGCCGGGTCGGAGATTTTTCTCCGATTGGGGACTGGGTGTTGTGTTGTTCTCATCATCATTTCAACCTCATCATCGGCCGCAAGTGGCCCAATGTGGCGCCGACTGAAATAAGACTTGCAATGGCGGCCGAACCCGAAAGGGACCTCCCGGCCAACAATGCCATACGATTATTTTTATTTCCGACTTGTTTACGGCCGCACGTCGGGAATTAACACACTTAGAACGGTATTTAAGAGACTGAACGCAGAATGGTGGTTGGAGCAAAGACGCATGGGACGCTACACTTCGGAAATCGCTAGGGAATTCAAAATTCCGATATTCACAGTCTCACGAGTGTGCCGAAAATACCAAATATCAGGCATCACCTCTCACTACGGACAACACAGTGGCCGATGGCCTTCAGTAATGACCGAGAGAAGCGGCGTTTGCGTAGAGTTGGCAGTTCTAAGAGACAAGCAACACTGCGTGAAATAACCGCAGAGATCAATGTCAGCCGTACGACGAACGAATCCATTCGGACAGTCCGGCGATATTTGGCGTTAATGGGCTATGGCAGCAAATGATCGTCGTGAATGCCTTTGTCAATAGCACAACATCGCCTACAGCACCTCTGTTGGGCTCGTGACCATATCGCTTGGACGCTAGATGACCGGAAAACAGTGGTCTGGTCAGCTAACTCCAGACTGCAGTTGGTAAGAGCTGAGGGCAGAGCTCGTGTGTGATGCAGACCTCACGAAGCCATGCTTCCAAGGTGTCAACAAGTAAGTGTGCAAGCTGTTAGTGGCACCATAATGGAGTAGGGTGTGTTTACATGGAATGGATTAGGCCCTCTGGTCCATCTGAACCATACATTGACTGGAAGCGGTTATGGTCGGCTACCTGGAGACCATTTGCAACCATTCATGGGCTTCATGTTCCCACACAACGAAAGAACGTCTATGGATGACAGTGCACCATGTGACCGACTACAGTTGTTCGCGATTGGCTTGAAGAACATTCTGGAGAGTTCGAGCGAATAATTTGGCTACCCCTGACATAAAATTCATGGTACATTTATGGGACATAATCGAGAGGCCAGTTCGTACACAAAATCCTACACAGGCAATACATTCGCAATTATGGACGGCTATAGAGGCAGCATGGTTAAATATTTCTGCAGGGGACTCCCAACGACGTGTTGAGTCCATGCCACGTGTAGTTGCAGTACTGCTCCGGGCCAAAGTAGGTCTGACACGATTTTAGGAAGAATCCCAAGACTTTCGTCACCTCACTGTAGAACTTGGTTGTTTTTTTATTAAACACAAGATATGGCACATCAAATGCAAGACACACCTTGTGGAATACATGAAATGTATTCGTAGTTGTGAATACGAACAATTCTCAGCTGTATAAGGGAATGACGACAGTGAAAATTTGTGCGGGCTGGGAGTCGAACGCGGATTTCCCGATTTACGCAGGCGGTTGCCTCAACCGCCTTGGCTATCCTTGCACAACTCATGGCCAAACTCAAAATTCCTTACGTCGTCGTTCCTACGTCACAACCTGTACTACTACACACGTTATGTTATTCCCGTACAGGGGAGGACATTTTAATTGGAAGTTGCTACCCGACATTATGTAAATAAATAAATAAAATTATTTTAAAAGGTTTTGTTAATTTTTTATGCATGTCGGAAAGAAGAGGCACTTTGGCGACTACAGTCGTTATGAAATACGTGAGATGTATTCGCAGTCGCGAATACGATCAACCATCAGCTGGATAATGGAATGACGTCAACGAAAATGTGTGGTGGACCGGGACTGGAACTCGGATTTCCAGCTTTACACGAGCAGTCGCTTTAACAGCGAATTCATTTCAAGTATTTCATAACGGCTGTGGCAGAAACATGCATCATTCTTAACAACACAGCCACTGCAATATCGTGTACACCCTGTGGAAGGTTTGCTGAAAGCTAGTGAAGAAGAGAGAGAGACAGACTGAGTTGTTGAGCGAGAGAGAGAGAGAGAGAGAGAGAGAGAGAGAGAGACTTCCTCTGTGTGACTGTCCGAAGTTGCTGAATTTTGCATTTTATTTTGACCAGATCCTTGGTCGTGAAGCCGGCCGCTATGACCGAGCGGTTCTAGGCGCTTTAGTCCGGAACCACGCTGCTGCTACGGTCGCAGGTTCGAATCCTGTCTGGGGCATGGATGTGTGTGACGTACTTAGGTTAGTTAGGTTTAAGTAGTTCTAAGTCTAGGGGACTGATGGCCTCAGATGTTAAGTCTCATAGTGCTTAGAGCCATTTGAACCATTTGGTCGGGAACCGGACGACCCGGCCATCTGACGCGGCTGGTAACCTTGGACCGAGTCACAGGTGGCTCTAGTTGGGGCACACTGGCACACGCATTGTGCTGGCGGTGATGGAGGGTAGATGAGATTAATATCGCGTCGCTGATAGCACTAAGAGCTATCCCAGAGATCGAGTTCCTGAAAAATTGTAAATATACACTGTTTCGTGGGTATTATTTTGAAGGCCATAACCTTAATGTAAACAAAACATAACATTTTTTAATAAAGTTCTGTGAATTTTTAACACACTCTGTGTATTAATAGAACTTATAATGGAACCATTGGTCTTGAGCGCTTCAGTTATTATGCACACAGCAACTAGAAAAACTGGCGGTAGTAGTGGAAAAGCCCGCGTTTCTTCGAGTGAAGCAATCTTTTCACAGCACTCTCCAACGGCTAGCCAACAGCGTGTTGCGTCCTTACGGCAGCGGTAAATAAGCCCGGTGTGCGGCCGGCAGTTATTACTGCTCCGGTACTCAGGAGCCGCGGCGCCCGACTTCCCCATTGTCTCAGCGGATTGGTCATTACACCAGGGCGCCTCGTGCGGTGGCCAACAGTACAATACGGGGCCGAAATAGCCCTGTTGTGGGCCGGCCTGTCTGGCTGGAAGACAGATGCCGAGGGAAGGTGAACTGCCTGAGGTCCACGAATGGCGGTAGCGGCGAACAAAAACAGAGCGCAGCTATTTCAATTTGCTGACAACGCGGCGGGCGGCGTGACTGACGATGACAGCCCGTGCTGCCGCCGCAACAAAACCACAATTAATAAGGCTCGGCAACGGACCAGGTGCAGGGAGAGAGAGAGAGCGAAGTATGGTCGCTTTACCCACCACGCTCCTCCTTGACAGATTACGATGAAGTTGACAGATTCAATCAACACGCAAGTAAATCTCAATTCCCCTCGTCAGGACAGAAAGGTCTGTGATGAAGGCACGCAGTAACAGCGTCTGGGAGATGAGAGGAGGAGTTAGTTAAGCAGAATGGAATTAACTATTAAAAGAAGCCTTCAGCTTTTTCGCTAACCCGTGTCTTCAGTGGTTATTTCTTTTTATTCTTTCATCGATGTATACTGCAGTCCCATCGCAAGTAATGCTATTATAACGGTCTTTATATAATAATAATTCTTATTTTTCCACTAGAAAAGGAGTGAAACTTGCTAGAGAAACCTGATTCAGGCTGATCTTAAAAGAGTGGAAATGTCCAACATTCTAAGTGTCAAATCTCACACTTGTATGGAGAATCTCTTTTTGTACATAATGTATTTGCAAGCAAAAAAAGAAAGAATTGAAATGGTCTTCTGATGCCCACCTCATCACTGCAAAAAATAATGACACAGATTAGAAAATAAACAGTTTATTAAAAATGTTCTAAGTGACAGCCCAGGGAAATTAGTATTCTAAGTGGCAATAAGGAAGTTTGTTATAATATGAGTACAAAATGGTTCAAAGGGCTCTGAGCACTATGGGACAACTTCTTAGTTCATCAGTCCCCTAGAACTTAGAACTGCTTAAACCTAACTAACCTCAGGACATCACACACATCCATGCCCGAGGCAGGATTCGAACCTGCGGCCGTAGAGGTCGCGCGGTTCCAGACTGCAGCGCCTAGAACCGCTCGGCCACTCCGGCCGGCAATATAAGTACAGAAATACAGGAAACGTGTTAAGTAGTGAAAATGTAGTAAATAAAATGAGTTCCTCATATATTTCAAATTTTTTACAGGACAATAACAGAATTAAATCAAGAAATAAATCTTCCATTGTTGACCTCTTTTTCTGATACTCCATTCTCGGCATCAAATTTTTCAAGGTGGAAACGGCAACATAGCTGAACCAGACTTTCTTTTTGCCAGCAGGTAAACGTGGCTGATCTTTCAGAAGAAATACGGGTTGGCACACATCAACCATGTTCTTCCCACTTTTGAATAAACTGACTTTTATCATCCCTCTGTTTCAGAATAGGAATTTTTAAGAGCTGTTTGATATGTATGAGTATAAGATACGGAAATCGTACTACATTTGGAGATCTTACGCACCTGCTTTGTCAACAACAACCGTGATGACTGGGTGTTGTGTGATGTCCTTAGGTTAGTTAGGTTTGAGTAGTTCTAGGTTCTAGGGGACTGATGACCATAGCTGTTAAGCCCATAGTGCTCAGAGCCATTTGAACCATTTTGAATCAACAGCAACCTGCAGCATCTTCAAAATCAATGACGTTAGTTGTATGAATTGGAAATACACTAAATGTGTTCAGAGCTTTAGCTGACTGAACAATTTCGTGTAAATTTTGTAGAAGAGAGGCCTGTTTTACCTACTTTCGCTTGTCCTAACTGCAAAATCTCTGTCGCAGCTCAAAACAATGAGTCCTCACAACAAAAACTTGTGAATTATCTTTTCAAACCATCCCAGGCGTATCGGCCGCTGTGGTCGAGCGGTTCTAGGCGCTTCAGTCATGAACCGCGCTGCTGCTACGGTCGCAGGTTCAAGTCCTGCCTCGGGCATGGATGTGTGTGATGTCCTGATGTCCTTAGGTTAGTTAGGTTTAAGTAGTTCTAAGTCTAGGGGACTGATGGCCTCAGATGTTAAGTCCCACAGTGCTTAGAGCCATTTTGAGCGATCCCAGGCTTACCAGAAACTTTGTAATAAACACAACCGCACATCAACTAAATGCGAGGAGACCTTGACGCCTGGCACTCGAAACTACAGAGGGAAGTACTAAACTAAACGAACAGGCCTCGAAAATCCCAACGGTACTGACCGCCGTGTAATCCTCAATCCACAGGCGTCACTGGATGCGGATATGGAGGGGCATGTGGTCAGGACAGCGCTCCCCCACCGTTGTCATCTTTCGTGACCTATGTCGCTACTTTTCGGTCAAGCAGCTCCTCAGTCGGCCTCACAAGGGCTCAGTGTACTCCGCTTCCCAACAGCGCTCGGCAGCTTGGACGGTCACTCATCCAAGTGCTAGCGAAGCCCGACAGAGTCTAACTTCAGTGATAGGACGGGAATCGGTGTTACCACTGCGGTAAGACCTTTCTAAGAGATGTACTGTTGGGTACAAAAACCATACGCCATCCATAAGGAATGGTTGAAATATGTTCTCCGTGTTTTGGCACTTGCACCAAGTCTAGAGATATGCAACATACACTCATGCTCATAAAGTAAGGATAATGCTGATTCTTGGTGAAACAGCGCTCTGGTGGGCGGTTTGGGGGCTTAAATCACCTCCGGGTATGACCATGCGGTGCATCTGACCTACAGTCGTCGCACGGTGGCGCTGGCAGCAGTCAACATATGCAGAGATGTGTTGGTGCATGTAACCGTACGGTGCAGAGAATAAGTGTGCAGACGTCTTCAGACGTGCTAATGGTCACTGTGAGTTGAAAATGGCTCAAAGAATACATACTGATGACGTTATCAGGGGTAGAATACTAGGGCGACAGGGGGCTTGTCAAACACAGCAGGTCGTAGCACGGCCCTCCGTGTGCCACAATGTGTGATCTCAGTGTGATCTCAAAATTATGGCAACGATTCTAGCAGACAGGAAACGTGTCCAGGCGCTACAGTACGGGACGCCCACAGTGTACAACACCACAAGGAGACCGATATCTCACCATCATTGCCCGCAGACCGCCACGGAGTACTGCAGGTAGCCTTGCTCGGGACCTTACCGCAGCCACTGGAACTATTGTCTCCAGACACACAGTCTACAAGCGACTGAAGAGACATGTTTATACGCCCGGAGACCTGCGAGGTGCATTTCACTGACCCCTGGTCACAAGAGTGCCTGTGAAGTCTGGTGTCAAGAACACAGTATATGGTCATTGGAGCAGTGGTGCCAGGTTATGTTCAAGGACGAGTCCAGGTATAGTCTGAACAATGATCCTCACCGGGTTTTCGTCTGGCGTGAACCGGGAACCAGATACAAACCCCTTAATGTCCTTGAAAGGGACCTGTATGGAGGTCGTGGTTTGATGGTGTGGGGTGGGATTGTGATTGGTGCACGTACACTCCTGCATGTGTTTGACAGAGGAACTGTAACAGGTCAGGTGTATGGGGACGTCGTTTTGCAAAGTATGTCCGCCTTATCAGGGGTGCAGTGGGTCCCACCTTCCTCCTGATGGATGATAACGCACGGCCCCACCGAGCTGCCATTGTGGAGGAGTACCTTGAATCAGAAGACATCAGGCGAATGGCGTGGCCTGCCTGTTCTCCAGACCTAAACCCTATCGAACACGTCTGGGATGCTCTGGGTCGACGTATTGCTTCACGTCTTGAAACCTCTAAGACACTTCAGAAGCTCCGACAGGCACTGGTGCAAGAATGGGAGACTATACCCCAGCAGCTGCTCGATCACATGATCCACAATATGCCGACCAGTTGCGCGGCCTGTGTACATATGCATGGTGATCATATCCCATATTGATGTCGGATACATGCGCAGGAAACAGTGTTTTGTAGCACATGTGTTTCGGGACGGTTTTCTCAACTTATCACCAACACCGTGGGCTTACAGATCTGTGTCGTGTGTGTTCCCTATGTGTCTATGCTATTAGCGCCAGTTTTGTGTAGTGCCACGTTGTGTAGCACCACATTCTGCAGTTATCCTTAATTTATGAGTATGAGTGTAGTATGGAGAACACAGCAGCAGTGATAACGCTTTTCTTTACGAAAAAAACTAACTCTTAGAATGTTTGACATTTTCACTCTTCATGTTTTGTCGTGCTCTCAACTCACAGACATCGTCCCACAGACATAGAAGCCCATATTTAAGGGAATCCGGCAATGGGCTTTTTTCATACGACTTTGGTCATACAGTTTTAATTATCACCTCGAAAGAGTAAAGTTATGTGTAATTCTCGCACCAGCATACTAAAGCATTTAATAAGTTTTTCATAATGCAGGGCCACAGTTATCACATATTTATTCAAATTCAATACCGCCATTAGACTGTTGTTTATTTACAGTGTGAGATTACACTCACACAATCATGATTTCGGCATCAAACTGCCATTATCAAGTGTTTTAAGTGTTATAAATTGCCTAAGATGGCATACTGTAATATTAAAATACACTATTAGACACACTGTCTATGAATCAATATTTCTGGCAGAGCCTGTTGCTTTGTTTCATTACTGAGTACACCTGGCTCTGCCAGAAATATCGACTCTTAGGCAATATGTCTACTAGTGTATTTTAATACGACAGTATGTCATCTTAGGCAATTATAACACTTGAAACGTGATAATGGCAGTTTGAAGCCGAAATCGTGATTGTGTAAGTGTAATCTAACACTGTAAATAAACAATAGTCTAATGGCGGTACTGACTTTGAAGAAATACTACAGCACGATGTTAGAGGAGTCAAAAAAAGTGCTCTTCACTGATGGAGTATCGTGTGTTAACTCATTTTCTGCATTTGAAGGGGAACAACGCAGAAAGAATCCATGCATAGTTGTAAGTATTCCGTAACATGAGCACAGTGGTTAGGAGGCAGAGATGCTTTTGGTGTGGTCATGGCGAGAACGAATCGATAGAGCACCTCTCTGTGAGGAGGCAAGAGGAGGCCCTGGCGCTCAAAGCACAGGCGTATCAAATCGACGCGATATCGGAAACAGTGAAAATCAGGCATGCACCAGTTTTCAATAAAAAAATGGTTCAAATGGCTCTGAGCACTATGGGACTCAACATCTTAGGTCATAAGTCCCCTAGAACTTAGAACTACTTAAACCTAACTAACCTAAAGACATCACACACAACCATGCCCGAGGCAGGATTCGAACCTGCGACCGTAGCAGTCCCGCGGTTCCGGACTGCAGCGCCAGAACCGCACGGCCACCGCGGCCGGCAGTTTTCAATATTTTGCACAATATTTTGAACAGTACAAAGTTTCGCGACTGCTCGAGCACATTCGTAAAGCTAGTCGAACTGACGCGCCAGCGGAAATGTAGCTGTGTTAGGTCAATCTAGATGACCTCTTTAGCTGCCTAATCTCCGTGTAGAAATGTTCGGTGTAGAACTATGACCCCAAAATAAAAGAACGATGCAGGCAGTGGAAAAATATAGTTTCGCCGGCACCGGAAGAAGTGATGAGTGATGGTCGAGCAATACGGTGCCGAGAGTTTTTTCGGACTGCCATGGTGTAGTGCTGATAGCTAATGTCCTTAAAGTTCAAACCGTCATGCGAGCGTACTCGTCCTACCAAAATCCCCTTACGAGATTATGACAGGCTACCGAGAGGCGGAAGGAAGGAAGATTGGGGTTTAATTTCCTGTCGATATCGAGGTCATTAGAGACGGTGTCAAGAAAAAGCGGCGCCGGAGAGCTATAACTCAACTTGCACTTTCCTCGCTCGATATTCTACGAACCACGGAGGAAGGGCAACAGGCTAATTAGGTATTGCTAAATTTTCGGAAGATGGGCGACACAGTACGACAATGAAGATTATTTCGATCATACGGAATAGGTTCCTCAGATGTGTGAGTCGCTCAGAGACATCTTCAGTAACAGGACCCAGTAGAATGTCCTGGGCGATTAGTGTTCATGAAGAAAGGTATCGTTGGGAGTGTCCCAGGGCAATATGATAGGACTGCTTCTTTTCTCTATATAATAAACAAAAAAAGGATAGCGTGAGTAGCAGTCGGCCATTATTTGCTGATTGTACTGAAGTGTACGGGGCAGTGTCGTCTTTAAGTGACTGTACGAGGTTACAGGATGACTAGAACTGAATTTGTATTTGCTGCAATGCCTGGCAGCTCGCTGTAAATGTCGAAAAACGTAAATCAGTGAAGATAAGTGGCAAAATCAGTCCTATGACATTCGAATACCATGTTAGTGATGTGCTGCTTGACGCATTCACACTATTAACGCTATCTGATCAAAAGTATGTAGACACTTAGTATGGGAGGTGTCCATGACTTCAATGACGCCTTAGACTGTACTGAGGACACATTCAGTGAGTTGTCTGATTGTCTGTAGAGCAACGGAAGCACATTCTTTCAAAAAATGTTCAAATGTTTGTGAACTCTTATGGGACTTAACTGCTAAGGTCATCAGTCCCTAAGCTTACACACTACTGAACCTAAATTATCATAAGGACAAACACACTCACCCATGCCCGAGGGAGAACTCTAACCTCCGCATGGGACCAGCAGCACAGTCCATGACTGCAGCGCCTTAGACCGCTCGGCTGCACATTCTTTCACAAGAGTCGAAACCAGAGGTGGTGATGTCGGACATTGGTGTCTGGAGTGACGTCATCGTTGTAGCACATCTAAAACGTGTTCCATCGGATCTAAGCCGGGTCTCGGCGCAGGCCAGTCCGTTTCAGGAATTTATTGACCAAATGATGGTCTCACAGATACTGCTTTATGGGAGGGTGCACTGTCTTGCTGATAAAAACAATCGTCGTCTTCGAACTGTTCCGCTGCTCTAAACAGTATACAATGCTGTGAAATTTGGTTATTTCCTTCAGCATTTAGCCTTTTCTTGTGAAATAAGGGGCAAAATTCTGGCCACGAAAAACATCTTACACTGTAACTCCACATCTCGCCAAACCCAGACCCTCCCATCTGATTGCCACAGGGTATAGCGTGATTCATCATTCCAAATCCCTCGTTTCCAGCCATCCACTGTCCAATAGCATCGCTCTTTGCTTCACCACGAGTGTCGCTTAGCACTGAGTACAGAAATGAGTGGTTCATGTGCAGCTGTTCAACCACTGTACTTCTTTCTAACTTCCTACGCACGGTAATTGTGCTAGCTGGACTGCTGGTAGCACTTTGGAATTCGCGAGAAAGCTTTCCGCTGATTTCGTGTGATGTCCTACAACCACCCTCAGCAAAGCCCGACGGTCCCCGGCAGGCAGTACAGAAGGACTGACTGGTCTTAGTTAAGCTCAGGTTGCCTCACTTCACAATCACATCAGATTACAAACAGTCAACTTTGGCAGTTTTAGAAGGGTTGAAATGTCTCTGATGGATATCTCACTCAGGTGGCAGACAATGTCTGGTCGAGACATTCTGCGGTAACTGCTTCTGTACTGACAACACAATACTCCCCGCCTTCTTTTATAGTGGCGGGTCGCTTCTCATAACATCTAGTGGTGAATTACGCATTACATAGTGGTGTCCGAATACTTTTGATCAAATGGTGTATTACCTATGCGTAACGCTGCAAAGCAGCATGAAGTGCAACGAGCATTTAATGTCGGTTTTAAGGAACGCGAATGGTCGACTTCGGTTTATTGGGAGACTTTGTGGAAACTATAACTCTTCTATAAATGAACTTAGTATTAAGAAAACAGTCTTAATCGCGTTTTTTATTTATTTAGTGCCGACCGGTTTCAGCCCATCGCACGGGCCATCATCAGGGTGAACATACTGTGAAATTACAATATATATCTTACACAAAACTAATAATAACCATCTTAAAAGAGTGGATTACGTAAATATAATGTTTTACCAACTGGTCTACTGCTGGTGGCGTCACGTCTACCGAGCTGTGGCAGGAGACTGTAAGGAATTTGCGTTATGTCTGGGTTTATATAGCAAGCTATGAACACGTGAGCGTAAGCAACGCCTCCAGCGGTGACCAGTGGTAGACGTCTAGGCTTAAACATTGAAGTATAATACAATTTGTGTTAAGATTACAATGTAAAGAAACCATGTTATCTTTTGCCTAGTCCAGGCCCTATGGACGCTGTTGCGATGGCAGCTGCGTAATATGATAACATCGTAGTAGAGAGGACAGCCATGTTGGGCTGCTACCATGGCAACGGCGTCCATAGTACTTGCACTAGAGGGCTCTGTATATACGATTACAGATAGGCACACTAAAACTTGTTATGTTACTAAATAATAGAAGTAGGATATAAATAAGCACAAAGTAAACAGAACACAGACAGGAAATTGTTATCCGCCTCCCATAGTATATTACGAATGAAGATATGGTAACTTATTAATGTTCTATTATAAGTTTGACGTTGAAAAGATTTTTCTCATAGTTTTTTATGTTTATTTACTTACAAAAAAATGATTCAAATGGCTCTGAGCACTATGGGACTTAACTTCTGAGGTCATCAGTCCCCTAGAACTTAGAACTACTTCAAACTAACTAACCTAAGCACATCAAACACATCCATGCCCAAGGCAGGATTCGAACCTGCGACCGATTTGCTTAACAGTGTTTTGTAAAATGAATATGGTTTCTTTACCTTGTAATTTTAACACAAATTGTATTATACTTCAATTTTTAAGCCTAGACGTCTACCACTGGTCACCGCTGGAGGCGTTGCTTACGCTCACGTGTTCATAGCTTGCTATATAAACCCAGACATAACGCAAATTCCTTACAGTCTCCTGCCAAATCTCGGTAGACGTGACGCCACCAGCAGTAGACCAGTGGGTAAAACATTATATTTACGTAATCCACTCTTTTAAGATGGTTATCATTAGTTTTGTGTAAGATATATACTGTTGCAGTGACCTATTTCTGATAATCGATCCCTACAAGTGTACAGTGCTTCATAAACATTCCGTGAAGTGTTGATTTACGTGCAGTGATATAGTTATTCTTTGACTTAGCTTTTGTTAGTTATTACGTGCTGTTCATGTGTACACAATTCATTCATGTGTGTAGTGTTAAGTTATTGCTAAATATATGTGGGAATAAAGGAATTGTTTTCTCCAACACCCACATTTGGTGACCCCGACGAACTACGTTAACATCCGCGTCGACTTCAGCGTTTAACGAAGTTCCACAACGTTCACGTTTGTAACTTCCGCGCCAGCCGCGTCGCGCCCTTTTCAGCACTATAATGACCGATTCGCCAGTCTCAATTCAACCTGAAGCCAGCAGTGCTATTAACAGGGTGACGATAAAACCTCCACCATTCTGGTTACATAATCCTCTACTGTGGTTTGCCCAGTTAGAAAGCCAGTTCGTCCTCGCACAAATATCGGCGGACGAAACTTAAGTACAGCTATGTGGTTGCAGCACTTACAGAAGATCTAGCAGCAGAAGTACAAGATATCCTAGCCGCACCACCGGATACCGATCGTTATGCATCCATTAAAAACGCATTAATAACGCGTTTGTCACAATCAGAGGCAAAACGGCTAGAGAAGCTACTGCGCACTGAAGAACTCGGAGATCGCACTCCATCACAGCTCTTACGTCGTTTGCGCACACTGGCAAGTAACACTGTAACTGATGATGTGCTACGAAATATATGGTTGTCTCGGTTGCCGTCAGATACTCAAAAAGTTCTCACGGTATGTGCAGGCGATTTAAACGCACTGGCACAAACGGCCGACAGGTTAACTGAAATGTATCCCACATCAAGTGTCTCAACATTAACGCCACAACAAGAAAATTCGCCCACAGTGACGCTAGTCTCCCTACAATCACAACTGGCAGAATTGACCGCACAGGTAGGTGCATTACAAACAACGCACAACCGCCAACGGCCACGCCGCAGACGGTCACGAAGTCGCAATCGATCACCATCACTATAGAACTTATGCTGGTACCACAAGACATTTGGTAATGATGCACGAAAGTGTACGCCACCTTGCAAGTGGAAACATGAAGCAGACACCGTAGCAGCGATAGCTTCCAGTGCAAACACTCGCCCACTTTTTGTGACAGACAGCGAAACAAAACTACAGTTTCTCGTCGATACAGGCGCAGAAGTGTCCGTATATCCAGCAAACCGCCTATCACGCCGGAGGTGCGACGACTGTTGTCTATTCGCCGCCAATGACTCCAAAATTAGAACATACAGTCAAGTAACATTATTCCTTAACTTGGGGCTACGCCGTGTGTTTCAATGGCAATTTACAGTGGCAGATATATCACAGCCTATTATCGGAGTAGATTTTTTGTCCTTCTATGACTTACTGCCAGATCTGTGACGTCAGCGACTAATAGATTTGACTACTAGTCTGCATACAACAGGAAAAGTCCGTTGTATCACACCACTAGAGGTACGCACAGTCACAGGCGACACAACATATATATGATTACTGAAAGGCTACCCCGAGATCACACAGCAATCACCTACTCTCCCACCAGTCAAGCATACAACCGTCCACCACATTTTGACCACGCCAGGGCCGCCAACTCACGCTCGGCCTAGACGTTTAACGGCCGAAAAGCTAAAAGCGGTAAAGCAGGAATTTCGCATCACGCTGTCACAAGGTATCTGCAGAGTTTCTAGTAGCAGTTGGGCACCCCCAATTCACATCGTGCCTAAAAAGAAGAATGGATGGCGCCCCTGCGGTGACTATCGCCAACTCAATGCAAGCACCATTCCAGACCGGTACCCAGTTCCACATATAGAAGACTTTTCTGCAAATGTTCGCGGTAAGACTATATTTTCTACCATTGATCTAGCTCGAGCTTACTACCAGATTCCTATAGCTGCAGAAGACATTTCTAAAACAGCGGTGACAACACCATTCGCTCTATTTGAATTCACCCGAATGCCATTCGGACTATGTAATGACGCCCAGACCTTCCAACGTTTTATGGATGAGATTACAAGAGATTTAGATTTTTTCTGTGTGTATATAGATGATTTATTGGTGATGTCTGCATCGGAAGAGGAGCACTTACAGCATATGGCGCAAGTGTTTGACCGCCTACGCACACATGGACTAGTAATTAATCGTGCCAAGTGTGTTTTTGGTGAGAAAGAGGTCCACTTTCTAGGATATTTGGTGAAAGCACAGGGTATTCGACCGCCACACAGTAAAGTAGAGGCCATAAACAAATACCCCCGCCCTGTCACAGTCATAGAATTACGACGATTCATTGGAGTAGTGAATTTCTACCAACGCTTCATTCGCAATCATGCACTGATAACTGCACCATTGAATGAACTACTTAAAGGCGCACCTAAACCTAACCACAGAGTGCATTGGACTATCGAGGCGGACACCGCGTTTCACGCTATAAAAAAAGCTATCGCAGAGGCCGCACAATTAGCACACCCAGCCGCGCATGCACCACTCGCTCTCATGGTTGATGCTTCGTCCACTGCCATTGGTGCCGTACTTCAGCAACAAATTCATCAGTTATGGCAGCCCATTGCATTTTATAGTCATAAGTTGTCACTATCTCAGCAACATTGGGCAACATATGACCGTGAGCTGTACGCCGCTTATGCGACAGTAAAAAGATTCAGACATTCATTAGAAGGGTGACAGTTCACGATTTACTCAGATCATAAACCGCTTACCTATGCCTTTAAGGTAAAGCCAGAGAAAGCATCGTCTAGGCAGCTGCGACACTTAGATTATATCAGCCAGTTCACGACCAGCATTGTGTATGTGGAAGGGAAGCTAAATGTTCCAGCTGATGCACTTTCTCGCATAGAAGCAGTGTCCACGGTAGCAGATGACATTGCACGGGTGGAAGCAGTGACAAAGGCCATTGATTACGACGCCCTCTCGCATGCGCAACAATGTGATAGTGAGTTGCGTGATCTATTGCAACAAGAGAAAGGATTTAGGCTACAGCTCGTGACATTTCCTGAAGCAAGCATTGAGTTGTACTGTGACGTAGCAAGAGGAAAGATACGTCCATTTGTGCCACAGCAATTCAGAACACAGGCAATTGCATCAATGCACAATCTGTCACACCCAGGTGTAAGAGCCGCACTCAGGTTGGTCAAACAAAAATTTGTATGGCCATGTATTCAAATTTGTGAAGCAATGCTTGGAATAAAATCACACAGCACATCAGGGCACCATAAGGCACATTTCTTCCACCAAATCAGCGTTTCGACCATGTGCATGTAGACATCATCGGCCCTCTCTCGACATCGGAAGGCTAGAGTTATTGCCTCACGGTGATTGACAGATTTACTAGGTGGCCTGAGGCATTTCCAATGAAAGACATCACTGCAGAAACTATAGCTCAAATATTTTTTCGTGGTTGGATTGCCCGGCTTGTAGTTCCACTGAGAATTACAACTAATCAAGGATGACACTTTGAAGCCTACGTTTTCAAAGCATTGGCTACGTTATTAGGTACGAAACGCATACCCACCACGGCATACCACCCCGCATCAAATGGCATGGTTGAGCGTCTTCATCGACAGTTAAAGGCAGCACTGAGATGTCACGCAACACCGAATTGGACAGAGACTTTTGGGTCTACGAACGTCATTCAAAAGTGATCTGAAAGCAACAGTAGCAGAACTGGTGTATGGACAAACGTTAGGCCTACCTGGAGAATTTCTGCACAGCATGGCAGATGATACAATCACAGCCTCAGAATTCGCCACAAGATTAAGAGAGCGTATACGTCAATTGAGACCAACAATGCCTAGAAACCAGCTTGGAAGACACTCGTTCGTTTTTGCGGAGCTAGACAAGTGCCCGCATGTATTCTTACGCAATGATACTGTGCGTAAACCACTGCAGCCACCATATGACGGACCATATGTCGTAGTCAGTAGGGATACCAATACTTTCCGCGTAATGATTAACGGTACACCCACCACAGTTGCAGTGGACCGTATCAAGCCTGCGTTTCTGGACGCAACAGACACCACAGCTACCACTGAACACAAACCAAAGAAGCCAGGAGAAGCTACACGATGTGTTCCTGTACCCCATGAACACCACAACGCCCAGCGAACACCAGTCACTGCAACACCAAAGCCGACGTCGAGGACTACTACACCACTCCACTGACACACGTGATGCACCGCCCGGTTTCAAGAAAGAAGTAGTTACAAGAGCTGGACGGCGTGTGAAATTTAATCTGCGGTATCGTTAGCATTAAAGGGGGGAGTCACGTAGTGACCCATTTCTGACAATCGATCCCTACAAGTGTACAATGCTTCATAAACATTCCGTGAAGCGTTAATTTACGTGTAGTGATATAGTTATTCTTTAACTTAGCTTTTGTTAGTTATTCCGTGCCGTTCATGTCTACACAATTCATTCATGTGTGTAGTGTTAAGTTATTGCTAAATGTATGTGGGAATAAAGGAATAGTTTTCTCCAACACCCACACTGTAATTTCACAGTATGTTTGCCCTGAAGAGGGCCCCTGAAACGGGCTGAAACCAGTTGGCACTAAATAAATAAATAAAAACTCGATTAAGACTGTTTTCTTAATACTAAATTAATTTATATCAATCGCTGTTTCTCCAAAACCATGTTGTCCAAACATCTTCTATAAGGGTGACAGGTGACCGCGTACAGAACTCAGATTATTTAGTATCCCTACCAAGCCCGATTAAAGGAAGACATCAAACCATTTCAGAAGCACGCTTCTAGATTTGTTCGTGGAAGATTCGATAAACAGGTGATTATTACGAAAACTGCGTGATAACCACCGCGCCAACTCGCTTGGTGTTATTTTGTCTTGGAGATGTCTGCTTCGTAAAGCTGGGCAATTAAGAAAACTCCGTGAACTCAAATTGTATCCCTGGACGGAAGAAGACGTTCTTTTCCTAAACACTGTTGAGAGAGGATGCAGAATCGGCATTTGCGACACACTGAAGAACTATTATACTGCCGCCAATACGCGTTTCACTTTAAGTATGGCAAAGACAAGAGAAATCAGGACCCGTGTTAAAATAGACTAGCAGTTCATTTTATGGTTTGCTTCTCTCACTTAAGGCACAGAATCACCTCGCTAATTATTTTCGAAATGTTCTTGCAAATACTTTTATTTCCCGAAAGTCTGAGAGTAATGTTCTCCAGCACACTTGATGTTGTCTTCTGTACAGCCATTATGAAATGTTAGGAGAGTTTACTGTGGGAGTAATGGATGTTGTAAGACGTTGCGAGTTCCTTGCTGGGGACACGTTAACGAGTACGTCGCGCAGTTTCATAAACAGTTCCGCACTTGGCGGCAGTAACACGTGAACACCTGCTGTCAGTGTGCATTATGTAACATTTTACTAAACGTAATTGTTAGGTTAGTGACCAATTTTTCGTCAGGGAGTGGAAGGAGAACATTAAAGTTTTCTTAATTGCCCAGCTTTACGAAGCAGACATCTCCAAGACAAAATAACACCAAGCGAGTTGGCGCGGTGGTTATCACACTGGACTCGCTATCGAGAGAACAGCTTTTCATATCCGCCTCCAGCCACAAGATTTAGGTTCTCCGTGATTGACCTAAATCGGTCCAAGCAAATGTCAGTATGGTTAGTTTGAAAGAGCGCAGTCGATTTCCTTCCCCATCCTTAACGAACACAATCCGATGGGAACGTTAATCTCCCGTCCCTGTTTCCAAAACAAGGGGCAGCTAATTCATGCCCAATACTTAAAGACGGTCAACAACCCCGTTTTAATGAAAAGTATTGATATTAATACTGAATAATAGTTGTCAATACAGATACAGGGATGACTAAAATATCCTGATGATTATTGGGACAATGTGTACAAGTTTTCAGGAAGATAAAGGCTGTGATTCTGCTCTTCCGCAAACGTGTTTCACGATGAAATATTTCACACGTGAACAGCCGCATGTCAGTGTCCAATGGGCACGATATTTCGACAGCCGACCACGTTGTCATCATCAGATGTGCTAATGAATTGACAACCTCAGGATCAGTGTGGCACTTTTATCTCTCTCCACCCCCGTCTCCCTCCTACTTGCCGTTGTATCTGCAATGGCGCTTAGCGTCTTCGCCCCCACTCCTCTTGCCAACGTACTGCTCTGTCCTGGGTTCTTGACCAGGTCTTGTGCTGGCGCTGAGGCACCTCTGCTGTTCCTCCGGCTGCCCTCAAAGTCATTTCATTGTGAGATACCACCTTTCTCCTTCCTTTCCTTAATCAGACTAACTGCGGCTCCGCAGCTCTCACCTAGGACGCAGCTTCCCTTACCCGAACCTCGATAATGTCTTGAATAACATAATCCCAGAAATTAGACGTCTCATGTTCTGAGCCCATTTCGTGTAATTTCAATAAGTAATGTTCCACGACTGCCTACTTATTAGGCTGCTGCACTCTGGTGTATCGTTGGTATTCTCAGCAAATATTTTCTCGAATACGCACCATCTGCCCCATAGATGAGTACGTAGAGCCACATTGGCGGGATATCTGATTGGTTACGGATTTCTGTAGTCTGAGGGCGTCTTTGACACTACCAAGCAGTGCCCGTGCTTCTAGGCGGAAGACCATTTTCACTTCGTGTTTACGGAGAATTCGTTCTATATCTCCGGATAATGTGCCAGAGAATAATTCTTCCAGAACGCCGTCTTCAGGTGTTTATGCTCTTGGCTGAGACATTCACTGTCAGAGAGTCCGAATCCTATGTACAAATCTTTTGAGCACGCCCATTCCTCTGTGCCTGGCGGCAGTAGCTGTCCGCAAGTAGGTATCGGTTGGTATGCGTCTTCTTCCGATACACGATATGGCCCAACGTTCTGTCTGCTCTCCTTTTTACGAGGACACACAGATAAGGGAGCATTCCGTCCAGTTTGGTTTCCACAGTAAAACTGAAATTCCGTTGCATGGAACTGAGGTGTATGAGGAAGTCATTGAGCTTATCTCTTCCATGTGGCCGTATGAAGAAGATGTCTACATACTGTTATACACGGGAAGGCTTCCATTTGGTTGTATGAAACGTCCCCTTTGAACAACTATACATGACTGTGCTTAAACTGACACACAATATTTTTTAGCGCAACGCAATCTGACTTTTAATAATCCCTACAAAAGAATGGCCCTGACTAACATTAACCTATATCACTCCCCACACACACACTGTTAACATCCAGCTGGCCAACACTACAGTGGCAGACAACAATGCAAACTAGCCACAGACTGTACACAGCACAGCCAGTGATTTTCATACAGAACGCTACGTGGCGTTACTAATAAGAAAACCTAAACAGCAAACAGCCTACTTACAGTTGGCGTCAACTGGTAAAAGTGGACTCCCCATCGCTGCTCCTTCAGTTTGTCGACGTCATGGTATGTCTATAAAGGTTGGTCGTCTCTATGTTAGATACCTGGCCAATAAGCTAAGATTTCTTGTAAAGGCACTCTGGTAAAGATAGAAACAGTGTCGAAGTTTACAAGGATGTCAATATCCTTAAGCTTAAAATTGTTAAGGCATCTCGAAAAAAAAAAACGGAGCATTACGAGGATTTCTCTGTGATCCACATTCGAATTCTGATGTTTGATGATCAGTGACCTTCCTTTCCGCGGAATCCAGTATGGCCCAAGTGACACCATCAATGCGTTCCCACATCCAGCAGTAGATGTAACTGGAAACATTCTATGTTAGTCGTACCGAGGCACCAACAAGTAAAGCATACTCTCTGCTGTACCATGACTAGGGTGACACGTTTCTTAGTGCTTCTGGCTGCCTCTGAGTCAACATGCTGCATTACTTTGACGAAGAGTAGCATCACAAGTACTTCACACCATCTCATAATACATGCAAATACATTCAGGAAATGGTCCGATTGGTAGTACAACTTATTAAGTCTTTTCATGCTGTGATACATTTCATCCCAGTAGAGGCATATCAAGTCATTCTTCAGCATCTCCCGGCATACTTCATGACGAAACAGTTTACTGGCGAACGGCTTGATGTCGGTGTCTAACGGGCTCAATATTACGGCTAGAAAACACGTTATCATCGTCAAGTACGTGATGTACTGACAACTTGGGGGCCTGTGCGGAGCATTTCTTTCTCCCCTTCCTTTGACCCAACGTTTTGCCAGTATTCCGCGCCCATCATTTCCTCCCCTAGTCCTTCCACCGACACACCCCTGCACCGAACGTCGCGCCCACGTAAGCGTGATAGCTGCACCTGTGCTGTTCCTTCGCATGCCGTCAAAGTCAGTCCGTTGTGGGGTACCTCCATCTGCTTCTTAATCAGACTAAATGCGAGTTCCCACCCCTCAATGAGGATGTGTCGTCTATAGCGACTGATTAGCGGGTCCCTTCCTCGAATCTCGATGCATTCATTAATGACACAGTCCCACTTCACTGGTCATTGAGGCTCATTTCAAAGCGGGGCCCATAGCGGAAGACAGTTCTAATCCAGTCAAAGCGGTAGGTGGACCAAAACAAAATGTCCAGACACTCTGTGACCAAAATGGTACAGAAACAGAGGATGACAGACTAAAGGCCGAAATACTAAATGTCTTTTTCCAAAGCTGTTTCACAGAGGAAGACTGCACTGTAGTTCCTTCTCTAGATTGTCACACAAATGACAAAATGGTAGATGTCGAAATAGACGACAGAGGGATAGAGAAACAATTAAAATCGCTCAAAAGAGGGAAGGCCGCTGGACCTGATGGGATACCAGTTCGATTTCACACAGAGTACGCGAAGGAACTTGCCCCCCTTCTTGCAGCGGTGTACCGTAGGTCTCTAGAAGAGCATAGCGTTCCAAAGGATTGGAAAAGGGCACAGGTCATCCCCGTTTTCAAGAACGGACGTCGAACAGATGTGCAGAACTATAGACCTATATCTCTAACGTCGATCAGTTGTAGAATTTTGGAACACGTATTATGTTCGAGTATAATGACTTTTCTGGAGACTAGAAATCTACTCTGTAGGACTCAGCATGGGTTTCTAAAAGGACGGTCGTGTGAAACCCAGCTCGCGCTATTCGTCCACGAGACTCAGAGGGCCATAGACACGGGTTCCCAGGTAGATGCCGTGTTTCTTGACTTTCGCAAGGCGTTCGATACAGTTCCCCAGTCGTTTAATGACCAAAGTAAGAGAAATTGACTATCAGACCAATTGTGTGATTGGATTGAGGAGTTCCTAGATAACAGAACGCAGCATGTCATTTTCAATGGAGAGAAGTCTTCCGAAGTAAGTGTGATTTCAGGTGTGCCACAGGGGAGTGTCATGGGACCGTTGCTGTTCACAATATACATAAATGACCTGGTGGATGACATCGGAATTTCACTGAGGCATTTTGCAGATGATGCTGTGGTGTATCGAGAGGTTGTAACAATGAAAAATTGTACTGAAATGCAGGAGGATCTGCAACGAATTGACGCATGGTGCAGGGAATGGCAATTGAATCTCAATGTAGACAAGTGTAATGTGCTGCGAATACATAGAAAGATAGATCCCTTATCATTTAGCTACAAAATAGAAAGTCAGCAACGAAGCAGTTAATTCCATAAATTATCTGGGAGTACGCATTAGGAGTGATTTAAAATGGAATGACCATATAAAGATGATGGTCGGTGAAGCAGATGCCAGACTGAGATTCATTGGAAGAATCCTAAGGAAATGCAATCCGAAAACAAAGGAAGTAGGTTACAGTACACTCGTTCGCCCACTGCTTGATTGCTGCTCAGCGGTGTGGGATCCGTACCAGATAGGGTTGGTAGAAGAGATAGAGAAGATCCAACGGAGAGCAGCGCGCTTCGTTACAGGATCATTTAGTAATCGCGAAAGCGTTACGGAGATGATAGATAAACTCCAGTGGAAGACTCTACAGGAGAGACGCTCAGTAGCTCGGTACGGGCTTTTGTTAAAGTTTCGAGAACATACCTTCACCGAAGAGTCCAGCAGTATATTGCTCCCTCCTACGTATATCTCGCGAAGAGACCATGAAGATAAAATCAGAGAGATTAGAGCCCACACAGAAGCATACAGACAATCCTTCTTTCCACGAACAATACGAGACTGGAATAGAAGGGAGAACCGATAGAGGTATTCGGGGAACCCTACGCCACACACCGTCAGGTGGCTTGCGGAGTATGGATGTAGATGTAGATGTAGATTCCAGAGCGAAGACGTGTCAGCGGTGGGATACCAACCTGACTCTCGCCCGCCGTGCACCCCGACAATCGGGAGTGGTGGCCTGGGGTGCCATTTCTTTTATGGCAGGACTACTTTGGTTGTCACCCGCGGCACGCTCGCAGCACAGCGCAACGTCGATGATGTTCTACATCCCATTTTGTTTCCCTTCACGGCGAGCCATCATGGATTCACATTTCAGCAAGATAATTCCCACCTGCACACGGCAAGAATTTCAACTGCTTGTCTTCGTGCTTGCCAAACCCTAATTTGGCCAGCAATGTCACCAGATTCCTTCTCAGTTGGGAAAACTTGAAGCTTTAGGGGCTGAACCCTCCAACCATCTCGGAATTTTCACGATCTAACGTGACAATCGGACAGAATTTGCCACGATATCCCTCAGGGGGATAACAAATAACTCCGTCAATCAATGAGAAGCCAAGTAACTGCTTGTATAAGGGCCAGCGGTGGACCAACGCGTTATCGACTTGCTCAATTTGTGAAGCCCTTTCCCTTGAACAAATAATCCTGTTTTTCTGAAATTATGATCATTTGTTTGTCTGTTCATGTACAACATATTTACCGATTTCCGTCTCATTCGAATAATTCCTCAGTGATGCGTCGTCTTTCTTTTTATTTTTATTTGTAAGTCTTAGCCGATTAGTAGCTGTTCCGGTCAAAGAAAACCACACGCCCCTCCTATCCACATCCTCAGCTGAGGATGACACGGTGGTCAGATGGTCCCGATGGCCCACTTGTGGCCTGAAGACCGAGTGCTGCTTTAGAGGTCTTAGAGTATATTACAGAGATTCATTTTCCTGATTGTGAGATTGACGGCAGCAGAATGACGTGGCAAACCTTTATTTTCAGGCTTTCCTTGGAGTGGCGTAGAAATATTCTCTTACCATTGCATTATTCGTTGTTCACTGCTCACATGCCAGTAGTGACAAAGGGACAACTTCAGAAGGCACGAAATAAATGAACATATCACTATGTCAAGCCAGTGAAGAAGGAAAATTACTAGACCTGTTAACTCCTCCATACACAACAACTTGAAAGAACAACTTGCCCTGTTAGCATGTACGACACAGTAATGTGATATGACAGGAACGTTTTAAATCTCATCCTAATTAGTTAATTAGTTACGAAGAGCTAGCAACCACAACAAGCATGCAACTAAATGTCAATCCAACTCTCGAACCGATAATCGGTGAACTGAAAAAAAAAATCTACTTATAAAATGAAAACTAGCAGTGCGGGCAGCAGACAGCAAATGCGGACAAATCGACCACCGTCTTACTGAAAACGTGTCGTTAACAGCTCGACATTGTAGAAACGAAATACTATCTATTTTCGTTCTGCCGAATGTTAGTATCATTGGTAGTTTATTTCAGAAGTGATTTCACAGCTGGCAGAGAGACATAAGAGGAACTGACTGACGGAATAGCTATGGGTTCTCCATTTTCTCTAGCAGTGACCAACATGTTAACGGAACATTTCGAGGAACAGGCATTAAATTTGCCCCATTTCGCCTAGCTGCACTTTATTGTACTGTTGACGAGTTCTTTATTGTCTGTCCACATGGTGTCGAATCTCTTGAACAGTTCTTCAACACATGAGCAGTATGACCCAAAACATCAAATTCACTGTCGAGTCGGAGAGAGAAGGGAAGTTGCTATTTTTAGAAGTTTCGGTAGAGGGAAAGCCAGATGGGAGTCTCGGTCACTCAATGTACCGCACGCCGACGCACAGTGATTTGTACCTCAGCGCGCAGTGTTCCTACCGTCCATTTCAAGAGAGAGACGTCTTGAATACATTGACACACAGAGCTGCAATTGTTCCTGACGTGAATCACTTACATTATGAAATTATTCATGTAAAGAACGTGTTCTGAAAAGAGCGCCCACAGTTCACGTGATATAAAACAGATACGTGGAAGTATTGAACAGTCCGGCAAAGAACAGCCGATTGTTCTCCTTCTTTTCCACGTTGCTACGTCTACTAAAATAGGTAGAGTCCTGGGTAGACGAGAAGTAAGACCTATTTTCCGACAGCGTAAGAAGATAAAGGAGATTCTGTGCACCCTCTCTACGACGTCTCGGTCTCAGGGCCCCTGGGGATTTACGGTGTCTCCTGTGACTGCGGAAAGAACTACAGCGGTCCGTCCATCCGTACTGTTGCAGTGCGCTGCGCAGAACGTCAGTGGCATGTTAAAAATCAACGACATGAGAAATCAGCATCTGCTGAACACCGCCTCACAAATACACACGAAATGCTGTTCAATGAAACAAAAGTTTTGTCCAAGTCATTCTACATAAATGGATTCCGTTACTAAAGAGGCGGTACAAATAAGAATATTCGACAGAGGTTTCAGCGGGACAGTGAATATAATCTTAACGGTGCGTGGATGCGTGATCTAGACTAGGACTGCTGATATTTTTAAAAATATCGGTAATCAGGTACATCGATATTTAAATAAACTGTCTTTATCGGACTTTGATACATCGAAGAAAATTACCGATTTATCGACGGAAAAGGTATCTACGTACCGACCTATAAAAATATCGGCTGCTCATTGTAAATATAGTCGGTTTTAAAGATGGTTCAAATGGCTCTAAGCACTATGGGACTTAACATCATCGGGAGGACGACGGTTCAATCCCGCGTCCGGCCATCCTGATTTAGGTTTTCCGTGATTTCCCTAAATCGCTCCAGGCAAATGCCGGGATGGTTCCTTTCAAACGGAACCGCGGGACTGCTACGGTCGCAGGTTCGAGTCCTGCCTCGGGCATGGATGTGTGTGATGTCCTTAGGTTAGTTAGGTTTAAGTAGTTCTAAGTCTAGGGGACTGATGACCTCAGATGTTCAGTCCCATAGTGCTCAGAGCCTCCTTTCAAACGGCCCGGCCGACTTCCTTCCCCGTCCTTCCCTAATCCGATGTGACCGATGACCTCGCTGTCTGGTCTCCTTCTCCAAAAACAACCCAACCCCAACTTAACATCAGAGGTCGTCAGCCCCCTAAACTTAGAACTACTTATACCTAACTAACCTAAGGACATCACACACATCCATGCCCGAGGCAGGACTCGAACCTGCGACCGTAGCAGCAGCGGGGTTCCAGACTGAATAGCGTAGAACTGCTCGGCCACAGCGGCCGGCTAGTCGGTTTTAGATATGTGTATTTAAGTATTGCTTTATTACTATAGATTACGTACATCAACATGCTAGCAGCTTGCTTATCTCCGATAGAGCAAGAATTGATAGGAAAACGATGCACGTTCACGCTTGGCTATAACCACTTTTGTAACAGTGGTAACTGCATGGAGTGGCACAATAAAAGGTGTCCGAAGGGTCTGTCGTTCAGTTTCGTCACATATCGGATTTGTCTGGAACACTTCATGTCGATGTCCCTGTTTTTTCATTTATGCAAACGCCAGTGACCTAGCAGTTCTACTGGCAAAATTGCGTAGTGAAGTTAAACGTTGCAGGTCCTGTTGGAAGCACCGAGCGCCGATTACGTCAGCGTTACCCCTCACACGTCTGCGCCCACCGCAAAGACCAGTCTTGTCATTCAGTCTTTTGTTGGTCATTTTCACCAACAGTTTTTGAAGAATGCCGATGTGAAGAAATAGCAGACTAGTTGCCCTAAAAGTTGTTTTTAATGGAACTGGTGCGCTACTTCTTCGCAACGTAATTATTTTTGTTCCATTCATAGCCCCCTTCCTTTTCCCGCCCGTGCAAACGGACTTCTTTGTGCCACCTATACTTGCTGCACACAGTCAAAGAGAAATAATGGACGCGATGAAAGTTCAAAAAGCAGTAAGACTCCTTCACACAGTGAAAGTAAAATTATGTTCTACTGCAATTTCTAAAGAACAATTTCAAGTGTTTACCGAAAACTGCGAAAAGGATGAAGCTTCCTGGCAGATTAAAACTGGATGCCGGACCGAGACTCGAACTCGTGACCTTTGCCTTTCGCGGGCAAGTGCTGTATGCGGAAAAGATGTACTACGACATAAAAATGTCGACATTCGACAGCGACATTTCTATATTAATACATCGGTGGAACAAATTTGCCTTCATATATCGATACTTTTTTGGAAAATCTTGATATATCGTTATTTTGTCAAGTGCCCTGGTCTAGATGCTGAGAAGTAACAGAGAAATTCATCATATTGTGAATATGGTGGAGCCACCAGCACAGACGTTGACGCCATCTATAGCAGCGTGATAAATTGCCAACCAATCAGAAGTTGTTTTTCTTTAATTCCCTGCGGTCATAATAACTGTAATTGTAAAAAGAAAGGAAATGGGTGATTTTAAATTTGGAACATTCAGTTGTCATTTGTGTCTTGTGTGTGAAATCTTATGGGACTTAACTGCTAAGGTCATCAGTCCCTAAGCTTACACACTACTTAACCTAAATTATCCTAAGGACAAACACACACACCCATACCCGAGGGAGGACTCGAACCTCCGCCGGGACCAACCGCACAGTTTTGTGTCTTGTACTGGAATAATTTTTGCAGTATAACTTAACATAAATCAAGAAAGCACTTAGTTGTAACTGTGAATTTTTATTACAGTTAAAAGATGAACATTAATATTTTGTTTATGAAACAAAAAAAATTACATTGCACGAAGGATTTATTTAGTAAGATTCCCGAGTTTTCTTTTGTGAGAACCACAAAAGATAAAAAACTTAAGAAATATAACTTCTGCTTAAAATGCCGACAGAATTTCAAATATTATAAATGTCATTAAAGAAGAGAAGTAAAGTTATGTACCACCATTGGATATATGAGAGCTACTTTTTTTGTTTCCGAAGCCCGATTGGAAGTGAAATTAAAACGACAGGGAAGATCCGATGAAGCTTTGTGCATATGTTTTGAACAGTGAGTGTAGTATGCAACAAAGACGGCCCTGCAGCGTTTTCTATGGAAAGTGTTCTAATACTCACCATACAGCTAGGATTTTGCTCTCTCCGATTTTCATCTCTTTTTCCAACATGACACTCTGGCTATGAGGACAGGATTTTGGTACAGGAAGCGAGCTGCAGACCAGCGTAGGGAAGTGGCCGAAAGAACAGGCAGTTGCCTTCTATGACGGGGATACTGACAAGTTGATACAATACTATGACAAATGTCTAAGTTGGCGCGACGACTACGTCGAAACGTAGCTGGACGGTGCAGTTAAACGTCGCAAATAAAATATTTTTGATTTTCACTATGGTTTCCATTTTGCGACTGATGAAGCCTTGGAAAAAGATAGCCCTTCTGCCACAGATTAAAAAATGTTCAAAACTTTCTGGAATCGTATAATAAATATGCCTGGCAAGAACATGCAAATGAAGAGATATAGACGGCTATGTAACTAAAAATAGATATGAAGATAGCAACTGTTCTCGAAAGAGCAGATACCATTGATGACCGTGAAGCTTCTCTAGAATAAATGATAATTAATTGAAACCCTCAGTTGCTGACAGGTGATGTTGACATACCTTAATGGGGACAGCTGAAAATGTGTGCCCCGATCCACTCGTTACTCGCGCCCACTTAAGTTGACGATTCCCGTAAGAGTTCGGGCAACCTGTGCGCACTCGCACAGACGAAGGTCAATGGCCGGGTAGCTATTTAACTATATATGAAGATAGTAACTATTCTCGAAAGAACAAATACCATTGATGGGCAAAGTATCTATTAGGAATATTACGTATGTAGATGTGGACAGCTGGGAATGTGGGTCTCACGGGAAGCGTGCAAGGGATAAGTAAAAAAAAATGTCTCTGAGCACTATGGGGCTTAACATCTATGGTCATCAGTCCCCTAGAACTTAGAACTACTTAAACGTAACTAACCTAAGGACATCACACAACACCCTGGCATTACGAGGCAGAGAAAATCCCTGACCCCGTCGGGAATCGAACCCGGGAACCCCGGCGCGTGAAGCGAGAACGCTACCGCACGACCACGAGCTGCGGCCTGAGCGGATAAGTCCCTGCAGTCGCGCTATTCATCTGTGTCCTCGGTGCCTCAGATGGAGAGAGCGTCTGCCATTTAAGCAGGAGATCCCGGGTTCAAGTCCCCGTCGGAGCACATGTTTTTAGCTGTCCCCATCGAGGTATGTCAACATCACCTGTCAGCAGCTGAGGGTTTCAATTAATTATCATTTATAAATAGATACGTACAGTATGATATTCGCAGTACGCCAATACCCGGTCACATAAAACGATGCTTATCACGGCAACTTGCAGTCAGATCCTGCCTTTCATAGGAAATCACGAATACAGTCGCACACCTGAAACCTTGCTCCAGCTCAACGTTGTTCCACCAGATACCACATACACGTTACGCGGTGCTATTTTCGAACTCCGCATGTATCATGAGCCTGAATTTCAGTCATAATTCCTTGATGGTGATCTCATTCTACATAATTGCTTGCTATAAAAAGCTCACCGTGGAAACATCGGTTCCTTCCCCAGGTTCCAGGCGGTAGCGACGCTTTGACTGGATCATTGGTCGCGACTGGTTTCTGGAAGTCCTAGCAGCTTCTGTGGTGTAGACTGGAGGTTGCAGCTCCCGCGAGCCAAGACGTACGCGGCTGGTACCCGCTGCTGGCCTGTAGTCTACGACATCCATTGCCTGCTCGCTGGCGGTGGGCCTGCGCCGGCGGTAATAGTCCGTCGACAGCGACTAATGGCCCCGGGTTACGGAACACGCGGGTGGCAGTGTTTTACAGAAAGCCGGAACGAAATTACGTGTTCCCGCATTCGTACCGGCGGGCTTTTTGTTCGCTTTGGAGCCTAGCGACGCCTCTCGCGAGGTGTAGTATGTGTCCGGGGCTTTTTCTCTGGCAGCGCTCGTCGCTGAGACCTCCATCAGCTCTCCCGCTCGGCGGACAAACACTTGGGAGGTATTCGAAGCCCG